>NC_081410.1:273063568-273680443 GCF_030272615.1 Cryptomeria japonica | reverse complement strand
TGTAAAAATTCCCCTATAAAGTACTCATAATGAACATAAAAAAAAAACCTATTTTTTCAACTTAGATCCGTAACACCAAATCTGTAAAATTAACCACATGTATGCAACCCCAAAACTCCAAATTTCTAAAAAAACCTACACAAAACCCTCCTACCTTGAAATTTATATCAATA
This sequence comes from Cryptomeria japonica, assembly GCF_030272615.1. Classification (NCBI taxonomy): domain Eukaryota; kingdom Viridiplantae; phylum Streptophyta; class Pinopsida; order Cupressales; family Cupressaceae; genus Cryptomeria; species Cryptomeria japonica. The sequence goes on along the minus strand of NC_081410.1, from coordinate 273,680,270 downwards.
GTTTAACATTAATAGGACAATGATTAGATAAAGAATAAGGATGAACTATTACCCTACCACCATCCCCAGTTTGGATAAAACTAAAAAAGTCCCTATTAGCATAATTTGTCCAATTTACAGTATATTATTTTACTTAATTTTTAGGAATTACACCACGTATACCAAATATTTTTGTTATCCTTTTTCAATCCTTCAAGAGGATCAAATAAGTCGATTTTATACTTCATTTTGTTCATGTTACACCCCATTGTGATATTACCTATTTATCGTTACTTTGCTTAGTTGAAGTGCTTGAATGCATGCTTACATTTTGTATATATTTGTCTTGATAGGAAAATCTAATGAATGAATGTGCAATCATTATGATATTTAAAAAATGAAAATCTATGATGAATATATATGTATTGATAACGACTAACTACTATTGTAATGTGCTAAGTTGGATACAGGAAATGATCAAGCCACTAGAAGGGAGGAAGAGTATCACTCAGTACAAGAACTTGGTTTGGTAATCTTTAATATGTGTCTCATTGAGATATCACACACTCACATCCTAGAGTTGGTCAATTCAAGTTAATCGGGAAATGGTAAGTAACCTTTTGTTGGAGTTGGTGATGTTTTGTAATGGCTTGGTTGATTTGGAATGTGTGATTGAATATTTATGATAGGTTAAATCTTTGTGTGATCATATTTATATGTTAATCGATCAATATATATATTTTTAATGTATATATGCAGATCGATGAATATATAAATAAAAGTATGTATGGGTATTAAAATAATATATATAATATAATTGTGTGTGTGTGTGTGTGTGTGTGTGTGTGTGTGAAATGATACAACTGAACCTTCTTGGATCATTCTTCTTGTTCTTGGACCTTTATGGTCAGTTGTATCATTTGACACACACAGTGTGTGTGTGTGTGAAATGATACAACTGAACCTTCTTGGATCATTCTTCTTGTTCTTGGACCTTTATGGTCAGTTGTATCATTTGACACACACACACACACACACACACACACACACACACACACACACACACACACACACACACACACACACACACACACACACACACACACACACACATATACAAACACGGTAAACACAACAGTGAAGGAGAATCGTGACTTTTCATTTCTCACCGAAGCGAGTGATGAAAAATCATCTCCTCGCACCCCATACAAATTCCATACATACATGAAGACAGATAAATGATGCAACTCATACATAAGGTAATGTGTTAGTCCATGGTCAATACACATAAATAAAGTTAACATCTAATCATTCATAAGGAATTAATGCATAAACAACATTCACTGAAACATTCATCAAAGCATAGTCCATAATAGCATAATATCTGAATAAAAACATCACCACATAGTGTATCCACAAAAACCATTGAAAAGTTAACCATGGTCAAAATAAGTATCGAAAATAGTCTGATCAAGGGAGGGGTACTATAGTAATGGTGAAATTTAGGGTTTCACCAACTAAGGTAACAAAACCACTAATTTTGCTTAATTAACCAATACATTGAAAGAGGGGTGGACCTAATAGATCTAGGCATAATCTTAATGAGAAAAGGTCTAAAATTTAGATTAGGTTCACCTGGTTAGGGTTTGGCCCTCTTTTTAAGTTGAATTGTGAAAATGCTGAAATTAGGGTAAAAGAGGTGATTATTGAAGAGATCGAGCATAAACAGTGAGTTGTCATATGGAGACATCAACCTGGATCTGGGCAAAAGAAGATGTTTCAAATTTGTTCCCAGAAGTTTGACTTGATTTTTTGAGACCAGGGCTCATCAATTCGCCATGGTCCTTCAAATTTCCCACTGTCAAAAGGTGAACATGTTTACCTTTGTGAATCCTGTTGATCCTCCCAAACACAACTCTATACTTATTTCCTAGACACAAAAAGAAAGGGGAAATTGTTGGGAATAGGAGTTTTCCTAAGTCAAACCTTGGTTTAGAAATTAACCTTGAATGAAATAATGCAAATACTAAAATAAATGTTGGATAGATATACCTCAGATCTGCAATTATTGTTGATGATGCTTTGCTCGTTGAATGTAATCACATATATTGAATGAAATTTTATGACAAATTCAAAACCCCAATCACACACACATGCTTGCATAAGATTGATGTAATTTTTCTCCACAATGGTTGAATGATGAATATATAGCCTTGAAGATCTCTGAAAATGCTTGATGATGAATGCTTCATGGATGCACAAATGATAGGAATTGATTGCTTAGAGTGTTAGATTGCTTAGATGAAATTAGGTTGATAAAATATCTTTATATAGGGTTTCTAGGTAAATTACCAATTAAGCCGACTTCTAACGATCATGCAGAGCCATGAAGATCAAAACTTACCATTGAGGTATATCCTTAACCCCATTTTAAATTGGGGCCTGATGGAGCGAGACCATGGTGTTTTGGGGTGCCATGGTCCAAACTAGCACATTCCATGCCCTGGTCCCACCTCAATCAACACCAAAATAATGTTAAAATAGAGTGGTCATCCCATGGTAGGACCCACAAAAGGTTGTTCATGGCCTCAAAGTTGGAGAATAGGCATAAACGGACCTAGAAAGGTATGAGAATAAGACATGCTAAGTAGGGGCACAAACATGAGGTGTAAATTAGCCTGATAACAATTTACAACTCTACAGGTAAGCTAACCAAGAACCAACATAAAGCCACCCTACAATTGCCATCATAAGTGGAATTAGGTATATTTCCAAGGGACATAAATTGTTGGAATCCAAGAACACTGAGAGGGGGGAGGAAATCAGTGTTCTACCATAATGATCAATTTTAACCTTATTAAAACATGCATACACCAACTGGTATACCAGTACATATAAGATTGAAAGAAGTAAAGCAACCAATAAGCCAATCACACAGATAAATACCATAACACACAGAATTATACGTGGAAAACCTCAAAGAGGAAAAACCATGGTGGGATTTGTGACCCACAATATCAATCCACTAGCCATATGAAGAGATATTACAAAATATAGGGGCCTGCACTTGCAGGAAGGCTTACAGCCTAGAGCACACTACTCATTCACAAAAGGAGCCTCACTGACTACATACAAATCCAAACTACAATCTAGAGAAATGATTGAACTGCAAAGATAGCATCTTCTATGCCTGAATACAGTTTCGGTTAAGCTTTGTTTGTTCTGATTTAAAACCCTAAACCCTTACTAGAATACCCCTTGCATAAATATCCTCACATACATTATCTCTCTCATATTTTTCACATCTCCTTTACATTCCATAACCTTACACACTTTTCTATGATATCTCAAAATGATCTAATCAACTGACCTATATACCCTTTATAATTTATCATGCCTTATGTCGGCTTACAAAGATAATTACAATATCAATATACATGTCGGTTAGATAACATAAATACATGAATATAAAAAATAATTGTTGATGCCAAATTCAAAAAATGTCAGCCTCCAATACCGATAATTTGATTCTAAACCATGTCGACATGCATTGCCGCTGACCAAAGAATTCCTTTCAACCTATCGATGCCAATGAAGTATCTGTGAAGTGCCTGTCGATACACAACTGAACCAAAATATGAAGTCGGAACAAGTTGCCATGTTGCCATCAATGACAACATATTGAAACCAACCAATTGAGTGTAAATTGCCAACAATCTCCCCCTTTGGCATTGATGGAAACAGTCATGTGAAAAATGGTCAAGGTTTCCAACTATCGGTTTCATCTTGAACCTACTCCCCTTGAGTTGAATATCCATCAATACAAAAATACTCCATACTTCCATAGTTTTCCATCTATACTCCCCCTAATATATACAACTCCCCTTTTCTTTTTCACATCGATATCACTCCCCCTTTGACATCAATGCCATCAAAAAAACCAAAAAAAGTACCAAAAACCAAAAATTGGGACGAAGAATGAAAAAATTTACAATGAATATGTCCCAAAATACCTTACCGAAGCTTAATGTATTTGAAAATATCTGGATAGGCCTTCTCCAATAGCTCTAGATAGGTATCCCATCCAGATTTGAAAGTACCGGAAATAGATACAAGTCCATTTAGCATATGGGCAAATGACTATTTCCCATTAAGCTTTGTCGGTGTGGGCCTACCAATCACATTTATACACTCCTTATGTACACTAAGTGAATTCAACCGAGGACTCACCAATCCTTTAAGACTTTTGGCTCCCCTTTTGATTTTATCTTTTTCCTTCTCAAGAGCAAAATCTTGGGCTTCCAAAACCAAAATTTGACCATCTATAGATGTAGTTAATGAATTCAATCCATCAAAGGAATTGGCTATACTTGCAATCTCCTCCTGAATATCCTTAATATTTTTATCTGTCTCAGTTGTGAGCAAACCTGTATTACAACATACTTTGTAGATATTAGTACACTACCTCAATGCATTATCTGTCAATTTTAATCTATCATTAATCTTCTTCCTTTCAGACTCAATCACTTGATCAAATCAAGCTCACTTTGCCTGTGTGAACCTCTCCAGTGCTTGTCAGTTTGATATCTGCTACAAGGACTGAAAAATCCTTTGAAATATGTTCAGTGATTATCTTAAGCTTTCTGGATGGGCTCGCTTCATTGCCAAATTTACACTTTGGGACAAGTATATGCAAAAAAATGATAGACTGATCAATAACCCCTTTATCCATACATCCCTCCTTCAACATTTTATGTGCAACCATCATCGTGAGTTCAATAGAACTCATCTCGGTTATGCTTTTCTTTTCAACCTGCAAGGTGTCAATTGACAACAATGATGGACTCACTACCGGTTCCCTGTCGGATTCCTCTTTCTTCTCCTTTGATGATTAACCTTTATAGCTTCCTCACTTGCACCGGTGGCTTCGCCACTTGGTGCAGTCTTAGTAATTGTCGGTTCCTCCCTAGGAACTGTAACCTCATCCTATACATTTGTATCTGGAGGACTGTTGTCCTCAACATTAGTATCCTATACATTATCAACCTTTACACTCTCTGTATCTACCAGTATCTCAACATTTGCCTGTACATTTGTATCTACTGGGGGTCAATTTCCACTATCTTAATGTTTTTCAAAATTGAGGGTGAAGTACCTATAATACCTTTTCCTTTCCCTTCAACCGGGATGTCTGCAGTATCTATCTTAGGTTCCAGTGAAGTATAGAAACCACGATTCTCTTCAAATAACTTAACCCATGCCTTGTGGGTCTCCTTGATTATCTCATTGACCCTTCCTAACATAAGATTGAATATTTTATGCTTGTTGTTAACAAAATTTCTATCTACAACTTCAAGTGTCTTATCCATCTCCTCTGGAGTAATAGAAACACAAACATATAACAACTCTTGAATCTTTATATGCTTGTCCTCTTGCATTTTTGGTAGTCTTCTAGCATAGAAAATATCATACAACCGTGCCGGTATTTGGTCTTCAATTTCTAACAGGGCTTTCTTATAAATATCCAAATATAACAAAATTGCTTCCTCTACTTCTCTTTGTTCATCATTATCTAAATGTTCATAATAAAACTGTACATTCTTTAACATACCATCTTTAGTAATTTCATCAACTAGCTCTGCACAAGTCTTTGGTGGAATGATAGTTACATTATCCGATTCAATTGTCAGAACAATTTCATCCTTCTTCTTTCTCCTTCCAATATCAAATGGGGCTGAAGGTGTTTCTTTAGGTGCTCTTCTTTGTGCTAGTACCCTGATAGTAACTTTCCTAACCGGTTGCTTCTTAGCCTCTACCTCAGTTTCTTCAATTTTCTTCCTCAATACCCTTTTAAATGCCAAGGGTGTGTCATCTTCATATGCAGATTCAACTGCAATAGGTTCAATGAATATTTATGGTTCTTTTCTCTTCCTGCCTTTCTCTAGGACAATATCAATCAATGCTTTGATGTCCTGTAAAACCTTTTCAACAAACTTGCTTGCCTTACCTTCTTGGTTCTCTCTCTTCTTCTGGTTGAACTCAGTTTCAACCTCTTGTGTCTTCTGCTTAATAGTGCCAAAGGTTTTTACAGTTTCATCTACCGGTGCATCAATTAGCCTTTGAGCATAAGCATCAAGAATATGTGCATCAACTTCATAACCCATTTCCTCAATTCAAATCTTTCGGGGCCTAACAACTTCCATCAAATTTTCATCTTTCTTGACCATGAAGCATATGTCAGCTGAATACTTCTCAACAATGTGCTTGGGAACCCTCATCCTATAATTCATAGCCTTTTGAAATGATTTAAAATAATCCCATACTTTGTCATCTCTCTAACTACCTAATGTAGCAATAACTGTTTAGTTGCCTCCCTACCGGGATATCGAATGTCCATTTTCTCTTCCCAAAATCGGGAGTCTCATTGATGAAAAATAGCATTAAACAAACAATTAAGTTACCATACCGGAAGGTCCCTTTCTTTTCTCCTTTAATCTTTCCTAAGTTAATCAATAATTCATCCAATATCCAACCACATAGATCCAACTTCTCATTCTCCCTCATCATTTTATGAGCTGCATAAATGCAAGAGCTAGAAACATAATTCAGTCGGTTTGGTTGTGTTACCTTGTAACCGATGACCATGCTTCTGAATCTTATATCTGTGCGGGTGATAGTACTGATCCTCAATGACTGCTTGTCTGATGTTGCATTGGTAATCTTGTTGACCCGATCATTTGAAACTTTCTTCTCCAGACATTGTCCAACCTATGGTAAACTAGTGATTGCCCTGATGGCCTCCTTTGTAATCTTATATAGTCTATCTAACCAGATAAAGTCTCCATGCACCCTGCTCAAAACATACCTACAATTTCATCTTCAAATTCTAGAATGTCTAGAATATCAGTAAACCCTAAATCCATAATATGTTGGTATTCAAGTTTAATCTTTCCAGAATCTCCCATTAACTCATTCATGTACATGCTCTTGATATTAGTCATTCCCAAATCCTTAATATGACAGTGAATGTAAGCTCTTACATCTTCGACATACATGACTCCTTCTGAGACATGGGAAAATGCTCCAACCGAATTGTTCAAGGTAGCAACATGCGGATATCGCTTGAAAATCGGCCTAGGACGGTCCTTGACCTCAACAACAGTCAGATTTGCAACAAAGATAGGTACATATGATGATCTCGCTTCCATGATTGAAGATAAATACCTGTGAATCATTGTCGGTGAAAGATCCTGAAGACCTCTTCCAATTGCTGGTGAAATCGCTCAAGATGATATCAATCACACTGATTCACCTTAGACTTCCTCTGAATCACTTTAAATGCAAAGTAATCAGAAATGAAGTGAATTTGACCTTTTATCCTCTAAGAAACCCTAATATTTCATTAACATCAATGACTTTCGGTGGAAGATACCGAATCTCGATCAAACATTTCCATGTCGAATAAGCATCTCCAATGTCTGGAACATCTTCCAGAACCTCTTCCCGGGGCATATGCAACATCTTCATGAATTTTGCCTACCCCTAAGGCATCTTCCTTAGTTGGCGGATGAGCTTCCTGTTAGTGCAGGAGCAACCTCCTCTGATGGTTGAGTAACCAGAGCATTCCCATCTGCAGAATGATCTTCTGACTTCCTGACCCATCTCTGGGTAAGATCTCGCCACATTTAATTAACCTTTTCTTTCCCTTTCTCATTTGATCCTCCATTACCAACCGGTGGATTTCTACTTCTACAGAACTTAGCAATATGTCCAACCTCATTACATGCATAACATACATAACATGTAACATTGTTCTTTTGAATTGCTTTGCTAAAACCGGTATAGTTGCTAGACCTGCACTAATTAGCCATATGTCCAAATTTTCCACATGCATGACACTTTACATTTATTTTGTAATCTTTTGTCTTATGACCATTATTAATGCATTTAAAACATTGTCCAACCACAAAATTATTGTTCTGATTTGCTCTATTTCTACATTGCCTAGGCATGTGACCAATTTTATTACAAACAAAGCATCTACCATTAAATTTATAAGCATTAAATTGCCTTACCAATGCCTTATGGTTTTGATCTTCATTTGTAGTACTGGAACTCTGTCCTTGTTCAAATCCAAGTCCACTAGAATCTCCATTCTGCCTTTGTCTCTTAAATAACTCATCTAGATGTGCTAAGCTAATCTTAAAAAAAATCTTTATACTCACTTGCAATAGTTAGATCATCTCTCAGAATTATCATTTGTCTCTCAAGCTCTTGTTCATTACTCTGGGATTGTACTAAATCAGTTCTCAACATATCATTCTCATGAACCAACCTACCACATTATTCAAATTTTCTCTTCAGAGATACAACAAGATTTTCTTCCTTTTTCTTCCGATCTTCAATCTCCTTAGACATTCTCCTAGTTATAGCTTGCATTTCATTTCTCATGACCATGTTATCCTAACTCAGTTTCTGACACTGTTCCTTAAGTGCATCTTTCTCTTCATCATCCTAATTTTGCAAAAGTTCCTTCCTCCTAGCTTGAATAGATGACATCCTTTTATGTAGGACAAGAATGAATTCCTGAGTAGAATTCAATTCATTTTGTAGCTTCAAGTTCGTCATCCTTTCAGCATCATAATCTTCAAGTGCCACCTCAAGTTGCTTTTCCAAACTCATATCCATGGATTCCAGATGCAAGATCTCCCTAAAGTTGTTAAACTTTTTTTGAGGCACAAGGCTCTGATACCAATTGTTGGAATCCAAGAACACTGAGAGGGGGGGGGGGGGCGCGGGGGGGTGAATCAGTGTTCTATTGGAATGATCAATTTTAACCTTATTAAAACATGCATACACCAACGATATACCGGTACATATAAGATTGAAAGAAGTAAAACAACCAATAAGCCAATCACACAAATAAATACCATAACACACAGAATTATATGTGGAAAACCTCAAAGAGGAAAAACCACGATGGGATTTGTGACCCACAATATCAATCCACTGGCCATATGAAGAGATATTACAAAATATAGGGGCTTGCACTTGCAGGAAGGCTTATAGCCTAGAGCACACTACTCATTCACAAAAGGAGCCTCACTAACTACATTCAAATCCAAACTACAATCCAGAGAAATGATTGAACTACAAAGATAGCATCTTTAAAGCCTGAATACAGTTCTGGTTAAGCCCTGTCTATTCTAGTCTGAAACCCTAAACCCTTACCAGAATACCCCTTACATAAATATCCTCACATACACGATCTCTCTCATATGTTTCCCATCTCCTTTACAGTCCATAACCTTACACACTTTTCTATGATATCTCAAAATGATCTAATCAACTAACCTATATACCCTTACAATTTATCATGCTTTATGTCGGCTTACAAAGATAATTACAATATCAATATACATGTCGGCTAGATAACATAAATACATGAATATAAAAAACAATTGCCAATGCCGGATCCAAAAGATGTCGGCCTCCAATACTGATAACCTGATTCTAAACCATGTTGGCCTGCATTGCCAGTGATCAAATAATTCCTTCCAACCTGTCGGTGCCGATGTCAGTGAAGTATCTGTGAAGTGCCTGTCGGTACACAACTGAACCAAAATATGAAGCCAAAACAAGTCACCATGTTGCCATTAATGACAACATATTGAAACCAACCAATTGAGTGTCAATTGCCAACATAAATTTCACCTAAGGTGTTAGTTTTTTTAACTTTTGATAGTCATTGGAAAGGTATTTTTGAGCACTATTTATGGTATCATTGATTTTTTAAGATTTTTCTATTTTAATAGAGAAATTCTTGCTAGAAGTCAGATGTTTTTTTAGAATTAGGGAGGTAATAACTTATGCATACACAATCAAATTTTGGACTTCTTATAGTAAAAAAAATGCGTGTTTAAAACACTTCACAGTGGATTTAAGTTTGGAAATATTCTGGTATGATTTATTTGTTGTTATATCTATTTAATCCATTTATGGGTTCTTGTGACTATGGTACTTTATGAGTTGAAGGTAAATCAAATATAGGGTGATTTGGTGTTTACGTCATTATATACTTAGTTGTAAATATCTTATTATCTCCATTTGACATGATTACCAATATATTGTTGAATCGTATGTTGCATTGTAAGATCTACAAGTTGTGTAGTGTTGTAGGCTATCTATACTTATAGATTGCATACTTGACTTGGATGTGGGTTGTTTGTACCAAAATGTTTTTTAGTATTTATGGTGATTTCAATTTGTGGCTAGGTTAAGTCACACATTTCAATGGTTTGATTATCATTAGAGGTGAAGAGATGGTGTTTCTTTGTATTATTATAATGTGGGACTTGTACTTGTTGACTATGTGATGTGGACATGTGTAACATAGGGTATTTGGATGTTGGTCCATTTGGTAGTGGTCATGGTGTCATGATTGTTCCTTGTGGCTCTAGGACTTTGAAATGACATGATTGTCTATGTAGGTGCATTGTTGGCAGCATTGGATTGATTCTTGATTGTTTGTGGTGGTGTATTTTCTTGGTTTGGCGATCACAAGTTTATTTTGCCTTTTGAGAGCTCTTGGTATTGCAGTTGAGTTTTTCATTATGTTGGGGTCTTTGGTTGATCCTTAATTAGGAGATGTTTATCATGATTCTTGGATAGCTTTATTACACTCTTTAGCAAAAGCTTTTGACAATGATGGTTTGGAGGTGCTATACCTTCTTGATTTGAAGATTGTGGTTGCACTCTTCTCTTTGGGATCTCTTGGTATTGAGTCCCTTGATTGTCTTGGGCTCATGGAGGATATTCATTTAGGATATTTTTATCATTATGCCATCTGTAACTTGATATCACGATTTGGTGGGTGTTTTGGCAATAATATGGATTCTTTGTTGTGCCCCTCCTTGATTCATCTTTCCTTTTTGTACATCGTTAGACTGTTTCGTCATAGCTTAGACTATTTTATGATGCTTTTGATATATGCTTATGGATTTATTTATGATTTAGATGCTTCATTGTTGACGATGGACTCATGTTTGATGATTTATATTTACTTGTGTTATATGTGTGATTCATGTGTGGACATGGAAATTTGATGGTATCATAATATGTGCTAACCCTATTTCACGATATGATGATGACTATGATAGTGCTTGTTGATTGTGAGTGTCTTCTATCGTGGTTGTGAAAGGGACGATGTCATACCACTCATTCATGAGCATGATATGATGTTGTGATTCACCTTCACTTGTCTTCCTATATATGTTATTATATATGTTGTCATACATGTATTGGTGGTGACAAGTTTGCAGGTACTAGACATCGACTCCACCTGGCTTCACAGGTCTGAGCGTGTCTTATCCCAATGGCAAGTTGGTTGGAGATGACATGAAATCCCATTCTACACTCTAGGTTTAAGTTGATTACCCTTGTCAATTTAGTGTCTTGGTGTGAGATGTTGTTTAGCATCAAGTGGTCTCTTGAGTTATCCTATGTTGGTTTGCTTTGTAGTTTTATGATTATTGATTGATTTAATCTTTATTTAATTAATTGATTTATATAGTTTAATAATTTTAAATTAAATTAATGGATTTACATAGTTTATAATATTAAATTAAAGAAATAGTTGACATTAATATTAATAAGAGATTAATATTGGAATTTATATTTTATATTATTGAAGTAATGGTTATTGGATACTTATTTATTAATTGAGTCTTTTGGAATTATTATCCATTTATATAGTTGAGATTTTAATATTAATTTGGGTATTTGTTTATACACCCTTGGTTATTTTATTAATGGGCTTTTATATTTAATTTTTCCCATGGTTTAATTATTTATTGGTTGATTATATTATTTTCCCTATTTACCCTTTTAGGTTAATTAATATATTTTTTATTCTACCTACCCTATTTTACTATTGGCTGAGATATTGGGGTTAGTTAATTAAATAAATATTTTATATTTTTGTCTTGGTATTTGCATAGGGTTGGTACGAAATATATTTTAATACTTTATTTTCATTGGCTGACATATTTCTATAGTTTTGGTTTAATTTTTCTATTTATTGGGATTTTGTTGTGCGTTGTCGGGGTTGACATCTCTGAGAATTTTTGGTTTTGATTGATCAAGCTTGGATTTGGATTTGTTGGAGTTTTGGATTGGTTTGTTGCACTTCATCTATTGTCTTGGCCATCACTTCAATTTCTCCAGGTTGGAGCTTTGCCTTCATTCTTGAATTTTGATTTGGAAGGATTTGTATTCTCCGTCTCTTCTGAAAAGATTGTCTTCAGAGTTATTGGGGAAAGAGATTCATGGTTTAATTTACCCACACAAACCCACACATATATACTTTTTGAAGGAATGAATGTGGTTGTGTATTGTTGGGGTAGCAAGTGGATGTCTTCATTGTTCTTGATATCTTGTTATTTCCTTTCATTCCTGGATTTGATGAGCTCTTATTTGCCTTTCTACTTGATGTATGAATCCTCTCTCGGCATTATTTTGTCTCCTAGTGTTTCCATTTGAGTTCTAGGCAAATTTGTGTATTTCTTTGTGAAAGAGGTGTTGGGAAACGATGTCAAATTCCTCTTGTATGGTCTTGTTATCTTGTTTGTGTATTGCTTTGGTTTTATTTTGGCCTCCCGCACCTTCTGGGAGTGTCATGTGTTAAACTTGTGAGCTTAAGTGCAAGTTTGTGCAAGATCATCGCTTGGTTTTTTTCTACTCTCCACATTTTTCTCTCTCCCTTGGATGCTCCATTCTACGCCTTTAATGCGCTACAAAATAGCATGGATGCACCATTATAGGCCATCTATGCACTATTCTTGGCTTTATATGTGCTATTGTATGCGTTAAATTCACCAATCTTCTCTATCTTTTTATTTTTGGACTCTGACATGTATGTGCTAAAAGAAATCATGGATGTGCTAAAAGACTTCATGGATGCGCTAAAAGAATTCATGGATGTGCTAAACTGCCCTATCTTTTGTGTTTTGATCTTTTTGGGTTTTCTGAGTTGATTATCCAATTTTGTTTCTTTCTAGAGGCTATTATTTTGGATTCTTGAGATGTTCCAAGACTGATTATTTGATTGAACTGGATTATTTGTGATTATTTGACCGAGCTCATGTTGGTTAAATCCTTATATGGTGGATTTTATTTGCACATTTTTTAAGAGGCTATCATGTTGCATTTGTTATTATTGAATTGATTTGGAACCTTGGTTTACCAGGTCTTGTTTTGTTGAGAGCCCTTGGTTATGATACACTATGTTTATATATGGTATGGGTGTAACCCTAAGGTATAGGTACATGCTAGGGGGAGTGGGCCTCCAAGTGAGTGAATGGGGTTGCAAGGAGTAGACAACCAGGTTACCTGGGGTTTGGACCACCAAAATACCTCATTGGGAGTTTACCTTGTAATAAAGTGATGATTTATTTAATTAATTATTGAGGGTTGGGTGTAATAGCTCATCTTAATAAGATAAGAAAAGGTTATGGTGGTCCCTCCGCCTTGCCCAGTGGTAGCAATTCGGGATAGGATTGGGAAGGCCTTGATAACCCAGGTGAGCTAATCTCCCTTTCTCCTTCAAGGTTGAGATGGCTCCACATGTGCATCTAGGATGTCAGGATATGTGCCCAGGTTCCCATTTGTCACATGTGATGACACTCTCTTCCTACATGTAGGTCCTAGAACCTTGAGTCATGTTTTGGTGTGTTGCCTCTAGAGATTTTATGTTGGTGGTCTTGTGCTTTTGGTATCCTTGTGTTAGTATTGTGTTGTATCCTTTGGTTGTTAGGTGTTAGCCTATATCTAGAGTGTGTGTGGGATCTTATGTCATCTCCTAGCATGGGGGGTGGTTCCTTTGTCTCCACATGGTTAGGTGGTTTGATGTCTTCTTCCATTAGGATGTTCTTCGTTATATGCTCTTGCGTGGATGTGGATATTTTGTCTTCTCAACTATGGTTGGATACCTGTAGCAGATTGATGTAAATAGATATTATATTCATGTGAAATGTTAGATGATATATCTTTGATATTGATTCATTAATGGAAATAATGGTATTGGATTTATTGATATGTATTTGGTATCATGAAAAGGATTGGAAATGTGATATGTCATATTGGAATTAGATTATGATGTTAGAAATGAATAAATGATTGGGGTTAGGAACATTTGGTATTGGTGCTTTAAAATTAACCTAATGGGATGGTTAGTATGTACTTACTTAATGGGCATATTCATACTATAGGAAAGTGGATGATCATATGTATATGAATGGAAGGAATGAATAATGATAGATTTAGTATGTAACGATTTATAGAAGTGGTCATGTTGTTATTGTTTATGGATAGATTAGGTAATGATGTTGAGATACCCCAGGGAATGTTATTAACGTGTTGTGTTTAATTTCGCTTGTGTAGCATGCTTTGTGATTATGTGATAAAGATGATGTATATATCATGTTAATGGATGTTGATTCATATGTGTAGATAGTGGTTTATGTCACATTAGTAGATGTTTTAATATAAAAAAATATCTCTATTTGCATGTTAGTTAGTTGTATTTCTCTAGGGTATTTTGGCGGGCATTATCATTCATCATTTGATGATGGATGATCTTCTATAGTGGTGGTTGGTGTTATCGAGGGACTCTTGGATCCTACTTTTAATGTGATTATATTACATTGAATTCTTGGGTTTTTTTGATAGGAGATGGTTATCTTCATGCAATTTGAAGTTCTTGACATCTTGGCTAGCCATGGAAGACTCTTGGAGTCTTTGGTTGAGGTGCAATGTTATGACTTGTTGACTTTGACAAGGTAATTGTTATTATGTCGTGATGGACTCTTGATCATTTGTTAGAGTGTTGGCATGATATAGGTGCTCTTAGGAGTATGATATGTTCATTGGAGCATATGATCTTTTGAGAAGATGTGTTATCATGATATGAACTTGATTCTATAATTGGAGCTATGACATTGATCATGTTGGTTCTCTTGGTATTGAGTACATTGGTCATTTTCTTAGGAGCTTCATGATAGTGTAGTGTTGCTCTTATAGCTTAGTATGTAATGATCAATTATAGGTGCTCATGGGTACTTAGAGACTTGGGTGAGACTAGGCGATCTCTCATTTGAGATCATGTCTTGAGATGGATACTCTTTAATGAGGTTTCAACAAGAAGTCTGAGGAGCCTACACCTTGGTTTGATGTGATTTTAACATGGACATATGAGGAGATTGTTCTTAGAGTGAGTAATGATGGTCCTTGGTTATCTTGAAAGAGAATTCTTATTCCCCACTTTTGATCTACTCAGCAATAAAACATTTAAAAGGTATTTGCCACCTTATTTTTAGGTTCATTTTGTTTTGTTCTTTTATTTTCTCATGGGAATGAGTATGGAGCCATGATGATTAATTTTAGGAGACTTATTTGAAGATTATTTAGCATGAGTTATTTGATTCTTTGTCTTCTCATGGATATGGATCTTGAGTTATGGTTATTTAGTTTTGGAGGGTGGCATGTTTTTCTCCTTGTGCATATGAATTCATTTACGATGTTGTATTTTGATGAGGAGGTTAGGAGATGTTTTGGGCTCATTTCTTTAGTTTTGAGAATGGACTTGGGTGTCTTCCTTTATATTGAGATGCATACATCTTGGTTAAAGTTAGACGTAGATAATGTTATTCTCTTTGGGGTATTAATGAAGGAGATCATGCTTATCATAGCTAGAGCATCTAGAGATCTACATAGAAATAAATGCTACATGTTATGATTTGTAAGATCTCTCTTTGGTATTTATTCTTCTTCTTAGATATTTGTATTCATATTACATTGGATTTGAGGTTTGTGTAGAGCTATAGTGATAAGTATGTTTATGTTCATGTGTTTTTCATTTTTCTTTGGTGATAACATGAAATTTCCTTGATCTCTTTCTTTTGTTGAATGTGGAGAACTTGGAAGAGCTATAGAGACCAGTGGTAAGAGACTACAACAAATTTATTTACCTAATTTGCATATCTCTGTGGATTTTCCTTGGTACTACATACTATTGGTTACACTCTCTATGTGATTCTCTTGGTGAATATTTGGACACCTTTATAATTTTATATTTGACATTACTCATGCAATGTGAGTTCCTGGAGGTATGTTCCTCATTTATAGGTTTGACATATGGAGCTTATGACTGCATTTGGGTTGGATATGTTTATGACATGAGGTTTACCTATTATGATGTGCATACCTTAATTTTGAGGTATGGTTAGTTGGATATGTTCGCAACTAGTCGTGGTTGCTATTTCAATTATGGTGATTATTTGTTGATAGCAACTTATGCATATTTATTACCATGGTTTAGTGTTTGTGCTTGGATATCAATTAGAAGTAGAACTTATGCTTTTATGTGATGGTTAGTGTGACATCTATTTGCATGGGATCTTATCTTTTGTGCATTAACATGATGAAGGATGAGAGGGTTCATGTTAAAGGAAGAGGCTACCTTGATTATTGTTGCAAGTATCTAGATGGAGCACATGGAGCTTTTTGATTCCTTGATGGTACATGTTGACTATATATATTATTCTTTTAATGTTTGATTTTACTTTGTTCCCCTTATACAATGCATACAACAAGTGGGTGAATGTTAGGAAAAGGTGTGTTGTACAACTTGAATAATGTTATAATGTAATTAAATATCATTCATGGTGAACTTAAGAGATCTAGGGATGTGTGTGCACATGGGTTTAACTATCTGGGGTCACTTTATGTGTCGTATGTAGTATTGAGATGCATATTTAATGTGGTTTTGCACATTGAGAAAATATTTAATGTTGGAAATAATCAATACCAAAATATAAATGATGGGGGAAATGATTCTATTAGCTCATGGTATTAGTCAAATGATTTATTTAATAGAAGTAAGCACATGTTTAGTGGTTTCATGCTAGCTTACATCTATAAAATCAAACACATGTTTAGTTGTATAAGGTCGTATAATTTGAGGTTGTCTTGTGAAATCATCTCTTGTAGGTTACACATGTGAGGGTTTGAAGCATGAACTGGGATGCGTGGTTACATTCTTATTCACATGAAGTGCATGTAGAGATCTTGATATTTTAGAAGTGATCATGGAGACTTTAAAGATGTATTGCAATGATTTCATTATTGAATAATACATCGGTGGTGGGTGCTTTTGAGGCTGGGTTTTTTCCAAGGTATATCTTGTGTCATCTTTGGTGGTATGTTGTCTATTCTTTTCAATATGGATTTTGAATACTTGTTTGCATAGATTTCTCTATTCGAGAACTTATGTGGAAATTGTCATAGATGATTGCAAATTTCCTTTTAAAAAGAGCACAAGTAAATAGAAAAATATTATTATTTTTTTAACAAGCAAAATCTAATTCACAAATAGATTAATTTAAAATAATGATAAATCAAATCCTCAAACAACTTACGTGAACAAACATCCAAGATATATCAAACACCATGGAGTAGGAATGACTCCGCCGTGAAAGTAACTCAAATAAATATTTAAAATCAACCCAAGTCAAATATAAGCTTTCAAATATTTAATTGTATTGATTAAATTATATAATTCACATTAATATAATAAAAAATAAAATAAAATGAACAAAGAAACTCAAATGCTAAAATTAAATTTAAATAAATTAATATACTAATTTATGATTCCATCCCATTTCAAGAATAGAAACACATTCCAAGAAAGGTGCAAAATAACACAAATTGACATAGAAGACAAAACAACCATGAAGACACAATTGGATAGACTCACAAGGCTCATCGGGTATTAGACAACCAGAATGACTAGGCATATTGGTTTAAACATGGGTAGAGGTCTCAAGGTGATGCGAGATGAGTTAGAGATTTATATTATCTACTTCACATGCCTCCAATTGACCAATCACCTTTTTAAAAATTTGCACACTCAATGCACACATCAAATCTTAACTTGAAATTCATAGTTAAAGTAGCATGATAGACTATATATCAACATGTTTTCATTAAAAATCAAGGGATGCACAACATCAAAAAGCATTTTACTCAATGAACATATTCATTCTATGGAGTAAAGAATTAATTATATTATCAACATCCTATGTAAGTAGGTTTACATCTTAGCTCAACACAAGAATCACAATTAATCTCTTTAATAGCATATAAATGGTTCTCTAAATCAAATTCATACAAATATTCAAGATGACATCACAATAGCTAAACATGGCTCTTAATCACGAGGATACAATTATGAACATACAACCACTACAAGATATGTGTCAACATATACATAATCATAGACATTCCACATCATTGATCAATTCACACATACACATAGATCAACTATCAAACAAGTCTTGAAGATTTGCTAGAATATAAACATTCAAATAAATCAAGGCATGACAAGTCATAAACAATTGAGCCTCACAGTTAAGATCAATCTAAATAATTTTTGTGGCAATTCTTATCCTAAATCATTCACTAGATTAAGACAAATCATTCTTTGATAATAACAAATTAATTTAGAATGACATCAATAATAATTATTTATCATTGATCTTAACACTTAATACACCCAACGCACTCATCTAACTTTTATACATTTACTTCAATAATCTCTCCTAACTTTATTAACTAAATTAATTTATACTTAATTAATTATATTTATTTTACTAACGTAATTTATATATATAAGAAATCTACTTGCTTATGTATATATATAGACTCATTTTTACAATTATTTTTAAATATAATAAAAAAAGATTTAATTATTGGAAAATAAACAGAAATTGATATTTAAACTAGTAAAATTTGAAACATAAGATTAGAATATCAATTGGAGTACCATTTTTGTAGTTTATTAAAGAGCGAGGGGATACGTAGGGTTTATTTGTCGAGGGCCTGACCTAAAGGGTCTACGGAAGGATCATTTGGTAGTAAAGAGGGAAGAACTGGAAGGGAAGAATGAGGTTGGAGAAGTGCTGGTTCTGTTCCTCCACCATATACCCTGGCCATGGCATTCAGTTTGTTCGAAATGACGCCAAGGTATGTCTTCTATTTTATCTCTGTCTTGTGATTAGGGTTTATCATGAACACCGAAATCAATTTTAGCTACCTAATCTAGCAATTTTTAACCTCGTAGCAAGCCTAGATCATGCAGCAGCATCACCAGATAGTCACTTAGATGCAAGGTAACAGTGAATTGGAATCCTATTTAGCTGCATATATATCTCTAGGCCTTGATACCTTGTTCTTTATTTGGGGCTTACAAAGTCGAAAACAAAGTCCCAAATAAAGAACATTGTTCTGTTCTGTCTGTTTAGCTCTTATAGGTTTCATCTTTGTTTACAAAGTCGAAAACAAAGTCCCAAATAAAGAACATTGTTCTGTCTGTTTAGCTCTTATAGGTTTCATCTTTGGATCCCGGAAGCTAGCAGTTTTTGGAAGATAAGTTTTTCCATGTATTTGAATTTCGTTTACCGACAGCAAGGTCCACGTGCTATTTTTCCCAACAATGGTATACCACTAAGAAGAAAAGTACACAGCCTGCATATTCAACACAGTAAAAGGTCACTGCTGCTAAACTCAAATCGATCAATCTCTTAGCAAGACATGAGCATCTAGGGCTAACGTAACTGTTGCATTATCACTGTTTGTATATGAAAGAAAGAAAGATAAAATATATTAATGTCTGCACATGATCGTTTTCCAAATATGTTTCTCACCCACTTTTGTAGCCACCCGGCAGTTGCTGACACAGCTATTCCTGAACAGGCTTAATAACGTTTATTGGGAAGTTCAACACAGAGACCTGTTACTTACAAAATATCCGAGAAGGATCAGCAAGCAATTGTTTGCTTGTTAACCAAGTTCACAGATTCATAAGACTTATCCCTGACACAAGTACGACACTTCAAAATTATTGTCAAGGAATTGCACAGTGTGTGATCAACCAGAACAAATTACATATCACGTATGAATTGTAGTAATGGAAATTTTAACAGTATTGGGCATACATACATTATTGCCACGACAACAAGAAGGCCTGCAAGCTACAAGCCACATGATATTCAAAATTCATGTAGTTAGCCGGTCAGCCACAAGGTGAGAATTACAATGTTGACTATCCTTATCTATAATCTCATTCCAAACATGGAAGAGGTTTCTACTCCCGACACCGTTATCTAACATGAATCTTATCATTGCATATCATATTTGGAGAGCAGTTTGAACAGATGACCTAGTTGTTTACAATGATATATGTCATCTTGTCGTCATTACATTTTACCATGATGTTACATTCAACTTGTCATGAATAAATAAAGTTCACACCAAGTCCTGTTCAAATTTCATTTAACTATTCCTATGCCGCAGAGTCCAGGGGTGCTTGAATAAATTTTACACAAAACCAATTCTTGATCAAGGCATCTGTAGCAACAGGTGTCTTACTACCATCATTACAATAGCCACAGAGATGTAGTCATTTATATAGCTTACAGGTCCAATCACTCGTCAACTCAGAAGTTTCAGATTTATAATACATCCACCATGAGCATACATTCTTGGACTGTTTCCTGCCAGCAGAAATTTATATGCAAATACCCAGCCTGAATGCACTATACCATTTATTATCCCTTGACTTATAAGTATTAAGCTAATTTCCCCAATAGGAATTGGGTACAGGTATGTGTATGTGTATGCTGGCAGAGCAATTTTTTTGGAGCTGGGAATGTTTTGTGTATGTATGTAGAAAAAAAATTCATAAATATATATATTTGCATCGTAAATGGACAATTAAGGTGAATAGCACATATCATACATGGAACGGTGTGACTTGTGTTCAATGGAATACTAAGATTAGAAAATTGATAATTTCCATTGAAAATATAGTTAAACTGGGCGTTACATCTAGTGCCCTTCTATTTATTGGTGAAGTTAGAATTATTGAAAAAACTCATTAAAAATCAATTTCGAATATCATAGACATCTAATCCCAAGTTATAGTACAAATTCAGTTCCCTATAGTATTTCACTTTGTTATGGATAAAAACTGAAAATGTATGCCATGCTACTCTTTAAATCCTTTATATAAGTTATAGTAATCTAAAGTGAAATTTTTTATGAATCAAGTTATAGCATATGAAGCCAAGTGAATCAGAATATAATATAAAACCTGACTGTAAATTTCTGCCTTATAACAAAGAGCCTAGGGTTCAAAGCAAAGTGTCAAATATTTAGCCTTTGGTAGAGGTCTCAAACCAGAGAAGAAAATAGTGAAGGATGAGGAGAATTGTCATATTATGAAGGATTCTTTTCAGTTGTGGAGCTTGCCTAAGCCCTGCGACAGCTATAGAAGTACAAGCTTACTTAAATACATGAAATGCTCTTTGGAAACAACCTTTATCTTTAGAAATGAAATGATGTCTTTGCTTTTGTATAACTGTTATACCATAAGTAAATTGCAAATTTGTTTTATATATATGTCTTTTCCTCATCTGTTGGATTTTCTATGTTTGGAGTGTTCCATGGTTTCAAATCTGCATGGACTTACCAAATATGTTGCATGACTTTTTGCCCATATCTGACTTGACGATTACCTGCTGCATAGAGTATTTTTCCTTCTTACCAAACTGTCAGCTTTGTCAAAGCCAATTAGTAACTAGTATGAGTAATAAATTAGGAAGCTATGAAATAATTAATTGCTTTTACCTATGTCTTTCACAGCTCATACTCTAGGAATCAGTCTCAGGAATCATCTCAGGAAGCTCTCATATGATCTTTGCGCTACTTAGAAGCAGATTTAGAGGAACTATGTTAGGAGCTGTATGAACTGTTAATTTGGATCTTGTACATTCCTTAAATAGAGACAAATTAAGTGGGCTCGATCCACATGTTGTTGTAATGTATACTGCAATTAAAGTAACTTGTATGATGCAATCAAAGTACTCGAGTCCCTATGTTCCTCACCAAACATGTTGAAGTGATGCTTACATCGTCTGGGCCTCTCCAATCATGTTTTGTTGTGAAGTACATTAAGTACAAGTTTTGTTTTGCTCTACTGATATTCTTATACCAGTTGCACAAAGCTAAGTGGGATGCAAGCATTACATTCCTGCATTTCTATTATTTTCTGAAAGAGCACAAAGTGACCCAGATGATTGCCTGCTTGGTATTGGTTGCCATGAAACTTTGAGAAGTGTCAGCTGCTTTGAGTGAATTTTTACTCTCAAATCCATTGTTGTATCTGCTCCCCTCTTCTTCACAAGTTTGTAGTAGTTCTTGTATTGGTTTAAATTTGCAATGACAAGTGGGAAAAGAAAATGAGAAATCCTTATCTTTGAGCCGTTTCTCAATTTATTAAGGCCTCCACTGTACATCAAACATCTTGATTTCTCTGACATCAACAAGAAGTTGATAGACAGGCAACATGTTACTAACTATGAGCTTCTATGCAATATGGGGCTATCCATGTTAACTTTAAAGCCTTGTCCGAGAGCTTAAATGTTGTTTAATGCAAAAAGTCATTGGTTGATCACTTTAGGGATATCTATGCTTTTAATAAGAAAAGGATATTCTGGAGACAGATCTATACTCCATTATTGCCACTACACAGGTGCTGCCACAAGAGGACAAGGATGCTCTCTTCTGCTCATGGATTATCTTTCTCATAGATGGATCTGTCTCCAGAATATGCTTTCCTTCTCTCTTCATAAATGGAGTTGCTGTTGTGGAAGCTTGCATGTGTCTAGCTCCCATGATTTTGTCGAAAAAGCCTTTGTGGCCCAACATTAATTTGTGTTATGCCAATTGCTCAAGTGGTTCTTGCATCACTTGCCAGTGTTGTTTTGTCACTTGTTTCATCTTCCCCTTCCTTGCTTGAAGGCTTGGTACTTGTTTTTGCCACTAGCCATGGCTTGATATTTGTCGAGGAATATTTCATTCCTTTGGAATTAAATTTTTCTTTGATTTTCACATCAAAATTTCAAGAGTTGATAGCCTCCACAAAGTTCCCCTAGGGATGGATTATCCTTCTCATGGATGATGACTTCATTCTTTTGTTTGTTTGAAATACAAGCCTCCGACCATTGTTGTATATAAGTGCAAACATGATCTTTTCTGAATCAGAGAATGAGTTCATATATGTAAATGACTTTTTTGATTTGAAAATCCAATTGTCAACTGCACCTGCATCAGTTCTGCCATAGAATGTGGGAATATCTTAATTTACATGAAATTTGAAGGAGTCAGACCATTGAATGGTCTATTTATTAGGGTTGTGATGCACTTGGGGCTCGTTGAAGGATTTGAATTCACTTTGTTTCTGTGGAACCACTTAAATGAGAATTTTTAGGGATTTGAAAAGTTTATCAGAAGACATGCTCTATCACCATTTGTTCACCCTTTGAAAAGAGAGTATACAAAGAGGGCAATTTCTGTAGGAGAGTTGTATATCTTGAGCTCTCAGTTTTTCATTCAAATATAGGGCAATTTTACAGCTTCATTTAAATATAGGGCGATTTCTGTAGGGCAATTTTATAGCTTCACAATACAGAAACTGAAAGGTTACTCTCCTTGAGAACTGAAGTCATTTGCCACAGGGGTAACATGTGCCTTTCATGGAAGTTGAAATGAACTTTAGAATAAAGAAAAATGTCTTGGAAAATTACCCATTGAAGTGGTACACTTGTGGTAAGGACACTTACCATGGTCATGACTCATAACTCCTTGACCATAGCTTGGAACTTAAATTTCAGATATATGTTGAAAGTTTAGATTGTTAACTAGTTTTGAAGTTTTCAAAGGCAGCTCATCAACCCTTTGAGAGCATTCAACCAAGCTCTCATGTGCGAATTCATATCAGAAGTTCCCTGAAAATGCACAGTAGAAAAACATAGGGAATACCAGAAAATTTAATTTTTGGAAATGTGGAGATGAATAACACTTGAATGACCTGAACTACTCCCCAGATCTCTTCTGCTATAAGAAAAGCTAAATAAGAAATCTATTTGGATCCTTTCTAAACCCAAAAAGGAAAATTATTCCTTAAGGAGGCCTTAAAAGTATACAGTAATAATGCCTCTATGAAAACCTTTCTATCTCTACCTGATCAATTGTCATAAGATCATGAAAGTGGGAATACTGTATAATAACAGAGACAAATATCGTGACACTGCCTTTCATTTTTCAGTCACACATCTGTTTCAGATGCGAGGATGCCACTTTGTTATTCCTCCGGTGTTTTTCACGTTTACTTTGTGTTTTACAAATAAAAGCAATACAGGACTCATCTTGGCAATTTAACGTTGATACTTTTGCCTGTACCACACAAATTTCCTGTTTGATTTTTTGAAATTTTCAGACAAAATGTGAATATCTGACTTTGTCGTCTTAAAAGGATTTGTAGCTCAAGCAAGTCATCATCATATGATATTTGATATTTCTGATTTCAAACTGTGAAATGGATGCATTGAATCCAAATGTCTGTAATTTTTTACTCACAATCAAGCAGTTTTCATAAAATTCTACGAGTGCAAGTAAAATCATTATGTGAACCCTGACTCTGACCAGCACAATTTAAAAAATGAAATAGCATGCAGGCTTCTAAGCATCAGGCAGGGAGCAAATCTTAAGGCTGTGATTCGTTCCTCATCCTTTAATTCCAGTGCAAGGAAGTCCAACTTTTCCACATTTGAAGGAAATGATGTGAAAATTTCAAAATATTATGAACTATATAAATAGGCTATTTAGTGTGTGCCTGTGTCCTGTAGGGTAAATTTGTTTTGGTGATGCAGTTGCAAAGTGTTATTGGATATTAGTTAATTAGCCAGAGGTAGAACCAATGGTAAAGTCTCCAGTGAATTATTTTTCTAGTGAAGCAACTGGATATCACTATTAAGGTTAATTTAGTAACCTGGTCTATTATGTTGCTAAGGTTGTGTATACGGATCATAATACAGTTTACTATATACCAAACATTGAGATGAAAGGAGAGGAATCTCTGCAGTTAAACTCTTACCTAATGAAAATATATTCAACTTTGTGACCAGCTATGAAACTATTTTTATATGGCTTTAAATTTTTTTCCTATGAAAGGTTCACATTTTGAGCTTATTGTGAACATCCTTTGCTAAAATCTTCAAGAAGTTGGTCAATGATAAGTTCTTCAACCTGTTTACCCTCAACCATTGCAGAAATGGCCTTTAAGAGTTAGGAGAAACCTCCAGAGTCTAAAGGTGCAAGAAAATCTCTAAAATAGGCGTCCTTTGACTTCCATCTCAGCAGCACCCCTATAACGCTGCATTAGCAGTGGAACAATGAGTGAAAATGAAAGTGAAGAATAATTTTAGGGCAAGGTTTTAGGTGGAGAGGTTTCTGTCAAGGCAAACGGGCCAGTGGTTTCTAGCCTCTAGAAATGACCATTTTTGCTACTGGTCTGTTTTTCCAGCATTTCAGAGGTGGGATGGGATATGCCTATCACATATCTCTGGTAACTGTGGCAATGAATTTCACCATGTTACTGCTAGATAGTTATATATGATTGTTTTGTAATAGATTTTATACAACAATTTCTGTTCAAATCAGGCTGAAGCTTAAATGTTTTAGTTTTTATAAATTATGTTCTTTGATATATGAAACAACTCAGTGCAACCATTATGTAACTAAATTTATTAGTTCTGCATTTGATAGATGTGAAATAATTGTCAAAGCTTCCAAAGGCAGTTTTATTCAGTGAGGGATTCCCAAGATCCCCATTTTGACTCTGGATGGTTAATTTATTTGTATTTTTTATATTTATTTATAAGCTCGTTGTCTCATAGGAGTACTCCTTTCTCAATATATAGGACACTATATTCTATCAAGATTCTTCTTAGTTGCCATTACTTACCCTTTATATCTTATTTATGAATATCTTTTTGTTTAGATATTCCGGTTTTGTCGTTCAAAGTGTCATAAAAATTTCAAGATGAAGCGAAATCCTCGCAAGGTGAAGTGGACTAAAGCATACAGAAAGTTACATGGAAAAGAGCTCACTAAGGTAATCTTCTTTGGAACATGTCTTTCATTGATGAGTTTCCCCTTGCTCTGCTATACATTTCTCTTAAAATTTGAATCATTTGAAGGTGATCTGTTTGGTTTTAGATAATTGTTCAAGAATAAAATTTCAGATTGCTCGGTTTTTAAATCCTGAATTTAGAGGAATACTGTTGAGCTCATCAAGTTAGGAGAAATTGAGGATGGGCATTACATGACCATGGCAACTGCTGAACTGCAATTTGGCAGTTGTTGGAATGCGGTTCATTATAATGTACATATATATATTTTTCATATATATGGTATTTTTTGATACAAGCAGGACACAACCTTTGAGTTTGAACGGAAAAGAAACAGGCCTGAAAGATATGACAGAAATCTTGTGCAAGATACATTGAAGGCCATTAAGAAGGTTGAAGAGGTTCGTGTCAGGAGGGAAGCTGCACTATGGGAGAAGAGGTTTGTGCTTTTCCTACAATATTAGTTATTACTCGAGTCACATAATGAAGATCGGCTACATTTTTTTACCCCTCCCATTGTGGTCTGTGCCTATTCTGTGCACATTGCACTGTTAAAGTAGATTATAAAATTGGCCTCTTATTATCTTTCCACAGATTTTTATTCTTTTTATCTGATCTTTTATTTCGATAAATCTTATGAACAACTTTCGAGTCCTTATTGGTACAGTAGATTCTATAAGTTGGCCCATTGATAACTTTATCTTAAAAGGGTCTGGATAGAATTAAACTGCAAAAATGGATTGGAGTGTTTTGCATTGGTTTTCAATGTTTTTTAACATTTCTTTTCAGTGTATTCAGATTTTTGAAACAAGTATTGTGTGGTTTTGAAGTTTCATGTAGTTTTGTGTCTGCCTTGTTTTTCTTGGTTTCAGGATGAAGGGCAACACATCTAAACAAATCAAAGAGGATGTCAGAGAATTGGAGCAAAGTATTAGCTTGGTCAAAGCTCCTCTTGTCATGCAGGAAGATCCTGGACTTACCTTGCCAAAGAAAACAGAGAAGATAAAAGTTAAAGTTTCCAAACAGTCCATGGAAGAGTAATGGGTGCGCTGTGCTAATCAAAAGCAGTTATTCACTTTGTATTATATATTATCTTCTTAATGTATTTGAGTTACAAATGTGATGCTCAGGCAAATTTTTATTTTGCTCGTGTACCTGTTTTGTTTGAGTCTTGCTACTTTGAAGACCTGTGGCAATACTGTCACAGGATTGTTTCTGAACTTGCAACCCACCTCTGATCACATATTTATTTTAATTTTAGCATCTGATGCTGACATATTGTAGCTCTTATAAGTATAGAGCATTTTGTTTAACTTTAAACCTCAAAATCAAAAGAAATTTGGATATGGGATCATTTTTTTTGAAATAAGACTTTATTACTCGTCTTCTTTAAATGCTTTTTTAAGTCTGTAAGCAGATATAAAATCTATTGTAGTAGTGTCGTTTAATTTACTTGCCGAGAATAATAAAAAATTTAAATGTTTATCTCTGGAAGATTATACCAAGGCTGCCAGGATTTGTGGGGGCCTGGCCATGTATGTGTATGCAAGTTTTGAATTTAGGGTTTGGATGAGTATTCGTAAAGCTTGAGATCAATGAACATGGGAAAGTAATTACAGTGACTGAATATCAGTGAAAGTCTAGATACATGATTTATTTTGAAGAAGAATTATATTTCATTATGGACATGTTTTTAATTTTATTTATAGGCCAAGAAATAAAAAAACAATAAAAAAGGTAAATCAAATTTAAAAACTTAAAACTTCACTTAGATTTAGTATCATTTTTTTAATATAACACATATTGTTTGCTTTTAATGCCTTTTTCAGTCTGGTGCAGGTAATCTATTGTATCAGTTCAATTCAATTTACTTGTCAAGAAATATAGAAAATGTAATTGGTTCCTCTCTGGTAGTTTTCCACCATAGTTGCCAGGATTTTTGGGTGCTGGTGTGGGCATGTGCATGCAAGTTTTGAAATTAGGGTTCAAATCGTGAGTCATAAAGTCTGAGAACAATGAACATGGAATTTAATGTCAGAGTGATTGAATATCAGTCATACATTCCTTTGTGATCCACTTTGAAGGAGAATTATACTTGTTTATGGACGTACTTCTGATTTTTTTTAGTCTACAGGCCAACGATTTGGTCAAAGATGTGTTATAGAATTAAATGAGGATTTAAAGTTAAATTATATACTGCTGGTTTTGAACCTCGGTATTTTTTGCTTTTAGCATCAAAAAGCTGTGATACCAAATAGTTATATCACTTGCACAAACTCTGCAACTTGACTTTTTTCTGTAATGGATGTCTTTTTTTGACATCTTGTTTTTTTCACCTGCAAACGTTATAGACAAAATTTCTGTCTGTTTATGGGTCCTTTTTTGTGTACTTTTCACTTGTTTAGAAGAGTTTTAGTGTGTGAAGATCATGCAGAAAGAAAGGAACAAAGGTCAATCCAAAAAAGGTAAGCTTGTGGAAGACTACACCAGTGAAGATTGAGACTCTTTGGAAGCTAAATTAAATCGATTTCTGAGTAGCTCAACATGTTTTAGTGCCTTCCGTTTTTATTCTGTTTAGTTGTTCCTGTGCTGGTTGCTGTTTATTTTCTTGTTAGTGAGGATTCTTTGGTTGAGTCCTGTTTTGTCTTTGCCTCTTTCCTGTTGTAAGGGTAGAGTCCCTTGTTGACCCGTCTAATATAATAAAAGAGAGGAATTTTATGTCTAATCTTGTATTTTTAATATTTTTGAATGATGACCCTGAATCGAAATTGCCCGACACTTGATATTCTAATTTAGTTTTTAACGTCCAAATACCATTCAAATTATATGTATTTAAATTTTAAATTGAAATTAAAATTTTAAGTAGGAAAACGTTGTTGTTTACTACTCTACTTGAAGAACCTAGTGCTACAGCAGTCCCTTCAGCTTGCAATACATTAGATCAGGGTACATTTCACGACATGTATATGTTTTGTGCATTTTATTGTTCACTGATGGTATGTGTTTTAACATAACTTAGCCATCGTGCCTTTTTGGTGGTTACCTGAAAAATATGTATTTGTGGATGAGAAGCCTATATAGTAATGGTGAAATTTGCATATCCATGGCAACTACCGTTTTTATTTGGGCCCATTTTGATGGAATAGCATAATAAAATTACAGGCTGAAAAATGATGCAATCCTTAGCAAATTTGGGCTCATTTTTTTGTTCTTCACACATTCCTACTTCATATGTTTCCACTTCTGCCCGTTCCCTCATATTGAAACTTACCCGTTTCTACATGTATTCCCATTCATTTGACTTGTATTACTCACATGACTGAACATTCATTCTTCATATTGATATTAGCATTTCTTGGATTGGGTCAATTTGGCAATGTGGGATTGATCCACCTACATTACATAGAATTGACTCTTGAAATTTAAAAATTTAAATTCAATATAAACTTTGGCCAACTCCTACTGATTTCATTCCTGTCATGCGCTGATGTGATACACATTTCACATGAAATATTGATACGCACTGATATTTTAAAAAAATCAACGTGCATTCATTTATTATTGAAGAACATCCGAGTATTATCTGATTATTATCTGCTTATCATAACAGGTAACCTACAATTTGTGACAAAAAATAAAATAAAATCTATATTATTCTTTCTCTGTATCAAAATGAAGTGAAATTTGAACTTAAAGAATCAAATTCAAAATTTGTTGATGGTCACTCATTTCAGTCCTATTATGAGCTAACCTGGTATACGCATAATGTATTTGAAGGCATTCAATGTGGTTTCATTTATTACTGAGCAATATCCAAACATTATTTGATTATTGTAACATCTACCCAATTAATCATTAATAAAGTACGATAATTAGTGAAATCTTAAAGGAGTCAAACATTTGACTTAATTTTTATTTTCACATATATAAAATGATTCTATTAACATCACAATTGGTACAAATCTTTAACAATATTTTGGCATGACTTCAAAACTGAATTTGTTTACTTATGGATATAGATTCACACTCAAAACTTGTGAGAGACGAATACATAGTAACTAAGAGTCTTCTACTTTTCTAATTTAGTAAGTCACAAGATAAATAAATACTTAAACATTTACATGCAAGACTTTTCATTTCCGTTCTTTGAGACTTAAAGTGTAATAGACAGAGAGAATGTCGATGATTCCTATCAAACTTGCGTAGTCCTCTTATTTATGCTTCAACAATACTTAAAATAATCAAATTGTATGCCTAAATGTTTTTCATTTAAACAACTAGTAAAGTAATCTATTAGTTAAGCTAGGCTAATTAAATGGGATGTGACATTTATCATCTGCATATCATTCAAGGAATCTTTTGATTTAGAACCATAAAAGAAACTTAAAACTGTATTATTGCTATAGAACATTTGCATGACCGGAGTGTTTTTGATTAAAAAAGCAATGTTAAAAAGAGCGCTGACCCTTAACAAAGAGACCTCAATCCCTCTACAATTAGCAGTTGTCTTTGATCATTTTCATAATTAGAAGTTGGTCTAATCAAAGAGGTCAACCTACAAGAATATGAACCTCGTGATTTAGTGACCCCACCAAGGTGTTCTAAAATATTGTTTGCCCTCAACAATTAGTGAAGAATATACTTAAAGGTGGATTAAGAAGTAGAAGTGCACAATTGCACAAATTATATTCCATGGATCACATGATAGATCCATGTGTGAATGACCCATGGTCCACATGATAGATCCATGTGTGAATGACCCATGGTCACAAAATTGACCCATAATAGAGTTGACATATTGTTTGATTTCAAGGTGAAGTACATATAGAGAATACTCTTTTCTAGTATATGAGAAAAGTTGTTTCTAACATTATATCAAATTTAAAGACGTGCTTAGAGTTAACTATCTTAAACTTTCCATTAATCACATAATAGATATGTGTGTGAAATGATCCATGGCCACAAGATTGATCCATAGTAGAGAGGACAAATTGTTTTGATTAAAAGGTGAAGCACATAGAGAGAATATTCTTTTCTAGTCTATGAAAAAAGTAGATTCTAACATATCTGATTTAAACATGTTCCTAGAGCTAAGTATCTTAAACTTTCTTCACATTTATTTTTGTAATTAATATTTTTATTGTTTAATTTATCATTGCTAGATGTTCAAAATAAATCTAGGTTGATTTATGTTGATGTGTATGCATTTTATTCAATTAACCTAAGATTAATTTTAAGAAATAATTTATTCCTTTGCATGTTGGACAAACCTATTTACGCTTACATCTTCTAGGGCTTGACCTTAGAGCTATACTTTGATTAAGGATATTTCAAATTTGAGAAATTCTTATTTTCATTCTTTTAATTTTTAGAGGGCTTGATTTATACATACTTATCTACTCTAACTAGGTGATGCAAGAAATAAACATCCTTTGGCTGCAACTTAAACAAAAACCACCATGCAAAGACTCTTTGCCTTTAAATAATTAAATAGATCGCAACAAAAGCCATTCTTTACATCTATAGAACAAATTATAATTGATATGTTTGGCCTCAATGGCCTTTCTCATAGTAGTTGTAGCCCATTCCTCTTCACAAAGAAGTTGACATCTGTAGACACCTAAATTCGATTAATTTAATTAATTGAATTTAACCATCCAAAATACCTTTAATTAAATAATTACGCATTATTTCATTAATTGGTGTTCCCTCTTTTTAGCTAATTAAATTTATTAATTACATTATAGTATTCCTTTAATTAATCATTTGACAATCATAAATCATTTAATTAATTAAATCCACCTCCTTTTTCTATTAAATGTTTCACTATTTAATTCATTTTGTCGTTTCCTCCTAGTTCTCTCATAAAAATAATTAATTTAATTAATTAATTCTATTTCCCCCTCATGTCTCCTAACTCTAAGTCTCATCTAATCCTTCCTCTAAACCTTACCTATTTGGCTAACCATAGGTTTTAGTCGGCTTTATCCTCTTTTCCTCACCATATGTGTGCACATTCCCAAATATCTTGAATTTCATAATATTTGGGAAAATTTCCTAAAATTTGGGGAAATGTCTTAATTATCTTGATATTTGGAAATATCTTCATATTTGGAATAGAACCTTCTTATTTGGGCATCTCTCTCCCAAATAGGCATATGTCCCCGAGGACACTTGTCATTCTTTTCCATGACACTTGCCCTTCTCAATGACACTTGTCATTTCCATCCATGACACTTGCCCTTCTCAAGGACAAGTGTCTCATTTTCATGCCTCCTCTTCTCCTACCTTGACCTATCTAATCTCCTCATTTTCCCTCACAATCCAGCTACTTTCATGCTATCATACCATTATAATGCCAATTTAATTACTCACATCCATACACTTTGCATCCAATTTAGCTTAGTTTTTTGCATATCCAACCATCATGGAGCACATTCAAGAACCCTTGGAAGCATACATTGAGCACACATCCAATCAAAGGACCATCAAATTGAAGGGTTATTAGTTTGCATTTTAATTGCTTGCTTTTTATTTAATCTAATTTCCTTCTTAAAAACATCCTTATCTTGAGTGTTTGATTGATTTATGTTTTGCTTAGATTGTTAACTTATTATTTCAATCATTCTATTTGCACACATTTTCACTCACACAACACCAAACAATTCTTATTGGCAACTCTGCGCTATTCCTTCCACTCTCCCTCTCTATTCAACCACTGCGTAGCTCCCACACTCTTATTTCTATGCAACTCCCCTCTACTAACTTTGACGCATACTATGTGGCAACCCACCTCTTGTTGAGAAAATGTCTCAACCTTGTTGTTTCTATATTTTAATTAAATAATTAATTGGAAAATTGTAATTATCTTTTAGTTGTTATGAAAGTTGCTAAATGCAATTGTGACAACTTGTAAGATGTTTTTTAATTATCAAAATAGTTAAAGCATGAAAAAGGGGAAAGATCAATGAAAACTTGCTAAGATAAGGAAGATCTTTCAAAAGGTGGATAAAAACACAAGTTGAAAGAGGAAGCTTTTTGTTTTTTATGTGCCTAAACCATTTGTTATTTGTGGTTTCTCTCATGCCTATTTATTTAGTGTTTGAGTTGAAGGAAACATATGTTATTCACAAATTGTTGAAGAAAAGAAGTGTTGTAGAAATTCAAAGAGAAGTATTGATGTAACTCAGTAAAAGGACTAATACAAGTCTTAGATCTCTTTGGGTGTGGAGTTTTTTCCCAAAAGGGTTTCTCCACGTAATTTTTGAGTTATGGTTTGCATTTATTTATTTATCCATTTCCATCAATGATTTATTGCTGGTATCTGAGCCAAGTTGGCTTGATTTGAGAAGGGGATGCCTTTCTTGGTGTGTTTGATTGAGTTTTTTTGCTGCAGTGCGAGTGTGTTTTTCTTTCTTGTAGTTTGAAATTCAGTGCAATAAGAGATCATTACAAGCTCATCTCGATTGGAAATTAAAAAGTTCAACGGTTCTCGATATGAGCTTTGGAAGCTAAAGATGGAGGATATTTTGGAAGAAAGAGATTAATGGATTGTTGTTAATAAATAAGAGAAACCAGATACTATGACAACTAAAGATTGGAATAAATTACATAAAAAGGCTCGCGACACTATTCGTTTGTGTTTATTGATTCTATTCTATTGAATGTTTCAAATGAGATTTCTGCACATAAATTGAGGAATACAAGAGGAGAGCTTTACCAAACTAAGAGTATCATTAACAACTTTTTTCTGAAAAGAAAGTTATATTCTCTTAAAATGAATGATGGAGACTCAATTGCAGAACACTTGAATTCATTTAATCTAATCTTGATTCAATTGTAGTACATTAATGTAAAGATACATGATGAAGATAAATGTATTTTGTTATTAAGTTCACTACCCAAATCTTGGGATAATCTTACTCTTGCAATTGAGTGGATATTTTTAAGATGATTTGAAGCTGGATGCCCTTGTTGCCAGTCTACTTTTAGAGGAAATGAGGCGAAAGACTTTAGAGGGGTCTAAAGATGCATTGCATGTACAAGGTAGAACTAAGGAGAAAGGTAAGGATGAGAAGAAAGGTGAAAAAGACAAGTCTAAGGATCGATCTAAGTCCAAGGGAAGGTCTAAATCACTTGGTAAAAGTATATTAAGGTGTTGGAACTATGATAAATAGGGGCATCTAAAAAAGGAATGTAAAAAGAAAAAGAAAATTAATGGCGACTCCTCTACAGTTAAATCCTTTGATGAAGTTGTTGATTCTTTTATTATATCTACTAATATGATTTCTGATGACTCTTGGTTAGTAGATATACGTGCATCCTACCACATGAATCCTCATAAGGAGTGGTTTTCAACATATTCAACTTATGATGGTGGGGAAGTTTTCCTCAGGGATAATAGCACAAGAAAGATTGTAGGCCTAGGGGAGGTAAAATTGATTTTCAGTGATGGAAGGGTTAAAACCCTTAAAGATGTATTACACATTCATAGTTTAGATAGAAATTTGATTTTTATATCTAAAATGAATGATTCAGGAGTGCATGTTACTTTTGAAAAGAGTGGTTGAAAGTTAAGCAGAGGGAAATTGATTTTAGCTAAGGGTAATAGGTGTGGCACCTTATTTAGATTTGATGCTTCTAATTTTTGTAACTCTGTTGATGTATCTAATAATTTTGTATCATGTAAGCTATGCCACCATATGATGGGCCATATTGGAGAAAAGGGTCTTAAAACACTCATAAATAAAAAGATGGTTGATGGGTTGTTTGGTTACTTTGCTAATTTTGATTTCTACGAATATTGTGTGTATGGAAAGCAACATAGAGTATCTTTTAAAACTGGAAGTACTAGAGCTAAATAAGTTTTGGAGTTAATTCATAGTGATGTTTTTGGTCATGTCGATGTACCATCTATTGGAAAGTCTCACTACTATGTTTCTTTTATCGATGATTATTCCAAATATTCATGAATTTAATTTTTTGAAGAAAAAATCTATTGTTTTTTTTATATTTAAATAATCTAAAACACTTGTTGAGAAATAGATATATAAAAGAGTAAAGGTTTAAAGAGAAGAAATGGTGGTGAGTTTTTCTCTAATTTTTTTGATGACTATTGTGAGCATCCATGAATTGTTAGGCAGAAACAACTCCATACACCCCACAACAAAATGGAGTTGCAAAGAGGATGAATAGGACTTTAATGGATAGAGTTGGAAGCATGTTAAGTAGTTCAAATCTTGAACAACGTTTTTGAGCTAAAGCAATTGACACTGATTGTTATCTAGATAACACATCACCCACTTCTGCTCTTGTTGATAAAACTCTCTATGAGGTATGGATAGGTAAATGACCATCATTTTCTTATTTTAGAGTTTTTGGCAGTAAGGCATATGTTCATGTTTCTAAAGAAAAACATTCTAAGCTTGATTTCAAACCTAACAAGTGTGTTTGTATAGGTTATGGTGAAAACATTAAGGGTTATAAGCTTTGGGATCCTATAGCAATGAAATTGTTATATTCTAAGCATGTAATTTTTAGGGAGCTAAAAGAATTTAAAAATGATGAACAACCTCAAGTGAAGCCTAACAAAATAGTGCATTTTGATATAAGGTTGAACCACATAAAGATACACATGTAGAACAACCTCAAGAAGATGCACATGTAGAACTTGATGAACATGAAGATGAAGAAGAAGGATAGAAGAGAATCCTAAAGATAAACAACTGGAGCATATCGTTACACCTCAAAGAAGATCCACTAGACAATGTAAATCCATTGATAGGTATGGATATAGTCCATTAGATTGTTGTTGTGTTTTTGCTTTATCTTGCGTTGACAATGAACCCAATTCTATGAAAGAGGCCTTATCTTCAGATGAACATGAGTCTTGGTTAGAGGCAATGAAAGATGCAAAAAGGTTTTGGAAAAATGCGACACATGGGATCTAGTTAAGTTGCCCAATAGAGATACTCCATTGGATGCAAATGGGTATTAAAAAATAAATTTAGAGCAGATGGTAAGTTGGAATGGCGCAAGGCTCGGTTAGTGGCAAAAGGTTACTCACAAGTGGAGAGAGTGGATTTTGGTGAGATTTTTTCTTTTGTAGCTAAACTAACCTCCTTAGATTCTTTTTATCTATTACTGTTGTTTTTTATTTAGAAGTAGAGCGAATGCATGTTAAAACAACTTTCTTACATGGGGATCTTGATGAGGAAATATTTATGAAACAATTTGATAATTTTATTGTGAAGGGACAAGAACACTTGGTTTCCAGGTTAAAGAGATCTTTGTATGGTTTGAATTAGTCACCAAAAATGTGGTATCATAAATTTGATGCTTTTGCATAGAATTATGACTTTGTTAGAAGTGAAGAAGATCATTGTGTTTATTTCAGATTAATTAATGATTGGATTACTAATCATTGTTCTCTATGTTGATGATATGTTATTTATTGGAAATGATAAGGGAATGATTAGAGAAGTTAAGAGTCAATTATTTGATAGATTTGATATGAAATATTTAGGGGATGTAAAATATATCTTGGGTATGGAAATCAACAGAGATTGAATTAACAAAAAAATACAATTAAGTCAAAAGAAGTATGTTAACACTATTTTGCAGTGTTTTGCCATGCATTATTGTAAACCGGTTAATGTTCCCTTTCTAGTTGGCACTAAGCTATCTCTAGAACAATGTCCTAAAACAAATGATGAACTTGAAAAGATATGTAAAGTTCCATATGCTAGTGTTGTAGGAAGCCTTATGTATGCTATGACCTGTATAAGACCAGTTATTGCCCAAGTAGTGGGAGTTCTTAGTAGATTTATGGCAAATCCTAGTAAAGAACATTAGACTTATGTGAAAAGGGTTTTTAGATATCTATGTGAGACTTCTAATCATTGCATTTGTTATCATGAATCCAATGATATGAGTAGGGTGATTTATATGCATGGCTTTGTTGATTCAGATTTTGCTGGTGATCTAGATTGCAGAAGATCAACAAGTGGCTATGTTTTTACTTTGTTTGGAGTAGTCAATTGGACGAGCAAAAGACAATCTACAGTTGTATTGTCCACTACAAAAGTAGAGTACATGGCTGCAACACATGCTTGTAAAGAGGCAGCGTGATTAGAAAGATTGTGTTCAGGTATTGGCTTTCAATGTAAACAAGTAGGAATCAAATGTGACAGTCAAAGTGCCACTTGTTTGGCTAAAAATCCAATGTATCATTTTCGCATGAAGCACATAAATGTTCAGTATCACTTTGTTTGAAAAATGATTGAGGGTGGTAGAGTCATGATACAAAAAGTAAACGCTTTAAAGAATGTTGCAGATTCTCTTACTGATGAGCACAGAAAAATTTAGCTAGTGGAGAGAGGTTATGAACCTCACTTCTTAGAAGCTTGATTTGTTCAGTTTCCTTTTATACTTTATGCAAAATGTTCGACAAATGAAAATTACTAAATGCAATTTTGACAACTTATAAGATGTTTTTTGCTGACTTCCTTGATCTCTAGCTACGCAACCCCACACTTTTGTTGGCTCATTCCATCGATGCCTCTATTTATAACGCATCTCTTTTTTGCAATTATTGGCATTGGTGCCCTTCAAATCCTCTTCTGCCTCGATCGGGTTGTCATTATGTCTTCCTTCTCTAACTATACTCTCCCTTCTCCACGTACCTAGCATTATTCACTTTTGTTTTGTTATTCAAAGACTTAATTGATAGTTACACAAGTCTTTCAATAAAACGCTTTTGTACCATAATCTGCAAAAGAATGACTCGTGCCATGTTTCGATGGAAGTACATACTTGGTTCCAAAAACTCCTACGCTGGCATTGGCGTTGATTTGTTTTGTTTTAGACAAAGGTTTCTTATCAACAAATCCAATTTGTGCACAATTGCAACTACAACATCTGGTAGTGGAGTCCATGGTAGAGATATGTGAGAAACTATTAAACAAAATCAAAACTAAAAAACAAATAAGAAA
Source organism: Cryptomeria japonica (assembly GCF_030272615.1). NCBI lineage: Eukaryota > Viridiplantae > Streptophyta > Pinopsida > Cupressales > Cupressaceae > Cryptomeria > Cryptomeria japonica. Next base: position 273,642,211 of record NC_081410.1, on the reverse strand, counting down.
GCACCTTTGGGTGGTGCTGATCACCAATTCATTCGCCCGGGTGCGCCTTTGGGTGGTGCTGATCACCAATTCGCCTGGGTGCTCTTGCACCACTAGGGTTTGGATATATATGGTCATTCACCTATTTTATTTGTCCACCTTCTCGCTATTTGGCTTATTTGCATATATTATTTTTAAATTTTGACGTATTCTTATATTTCATAACACATGGCATGTCCATCCTTGCCTTGGATGCAAGCATGTTTTCTATAAAGGTATCATTTTAGTATGCACTTCTTTTTCCTCTTGGTTAATGCTTATCATTGTCTATTAGAGATGTTTATATCATTTACCTATATACTTTATCATTATTCTATAACTTTGATAATAATGAACATCTATTAAGTAATTTTTTTTGTAAGAACTCTCAAAATGTAAATCCATTGCTGCAATTGAATAAAACATGTTCAATTTAAAACACATGCAAGTTCAATGAGATAAATATAAATCATTCTCATAACAAGTCATATGCAATAGCTACATCTATATATCAATTCAGTTTTAACCTCAATTACTATAATAAGAGCATAACACATTTGAATCAATAGTACTTCCAATAAATAATATACATAGATATAAAGATCACAAAACTAACTCCACATATGCAATAGTGGTATATAATCAAGAATTTCTAAATACTCAATGTTGGAATATTCCAAGAACTCACACTATGTTCAATATTCTAGATGCATATGGGAAAGATGATATGAATTCACACATTCAAGGAACTTTATTCTCCCCAACCATTAGTTTAACTTGAAGTGTCCAAATAAGAATGCTATAGTTAGTGGAGAAATATATTGTTATCTTTCTTATGTGTATATGATAATCACAAATTAATAAGGTCATCAAACATAGTACACATTCACAACACTAACACAATTTTACTACACATCAAAAGAGTACACAAAAGATCATCTAAGACTCTATGAAACATGACGACATTCAATAAGGCAATACATAAAGCAATACAAGATATCCCAAGCCTTCACAAGACATTCCAAGCAATTACAAATAGTGTACACATTAGTTATCAAAGTGGTCAATTCTAACAACCAAGCACACCAACACAAACCACACTCAATGATTGATAAAAAAATTATAAAATCAAATTTTTACCAGATACACATGATACTAGTATTCGCCATCTTTTCCCAATTTATGTTGTTAATTGACATATACCTTAGAACTACCAACATTGGTATCACAAGCCACACCAAACTAGGTGCGATGTATACTAGCAAAGTATCTACCATTCTGCATAACACCCCTATCTTTGTAGATATAACCATGCCATTTTGAGTATACACCCTATCTTGCAATAATATCTGCAACATAAGCTCTCATGAACCCATTTCTTTTATATAGACACCATAAAATAAACCTTCCATAAACTTGGGTCATAGGCTTAGTTAATGAGACAATTTCTTAGGACATTGTAGTAGATGTACTAAATGAATATACATGCTTATAACTTGTATACAATCACCCATTGTGAACATACATGATGTAACAAGTACATATAGCATGATGAACCACCAATAGTTAGGTATCTAAGGAAATGAACTCCTAGTAATCACAAAAGTGTTGCAATAATAGCACCTAGAATACCTACTTACACAGATCAAATTGTCAATATCACACGAACAACCAATATAATCAATAATTTATTTTGGTGGAAAGCTAAACCAACAACTAAGCTTTCACCACATGCTTGTCTAGAAAAATCTGTTGAGTGAAGTACCTATTGTTCTAAGACATAGCTAAGTACCTTTTTAGATACAAAAAAGTAGAATACTCAAAATTGTATACACATCTTATAAACTTTAAACAATATGATAACATTAGGTATGAGTGTGGGTGATTGATTAGAAGTCACAAACACTAACCATGGATGGTCTTGATCTTGTTTGAAGGTGACTAGTGCCATATCTTGATGTAGGTGTCTTAGAGACATGCTTTCTAAACTATGGTTACATAAGTAAGATTCTTATGGGTTCTCCAGGTCCCTACTCAACCCATACCCAGGTGTACGTGTCCTAAAGACATGATTTTCAAAATTTTGTTACATACATTAGTTTCTTAGGGCTTTGACACATCCTTGATCAACCTAAAAATTGAATACATTTGATAAAAAAAAGACAATACTAAAATATTTTTTTCACATGCTTATGGAATAATTTTTTTAATGAATTTATAGAATACAAAGCATTAAATATTAGTTTTGCCTAAATAAATTTATCATTCATCAAACATTCAAAACCCTAAGTTTTAGTCCTTCAATCTAATGAAAGTCTTGTTATGCCTTGCATACACACCAACATATTTTGTTGGTCAAAATGGGGCTCCCCTCTTTTCTTTGTTGTCTTTTTTCTTTCTTCTTTCCCATTCGTACTTTATTTTTCTCTCTTTTTTCTTTGTTTTCCTTGTGATTTTCAATATTTCAGTCACACAATGACGTAGTTCTAAGATCCTCACAATCCCCTCTTTATTAGTTTTTCGATTTCTTTTTCTTTTTGTTCCTTTGTTGTGTTTGTTTCCTATGGAATCCTAGAACCCACAGGGATCCTAGGACTCAGTCTTAAGGTCCTTGCCTATTCCAGATTTATGCTCTTGACTATTTTTTTCTATCCTTCGGGATTTCAAGATCCTAAAGGAGGCAAATACTTTGAACTCAATCACCACTCAACGTACTAATTCACCCCCCCTCTTAGTATACCTTGTTAGACTCATGTGAATAATATTGTCATTGATGTCAAACCAGTCATTCGGTTCTATACCAAATAGTGTATGCAGGCCCGAATATCAGTCCAGACATCATGGATGTTATGGATGTTATATGGATGTAACTATGCAAAGTGTTGTAGTTATGTATGCGTAGTTCAGGTGTTGCGGTTTTTGGTTATAAGTTATTATGCAGCATGGATAGCTTTCGATTATGACCTTTTGAGGTCCCATTGAGTTCCCATTGACCCCGGTATCCCAGTATTAGGAATTCTGGTTGATCCGGTATCGGTTATGTGTCTCGATGTCAGCAGTTAGCAGCTTTGGTATTTATCAAAAGTATCTCTTCGAGTTTTGTGATTGCAGTTTCTTTAGTACGTGCAAAGTCTACATTTTGGAGATACTGAGCTTAATCTTGTGATGTTAGGTCCATTCTCTTGGGTCCGGATGAACCTTTCCATTTTCTCGTAATCACGGTATATGCATTGGTAATCAGAAGTATGTAAAGGAATTGTGTAGAAGTATTGTAGAGGCCGACATGAGCTTATTGATAACGTGTTGGGCTTGGTCAACACACTATTGTATAATTGTACCCTCCAATATATATACATGTTCATGAGTGGTGAATGAAAATCAATTGAACAAGAGAGAGGGTGTGTGATGTGCAGAAGATATTTGGCAATGAAAGAAGCAGTGCATGTGGGAGTTGCAGACATTGAAGGTAATGAGTAGTGCAGTAGTCCTTTACTAGACGTGATGTGAAACAGTGGTGCAGAGATTTCTAACCTTCTGTAAATTTTGAGTTTTTTAAATTTGAGCTTAAATATGGAACCGATTTTTATGCATTTGGAGATGCAAACCTTCTCAGTTCAACACTTTCAATTGCAGTGAGCATTCTAGTAGTTAGCCGTTTGTTTTTGTATCTGTAGTGAGCAGTCTGACAGTGAGTTGTTTTGTAATCTGGCAGTGAGCCACTCGACAGTGAGCCACCTGTTTGTAAACACAACTATAACTAGTTATATTATCCCGAGAGTTAACACTCTGTGGTTTTTCCCATTTTGGGTTTTCCACGTACAAATTGCGATGTTTATTTGTGGTTGTGTTCTTGTTTATTTTGCATTAACTATTTTACTTTAGTCAAGTTTGTTTGGTATTTTGAGGACAACTTCAATTGGTAAAAAGTTTATTGTTTTAATTAAGTGGGAATACTGTATCACCCCCCTCTCAGTATTCTAGTGCTTTCAACCTGATCAAGAATTGGTATCAAAGCTTTGGTCCCTTGCTTGGAAAGCCTAATGAGCCATAACACCTATATACTTGGATGAAGAATTTCAGATGGATGAAGAATTTCAGACAACCCTTGAAGATTTGGAAAGTGTTGAATCAAAGAATGAAGAATTGAAGGAGAATGTGAAGATTGCAAATGAATGTGTACAGAAGCTAATAGAGCAAAACTGAAAATTCAAGTTGAGACATAAGGAGGTTAACAATCAGTTGAATCAAGCGAATGAGGCCATCAAAGACCTAATGCATAAGATAGAGGAAAAGGATAAGACAGAGCAATTCTTGAAAGTGACATTAAAACTGAAATCTGAATAATGTGAAAAACTTGAAAAAGAAGTGAACAATTTGAAGGCAGAAAACAAGATCCTTGACAAAAATAAGCTCCCAGAAGATTTGATCAGTATGCATCAAGTTAATTTAGACAAAACCGGACTTGGTTATCAAACCAGTGTGTGCACAGATCAGAATGTTAAAGAAGAAAATAAGAAAGTCAAAGCTGATACAAAGAAGTCAGAAGATGAGAAGAAATCCCGAAATCAGAAATCAAATACAAGAAGACCACCGATCCGACAACCTAATGCATAAAGGTACCCATCATTTAATGGCTATTCTTTTAAATGCAATAAATTTGGACATAAGATAGTGAACTGTAGAAGCATTCAATGCTATAATTGCAAGATGTTTTGACATAAGGCAAACCTTTGTAGGAATCATGTTGTGAATCAAAATCATAGCCCAATTGTTGAAAACAAGAAGAGTTATAACTTTCAATGACACTATTACAATTGCAATAACTATGGACACAAGTCCAATCAATGCAGATAAAAATCTCATATGGTAAGATTTGAAAAGAAAATTGCTAGTTTTTTCAAGTGTAATCAGCCCAAACATTATGGGGTGAACTCACAAATCTGGTTCCCACTTTTTGGTACGTCTTGATTTTTGTTGAAATCATACATTTTTTAGAAAATATAATGATTTAAGCTTTAAGAGGTCCCATTTTAAGCAATTAATTGAAGAGAGTTAAATCAAAGGCTCTTAGATCAAAATTTCTTGGATAGAACCTCTCTACTTCTAAATCATACTTGCAATGGAGTCTCCTTTGCATCTATCAAATGCTGATAAAAACCCAATTTTACATTAGCTTTTGGGGGGTCAAATCAATTCATTTAAAAGTTGTTTTTTTAAAGTATTTAGGCTTTATTATAAGCTTTCCAAATAGTATAAATTTAATATATTTAATTTCATTAATATATTTTTATTTTATTTCTTATGAATGTAGTTTTTTCACCGAACATGAACTTCTTTGTTCAATGCATTGGGAAAAATAGTAAACTAATTCAAAAAAATTCTGAAAAATATCTATGCACTAGGTATTGATGTTTTCTTTCTAACAAAAAAAAGAAAATTGAATTTTGATATATATAGAACAAGTTATGTGTTCAAACGTACACCTATATCTAAATTATAATTAGTCGAACTTCAAAACTTAATAAAATGAAAATATATTCAACATGTCACTATCAAACCAACTGCATGCCCTGGGTATTGATGTTACAAACCAAAATTCAAAAGAATTAAGTTTTCATCATTTATAGAAAAAAAAATTATGCATTTCGGGATACACATCACTCTTAAAAAATGTTGTTTGCTGTAAAAAAAATACTTTTTGAGGGAGATGGAAAAATTAATAAAATTTTATTCAAACAAATTTGAAAAAAATATATTTAGAATCTACAAACAAGATGTTAAAAACCACTAGTTTTTATCATCTTCAAATTCTTAACGGTTTAAAAGTTATAGGTGTCAGAAAGTGAAGGTTTTTTTCAAAATATTCATATAAGTGTCAAAGTTGGTCAAAAAGTGGGAACCAATATTGTGAGTTCACCCTATGCTAACAAATGCAGGAAAGGAAATGAGGAAAAATCTATTGAAAAGAGTGCAATGAATAATGATGAATCAAAGAAGAAGGAAAACTTGGTCTGGAGAAAGCAGAATGAGAATAAAGGAAGTGAGCTCGATGTACCAGAATCCAGTGCAGGCACTTCTTCCTCCAGAAATTAAGCTTAGAGCTTTGTGTCAAGGGGAGTTTTGATCTGAAAGAAAAATCTTCTAGCCTCCCCATCTGAATGGATCATGTCACTAATCCAACATGACATTGCTTGAGTGGTATCCGGTAATTAGAGGAATCATGATGACATCATTGAAAATACAGTTCTTGGTGGCAAAACTCTAATCAAGCATCTTTAGTAAGATACGTATCAATTCTTCAGTTCATTTCTTTCATATCTTGAGATCATTGTGAATAGTAGAGTAGTAGTAAAGTGAGCAGTGAAGAGCAATCATGGTAGGAAAAATGATCATCACAAAATATAGAAACAAAGAGTTTCAGATTGTGGACAAAGTGCTCTTAGATGAGTTTAGTCCGAAGAAGATCAAAATTGTTAAAGCAAGTTTGAAGGATGATGAATTGCAAAGGGTCAAAGGCAAAGGTCTGAATCTGTGGACCGAATTCCCTTGGTTCAACAATGCAAAGTTAATCAGAGTAATTATTATCCATGTGCGAGATAATTGCATCGTGTTGGATAAACCCTATCCAATTACAAAGGAAATCGTTTCTATGATCACCGGCTTGTGCGACAATGGAGAAGTTCTGATAAAGAAATCAATTTTGAATAGGGAAGTGGAAGCCCTAACTGGCATGAAGGGTGATCAACAAGCTCTTATCATCAATACGATAATCAACCCTGTAGTGAGGTATGTTTCCTATGACATCTCTTACAAAGTCAATTTTAGAAATAGGGAAGGAGCCACCTCAACAATCACAGTATATATGGCATATACATTTGTGATGGAAAACAATTCATTTGACTTGTGTGAATTACTGAAAGAATTGTTGTTAGAAAATATCAAGATGACAAAAGAGAAGAATTATGCTTTTTGATATGGGTCATTGCCTGTGAGTTTAGTCATGTACTATTTAAAATCCTTTCTAACAAAAGATAATATCATTTGGGAATCAGGTGTGCCAATTGCAAGACAAATATTCAAATATATGAACAGTTTGGATAACAGAGAGGAGATTTGCAATAATTATTTTAAATCATTTGTGGATATTTGGAGAGTGGACCAGTTTCTACTTCTTTCTCTTTTGGTTCTAGAGATTCATCTTCCGGAAAGAAGAAAAGGAGACAATCTATTTTTGTTGGTGTTTCAAAATCAAAGAAAAGCAAGATAGAAAATGTTTTGATAATTGAAGATCTGGAATCCCCTGTGCATCCAGAGGAGTTTTGGAAGTGAATGAGCAGGAAGCTGGAGACTCAGATGATGAGTCTAATCTATTAAAGTTGGTTGTCAGTGTAGATAGAATTTAAAAGATTGGTGTGAAATTGCTGACCTTAGTCAAGTCAGATAGAATTGAGATCATTTTGATGAAGCACCTGATTCAAAACAACAATAGTCCAGAAGATGTCAGTAATCTGCTTCCAGAATCATTGAATGAGATCCTAAAAGAAAGAATGTTTGAGCAAACAATTGAAGAAAATGGCCTGGATATACAAATTTTGTTGAATGTATGTGCTATTGCTCAAAAGCACTTGTCAAAATGCATAGAGGAATTGAGAGATTGTATCCGTAGTGCTAGCAGAATCTATAGATATTGTATCTCTTGGTGGACAGTAGCTGTGAAGGACAAAGGTAGAATTGATTCTATTGAAGCAGAATTGATAAGTCTAGGTAAATCTTTGTGATAAGGATGGTGAGTAGAGGAAAAGAGTTAATTCTCCTCAGGCTGAGCTTCTTCTGTTGCAAAGATGGAAAGAAGACTTTGTGAGAATTTTTTGGAAAGTTAAGCAAATTATGGAAGCTAAGCTACAACACTTTTCTTCTCCAACTCTGATTTGTTTCTACCACAAAACTTCATCCAGTTTTCCACCATAAGCTCTTTGTCATCCGATTCTCTCTGTTCATTAGGCTTATTTATCAGATCTTTCTGCAAACTCATATCACCTTCCAGTATTACCTCTGCAACCGATTTCTCAATACTGCAACTTTTCTCAAGACTCAGATTCTTCACCTCCTTCTATTTCTCCTTCAAAGAAGCCAATGTGAACTTCTGCCTATCTTTCTCAATAGTGACTAGGTTTCTTCTATAGTCATAAATAGCTCCTCTATCAAACTGCCAAGGTCTTCCCAACAAGACATGACAAGAACTCATAGACACAACATCACACAAAACCTCATCCCTAAAAGGCCCAATATTAAAATTCACCAAACACTGTTCCTTTACTTCTATCTTTTGATCATCTTGTAACCAACTTACTTTGTAAGGACAAGGATGCTCAAGCCTCTTCAATCCAAGCTTCACTACCATCTCTCTAGATACCAAATTGTCAGTACTTCCACTATCCACAATAACCTTGCAAAACTTACCACCTGATTTGCAGACAGTCCAAAAAAGACTCTTTCTCTAAGTAGATATGGTATCCTCACCGCTCTACTCCATAATGACTCTTTTGAACATAAGGGATTCTCCTTGCTCTGGTATACAGTCAAGTCTGGTAACTTTACCTGTTGGTTCCTCATTAGCCACACAACTTCTTGCCATCCCCTGCTTACATTCATAAAATCTATGTCTGGTTTCTCCACACTTGAAACATTTACCAGGAAGTTCCCTACTGGTACTGCCAGTGCCCTTCCTTTATGTTTTTTGTTTTGATTCTTTACTCCACTTAGGTTTTGATTCTTCCTCAACATTCTGCTTCTTTGTACTCATATGTCCATTGAATCTCTCCTTCCCTCTAGGGTTATTTGGTTGTCTTCTTCTCACCTTCTCCTCAGCCTTCAAAGCATACTGGTAAGCTTCTTCAACTGTGGAAACCTTCAACATACTCATCTCATCCTGAATGTTAAATGCAAGTCCATTTATATACCTCACCACCTTTTCCCTATCCATCTCTCTATGTCCAGATCTAATCATCACCTTGTAGAATTCCTCAATGTACTCTTTCACAGTCATGTCTCTCTGTTTTAGGTTCTGCAACTTCTTGAACAATTCCAACTCATAGTCTCCCGGTATGAACTTGGCCTTCAATCTTGCAACCATTTGTCTCCATCGGGTGATCTTCATTTCACCATTCTCCACTTTGTCTTTCTGCAATTCATTCCACCACAAGGTAGCATGCCCTTTTAACTTAGTCTGTGCCAACCGGACTCTCTACAGAACCTTGACATCCTCAAACTCAAAGTAATCCTTTAACCCTTTGATCCAATCAATCAAATTCTCTAGATTCAACGTTCTGAAAAAGTTTGAAACTTCCACTTTACGAACTTTACTCGCTTGCACCATTGCTCTCATGAATCTTTCCTCTCTTCCATATTTCGGTCCTTCAACCTCTTCTGCTTCAAGCTCTTCATCGACTTCTTTGTACTCATCCTCAGATTCAAGGTTTCTCCGCAAACCAACCAAAGCATTTTGGATTTCGTTCCTCACTTCATTTTTGAATTCCTCCATAATCTTCTCTACCCTTTGGGGGTTTGTCCTTCTAGGCAGAATCTCCTCTTCCACTTTGGTGAACTACCTCAACTCGATGATCTAACTATCGATTTCAATTGCATCTATTGGCGATCTATTGAACACACGCGCAACCTGCCTCCAATCGATGATATGTCCACCCAAAGGAATGCCTCAAGGTTCGCAAATAGCTATTCCACCAGCCAATTCATAACCAACTCTGATACCACTTGATGCAGCCATAATCGGTGAAACCCTCAAAAGAGAATTGACTGGCTTATGCAGCAAGAGTAACACAATGAAAGAAACAAGAAAACATAGCAAGATTACATAAACATATCATATTATTTCCTTATAACTTTTGGAAACCAACCGGTTATCATCATATAATCATCTCAGAACATCTGGTAGTTAACCGGTTACATGCAGGCTACAAGCTAGATACAATCCAATCGAGACTCTAAGAATCAATGTGATCACTAAATATGAATCTCAATCCTCATTCTCATTTCTACCTTTCTCTGCCTTACAAATGATTACATAGTGCCATATTTATACCCTCTGAAATATATCTGGGTCGACCTCAAAAGATTACATTTACCAATGTAGGAAAATGAAACGTCTAACTAGGTTGGCCCTAAGAATGAAAGAAATCTTTCCAGAAAATAACAACCAAGAAGCACTGTTCAATAGGAAGGTCGGCCACACACCAAAGAATATTGGACAAGACTCAAAATAGATCCACACGCCATGAACCACTCTAGTATTGAAGGAAAACTAACTAGTAAGCACAAGAACTATCTCAAAACCCAGAAACAGTCAACCGGTAGCGATAACTAGCCGGAAAAGAATCCAAATGGACTGAAAATTTGGAATTAAGCACGCGAACCAACCTGGAAACCAAAAATAGGATCTGCAAAGAAAATAAAGCAACTACCGGTATCTACCGGTAAGAACACAGAAAACTGCACACTGAACTGAACAAAAACTAAACTGAAAGGAAATATATTTGGTTGATGCAAGATTGCTCAGAGACTAGGGATGCTCCTACATCAACGTGTTGGCCCATAATGAATCTAGCTGCCCAATGGACCCAAAACTGAATTAGTTTCTAAAGGTTGATTAAAGGAGCCGCATGCCAAAGTTTTTATTTTTTGTAATTGATAAAAGGTCCAAATGGCATTCATGCTTGGAGTTGGGAAGAGAGAATAATGAAAAAATCTTTTATGATGGGTAGTTATAGTGATTGTAATTATTGTGAAAACACATGGCAAGTATGAGAAGGAGAATTCGTTTGTGCAAATCATTCCAACTTTGGTGGAATGAATTCTATAAAAGTCTATGAGTGTTCCTATATTGGGAGTTTAACACTTCTAGTGAAAAAAGGTTTTGCAATTCCCCTTTCCATCAAAAATTAAAAAATGAATCAAATTTCAGTAATTTGTATCTATGAACCAACCTTAGCATGTTTGTTCTTAGACTGGGCATTGGGTTGTGCCTTTATTTGCCTTTCACTTGCTTTGCCTATGTTGATGTGCTCTGTGTCATGTTGATTTATAAGTAGTTGTAGTGTTCTCATTTCAACTTCTACAATTCTATTTAATCTAAAATATTGGTTCATCTATTGGAATTTTCACTATCATTATTATTAGATTAGCAATTGGATTATTCCATTAAGAATCTTTTAAGAATAGTTAGTTATTGTGAGAACTTTGAAGAATTTTATTTTTTCATTGAGCCTTAGCAGATGCTTCTCACTAGAGGATTTGAACATTATGCCCTATGTTAGAGTCACTTCGCGTATTTTTTCTCCTTCCAACAATGAAGACTTGTGGTGTGATGCAATCATCCTTAGAAATCAGAAGCTTTCCTATGATTCTCACAAAAGGGAATTAAAGTCTTTTAAAAGCTCTACTTTTGACATTTTGCCTTAGTTTAGCTTTTCCTTTTCTTCCTCCTCCCTTTTCCTTTCTTTGTTGAATTGAAGAACTAGCTTCTAAACTCCTAGAGGTTGTTTCACAAACCGCAAATAAATTTGTGTCCCACATTTGTGAAACTTCCAAACTGCCCTTATTTAAGGCACAATCCTTTTTAGGGATCAACAATCTAGCACTCCTGGTGGGACCTAAAGGATCTCTATAGTGAAGGACCTGGTGTATCTTCAAGCACTCCACTAGAGGAAGTTTTAAAGAAAATGCTCAATGTCCTTGTATGTCCATGAATCAGATGGTATGTACTACTTTCTCTTTATGGGATAAATTCTAGCAATTGTTTTTCCCCCTTTCCATGAAAATGAAGAAATTCTATCCATGTATTCCCAATCCTTTCATAAATCAACCCATTATGTTTCATATTCCCTTGAAGAAAGAGTCTCTACTAAGGTTATTATCAAAGGGGTCATGGAAGATTTTCAAGACCAATTAAGGTCAATTGGAGCGAAAAAGTTGGAATATCAAAATAAGCTTGCATATCATGCCTTCATATAGTAACAAGAGATAGAATAACAAAGAAAGAGATATAATTAATTTCAAGTTGCCCAAGTTGCTGCAAAAAATCAAGAAATGTTTGTATGTGAAGGAAAACATCTCATCCCAAAATTTGTGTCAACTCAGGGAAATCAATTTTTCTTGCCCTGCTTCAGAAATATTTTTCCTCCATAGATACCTCTCCCTGACACCATCTCACTTCTTAAAGGTGGGCCAATCATCTAGAGGTCAAACTAGTCTCGCGAACAAAGAGGAGGAGAAATATGTAAAGATCATATATGCCCATTGAAAAGAATGGAAGAAGAAAGATTTTTACCAACTCCGAAGATCATCTCGAATTTACGATGAGATTCAACAGATTACTATGAATATTTGGATCATGGTGCAAATCTTGGTGACAAAGTGAATGTTGAGAATGAAGGCAAGGCAATTCTTGAAATCCTAAAAGAAAATCCCCAAAATCCCTCAGCTTGAGGGAAAACTGAAGAAGAGATGGATGAAGCCCTATTCTGGAATGAATTAGAAACATTATGCTTAATAATATAAATTAAGGTGTCATCTCATAAAGTGGAGTATCATGAGAAAAAACAAAGGGACTTTGTGACCTTGTTCAACATCCTATAGTGTCACAAAGTTCCTAACAACATCTTCAATTCTATAGCTTAACGTGAGCAATGGAGAGCTCGCGTGGAGGAGGAGAAGCCAACAATGGTAGAATTGAAATTTTGAATTCTCTGCAAGGCGAGAACTCTGGTTCCAATGGAGGAAGCGGCCAAATCGATGGAGTTGGTCAAATGGGGGAGAAGGACAAGCCTCTAGATATTCTACAGGCTATTGGTACTCTGCCAGAGAATAATGTGGGTCCTGGAAACACAGTTGGGGGGTCCAGCCCACATGAAGCGGTTTTGGAGAATGGAAAAGAAATTAGAAAGTGGTCAACCCTCTTTGGAACTAGACCATCTGGGAAATCTTCCCTGCCTCCTATCAAGAATATATCAGACCCGAATGGTGGTAAGTTCGCCATCTCTATCCTCGACTTGGTTTTGGATCATAACATAAGTAGCATGTAGAATTCTCTGGTGGGTAAATTTATGGGACCATGCCCAAACATTGAGGTTGTTAGGGCTTATGTTAAACAAAAATGGGCTTTGAAAGACAATGTTGAAATTTTGGCCTTGTCCAAAGGCCTTCTCACCTTTGTCTTTTCTTGTGAAGAAGACAAAATAAGGATCCTCTGTGGTAGTCCTTGGTTGGTTGGAAAGACAGCTCTGGTCCTCCAGAAATGGCACTCAAATCTAAATATGAGTGAATCTCTTCTGGTGCAAGTCCCAGTTTGGGTTAAGCTCCCAGGTCTGCCTCTTGAATACTGGGCAGAAAGTATTTTCTCAGGTATAGCAAGCTCTTTTGGGGAGCTCCTTTCAATTGATCCAGTCACAGCCTCAAGAAGGAGGCTCACTCATGCCATATTCTGTGTAGGGATCACCCACGACATAGATATGCCTGAGCAGATAGATATTGTGTCTAAGTTGGGTACTTGGAAACAACAGATTGAATACGAATCCATCCCCTTTGCTTGCTTCCACTGTAAAAACAAGGTCACTAGGATAAACATTTCCCTCTTAAGCTCAAAGGGGATAATAAGCAAAACAAAACTGTAGTAGAAAGTAGAAAGGCTCCAGAGAAAAAGGTCTGGCAAGTCAAAAATACAAAAAATAAGGAAACTGACCCAGCTGAGATCAACTGTTTTGGACCCCTAGGGGAGAATAAGGATGTGGTCTCCTCAGCCTCTATTTCTAAACATCCTTCCCCCCAGGAAGATTTGAGGAAGGAATGAATGGAAGCAAATAACCTCCTGGGAGGGAAGATCCCAAGAGAGGAAATAATAGATCAGAATGAACCTTCTAAAGAAAATACCCAGATGGTGATTGCTAACACCTTGGCTAGGAAGGAAGCTTCCAATGAAGAGGATCAGAAGGATAAGGATATTAAGGAAGTGGAGCAATTTGAGGAAGGGGAGATCATTGGACCATAGGAAGAAAAGGTTGACTCTTCCCCTCTCACAAACAGTTCTGATTTTCAAGAGGCCCAGAAATGTGCTATCTTGGGTTTGAACCTTTCTGATTCAGTTCAAGCCTCTAAAACAATCAATAGCTCTTCACATGAATTCAGATCACCTATATGGGGTAAGGAAGAGATACTTTCTAGAATCCTTAGCAATATTGAAGCGGTTTTTGAGAGAGAAGTCGAGTGGAAAATTCCAATACACAGGAACAAGAAAGGATCCACTCCCTCTGTTGTCCAAATAAGAAAGTCTAGTAGAATTGCTCAAGTTGATGTAGGGTATGTCTCCTCATCCCCAGGATGACCTTCAAACCACAAAGTCAGAGATAAGGAGGTTAGCAAGAACATAGCAGATGGGACTCAGAGGACTCTGAAGGAGTTAGGAATTGGTAAGTAATTATGAAGATTGTTTCTTGGAACATTAGGGGACTTAATAATCCCCACAAGCACGACATTATTAGGAATATGATTAGGGATAGTAAACCTGATATTTTTCTTATTCAAGAAACTAAGATGAGTAGAGAAAAGGTTGAAGCTTTGACTTTCTTTAAATCTGGTAGCATCTATGGTGGTAGCTTGGAAGGTTCCTCTGGAGGCATTGCAACAATCTAGAATCTCAATAGCGTTAGAGGTCAAGTTCTTATTCAAGAGAGCAATTTTTCTTGCATTAAATTTGAGCATTTAAAAGATGATACCTCTTGGGTCCTCACAAAAATTTATGCTCCTAATACCTTGAAAGGTAGAAGCAATTTTTGGAAAAAACCTATGGAAATAAGGGACAACTTCAAGAACCTCAATTGGCTAGTCATGGGAAACTTCAATACCTTGTTGAAAGAGGAGGAAAATTTTGGTGGATGCCCTTCTCAGTTGGATAGTAGACTAGCCCTCATGGATTTTATAAACACTTGGGCCCTTAATGATGTGGAGATGCAGGGTTTCAATTATACTTGGACTAATAGGAGGGCTGGAAATGACCTTATTCAAGTTCGCCTTGACAAGGCTCTAATTTCTGATGATTGGTTCAGACACTAATTCTTCTCTCTGTCTGCTCACAGTCATGTTGGGTTTGACCACTACCCCATAACTCTTATTGATGACCCCATTAATAGGAGAAGGCATTTTCCCTTTAGGTTTGAAAAAATGTGGACTTTACATCCGAATCTTACTCATAAAATTCAGGATTGGTGGAACATTCAAGTTGAGGGTATTGCCATGTATAGAGTTGTGAAGAAACTTAAAAGCATAAAAGATAACATAAGGACCTGGAATAAATCTAGCTTTGGGAATATTTTTGAGGCCAAAGAAAAAATTCAGGATGACCTCAACAAAATTCAGGTCCAAATCCAGAAGGATGGATTTTCCACTGTGACTATTGTAGAAGAAAATGAGATCCTCAAAAGATACCACGATATCATTGCTAAAGAAGAAGCTTTTTGGAAGCAGAGATCTAGATGTATTTGGTTGAAGGAAGGGGATAAGAATACCATATTTTTCCATATGTCGACTATCAAACACAAAGTGGCTAATAGGATTAAAAAACTGATGGTGGACAATGTGGAGCTGGTCAAGGAGGAGGAGATTAGAAATGAGGCCAAAAGTTTCTTCTCTGATCTTCTTTGTAGGGATCAAAGCTTGGATGATGATGTTCAAAATTCCTTCCTTCAAAACATTCCTTTCCTTATTGATGAGAAGAAGAATGCTTTTTTGACTTCCATCCTTTCGGAGTTGGAGATCAAAAATGTTGTCTTTTCTTTTGAAGGCAACAAAACCCCTAGACCTGATGGCTTCCCTATGTTCTTCTTCCAAGAGTTTTGGGATATAGTTGGGAAAGATGTCTCCAATGGGGTTAAAGAATTTTTTGGGGCAAGAAAACGTTTGAAAGAAATTAATGGCACCTTCATTGCTTTGATCTCCAAAATTCAAGGAGCTGACTCCATGGACAAGTTCAGGCCAATCAGTTTATGCAACTCTTTTTATAAGATAATTTCCAAGGTCCTCACCTCCAGACTCTTTTGAATGTCCTTCCCTCTTTGATCAATCATCAGCAGAATGGTTTTGTGCCAAGAAGGAAAATTCTTGATTCCATCATTACTGTCCATGAGAATATCCATTCCCTTGTTATGGCCAAGAAGAAGGGTTTTATTCTTAAGCTTGATCTCTCTAAGGCTTATGACCGGGTCGATTGGTCTTTCCTCATGAAGGTTCTCTTGGCTTTTGGCTTCTCTAACAGATGTGTGGACCTCTTCAAGCATCTTATCTCCTCTGCCTCCTTTGTTGTTATTGTTAACGGATCTCCCTCCTCCTTCTTTAAAGCCTCCAAAGGCTTAAGGCAAGGGGATCCCATGTCCCCTATTCTCTTCATCATTATGGCTGAATGTTTTGGTAGGTTCATGGAAAGCATGGTGACTAGAGGTATCTTTAAAGGTCTCCAACCCTCTTTTGTTGGTCATACTTGCTCCCACTAGCAATTTGTGGATGACACCATCATTATGGGGGATTCAAGCATTTCGAAAGCCAGAATCCTGAACGACACCCTATGCAAGTTTGCGTCTTCTTCTAGACATCTTATCAATTGGGTTAAAAGTGAAGTGTTTTTCATCAGCACTCTTGAGAGAAGACAACATAGAATTAGCAGAATTCTGGAATATCAGATTGCTGATCTCCCTGCTACCTACCTTGGCCTCCCCCTGAGCATTGCTCCCCCTGATTCCTTTTGGAGTTCTTTGGTGGATAAATTTCAAAGAAAGATTGCTGGTTGGAAAGGTGCTCTCTTAAGTCAGGCTAGCAAGTTACAACTTCTTAAAGCATCCCTTCAAAGCATTCCTATTTATGCCCTTAGTCTCTTCAGAATCCCAGTTAAGTTTGTTGATGCTATTGAAAAAATTCAAAAAAAATTTCTGGTCCGGGGTTGAGGAAAAGAAAATAATGGCTTTAGTGGCTTGGGACAAGGTTTGTAGATCGAAAAGCAAGGGTGTTATGGGTCTGAGGAGAATCAGGACCCTCAATGAAGCTCTTTTGTCTAAACATATATGGAGATTGTTCCACTCTGACAGTGAGTGGTGTGAAATTTGGAGAAGTATCCTCTTCTGTCTTCATCTCTTTTCTCTTTCATCAATTTTGATTTCAGTATCAATGGGTCTCACATTTGGAATCATGCTTCTAAGTGTAAAGACAACATCTCCAAAGGGGTGAAATGGAGAGTTGGTAATGGTAGGAAAGTCAGATTTTGGGAAGATCCCTGGTTGCTTGATTATCCTTTTTTGGAAATCCTTGATTGATCCCCTTTTGTTGCCCCTTGTAAAAGAGTCTTTAGTTCCTTGGTTGAGGGGTATTAGATAGGTGACAAATGGAAGAACATTGAAGGTATTCACCCTGACCTCATCAATCTCAAGAAATATTTGTCTTCTTCTTGGTTGAACAATGAAGAAAATATTCTTTTTTGGAAATTTGAACCCAAAGGCAACATTATTGTTTCTTCCATGTATGGAGTGCTGACTCCAGCCCCCTCAGAGAACCCCTTCTGGTCTAAAGCTTGGATTAAGGGTCTTATTCCAAAGATCAATATCTTCTACTAGACTATTCTCCAAAACAAAATTTTGACTCTAGACAACCTGAAGGTTAGAGGTTTTATCTTCCCTAATAGGTGTGCTTTGTGTCTTGAGGAGGAAGAGTCTATGGACCACTTGGTTATCCACTATTCTTTCACTGTCTCAATTTGGGAAAGCTTTCTTAAGAATTTTTGTATGGAATGGGTGTTTCCTAACTCTATTCAAGATTTGTTCCATTCTTGGAGTTATCATTGGTCTAATCCCTCTTTGAGATGGATTAGAAGCTAAATGGTACTCTCCCCCTCATGGATGGCTCAAAATCAACTTTAACGGTGCTGCCAAAGGCAATCCTGGACCAGCGAGATGTGGTGCAATTCTCAGAGATGAAAATGGCATTTGTAAGGAAATTGTAGTTGTTCCTATAGGCTGCCAAACTAACCACATGGTGGAAGCTATGGCTGCTCTCCAAGGCATCGTCCTGGCTAAAAGGTGGAACTGTCCCTACCTATGGATCGAGGGGGGCTCTAATAATATCATTAACTGCCTTAAAGGAATTTCTAAGCCCTCGTGGACTATCAATAATATTATAAAGGTTGCTAGGGATCTCATTAACACATTCGATAAATGTTTTATTTCCCACATTTATCATGAAGCAAATGGCCCCGCTAACTAGGCAGCTAACGTGGCGGTCACTCATGACAACAAGGTTACCTGGAAGGGTGAAGAGGATCTCCTCAATGATGTCAGATCGATCATTTTCATGGACCGATATAACTGCACCTCAAAGATCTTAAATGGATTATATAATGATTAATAGCATGACTTGGAGGGCTATTACTAATTATTATTGTGTTAGTACCATTAATGACAAGATGAATGCCACCTTCTCCCACGCTTTCTGGGTCTTTGAGGTCACTTCAAGAAATTTCTTTCTTGTAGCTATCTGCAAGTCTCGGTTTTTTTGTTTGAGCTGTGAAACTATGGGAGGTAACAGTCGTCGCTACAAGCCCAGTAATTGTAAGGAATGGAAACAAAAGGAGGAAATCTGGAGTATCTTGCAGAAGGGCGGGTTAATGAAGTATATGGAAAGACTCCATGGGAGGGATGCTAAAATCACTAATTTTTTCAGCAAAAATTGGAGGAAGGGCACCTTGAAGATGGGAGATAAAACTATCTCCATTGATGAAGACCTCATTTCTCAGGTGATGGGTCTCTGGAGGGAGGGAAGTAATTTCTACGGGGACATAAAGCTTAGCAAGGAGGCCATCGAGCTATACCCTGAAACTACTAAGGAGAAGAAGCACATGGTTAATCTTAGCAATACCTACTACCCTCCCAGGGCTTTTGCTAAGCCTTGGAGGGAGGTTTTGTTTTCTATTATGTGCTACATAACCTTGGATGGTAGATTTACCAAAGTTTATGGCTACCATTTTGTGTTGCTCAACCATTTCAGGTATGAAGACAAAGCTAACATACCCTATTTCTTGATTTGCTCAATGAATGCCAGTATCAAAGCCCATAGAGAGAACCCTAAGGGAGACACTGCTATGTACCAAGGTCTTATGGTTTTAATCTATGACCATATTAAAGCTAATCAAATTGCCTGCCCCCAGCTTTCTATCTCTGATTCTGAGGAGGAAGGGTCGGACTTTGATTTTTCTATGGGTGAGGATTTTGAAGGTGATTCGAAAAGTGAGACTAAGGAGAGTCTGGAGGACTCTGAAGCTAAACTTGGTAAGAAAAGAAAATAGGTGAGCATTAAGTCATCCTCTTCTAAGGGCAAGAAAAAAAGTAAAGAGAAGGTCTTCCAGATTCACTCCTCCTCCTCCTTGGAGGTCTCTGAGGACTCTGAAAAGGATGACTCTCCATCCCCTCAGAAGAAGAAATCTAAATCTTCCTTTCAGAAAAGGAAAAAGCAGAAAAGGCAAGGCAATTCTAAGTTGGACTTGGAGGACAAAGTGCAGAGTAAGGATCCTGATGTGGACCAAAAAGTTGAGGAGGAGATTACGGGGGATGGTTTCAACCAGAGTGTTGGTGGAAATGTCGATCAGATTACTGGTGGAGATGTTCCCACTACTGATCAGGCCAAGGCTGGTGAAAAAATCCCCCCTTTAAACCCTCCTATCAAGGGTTTGAAGGGGTTTGTGGACACCCTCGACTGGCTCATAAACAGTCACAAGAAAGTTGTGGAGGAAAACAAGAAACTAAGTCATAGGGTTCAAATTCTGGAGACAATCAGTAGTTGATGATTTGGAAAAAATTGTTGCCAGAGCTGAAGAGATTAGGGACACCTTCAACACAAGGTTTGAGCAAGTGGAGAAGGCCCTGGACGAGATAAAATCCAATGACAATGCTACAGACCAGAGAATGGTGGATACTGACAACAAACTCAACAAAATTGAAACCTATCTCAGAAGCATTGTTGAACAAATTCATAACATTTTGAAGGCCTCAGCTGACGACACCAAAATCCTGATCAATAAGTTGGAGAATGAGAAGGAATCCCTGGAGAAGGAACCTGACATGGAAGGCATGGGAGATGTGCAAGGACCAAGAACGAGGACCAGAGGCAAGAAGAAGGAGAAAAAGCCAAACACGAAAATCAAAGAGCTCAAAGTTGCTTTGGCAAATTATGACATATTGGTCAACAAGGCGGTTGATCTTCTTAAGTCTTTGTAGTTGTTGTTAATTGACTAGGTCTTTTATTTGGTTTTTTTCGCTTTTTTGTTCCTAGTCTTTTGTTGTCTGTTCGGTTTACTGGCCTTCTTGCCAGTCTTTTGTTTGTTGTTTCATTGCTGGTCTTGTTGTTCTTTGTTGAACTATCTTTTGCTCTTATGTTAAAGGTTTTGGGTCCTTAAAATTTGTTTTTCATATTAATCAGAACAAAGGGACTCCATCCCTAATTTTTAAAGGAGTTTGAAAGCAAAAATCATGCAGAAAGACATCATGTAGGAGAAGTGCAATGCAGCTACAAATGCATAAATCTAGTGTTCTCAAGAGGATGCACTATTCGACATTTTTCTTAGTGAAGGTATTGCCAAATTCCTCTCGATGCTCACCTTAGAGTATGAAAATGAATTTAAAGGAGAAGGGTACACTTTTTAGCCACCGCAAGATATTGCTAGCAAGCAAGAAAGTCACATGATTTTGGGTTTGCAAGAAAAGATTAAGCAATTCAGAAGTTGTTGGTTTCTACTCCTTCCTATACCCTTTGTTCAAAAGCATGAGAAATGTGATAAATTAGGTAGGAAGGGAAGTTATTTAAAAACTTTGGTTAATAGCTTTGTTTAGCTTTAAATTTTCACAGTAGATTAGGTTAGAGTGGGATTAGTGTTGTGTTGAAAGACAATGGGTGGAGTCTACAATGAGGGTTACTATTCATAATCCCTCCCTCCCCATAGATAACAAGAAACATGAAAACAAATCACAAGAAATTGAATCAAGATTAAATACTTGTGTTTGTAAAAAAGGGAAGAAACGCAAAGAAAAACCCTAAATTTGAAAACGCATGATCAAGGTGAGCACAAGAGGTTGAAGAGAAAGTTGTGGGGACAAAGACCAAAGAATGATATAAAAATGACAACAAAAAGAGTTTAAGTCAACTTATAAAGCCTAAGTGAAAGATGCATATATTACGAAGTGTGTGACTTTTGGACTGCATTTCGGGTTTTGAAACTCAAAATGTAATGACATGCATTTCGAGTTTCAAAACCTGAAATGCAGTCAAAACTTACTTCAAACTTGTGCTTTAGGTTTTCAAACCTGAAATACATGTTTATTTTAGGTTTCAAAACTTGAAATACATATGACTCTTGCAAATATATGTAAAATTGGGTTTTAAACCCAAATTTACACAAATGAAGGAAAAACGCTAACTCCTAAAAATGCAAACTTGACAAAAATGAAAAGACTTATGCCTGACCCTATCGAGACGATATTCAAGAGGATTGTTCCACATGATAAGAAGACTAAAAACACCTCGTAAAGCATGCTTAGGGTCTGTGGGCTATGAAACTAACACATTTTGTAGGGTTTATCCCACAATTTGAGTCAACTACAAATCTAGGATAACAATTGGATCTAACTGGGGAACTTTCTTTGATCATTGTTTAAAATGATCAAAGGGAGTAGAACCCTATAACTCTAAGTGCCTTCATCCATCCTTTGGGTATAGAGTTGGGAGACCAAAGACCAAAAAAGACAAAAAATTTACAAGTATGTACAAAATTTTCTTGAAACTTCACCAAGTGAACAACTTCAGATGTTGCCTATTGTGAGGCAACAAAAATGGAGTCTCATCCTCGTATGCCAAAAGATAATTGTTTTCACTACAAATTTGATGAACAGTGAATGGACTTCTCCACAAGGAATCAAATTTCTCATGCATTCCTTTAGGTTCTCTTCGCTTATCCCACAACAAAACAAGATCTCCCATCTAGAAATCTTTGGATTGAGTTTTCTTATCAAAGAGCCTCTTGCCTTGGTTCCGATGCTCTGCAATGTGATCTACCACTTGGAAACACTTCTCCTCCAATTTTGAGACGAACATGATGCGCTTATCCAAAGAACTATCATAAGTGTCATCTTCCATAGCCTTAACCAATTTCAATGCAAGAAATTTCAATGTGACAGGAATCTCTGCATTAAGGCCATATAACATATGGAACAGGGACATGCCAATTTCTCTTTTCAGAGTAATACGGTCTACCCATAATGCATCAAACAATGTTTATGCCAAGACCATTTCTTCTCATTCACCAATTTCTTGATTATTGTCACCAAGTTCTTATTGTTGGACTTTGCCTGACCATTACCTTGTGGGTAGTAGTCGGATGAGTGAACAAGAATGATCCTATACTCGAAACAAAACTATGTTATTTCATAGGATGAAAATTAAGTGGCATTATCTACTACTATCTTGTTTGGGATGCCAAACTTGCAAATGATGTTTTCCTTGATGAAATTATACACCACCTTGAAAGTGGCATGCTTAACTGGTATGGTCTCTACCTACTTAGTAAAATAATAGATTACAGTGAGGACATAATTATGCCCCACACTAGATGATGATTAACTAGACCCATGAAATTGAGACCCCATTTCTAAAAGGGTTCCTCAATCACTACTAGCTTGAGGGGTAATTCTGGTAGTTTGGGTTTCCCCACAAACTATTGGTATAATTCACACTTGTGCAGCCAATCATACACATCTTGAAAAAGTGTAGGCCAACAGTATTTTGTGTGCAATATCTTCTGAGTAGTCACTGGTGTTGAGAAATGTACACCATATGGCAGGTTGTGGAAAGATTCCAACAACTTGCTTTGTTGAGATTTATCCACACACCTCAAAAAGGTATTGTCAATGCTCCACTTGTACAAACCATTATCTCCAAGAACATAGTTTGCAACTTTGATCTTGAGTATCCTTTTCTCCTTGTATGAAAGATGATCAGGACATTTTCAATACATGAGGAAGTATGCAATATTGGAGTACCTTTAATCCGTAGTACTCACAAATAAAATTTTAGGCATACCTTTAGTCACTTATTCCTCAACTACAAATTCTTCTTTAGGCTTATTGTCAACAATAAATTGACACAAACCTTTCTCATGAACCAACTTCATAGCCTTGATCTCCATGTCATACTCTTGGATCTTAGCAATCCAGCTACCTCTCTTAGTTCCAAAATCGTGTTATGTCAAGATGGACTTGACTATTGTATCTAGTACCAATGCAATAACATGTGAGTTTAGAATGAAGAACCTAAAATGCTTTACTACCTTGATAACAATGTAAGCATGTTTCTCCATCAAAGAATACTTGGCCTCATGAGCTTTGAGAGGATAGCTTATGAAGGCTATAGGGGATTCAATCCCCTCATGACTTTTTTGTACCAGAATTAAAAACAAAGTATTCTTTGAAGCATAGCTATATAATATGAAATCCTTGGTATCATTTGGATATACCAAAACTATAGCATGTACAATCGCCTCCTTTATTTCATTGAAGGCAGTCTTGCCTTCTATACTACAACAAAAAGTGAACCTCCCTTTCATCATATCTACGATATGACAAGTTTTCTCAGCAAATTCTGGAACAAATCTTCTCAAGAAGTTAACTTTACCAAAGAAAGATTGAATCATTGTCTTTTTTTGAGGGCAAGGCAAGACTCTGAATAGATTTGACCCGTTTTGGATAAATCTGAATACCCTTCTTGGACACTATATGCCCAAAAAGTTTACCTTCCGTTCCCCAAAAATTTGACTTCTTGGGGTTGAGGGAAATTCCAAGACAATTCTTAATCTTTTCAACCAATAGAACTACTTGAGACCAACCTAGATCCGCATTGATAGATTCTCTTCGACACTTGTGGTAGATGATGAAAATGATTCATTCTATAGAAAATACCATTAGATATTCAAGATATATAACAATGAACTTACCAAGAATATCTCGAAAGGCTAAGTCCATTTCTCTTTGGAAGGTAATGCAAGCATTAATCAATCTAAAAGGCATCTTGTAATATGCAAATGTGCCCCAAGGAGTGGTGAAGGCAGTTTTGTGTTGGTTTTGTCACTCTCCTTCATGTGATTCTGATTAGAGAAACCATCTAACATAGACAACATCTGAGAACCCATCACTGTTTGTAAGACGATCCATTACTAGAAAAGGGTAATTATCTTTTGGAGATGCCTGATTCATATTTCAAAAAATCCACACAAATGTGTATCTTACCATTCTTATTTTGAACCAGGACTACATTTTCTATCCATGTTGAATGATGGATAGGAAGGATAATCCTTGCATTCAACATTTTGTTAATCTTAGAAAGGATAGTACTTGAAATTTTTAGATTGTATTGCCTCTATGTTTGTTTGTGAGGCACATACCCTGCCTTGAGTGGAATATCATGCTTGACCTGCTTTGGATGAAAATATTATAAATCATCATAGAAGTAGGCAAGTACATCAATATATTATTTCAAAAGGTTGATAAAATTCTCTTTTTCTTTTGTAGAGCAACATTTCCCAATATTTACCATTTTTGGATTATTCTCAATTCCCAAGTTTACTTGTTCAACTTCCTCGGGCCCTAGTTGGTGTTGTTTCTTGACATAGTGATCATGCTTGTGGAAAAACCTTTCAAGGGAAAATAATCCTTTTTGGAATTTTGTTTCCTTTCAACTGTAGTACTACTTAACCAAAAAACTGAATCTACTTCAGCAATTGATTCTCGAGGATGAGAATCACTTCTTTCAAAGAACAAATCACTGAAGTTATCCTTAGTCTCCAAGAAATTGATTTGTTGATTATCATCGAGAACTGTCCAATTATTGGAATTGTCAATAACACTAGGTTATAACATCAATTTAATGGTATATTTATCTCCATGGAACTAGGAGAGTAGCTGACACCACCAAGGAATCAACCCTGCCATCATATTCTCTTGGAATCGCCAAAATATTGAATGCGTTGATTTCCTCAATGCAATCCCATACCAAATTATGGTAATGTGTTAATATTTTGTTCTTTGTTTGGTATAGTTTCCTTACCTAACAAACGATGAGCTCGACATCACCTTGGGCACAGTGATTCCCGATTCCCTTCTTAAGGGAAACATACTTACCTAACAATAATGACTAATACTCAATCATCTTGTTAGTAAACTATTAAACTGCAAATTAAAAGAGAATGAAAAAATCTTTCCCTCAGGAGATATTAGAACAATCCCTGCTCTTGAACCAACTATAGAACAACTATCATCAAACTCCAGAGTCCAAACACCAATAGAGTCTCCTAAGCTGAGAGACTTGGAACTTGAAACTTTTGCATTTGAAGAAATTGACTCAACAATATCAGTTACCTATTCTTCATTCTTTGTCACATGTTCTTCATTGTCTTCATTATTAGAAGAATCAAAAGTTTCATAAGTTTTTAGAAAATGTGTACCCATTCTAGATGAATCAAGGAGAATTTGAGCTTTCTAGTCATCGATCTTAACAACTAAAAACTTAACCTCCTTTTCGGGAAGTAGTTTCTAAAAAACACCCTTGACAGGTATTCTGGCCTTCGACCAGTCCACATTGGTTTCAACACTAATGTCTTTATAAAAATTATGTCGAAACAAAATTCCATAAGAAATTGGAACATTTGCTCCAAGGACGATCAGTTTGATCCTCTTTTCAAAGAAAGTGGCAAAAGCAAATTTGGCATGCTTAATTTAGCCAATAAAGGGTACTCTGCAAATGAGGCATCCGTATCTTTCCAGTAAGTATCAAGTCATATTCAACCTCAACTGCTAGAGTTTGTATAGCTGCAAGGTCTCTCGGAACTGCCCTTCTCAACAAGAAGCTTACCTCTAGCAATTGAGAATTGATGAAGAAACACTTGAGATTTTTTGGAATTGGTTGAGCCACTCCAACAATAGGGGTAGAGGTAGAGGTAGAGATCAAATGAGTCATCGAGGTGGTTACCAAAGCAAGGAAAGTGAGCAAAGGAATCAAGGAGAGTCCAAGTTGACTGAGCATAATAGTGAAACCACTCTCAGAGGAGGTCATTCTAGAGGAAGAGGTGCACAAGGGGGTCCAAATAGGGGCAGAGGTACTAGCATGGGTAATTCCTACTTTGCAACCATGAAATGCTACAATTGTGGTCAAATGGGACACCCAGCCTATAGATGCCTTGACAAGCCTACCTCATCAAACAGTGGAAAGAGGGTTGCTTATGCCCATGAAGACACATCAAGCAACAAAACACCTGAGGTGGACCATATTGAATCATAAATTGGAGAAAATATGATGTTCAATAGGGTCTTGATAAGATAGTCGGTTAAGGATGAACCTAAGCATAGGAGAGCATTGTTTAGGGTGAGATGCAAAATCCTTGGTAAAGTTTGCAAGGTGATAGTTGATTCAGGGTCAATTGATAACATCATATCAGATGAGGTAGCCAAGAAGTTGAAACTCACAAGGATACCCCACACTAGTCCTTACAAGGTGACATGGTTGAATCAAGAGCAGAGTGTACTTGTCAATGAACAGACTTGGGTAGAGTTTTCTATTGGAGATTACAAGGACAAGATCCTTTGTGATGTGCTACCTATGGATGCTTGTCATCTACTGCTAGGTAGACCCTGGAAATTTGATAGGAAGGTGATCTATGATGGAGAGAAGAACTCCATTTCCTTCAAGAAGGACAACAGAACCTTTAAGATTCAGTCTCTGACAGAAAATGATGAGGGAACCTCAAGAACACGTAGTGTCTTACTTAACACTGGTAAAGAGTTCTTACACTTGCTGCATGAGGAGGAGACAGTGGGATGTGCCATCTTTGTGAAGCAAAAGGAGGAGGAAGGTAAGTTGCAAACAAAGGTACCTAAGGAGGTAAAGCAAATGTTGCAAGAATATAAAGACATAGTGAGTGATGGAGCACCTGCAACACTTCCACTAAGAAGGTTTATAAGCCATCAAATAGACTTTGTACCCGGTGCATCCCTACCCAATAAAGCAGCATATAAGCTCAGACCTGATGAAAACAAGGAGGTGTAAAGGCAAGTGTAGGAGTTGTTGGATCAAGGACTGATCAAGAAGAGCATCAGCCCATGTGCAGTCCCGATAGTACTAGCAACAAAGAAGGGAGGCAAGTGGAGACTTTGCACTGATTCAAGGGAAATAAATAGGATCACCATAAGGTATAGATTTCCTATTCCTAGAATAGAGGATTTGATGGACTATTTAGGGGGTGCCATGTATTTTACTAAGTTGGACCTTAAAAGTGGTTATCATCAAATTAGGATCAAGGAGGGTGATGAGTGGAAGATCGCTTTTAAGACCACAAAAGGGTTGTATGAATGGCTTGTGATGCCATTTGGACTTACCAATGCCCCAAGCACCTTCATGAGGTTGATGAATGAGGTGTTGAAGGAATTCACAGGCAGATTTGTGGTGGTGTACTTAGATGACATACTCATCTATAGCAGAACCAAAGAGGAGCACCTTGAACATTTGAGGTTAGTCCTAGAGAGGTTGCATGAAGAGAAGTTGGTAATCAACTTAGAGAAGTGTGACTTCTTGAAGCAAGAGTTAGTCTACTTGGGATTTGTGGTGTCTAAGGGAACCTTGAAGATGGATCCAAGCAAAGTGGAGGCAATCTTGAATTGGCCTGCCCCTAAAATTGGGACTGAATTTAGGAGTTTCCATGGTTTAGCGCAATTCTATAGAAATTTTGTGAGGAACTTCAATGGCATATGTGCACCAGTACTTGACACTATAAAAGGAGGCCTAAAAACTAAGTTCAAATGGATTGAACAAGCTGATGAAGCATTCCAATTATTGAAGCAAGAAGTAGCCACAAAACCCATCCTACTCTTACCTACTTTTGACAAGCTATTCACATTGGAGTGTGATGCAAGTGGAATTGCAGTAGGGGGTGTATTGAGTCAAGAAGGAAGGCCTATGGCATTTTTTCAGTGAGAAGCTTAATGAGACAAAGAAGAGGTATTCAGCATATGATCTAGAGTTGTATGCATTAGTTCAGTCTCTCAAGAAGTGGAGGCATTATCTACTCCCAAAAGAATTTGTGGTGTTCACAGATAACCAGGCTTTGAGTTATATTAACACTCAAGAGAAGCTTAGCAATAGACATTTGAAGTGGATGGAGTACCTCCAATCCTTTACCTTTACCATCAAGCATAAAAATGGGCAGCTCAACAAGGTGGCAAATGCTTTAAGCCAGAAGTTATTGATTGTCCAAGAATTACAACTACAGAGCATAGGGATAGAAGGTTTCAAGGATCTCTATGAAGAAGATGAAGACTTCTCATCAGCCTACAAGGTCTGCAATGAGTTTGAGAATCATTTCCATGGTGAGTATGTAGATTACACTCTTCAAAATGGTCTCTTATTCAAAGGCCATCAGTTATGTGTGCCTAGAGGATCCATGAGAGAAAATCTCATACAAGAG
This sequence comes from Cryptomeria japonica, assembly GCF_030272615.1. Classification (NCBI taxonomy): domain Eukaryota; kingdom Viridiplantae; phylum Streptophyta; class Pinopsida; order Cupressales; family Cupressaceae; genus Cryptomeria; species Cryptomeria japonica. The sequence goes on along the minus strand of NC_081410.1, from coordinate 273,613,596 downwards.
AAACACAATGGAAGCCTAAGTGGACACTTTGGAATCAATAAAACTTTGGATCTAGTACAGAGATACTACCATTGGCCTAGGTTGTCAAGGGATGTGAGAAGGTATGTAGAACAATGTGGTGTGTGCCAAAGGGCAAAAGGAGGATCAAGCAATGCAGGCCTCTATCAGCCATTACCAGTCCCTAATAGGCCTTGGGAGTGTGTGAGCATGGACTTTGTGGTAGGACTCCCTAAGACAAAGACAGGTATGGATAGCATATATGTGGTGGTAGACAGATTTTCTAAGATGAGCCATTTCATTCCATGTAGAACTACTCATGATGCTAGCTACATTGCACATCTTTTTTTTAAGGAGATTGTAAGGATTCATGGACTCCCATTAAGTATTGTTTCAGATAGGGATAGCAAGTGCATGGGCCATTTTTGGCAAACCTTATGGAGAAGACTAGGAACTAATCTATCATTCAGCTCAGCTTACCATCCACAAACCGATGGTCAAACTGAAGTCATTAACAGAGTGTTAGGTAACTTGCTAAGGTTTCTAACCAAGGAGTATGGGCAGACTTGGGATCTAGTTATTCCACAAGCTGAGTATGCCTACAATGATAGTGTAAATAGGACCACTGGAAGGAGTCCTTTTGAGGTTGTCTATGGTAGACACCCTAGAGGAGTGTGTGAACTAAGGGAACTTGGTGCAATGGAGATGAAGAGTGGGCAAGCAGAGGACTTCACTCAAACCATCAAGGAAGTAAAAGAACAGGTCAAGAGAGCCATCCTAGAGTCTACTCAAAAACTGAAAGATAAAGTGGATGAAAAAAGGAGAGAGGTTCAATTCAAAGTGGGTGACTATGTGATGGTCCATTTAAGTAAAGCTAGAATGCAAAGCGAAAAGCCTACTAAGCTACAAATGAAGAGGGTAGGACCTTGTAAAATTCTGTCCAAATATGATGAGAATGCATACAAGGTGGATCTTCCTTCAGATTTGGCTATATCACCAGTCTTCAATGTTGCTAATCTAATATTGTACAAAGGTGAAATAGAAGGACAGACTGTGAATCAAGCCAAGGTGCTACAGGAATTGGATGTGAATGCCTTGCCTCAAGTGAAATAGACCATAGCAAAGAAGATCTTGGAGTCAAGGGTAAAGAAGCCTACTAGACACCAGCTCTACATGGAACACTTGGTGAAGTGGGCAGGTCAACTTGAGTTTGAAGCCACTTGGGTTGAAGAGGGTAGGTTCAAGAAACTTGGTATTGACCTGGCTCTCATCTCTCCCCTAGTTCCTTAATTTTGTGTAGAGGGGGAGTATGGTGCAGGAGAACCCTTCTAAGGGCTCCCACCATTTGATTTTTTTTGGATTTTTCTTCTTTAAGAAGCCATGTAAATGTACTAAGAGCCAAGAGCTCATTGGTTTTGTTTAGGTCCTAGGTTCACAAGTCTAAGTTGAGTTTTCTCTTGGAGTTGAGGGTATGTGTGCCTATTGGTGATTTTGGGGTCCTTTTAGCATGGCTATGTCCATAGGATAGCCTAATGTAGGCCTAAAAGTCAAGAAAAGCAACATTGCAAAAGTTGCTCAAAAGTTGCAAAAAGTTGCATGACAACTTTTCAAAGTTGTCATGCAACTTTTCCACCAAATAGGTCATAACCTTATCTTGGCATTGGGAACCCTAACCCTGACACACAAACCAAGGCAAAGACATTATAAATTGGTGCAAACCCTAAAATAAGGGGTTGGATGTCAGATTGTACAGCAAAAGGAAAAAGACCTTGACTGTGACTGTGTTTTTGTTGCCAATCGGCACAAATGGAGCATTAAAAGATTGACAATGGATTGTTCTACAAACTAAATTGTGTTGAGAGTCTTGTTGAGTGTTGACACATTCATTTTGAGCATTTAGATTAAGTTTGTTTTGCAATTTTTGGTGTGTTTGTAAATTTCTTCCTTACTGTCCAGTTTTGTGTAAATGGGTTGACAACTCCTATCCCCATTGTGGAAACACCATGAAACCATGGGGAATAGGAGTGTAGACCTTTTATAGTATCTCAAAGGAAGTAGGGCCCTTGAAGATGCAGGAAAGCCTTTCAAAGACCCGCTCCTAGGCGAGACTGGACTGTGCCCAGCTAGGAAGGGTTAAGGTTGCAGAGGTCCATGCGAGCAAGGAAGGACAAGGAAGGAGGCACCTTGTGGAGGTGTTGTAGAGGGGTGTGTGGAGAATCATTGGTGAGAAGGAGGAGCTTCCACCAATCCAGACAAGGTGGTGAAGACAGCAAACCATCACTGTGACCCTGGCAGGCCTAAAAACCCTTAAAAACCCTCAAAAACACTTAAATCCACCTAGGGAAGTGTACGGACACTTGGGGTCCCAAAAATAGGAAAATCCTTGAGCCTTGGGCAAATGAATGGCAGTACCTTTGGGGAGTTTCACAAGTTTTGGCATTATTTGCAAGAGGAAGCCCTAAAAGTCCGGAATGGAAGCCTAATAGGGGCTCATTCCTTGTAGCCCTATTTTGTAGGAAAAAAGCAAAATTGTGAAATTGGTAATAAGAAGGAATGTCAAAATCTCTTAGGAGCACATGAGTGGATGGAGAAACATGTCAAAGACCTATCCTATCCTTGCTAGGACCTGAGAACGTGTAGGAAGACTTAAATCCTTATTAGCCTATGTAAGGGTTTTTGAAGCTTGTGAGTAGGTGAGAGCTTAGGAGAAGAATCACATGTTGTTGGTGAGAGTTTAGGAGAAGAGCTTAGGAGAAGAATCACATGTTGTTGGTGGGTGGATTGGGCAAGGTTAGGGGATTCCACAAGCAAGGGAAGTCCTAGAGACCATAGGGTGTGGTTGGAACACCTGGTGATCCAAGAAGAGGATCAAAGAGCATAGACTAGGCTAGTCTATCCCAAGCCCATTCCCATCAATGACCCATGTCGCTAATCTTCCTGTAAGTGTTTCCTTATTGAGAAGATATTTTAGTGGATCAATTTTGGCCACTAGCTTGACTAAATGTGCTAGCATGTAGTGTCTCAGTTTTTGTGATGAAAAGACTAACACCAAGCATGTTTTTTCTATTATAGTGTAGTTCATTTCATAAGACACCAATGTCCTGCTGATGTAATAAATAGCTCATTCCTTTTTGTTGTCATCCTGTTGCACCAGAAGTGCCCCCAATGATGAATCACTTGCTAATATATATATAAGATTAGTGGTTTACCCTGAATCGGTGGCATCAATATCGGTGGATTTGACAGGTACTCTTTTATCTACTGAAGATTATATTCACACTACTGATCCCAGTTGTATATTATTCCTTTGCCTAATACCTTTGTGAATGGTTGAGATTTGTCTACTAGCTAAGAAATGAATCATCTAATGGATTGGAGACGTCGCTGTAGACTTCTCATTTGATTGATGTTCTTTGGAGGCGGAATTTCCATTATAGCTTGGACCTTCTCAGGATCAACCTCGATTCCCTTCTTTGAAATGATATAGCCAAGTAGTTTACTAGATGTCACTCTGAATGCACACTTCTTTGGATTTAACTAGAGTTTGAACTTTTCCATTTTGTTGAGTATAGGACCTAACTCTTGAATTGCGTTGATCTTTTCATAGTCTTACTAAGGTGTCATCAACATAATCTTCCATATTCTTATACATCATGTCATGAAAGATGGTTGTAACTTCTCTTTGATAGGTCGCTCCTGCGTTCTTTAGCCCAAATGGCATGACATTCCAGCAAAAGGTTCCCCATGCATAGGTGAAAGTTGTCTTTTCTTGATCTCCAGGAGCTATTTTGATTTGATTGTATCTAGAGAATCCGTCCATTAGTGAGTACATTTCATACCCAGCAGTCATGTCGACTATCGTATCAATATTTGGTAATGGAAAGTCATCCTTCAGACATGCTTTGTTAAGATCTTTGAAGTCGGTGCAAACTCTTATAAACTTGTCTGCCTTTGACACAGGTACTATGTTTGAAATCCATTCGACATAATCTATAGCTCTAATGAATCCAACTTTGAGCAGTTTTTCTAGTTCATCCTTGACTAATAGTGCTACATGTGGGTGCATCTTACGAGATTTTTGCTTAACTGGTTTTACTCCTGGTGTAATTAAAAGATGGTGCATAATGAGATCAGGATCCAAGCCTGGTATATCAGAGTATGTCCATGCAAAGTTTATTTTCTTTTCCAAGAATAGTTGACTGAACTCCTTCAATTCTTTTGTTGATAATGATTGAGCTACATGAATGATGTGTGGTGTCTCTTGACTCCCAATGTTCACTGGCTGAGTTGGCTCAATCAATATGGAGGACCTTTCCTAGAAATGACTTGGCAATATATCAAGTATCTCACCTTCAGGAACCTCAGAGAGGTTTTCACCTTTAGGTACGTCCTTTATTTTCTCTTTTTTAGATTCTGACACCACCACAATGTGGTTTTCGCCATTAGATCTTTTGTTTTTATTTTTATTTTTCTTGTTTTTGTGACTAAGATACTTGATATCCACTTCAGTTATGTTTTCACTCTGTTCACTGGTGGAAGAGTCTATAGGTTCAATTGCATTGAGATAATAGGCTAACATATAGTCATTGGCAAAAGTAGGTATATTCATGGGCTGGTTTTGTAAAGTACAGTCAATCAATTTAGGATGTACTAAGGATAAATCTTGGATAGGTTCAAGAGCATTCATGATATTGTTATCAAAGCGGCAGATCAAAAAGTCAAGTTCCAGAACAATACCTTACGTAAGTGTCCCAAGACCAGGAAGAGTCAGATCATGATTATTAAAGTTCATGTTAATATTTAGTTGATCTAATCTGATAGACATACTTGTAACATCGTTCACTACGCTAGACTGGATGTCATATCATGGTTTAACACTGATAAGATCAATAGACAAATTTTCATTGTTTGTATCAGCTAATTCAAAATTTGAGGCTCAGTAGATATTATGCTAAAAAGGACTGTCATCAGAGTCATCAGGTGAAATTTTTGAGTCTTCTTCAACTGATTTAATAAGTGTATGTATGGTATCAACACCAACATCTTTAATACTACAAGTTCCTTCATCTTGTGGTTCATTTGTCACTTGTATCTAACACACTTGTTGACATGATCTTGATGTTTCTGTGATTTTTCGTCGTCTACTCCATTCAGCTTCTTCTGGACTGATAACTAGTTCTTGTTCTATAGATTCCAACTCTTCTTGTGTAGTGATATACCTAATTTGTTTTGTTTTAGGATAGGGGTACATAGATGAGAAGCTATCGGGTATTCTTCCTTCTTTCAGTCCTTGTTCATAATTTGCTTGTCTCTTTTGTCTAATTTCTTGTATTTCTTTCTATAGTTTTATGTGCATCATCCCTTGAGTATTATCTATGACACTGCTACACTCTTCTAGAGTTTCTATAGAGGATGTATCTGAGAGGTGGCCAGGACCCCATTCATACTCATTTGAATCAATCTTTGAATCATCTACTTGCTGCCTACTAGTATATGTGACTGGAACTTTTAGTGGTGCAAACAATTCTCTGATTCTTACTACTTCATCTTTTATATCCTCAGGGACCTCAACTTCCTGTATTATTGTAGTTGATACCATCAAGGCTTGAGCACTGATTGTTTCTTCTTTCTTGACTGTTGATTCCTCTTTCTCTTTTCTACACTCTGCTTTTGTTTGTTGAGTGTCTACTTCCTGTAATGTTAAAGGCGATATTCTTTTCTGCCACTTAGACTTACAAAAATGTTTTGGTCTAATGTCTTTTTCGGATTGCATCCCAGACCAGCCTTATCATTTGTGGATTTGATTTGTAGCTGAATTGGTTCACTAATACCTTCCTTTGGTTTGCCCAGAGGACTAGTACCTAAGTACCCCATGCGTTGAATCATTTTGTAGCTAGGACCATATTGGTTTCAGGAAATCTCATAATGTCGTACCTCCTCATTTTGACTATCTTCCTTAAAGAGCCAGTTAAGAACAACATCTTCTTCTATTTCATCCACCAAGGAGGTAGAAGACTGTACAAAGAGACCATAATATATGGTATTCGGAAATAAATTTTGTGTTCTCATAGCCTCTGATGGCTTGCCCAACTATTTTGGTGATGGAGGGAGAGAAACTAATGTAAGTACCAGTTCTATCTTGTAGCCATCCATGCCGGTATTTGTAATCTTCAATCTCTTTTCTAAGTCTTTCATTAGTGCTTCTGGATCTGCATTTGGAGAGGCTTCCCTATTATGAGGCACAAAAGTATCTGCACCTTTTGTCAATGCATTACAGATGACATTTGTATCAACGAGAATACTAACTTCGGCTCCATTATAAGGAAACTTTAAGCATTGATGGTATGTTGATGGTTATGCCTTCATTTCATGATTCCACAGCTTGCCCAATAATATATTGTATGACAAAGGAATATCAAGTACTTGGAAAAGGACATCTCTTTCTAAAGGTCCCACTCTGATAGGTAATGACACCAGACCTTTAGAAGTCCTTTCTTCCTCATCATAGGCTTTTATTGTTATTTTCTTGCCAGGATCAATGACATTTTCAGAGAATCCTAGTTGTGTAAGTAGACTGTAAGTACAAATATTCAACCTCATGCCTCCATCTATCAAAACATGTTTGACTCTATGTTTGTGGATCATAGCTTCAATATGCAATGGCTGGTTATGTCGTTGATTTAGTGAGTTGTCATCTTCTTTAGAGAAGGTCGGATAGTGAGGTGAAGTCAAATGACCCACCATAGACTGAAACTGATCAATGTCTAAATCTTTTGGAATGTTGGTGGTGAGCAATGCTTTGTCTAGGATCTCTTTGTGAGCAGATGAGAGTTTTAGCAATTCAAAGATTGAGATTCGAGCATTTGTCCTTTTCAACTGTTCAGTGACACTATATCCAAAAGATGATGATGAAGTTAACCTTTTAAATTTTTCCAAGGTTGATTCTTTTTGTTTGTTTGGCAAGGCTAATGGGTTTGATGTTGCCTGAGCCAGGTCAAAAGATCTAGCTCCTTAGAGGGTGGCTTTCTTTTGAGAATGGGTGAGAGCTCTTGCATATCATGATTCATTTGGTTTATCTTGGACTATAATCACATTGCAATATTCTGAGTGGGAAGGCTCAATCATGTTGATAATGTTGTCCTGACTGGTATAAGTATAATTTACCTTAGCACCTCCTTTGGTCTTTGAAGAACCACCTTGTTCGTAAATAGGAAAAGGGTCTTTAAATGCTTTATGATCTACATTAGTCAGACGATTCCCAACAACAACTTTACCAACATCTATGAGATCTTGAATCTCATGTTTTAGCTTCATGCAATTGTTTATGTTATGACCTTTATTCTGATGGAAGTCACAATACTCATTTTCTCTCCACCATCTTGGTTTAACTTCTGGATTATATGGTTTGGAGTTATCTGGTAGTGTTATCAAGTTGTTTGCCAACAGAGTTTTGAAAGTGGATTCATATGATTCTTCAAGAGGAGTAAAATCATGCTTAGGTTTGGAAAGCCAAGGCTTTTCTTTGAACCATTCCTTTGTTTTCTTTGCTAGATTTTCTGCTGCAGCCTCAATGGCTTTAAGTGCTTGTGTACCCCTAACCAAGTTGAATATTGTGGATTTTGAGTTGGTTTTGATAGTGTCTACTACTCCATCATTAACAACATTCTTGTTATTTTCTTTGCCAAACTTCCAATACTTGTTCTTCTCTTTAGAGCTAGATCTTGGTTGTGTTTCTTTCCAAGGTCTGATATCCCCCTTGTTTATGAGCACATCTTCCATTTGAATGGTATCATCTACCATTTTTTTAAATGATGGGTGTACTTTCATTTATATACTATATTTCAGCTCGGGGACCAAGTTATTAACAAATATATCCATTTTCTCAGAGTCTGGGATAGGTCGAGAATACCTAGAAAACATGTTTCTCCAGCATTGGAGAAAAGTAAGAAGAGGCTCCCCTTTTTTTTGTTTATTATTGCAAAGCTCAATCATAGTCACAAGATGTCGAATGTTGTATGAGTACTGTTGTAAAAATAGTTGGATTAGTTCTTCAAACATTTTTATTCCTTTGGGTAGACTTGAGAACCATTCCATTGCTTGACTCTCTAAACTCCTCGAGAAAAGGTGCATGAGGTACATTTGATCATGCATGAACTCTATACAGGCAGCACAAAACTCTCTGACATGATCTTGAGGATCCGAGGTACCATCATACTTATCAAATTTTGGGATCTCCACTTGTGAAGGAAATGGAGGCATGTATAGATTCTTGTCAAATGAAAAGGGACATATTGTTTCTAGAGAATATTGTTTTGGGGACTTGTCTTTATTCATCAGTTCTATGACCTCCATTTTTAAAGCTAGTAATTGTTTGTGTACCATGAGTATAGGTGATTCTTTCTTTTTAGTAATGAGCATCTGAACATCATATCCAGTAGGAAGTTTAGCACCTTGTTTTGCTAGTTCTAAGAAATAGTCTTCCTTCTCTCGGGTCATGATAGCTTTCATCATTTTTCTAGAGTCTTTGTCCTTTTGACAGTCAAGGATTTCTTATTCTAGAGGTTTAGTGTCTTCGTCAGTCTCACTTGATGATGAGGAATCATTATCATTTTCAGGGATGTTATTATCGTCATTGTTTCCGTCATTGTGTTCCATCTTATATACAGTGGGATAGTATGTCAGTGAGTGGATCCTTTTCGTAAAATGGATTGTCGGTGAATGAAAAGGGTATTCCTTTGCCTTTGGCTTCTTTCTTATGAGAACTCCTGGTTTGTGTAGGCATTTTTATGGATTAGTGCGACCTAAAGTTGTTTGTGATGCAAAGGTCAAGATCAATTTCAGAGCTAGTTGTTTGGTTAATGTATTGTTTGGGAGAAACAAATGAGATTCAGTCTGGTTTCAGGAACGATCTATCCTATAAAAGACATTTATCTAAGTTGATTATAAAGCGTAGTGTAAGATTCAGTCTGGTTTTAGGAATGATCTATCCTGTATAAGATGTTATCTAAGTGACTAAAATTTGATAGTTAGTTGATTGATCTAGCTAAAAGATGATTGACCAAATCGTGCAATGCAAATGGCAGAGGTACACTATCTTGATCTGTTTATGTTGAGGAAAATTGATAACCAGTATTATGTTTGTTGTAAGCTATTTTTAGGCAAATTTGACTATTTTGTTCTGACAAAACCAAAGACTCGTATGACAGGATTTTCTGAACTAGACGATAATTTAGCACTTATAGGATGACAAAAGTTCTTTTTCATACGAGTTGTTGTCTCATACCATACGATAGATGGGTATGTGCAGGATGACAAAGACTCTGAACAGTTCTGTTTCATATGACATAGGATACAGAACTAGATGACAGATTAAAATGACTCGTACGACACAGGATCAGGTGCAGCAGGATAAATTATCAGACTCCTACAACTATTCATAGGACATAGCCTAGAAATTTTGAGTTTTTTCGATTGCTGAGTATGATAACTCAATATGACCAATTCTGAGATGGACTCATTTTGGACCAGGATACAGAATTTCGACTTAAGATGGACAAGTTTCTGATATGGACAGAGTTCGACTTAAGATGGACAAGTTTCTGACACGGACAAAGTTTCAACTTAAGATGGACTAGTTTTTGACACGGACAGAGTTTCGACTTAAGATGGACTAGTTTCTGATATAGACAGAGTTTCGACTTAAGATGGACAAGTTTCTAACACGGACAGAGCTTTGACTTAGGATGGACTAGTTTCTGACATGGACAGAGTTTCATATCACTAAGTTGTTTCTTGTCTTCTCCAATTTTTGTTTCAGGGATGAAAACATAGAAAACAAGTAGTATGTATAGTGACTCCAATTAGAGCATGCAAACCCTAAAGAATTTGGTGAGGAAAGAAAACCTTTTCTTGTAGACTCAGGTACACACCCAATAGCTAATTAGAATATGGCTGCTGAGTCTCATGCAATGGATTCTCAACATTGTATTATCTGACTCCAAACGCTAATGGGGGCACGAAATGACAAGTATCTTGGGAGAGTTACTATCTCTCTTGCACAAAGATTATCCCCTTTTCAGAGATGAACCGGGTAGCTTCTAATTTTAATTGGAACTAATCAGGGATCCGTTCGGCACGTCGAGGTATAAACTCAATCAAGAGGTCTCCCAGCCTTGAAAATCAAGGTTCAATATACCCAAAGGTATGGAGGAGAGCTATTCCTGAGCACTGCCGTTGACTTGATTTTCATCAAATCATGTTTATTTTATAGTGGGTTGGAGTACTTGGCATTTGTTCGTTCCCACTTAGGTCGTTTCCCTCACACTGACCGTAACGTCTTTAAGAGTTTTTCAACCCCTCGGGAGGATAGGCCTGCTAAAGATGTACAAATCTCAAACAAAGAAAAAGCCTCAAGGGTCTGGATTTCTAATTGTCTAGAAAAAGACAATAGTATACTCTCCTACCTCTCAGAATCTTCTAAAAACACAAAAGACAGATTTGCTCTTTAACCAGTTAGCAAGTTAGGTTCCTAAAAAAAATGAATTTAAACAATACACGATGTTTAGTCGATTCTCCTTAGGCAACCTGCAAAGACAATGAATCGGTGGTCATATTGTCTTTGTGCGACAAGCATATTCTTTGACAAGCGTTCTGCAAAAACTGATTAGGCTGTGAAAAAATCTGAGATAGATAGATAAACAGTTAGGGTCAGTCGCCAGAATAATCAAAAAATCATGAAAATTTGCCTCTTTTTTAATTTTTTACCAGAAAATATAGAGTCATACGACAGTATAAAAACTCATATGATAAAGCATCCTATCTTGTATGAGATAGGATTCCAGTTCGTACGACACCTGTAGTTTTTCGTTTCCGCCTGTTGGAATTGTCGTACGAGATGTACGGACAAAAAATTGAAAAATCTTAAATCTGGAAAATAACAACAAAAACAAGCAGTCAGTCTTGGAGGCCAAAAAATGTAGTCTTTGGGCCCATGGTGGGCGCCAGAGATGTGTTTGTGTGAAAAAGTGGTCTGTAGCTGCAAGCACAACACTTCAATTAAGTCATTATATGTATGGTTAGTAAATAAATAATCAGTAAATAATAAACCATAACAAAGTGACTAATTGCCTTCTAAAAGATGAGAGTATAAGATTGCTCTAAGATTTTTATAAGCAATACCAATGACTAGACTACACCAAGACGAAGGATTTAATCTATATAATATTAACTATATGGATGCAAGATGGATGAATAATTCAAGCAAATAATCAATTCAAGCAATAATGGATTCAAGCAATAATGGATGCAAATAATCTAAAAAGCACAATAATCTTCAATGACTCCAGAGAAAAGTTACTATGACAATAATCTCCAAGCATGTTCTCAAAAATCTCTGGGGTAAATTGGAATGAGAGCTGAAGACTGAATTTATAGAGAATTACCAAGAGAAATGCTCAATTTAAGATTAATTGAAAATAATTGAGAAATCAAGTTTAGTTAACCTTGAGATAGATGCCAATTATAATTTAATTGAAATGCATTCAAATTAGAAGTCCAAGTTGCATTGGAAATAATAATAAATTAATTCCATGCATTTGTGATAAAAATAGATAATTCTTTTATTTATTCAAGAAAAGAGTCTTTTCAATGCAACTGAAATTCTTTTTCTGAAAAGCTTTGAGTTCCAATTTTAGAGAATAATTTAATAATTAAATTTAATTGCTTTTATGATTTCAAGTTCTAAATTTAGAAAAAGAAATAATATCTCAAGTTTGATTTCTCTTTCAATTCAATTCTTTTTGTTTAATTTCAATGCAACTCTTGTTTTGTAATTAATTCCTCTTTTGTAATACATTAATTCCTTTTGCATGATTAAATGGCAATTGTATTAATTAATTAAATATGTAAGTGATGCTCTGCAAAAAGGATTAGAAAATCTGTTTGATGGCAACACACACAAGAGCACAAGAAACAAACGTTAGTGTTAGCAACAAAAGATTATCCTAAACAGGCATATCAAGAGAGATATTAACCATGAAATAGAAAGCATATAAACATAGAATAAAATAGCTAATCAAGATGCTCATAGTTGCTCCTCCCTTGTTCCTCTCCTCTCCAAGTCCCAAATGAGTGTAGCTCTCAGCTTTTAGCACTAGCCATGGATGCCATATGGAGATTCAAGATGGTTGAATATGATAAGCAAATGCTATGCAAGTGTAGATAGTGATGCTATGAGAAAGCTCTATGCTAATGCCAGTATAACAACAATACTCTAATGCTTCCTTTTGCTTGAGGAGAAGGGTTCTATTTATAGAAGAAATGGGGAAATGAAGGGTTAAGATTGAATGGTTTAATCAAGGGCCAAGTTTGAAAGTTGGGGATCCATGTGCACAATTGGCACCAATAAAATGGTGACAAGTGTCAACATAGGATTGGGTTGAGAGAAGAGGTTGGAGGCATTAAAGGCCTGAGAAGACCTCATGGTTATCTAGAGGCTAAGGGTCAAGTCCAAATTAAGATTACCCACTAGATTAAGAGTTAATCCAAGGATAAACCTTTGTGCAAATGTTTAAGAGATAATCATGGTCAAAGCATTAATGGCCTGATGAGACCTTTGGGTTGGGTAGAGGTTGAGTCAAAACAAATGTTTTAACCATGTGGGAGGGTTTGAGGTAACCATTAATGGTTATTGGAGACTTTGGGGATTAAGTGGTTGAAGGTTGAAAGCCTTCAATGGTTATCAAAGACTTTGAGCCATTTATTGGTTGAAGGTTGGAAGCTTTCAAAGGTTATCCAAGACTTTGAGGGTTTGAGAAGTGACTTCCCTTTTGCTTAGGAATGTGACAAAGTTTAGAGAAGGGGTTAGGTTATTTAGAAGTGATTAGAAAATTCTAGAAGGGGTTTAGGCATGCAAGTGGATTTTGTAGGAAAATGCAAGTGGGAGAAATTTTGGTATTTTCAATTAAAATAAAATCATTTATTTCAATTAAATGGTGTAATTTGCATTTGGATAAATATTCAAATAAATATTAATTTATTTAAATGAGAAAAATGAAGATAAAGCATTAAAATGCTTGAAGACTTTGAGGGAAACCATTAAAGGCTTGAAAACTTTAAGGAAAACCATCAAAGTCTTAAGAAGACTATAGAAGGAAGCCATCAAGTTTGAAGACTTTAAAGCCACCAAGTTTGAATACTTTAAGGGAAACCATTAAAGGTTTCAAGTGGGTGAGGATAAATAGGATTTTAAATAAATAATTTATTTAAAATAGTTGCGCAACTTGCTTTTGTAGGAAAATACAAGTGGGTGGAGGATAAAGGTGATTTAAATAAATTATTTATTTAAAATAATTGTGCAACTTGCATTTGTAGGAAAATGTAAGTGGGTAGAGGATAAAGGTGATTTAAATAAATGTTAATTTATTTAAATGTGAGAGGTGGGATTTTGGGGGATTTAAATAAATATTAATTTATTTAAATGTGAGAGAATATTTAATTAAATAAATATGATTTATTTATTTAATTAATGGTCTGAATTTGGTTAAGTGAATTAAATCAAATAAATTGAATAATTTATTTAATTAATAGGAGAAGAGGGTTAAGATGAATTAATTAAATATTAATTTAATTAATTATTAATTGATGGTTAAATAATCAAATAAATACTAAGTATTCATTTAATTAAGTGGACAGATTTATGTGACTACAGTAAGGATATTTAATAAATTAAAATAAAATAATTGATCAAAATGATATTCTTGGAAATGATTGAATTAATTAAATGAATATTTAATTAATATTGAGTAATTGATTTGCCATGTGATATCTGATGATTAAAGAATTAATAATGTGCTCAAGATTGATTTAATGCCTTTGGTTAGGACCTTGGTGATGTTGTCGAGATTAGGGGCCTAGGGTTTAGATGGCCATTTTTAGGGTATTACATATCCTTTAGACATTCTCTTTCGATACACTCTTAGATGATCAAACGCCACTTACTGACGTTCATCCATCAACTCAAGCTCTTGCAATCTAAATATTTTGTAGTCTTCATCAGTAACAAGACCTTTCAAAGAAACTCTCAAAGATGGTATTTCCACTTCAATAGGTAATACTGCTTCGGACCCATACACCAAAGAAAAAGGTGTAGCCTTAGTAGGTGTTCTAATACTTGTTCTCTAAGCCCATAGTGCAGGATTGAGCTGCAGATGCCAATCCCTCCTAGATTTGTTCATTGCTCTGTGTAAGATAGTCAACAGGTTTTTATTAGATGCTTCAGCTTGTCCATTTCCTTGAGGGTAATATATGGATGACCAGTGCTGTTTGATTTTGAATTTCTCATAGAGCTCGTCTAGATCTTTATTCTTGAATTTCCCTCCATTGTCAAACACAATGGATGAAGGTATCCCATACCTGCAGATGATATAGTTAAGGATGAACAGAGCTACTTATTTACCGATTGCTTTGATGAGTGGAACCGCTTCTACCCACTTGGTGAAGTACTCAGTGGCAGTTATGATAAATGTGTGTCTATTGGATGATGCAAGATATGTTTGACCAATGAGATCAAAGGCCCATTTCTGAAAAGGCCAATGTGTAATGAAGGGTATGAGATCCCTTGTTGGAGCATGTATGAGATTCCCATCTAGCTGACACTTCTCACAAGTTTAAGAAAACTTTACAGCGTCTTTCTCCATGTCTGGCCAGTAGTAGCCAACCCTTAATAGTTTTTGAGCTAAAGTAAGACCATTCGAATGAGATCCATAAATACCTTCATGGACTTCTGACAATACACGTTGGGACTCTTCAGTTTCTAGACACCTGAGCAAAGTACTATCCAAACCTCACCTAAATAGGTCATTAGTGATGATGATGTACCGTGAAGCATTTCAGATTAGGTTCCTTTTCTCATTACTGGTAATATTTTCTAGGATAATTTGGTCTCATAGATAAGAGTAAATATGGCTGTAGTGAGATGAGTTGTGTCTAGTAATAGAACTAACCATCTAGGACTCAGGAGAATCATAGGCAGGGTAATGTAACTCTTCCACTAGGAATTCAAAGTGAAAATTAGTCTTGTGACTCTGGTATGGATGCAGTCATGTCCAATAATAGAACAAACCATCTAGGACTCAGGAGAATCATAGGTAGGGTAATGTAACTCTTCCACTAGGAATTCAAAGCAAAAATTAGATTCTTGTAACTTTGGTATGGATGCCAAGGTGGCCATAGCATCTACTGCTCTATTTGTAGATCTAGGAATCTGTTGGAATCATACAAAAGTAAAATATTTCTTGATATCATCCACCATTCTCTTATAAGGCATCAGTTTCTCATCTTGAGTCTGATATGTATTATTGATTTGATTGATGATTAGCTAAGAATCTCCATAGATATGTAATTCCAGAACCTTCCATTCGATAGCTAGCTTGATCCAGTTTACCAGAGCTTCATACTCTGCAATGTTGTTTGTGCAAGGTAAAAGAATCTTGTAAGCCTTCGGGATCAAATACTTTTGAGGAGTAATAAAAATTATTCCAGCACCAGAACCATTTTGCATGAAAGATCCATCAAAGAACATCTTCCATGATTGTTGAGTAAGGTGCATTACTGATTCATCTGGAAATTCTATATGCAGAGGTCGGGTGTCTTCAAGTGGAGTATCAGCAAGTTGATTTGCAATTACCTATCCTTTGATGGCTTTGTGTTCCACATATTCAATATCTAATTATGTAAGAACCATGACCCATTTAGCCAATCTTCCTATAAGTGTTTCTTTGTTGAGAAGATATTTAAGTGGATCAATCTTAGCTACTAGCTTGATGAAATGTGCTAACATGTAGTGTCTCAACTTTTGTGACGCAAAGACTAATGCCAAGCATGCTTTTTATATTACGGTGTAGTTCATTTCATAAGACACCAATGCTCTGATGATGTAATATATAGCTCTCTCTTTTTTATTTTCATCTTGTTGTGCCAGAAGTGCCCCCAATGATGAATCAGTAGCTGATATGTATAAGATCAATGGTTTACCCTGAATTGGTGGCATCAATATTGGTGGATTGGAAAGGTACTCTTTGATTTGCTAAAGGTTCTATTCACATTCCTGATCCCAGTTGCAGATTACCCCTTTCCTTAATACTTTTGTGAAAGGTTGACCCTTATCTCCTAGTTGAGAAATAAAGTGTCTAATTGACTGGAGACATCCTTGTAGATTTCTCATTTGACTGATATTATTTGGAGGTGGCATTTCCATTATAGCTTGGACCTTCTCAGGATCAACCTCAATTCCTTTCCTTGAAATAATATAACCAAGTAGTTTTCCAGATGTCACTCTGAATGCACACTTTTTAGGATTTAGCCGGAGCTTGAATTTTTCCATTCTATCTAGTATAAGGTTTAGCTCTTGAATATGTGTGGATCTCTTCATAGTCTTCACTAAATATCATCAACATAATCTTCCATATTCTTATGCATCATATCATGAAAGGTAGTAGTTACTGCTCTTTGGTAAGTTGCTCCTGCATTCTTTAGCCCAAATGGCATGACGTTCCAACAGAAGGTTCCCCATGCATAGGGGAAAGCTATCTTTTCTTGATCTCCAGGAGCTATTTTGATCTGATTATAACTAGAGAATCCATCCATTAGTGAGTACATCTCATATCCAGTAGTCATATCCACTATCATATCAATGTTAGGCAATGAAAAATCATCTTTTGGACATGCTTTATTGAGATCCCTAAAATCTGTGCAAACCCTAATAGACTTGTCTGCCTTTGACATAGGTACTATGTCTGAAATCCATTCATCATAGTCTATAGCTTTGATAAATCCATCTTTTAGTAATTTTTCTAGCTCAACTTTGACTAATAGTGCCACATGAGGGTGCATCTTGTGGAGTTTTTGCTTGACTGGTTTAACTCCTGGTGTAATAGAGAGATGGTGCATGATGAGATCAGGATCTAGACCATGCATATCAAAGTATGTCCATGCAAAGTTGATCTTCATTTCTAAGAAGAGATTGCTGAAATATTTCAACTCTTCTGCTGATAATGATTGAGCTAAGTGGATGATATGTGGTGTCTCTTGACTCCCAATATTTACTGGCTGAGTTGGTTCAATCAATATAGAAGACCTTTCCTAGAAATGACTTGGTAGTATATCAAGTATCTCACCTTCAAGTGCCTCAGAGAGGTTTTCACCATTAGGTACGTCCTTTATTTTTTCTCTTTTTGATTCTGACACTGCCACAATGTGGTTTTCGCCATCAGATCTTTTATTTTTGCGACTAAGATACTTGATATCTTTTTCAGTCATGTTCTCACTATGTTCACTGGTGCAAAAGTTCATTGGTTCAACTGCATTGAGGTAGTAGGCTAACATATAGTCATTGGAAAAGATAAGTACATTCATAGGTTGGTTTTGGAGAGTACAATCAATTAGTTGAGGATGTACTAAAGATAAAGTTTGGACAGGTTCGAGAGAGTTCACGGGACTATCATCATAGCTTCGGACCAAAAAGTCAAGTTCTAGAAGACTACCTTGCGTAAATGTCTCAAGACCACAAATAGTTACAATATGATTATTGAAGTACACATTAATATTTAGTTGACCAAATCCAATAGACCTAATCGTAGCACCATTTTCTATGCCAGACTGGACTACAGAACATGGTTCAATAGTAACAAGATCAGTAGATAGATTCCTGACATCCGTGAAAGATGAGTCAGAGTTTGATGCTGAATAGGTATTATCATCAATAGGACTATTGTTGGAGTCATCAAAGTCATAAGAGGAATTTTCTGACTCTTCTTCAAGTGATTGAGTGAATTTATGTAGAGTGTCAATACCTACATCTTTGATGTTGCAATTTCCTTCATGATTCGATTCATTTGACACTTGTATCTGACATACCTATTGACATAACCTTGATGGTTCTAAGGATTTTATGTCTTCTACTCCATTCAACTTCTTCTGGACTAATGACTGGTTTTGTTTCTATAGCTTCCAATTCTTCTTGTGTAGTGCCATACCTGATTTTTTTTGTCCTATTAGAGAGAGACATAGTAGGTAAATAATTTTCTTGTGTGCTTCCTTCTTTCAGCTTTCGTTCATAGTCTACTTGTCTTTTTAGTCTAATTTTTTCTATCTATGTTTGTAGCTTTAAGCATATCAATTCTTGAGTTTTTTCTGTGATATCATTGGAGTCTTTTGGAGTAACTGTACTAGATGTATCTGAGAGATGATCTAGACCCCATTCATACTCGTTCAAGATATTTTCTGAATCATCTACTTGTTGTCTACCAGTGTATGTGACTGGGATTTTCTGTGGTGCAAACAATTCTCTAATTCTTTCTACCTCTTCTCTCATATCCTTTGGAACTTCTATTGCTTGTAATGTTGTAGATGATACCATTGGAACTTGATTATTGGTTGTTTCTGCTCTCTTGATTGATAATTCTTTTTGTTCTTTTTCATACTCTTCTTGATTCTATTGAGTGTTTACTTCCTGTGATAGTGAAGGCTATGTCTTTTTCTTCCACTTAGACTTAGAATCATGTTTTTGGTTTGATGTTTTTCCTAGATTGTATCCCAATCCATATTTGTCATTTATGGACTTTATTTATAGATAAATGGGTTCAATAATACCTTCTTGATTTTTTCCTAGAGGACTAGTACCTGAATATCCCATGTGTTGAGTCATTTTATATCCTGGATGATACTGTGTCGGAGAAATCTCACAATGTCTTACTTCTTTGTTTTCACTATCTTCTTTGAAAAGCCAATTGAGAACAACATCCTCTTCTATTTCATCTGCAAGGGAAGTAGACGATTATACAAAGAGACCTTCATATATGGTATTTGGAGTGGAATTATGTGGCTTCATAACCTCTAATGGTTTTCTTGACTATTTGGGTGATGGAGGAAGAGAAATGAGTGAAAGTACTGGTTCTACCTTGTATCCATCGATGCCAGTATCTGTGATTTTTAATTTCTTTTCTAAGTCCTTCATCAAGGTTTCTGAACTTTCAGCTGTAGAGGTTGCTCTATTATGAGGCACAAAGATATCAACACTCTTTGTCAATGCATTTTAGGGGGAGTTTGTATCAGCAGGAATAGTGACTTCAACCCCGTTATAAGGAAATTTTAAGCACTGGTGATATATAGATGGAACTGCCTTCATTTCATGAATCCATGGCCTACCCAGTAAGATTTTTTATGATAGAGGAAGATCCAGCACCTGGAAAATAATGTCCCTTTCTATAGGTCCTACTCTGATTGGTAATAGTACTAGACCTTTAGAGGTTCTTTCTTCTTCATCATAAGCTTTAATTGTTATTTTCTTGGTCAGATCAATGACATTTTTCAGAAAAGCCCAGCTGTGTAAGTAGATTATAGGTACGAATATTCAACCCAGCACCTCCATCTATCAAAACATGTTTAACTCAGTGTTTCTGGATCATAGCTTCAATGTGCAATGTCTAGTTATGTGGGTGATTCAGCGAGTTGTCATCTTCTTCAGAGAAAGTAAGATAATGAGGTGAAGTCAGGTGACCCACTATATATTGAAACCGATCGATATCTAAATCTTTTGGGATATTAGTTGTGAGAAACGCTTTGTCTAGGATCTCTTGATGAGCAGAAGAGATTTTGAGTAATTAAAAGATGGAGATTTGAGCATTCGTTCTTTTCAGTTGCTCGACAATGCTATATCCAGAGGATGATGATAAAGTTAGCTGTTTAAATTTATCAAATGTTGTATCTTTTTGTTTGTTTGACGAGGTTGGTGGGTCTGACGTCGTTTGAGCAGGAGTTGAAGAACTAGCTCCTTGGAGGGTGACTTTATTTTGAGTGTGGGTCACAACATTTGCATTTCGTGATTCATTTTGTTTATCTTTTATTATAATCACATTGCAATATTCAGGTTGGGAAGACTCAATCATGTTGATCATATTGTCATTGTTGGTATAAGTGTAATTAACTTTGGCACCTCCTTTTTACTTTGAGGAATCACCTTGTTCATAAACAGGTAAGGGATCTTTGAAAGCTTTATGATTAGCGTTAGTTGTGTGATTTCCGATAACAATTTTGTGAGCATCAATGAGATCTTGAATCTCATGCTTGAGCTTCATGCAATTGTCTGTGTTATGAACTTTGTTTCGATGGTAGTTGCAGTATTCATTTTCTCTCCACCATTTTGGTTTAACTTCCAGATCACATGGCCTAGAATTGTCTGGTAAGGTTATTAGATCATTTGCCAATAAAGTTTTGAAAGCAGATTCGTATGATTCTTCCAAAGGAGTGAATTCGCGATTAGGTTTCGAAAGCCAAGGTTTCTCTTTAAACACTCTTTTACTTTCTTCGGATAATTTTCTGTTGCAGATTCAGCTGCTTTGAGTGCTTGCGTGCCACTAGCCAAGTTAAATATCATGGATTTTTATTTTTATTTAACAATGTCTACCACTCTATCATTAACAACATTTTTGTTACTATCTTTGCCATATTTCCAATATTTGTTCTTTTCTTTGGATCTACAAGCTTGTTGTGTTTCTTTCCAAAGTGAGATATCTCCTTTCTTTATAAGCACATCTTCCATCCCGAGGGCATTATCTACCATTTTTTTGAATGAAGGATGCACTTGCATTTGGATATTGTATTTGAATTTAGGGATTAAGTTGTTGACGAAGATATCCATCTTCTTAGGATCTGGAATAGGCCATGAATATCTAGAGAACAACTTTCTCCATCATTGGAGAAAAGTGAGAAAGGGCTCTCCTATTTTCTGTTTGGTATTTCAAAGCTCTATCATAGTGACTGGGTGACGAATGTTATAGGAGTATTATTGTAGAAATAGTTGGATTAATTCTTCAAAAGTTTTTATTCCCATAGGTAGGCTTGAGAACCATTCCATAGCTTGCCCTCCAAAACTTCTTGAGAAAAGGCGCATGAGATACGTTTGGTCATGCATGAACTCCAAACATAAAGCACAAAATTCTCTAATATGGTCTTGGGGATCTGAGTTACCATCATATTTGTCAAATTTTGGGATCTCCACTCGTGAAGGAAATGGAGGCATGTAAATGTTTTTGTCAAATGGAAATGGGCATATTGTGTCTAGAGAATATTGCTTTGGTGATTTATCCTTGTTTTTCAGTTCTATGATCTCAGTTCGTAACACTTGTAATTGTATGTTTACCATTGCTAATGGTGTCTCTTCCTCTTTAGTGATGAGGGCTTCAATGTTGTAACTAGTAGGAAGTTTAGCTCCTTGATTTGCTAGTTCTAGAAAATAGTCTTCTTTTTCTCTAGCCATGATAACCTTCAACATTTTTCAGTAATCTTTATCTTTTTGGCATTTCTGTATATTAGTTTCTGGAGGTTCAGAGGCTTCAAATTCACTTGATGAGGAATCACTATCAGTATCATGGATACTGATATCATCATAAGTTTTGTGTTTAGTAGCTTGTCTTTCTTGTTTGGTTCCAGATATAGTGGGAGACAAGGAGTGATCATAAATTGGAACATCTGACGATGAAGGTTTATCAGTGAGAGGATCCTTTACGTAAAATGGATTATTTTGATATGAAAAGGATTGTCCTTTTCCCTCAGCAGCCTTCTTATGAGAACTTCTGGTTTGAATAGGCATTTTTATTGACTGATGTGACCTAAAGTTGTTTGTGATGCAGAAGTCAAGATCAAATTTAAAGCTAGTTGTTCGTTTAACGTATCAATTGAGAGAAGCATCTAAGATTTAGTCTAGTTTCAAGAAAGATCTAACCTATGTAAGATGTTTATCTAAGTTACCTAGTTTGATTTAAGATAAGTGACTAAGACTCAGTTTGGTTTCAGGAACAATCTATCTTGTGTAAGTCATTATCTAAGTGACTCAAAATTGATAAAATGGTTGATTGAACTAGCTGAAAGATGAGCGACAAAATCATACAACACTACGACACAAGTGCACTGTTTATATTTGTTTATGCACAAAATGATGATAACCATTTTTATGCTCATTGTAGACTGTTCCAGGCAAGTTTGATTGTACTGGATTGACAAAATCAGAGATTCGTATGATAGGTTTTACAGGACCAGACAATAGTTTAATAGCTCCAGGACCGTATTAGCAGTATTTCATACGAGTTGCTACCTATGACCGTACGAAAGATGGGTAAGTTTGAAATGACAAAATGGTGAAAGCAAAGTTTTATCATATGACACAAGATCAAAGGTGAAACAATAGTTCCCTAAACAGGATGATAGTGTTTCAGGTCATGTATGACACAAAATGCAGACTAAGATGACATACTATTAGACCAAATTAGATTTTGTACGATACAGATATGTAGCAGGATGATAAATTAGAAGAATCGTATGACAAATTACTGGACAGAGATAAAATTTCTGACAGACCGAGTTTTTAATGACTGACGACGATTAGTTTTGAGATGGACTGGTTTTTTTTGGACAGCTAAGATAGACTAGTTTGTGGCATGGACACAGTTTTGACTAGGATAGACTAGTTTTAACACGGACAAAGTTTTGATTAGGATAGAATAGTTTTGACATGTATAGAGTTTCGACTAAGATAGACTAGTTTTGACACGGACAAAGTTTCGACTAGGAGAGACTAGTTTTGACACGAACAAAGTTTCGACTACTAAGTTGTTTATTGTTTTCTCTAGTTTTGATATTTCAATTTCAGTTTCAGGGATGAAAACACAGAAAACACACAATATGTATAATGACTCCAATTAAAACATGCAAACCCTATGGAAATTGGTGAGAGAAGAAAACCTTTGCTTGTAGACTTAGGTACACACCCAATAGCTAATCAGAATATGACCGTTGAGTCTCATGCAATGAATTCTCAACACCGTATTAGCTGACTCCAAATGCTAATGGGGGCATGAAATGACAAGTATCTTGGGAGTGCTACTATCTCTCTTGCACAAAGATTATCCCCCCTTTCGGAGGTGAACCAAGTAGATTCTAATTTTAATTGGAACTAATAAGGGATCCATTCGGCACGTCGAGGTATAAACTCAATTAAGAGGTCTCCCAGCCTTGAAAACCAAGGTTTAATATACCCAAAGGTACAGAGGAGAGCTATTCTCGAGCACTGTCATTGACTTGATTTTCATCAAATCATGTTTATTTTATAGTGGGTTGGAGTACTTGGCATTTAGTCATTCCCACTTGGTTAGTTCCCCTCTCACCGGGTGTAATGGCTTAGAGTTATTAGCTCCTCAGTAGGGTAGGCCCACTAAAGATATACAAATCTCAAACTTAAAGAAAATGCCTCAAGGGTCTAGATTTTTTATTGTCTATGTAGACAAGAACATACTCTTCTACCTCTCAGAATTTTCTTAAAACACAAAAGACAAATTTGTTCTTTGACCAGATAGCAAGTTAGGTGCCTAAAAAATGAATTTAATAAATACAAAATGTTTGCTCGAATCTCCTCAGGCAACCTGCAAAGACAACGAATCAATAGTCATATTGTCTTTGTTTGACAAGCATATTCTTTGACAAACGTTCTACAAAAACTGATTAGGCTGTAAAAAAATTTCTCAGATAGACAAACAACAAGTCAGGGTCAGTGTTAGTATGCTAAAAATTGAATAAAGAACCTAAAGAATGAAGTCTGCTTTTTAACCAAAAATACCGAGTATCGTATGACAATTCTCACCGAGTCGTATGATGTTTGTAGTTTGTCATCTGGCACTATGGGAACACTCATACGATAATTTGAAGAAGCTATATAGACGAAAATCCAAAAAAATAAAAAATCTAAAAAATAAGAAAACGCTAGTCTTTGAGGCTGAAAGATGTAGTCTTCAGCCCCATGGTGGGCGCCAGAAATGTGTGTGTGAAAAAGTGGAATAAGTTTGTAAGCTGCAAGACACAACACTTCAATTAAGTCATTACGTGTATGGTTAGACAGATATAAGCATGAATAATAAAACTATAACAAATCAACTAATTGCCTTCTAAAAGATGCGAATATAGACTTGCTCTTAGATTTGTATAAGTAATACCAGTGACTAGACTACACCAATACGAAGTATTTAATCTATATGAGCATGATATTAAGCTAAATGGATGTAAGATTATGCTATATGGATGAATAGTAAGCTATATGAATTCAAGCAATCATAATTGAACTAAATATGCAAAAATAAATTAAACTAAGATGCAATAATCTCAAAAAGCAAGCACAATATCTTCAATGACTCCAGAGCAAAAACTGTATAATAACAATAAATCTCCAAGGTGTTTTGAATGAGAGATGAAGGCTGAATTTATAGAGAATCACAAGAGAGATCAAGAAAAGGCACAATTTAGGATAGTTGAAATAATTGAGAAATCAAATTCAGTTAAACTTGAGATAGATTCCAATTATAGTTTAATTGAAATGCATTCACATTATAAGTTTGAGTTTGCATTAGAAATATAGTTCAATTAATTCCATGCACTTGAGATAAAAATAGGTAAACTTTTTATTTATTCAAGAAAAGAGTCTTTTCAATGCAACTAAACTTCTCTTCTCAAAAGCTTTGAGATCCAATTTTAGAGAATGATTAAATTCATTTAATTTCTTTTCTAATTTCAAGTTCCAATTTAGAAGAAAGAAATAATATCTCAAGTTTGATTTCTCTCTAAATTCAATTCTTTTATTTTATTTTCAATTTAACTCTTGCTTTGCATATTTATTCCTCTTTTGTGATAAATTAATTCCTTTTTATGATTAAATGGCAAATTTAATAATTAATTAAATATGCTAGGATATTTAATAAATTAAATAGGATAGTTGATCAAAATGATTTTCTTGGAATGATTTAATTAATTAAATAAATATTTAATTAATATAGAATAATTCACTTGCCATGTGATATTTGATGATTGAAGAATTAATTAATTGTGTGCTCAAAATTGATTTAATTGCCTTTGGTTAGGGCCTTGGTGATGTTGTCGAGATTAGGGGCCCATGGTTTAGGTGACCAATTTTAGGGTGTTACAGTACCATCTACCTATCAACAGTGCTTGAAATTTCCTTATAATGGAGTTGAAGTCAGTATTCCCATTGATACAAGTTACACCTATAATGCATTAAAACTGTGTACTAATACCTTTGTTCCTCATAACAGAGCAACCTCTACAGCTGAAAGTTCAGAATCTTTGATGAAAGTTTTAGAAAATAAATTGAAAATCACAGATATTGGCATGGATGGATACAAAATAGAACTTTTACTTTCACTAATGTCTCTTCCTCCATCACCAAGACAGTCTGGAAAACCATTAGAGGATATGAAGCCACAAACTTCCACTCCAAATGTCATTTATGATGGTATTTTTGTACAGTCCTCTACTTCCCTTGCAGATGAAATAGAAGAGGAGGTTGTTCTCAAATGGCTTTTCAAAGAAGATAGTAAAAACAAAGAAGTACAATAGTGTGAAATTTCCCTTGCACAATATGGTCCAAGCTATAAGATGATTCACTGCATGGGATATTCAGATATTGATCTACTAGGAAAGCATCAAGAAGGTATTGCTGAACCTATTAAGCTACAAACTAAGTCTATAAATGATAAAGCTGGACTTGGAAACCATTTAGAGGAGTCATAAGATAAGAAACATACTTCTCATCATCAGTCTAAGTGGAGGAAAAAGTTACCACCTTCAACATCACAGGAAATGAATACTCAACAAACTCAAGAAGCGTATGAAAAAGAACAAGAAGAACTAGAAATCAAGAGAGAAGAAGAAACTTGTAATCAAGTTCCAACTATATCAGCAATAACACTACAAGGAGTAGGAGTCCCAGAAGAGATGGGAGAAGAAATGGAAAGGATTAAAGAGTTGTTTGCAACACTGAACATTCCAGTCGCATAAATAGGTAGAATGTAAGTAGATGATTCAGAAACTGACTTGAATGAGTATGAATGGGGTCCAGAGCCTCTCTCAGATACATCTATTGAAGAAACTCCTGAAGAATCTAGTGATATAGATGAAGAACAAGAGATAATATGCTTGAAGCTACAAAAGGAAATGGAGGAAATCAGACTAAAAAGACAAGAAGACTATGAACAACAACTGAAAGAAGAAAGAACACAAGAAAATTCTTCACCTACTATATCTCCCTCTAATGAGATAGAGCCAATCAGGTATGGAACTACAAATGAAGAATTGGAGGCTATAGAAGCAGGGCTAGTCATTAGTCCAAAAGAAGCTGAATGGAAAAGACGATAGAGACTAACCAAGTCATCAAGGTTATGTCAACAGGTATGTCAAATACAAGTGATCATTGAACCAAATTAGGAAGGAACTTGCAACATCAAAGACGTAGATATTGATACTATACATGCTTTCACTAAGCCACTTGAAGAAGAGACAGAGGCTTCATCTTCTGACTCTAATCATTCTTACATAAGCTCTATTTATGACATTACCTACTCGGCACCAAACTATGACTACTTCGTCATGAATGTTGAAACTCTATTTGTTGAACCTGTTACTGTCAAACCATGATATGTAGTCTAGTCTAAAGTAGAAGATGCTGCTAGTGGTAGTTTTGTTGGGATAGGTCCCCTAAATACTAACGTAAACTTTGATTATCATGTTCTAACTCTTCCTCATCTCAAAACACTTACACAAGGTAGTCTTCTAGAACTCAACTTGTATGTCCGAGGTTGTGATGACAATACCGTGAATTCCCTTGAACCTGTTAAATCTTTATCCCTGGTACATCTTGAGCTTATTGACTGTACTCTCCAAGATCAACCTTTGAATATACCTACCTTTTCCAATGACTATAAATTAGCTTGTTATCTTAATGCAGTTGAACCAATGGACTCTTCCACCAGTGAACAAAGTGAGAACATGACAACAACAAATGTCAAGTATCTTAGTCATAAAAATCAAAAAAAGAAAAATAAGAGTTTTGATAGTGAAAACCACACTGTGGCGGTGTCAGAATCAAAAATAGTAAAAATAAAAGATGTACCAAATGGTGAAAACCTCTTTGAGGCACCTAAAGGTGAGATACTTGACATTTTGCCTAATCACTTTCAAGAGTGATCATTAGTACTGATTGAACCTACACAACCAGTAAACATTGAAACAGAAGAAGCTCAGCACACCATACATGTAGCTCAATCCTTGTTAGCTGAAGAACTAAAAAAATTTGTTGATTTCTTCACAGAAAAGAAGATCAATTTTGCATGGACATATGCTGATATGTCAGATCTAGATCCTGACCTCATAATGCATAATCTTTCTATCACTCCCGGAGTAAAAATTGTTAAGAAAAAACTTTGAAAAAATGCATCCTCATGTTGCATTACTTGTTAAGGCTGAGTTAGAAAAATTACTAAAAGTTGGATTCATTAGAGCAATTGGTTATGCCGAATAGATATCTAATATTTTACCTGTTTCCAAACCTGACAAATCAATACGTGTTTGCACAGATTTTAGAGGTTTAAACAAAGCTTGTTCAAAAGATGATTTTCCAATACCCAACATAGATATGATCATGGACATGATTGGTGGCTATGAAATGTACTCTTTAATGGATGATTTTTCTGGGTACAATTAGATCAAAATTGCACCTAAGGATTAAGAGAAAACAACATTCACCTGTGCATGGGGAACCTTCTACTCGAATGTAATTCCCTTCGGTTTAAAGAATGCAGGGGCTACTTATCAAAAAGCTATAACAAAAAAATTTTCATGATATGATGCACAAAAGCATGGAGGATTATGTTGATGATACTCTAGTTAAATATATGAAAAGATCAACAAATCAATCAAAACTAGGTCCAATTTAAGAAAGGATGGAAAAATTCAAACTCAGATTAAATCCTAAGAAATGTGCATTTGGGGTTACATCTAGTAAACTCCTAGGATATATTGTTTTAGCAAAAGGAATTGAAGTGGATCCAGAAAAAGTTAAGGCTATCATGGAAATGTCACCTCCAAAGAATATCAGTCAAATGAGAAGTTTACAAGGATGCCTCCAATCAATAAGATGCTTTATTTCTCAGCTAGCCAATAAAGTTCAACCATTCACAAAGGCATTACGAAAAGGAGTCAAATACAATTAGGATGAAGATTGTGAACAACATCTAAAACAAATCAAGGAATATCTTTCTAACCCACCTATACTGATACCACCAATTGAAGGCAAACCATTGATTCTATACATATCAGCTACAGATACATCACTGGGGGCACTTTTGGTACAATGAGATGAGAATAAAAAGGAAAGAGTTATATATTATATCAGCAAAACCTTGGTGTCTTATGGGATGAACTATACTATCATAGAAAAATCGTGTTTGGCATCAGTCTTTGCATCATAGAAATTAAGACACTACATGCTAGCACATTCTATCAAACTGGTGGCTAAGATTGATCTGCTCAAATACCTTCTCAGCAAAGCAACACTTATAGGGAGATTGGCTGAATGGGTCATGGTTCTTACAGAATTTAATATTGAATATGTAGAACGCAAAGATATCAAAGGACATTGTGGATCAACTTGTTGATGCTCTGCTTCAAGGCAACCAACCTTTGCACATAGAATTTGCGGATGAATCCTGTTAGGTCTTACTTGGAAGGCTAATGTGTTTAGAGGGGAGGGGTGAATCAGTACTTCAAAACTTTTCTTGAAAAATAGTTTTACTAATAAACACAAACTATGTATTGCTGATCTCAAAGATATGTAATACTGAAACATAATCATAGAAATAACATACATCAAAATATCACTCCATAACACAGATTTTTGGTCATGCAGAAACTCTTAGTTAGAGAGAAAAATTGCGGTGGGGATGGCACCCACAACTTCACTACTACAGTAATCAAGATTACTTGGTTAGAACTACATGTTTAGCTATTTCTGATAGCTTAACCTGTTAGGAGTATAAATATCTTTCGATCTACCTTGCTAAAGGATTTTACAAACACTTCTACAAAATGTTGTACCTGGTTAAAGGCTTTACAATTTATAGACTTTATTAGAGTCTTTTACCTTGTTAAAGGTTTCTATTACAACTTAAAATTTCAATCAAAAATCTTTACAAAATATCTGCAACTTCACATCTAAAAATGTTATAGCAGACTCTATGTGCTCAATATAAAATTACCTTGCTCATAACATTCCTCAGTATTTGATAAATCAACTCGGTAACCACTTCCGTATACTCTATCCTCTTAAACTATTCTCTGAAACCTTCTTGGTAACCTATGATTATCTATGTCAATCTTCTTTCTTCATAATGAACTATGTCATTCCTTTTTGTCTCTTTTCTTGATTGACTTTTCATATATATATACTCAAATCATTCTGTTTATATAGATCTCTGAGATGATGATCTGTTCATGCTTCGATCATACAAATATGTTTTATTGAATGAATAAACGTAGAAATTATTTCATTGGATATTCTTCCTCAAAATCATACAAAATCTTTAAATACAATTTCCTATGTAGTAACGGTTTCATCTTCATGAATTATGTAACATGTTTCTTATGTGTGTCCAGGTTCATTGAATCTGGTAACACATTTTTACTCGGTTCATATTAACTCGGTATTCCTTCTTTGCTTCTCGGTAAACATATAAACCTTACTCAATAGATAGTCTACATATGTCTCAGTTGACAGCTCGGTGTGTATCATCTCGGTGACTTATCTTTCTTCTGTAACCGACACCGGTGACCTTGGTGTTTACTGACTGGACTTTTCGGTAGTATTAACCGACTAGAGTATATAGAATGACTTTAGGCATAAAACTAATGACAACTTAGTAAATAGCAACAATCTCCCCTTTTGACATTAGTTTGGTATGTTTGACAAAACTCCTTTCAAAGTCATAATACAAAATCTATATACTTGTAAAATAAACTGAAATGTTAGTATATACAATGTTCAAATACATACTCCCCTTATCAATATTATGTACATAACTTGATGTTCCATGCTCTGTATTTCCATGCTCTTGGTGTTACATGCTCCTAATGTTCCATGCTCCCCCTGAAAATTTCAACTGTACACTCGGATACTCTGTATACTTAGATATTAATGCTCGGTCATGTGTTTGGTACACTCCCCCTTTTTGACAAACATCAAAACTAGTTACCATTTGGTGGGGGCAACTAATCAAAAATAGATTTATATTTTGTACGAGCTTCCGTAAGAGTGTTCTTAAGTACATCCTTGACACTTTCCAGTATTGTAATCTGAGCTATAATATCAGCTGACAGTGTGATCAAACCATCTAAAGTGCTTCCCTAGACTTGAGTTGACAATTGGGTAGCCCAATTGATCTGCTCTTGAACTGATGACAAATGGGGAATAAATAGTGTTTGAAGAGTCATGATATCCATCCTTATTTTATGCTCTTCATTTTGAAGTTCTAACTGTTGATCCATAAGTGTTTGTAGCCTTGCATAAAAATTCTGAAGAGAATTTGGCTCGATAGTCAATTTATTTGAGAGATCGATGATCTCCTTTTCAATGACTCCAGTCTTATTCTTGATATCTTTGATGAAGAATGAAAATGTACATAACTTCTAGAATAAATAAATTATATGCTTGAGTTGAGGGGACAACTCAGCAATGAATTCAATAAGCTTTATTTTACCTATAGCAATTGCTTTCTGCACTTCTTCAATCATCTTGGCAATTAGCTCTTTTTTCTTCAATTTGCTAAGGTAATCTGATGCTTCTACTCCAGATTTCTCCAATTAAGTGAGTATATCATCCAGTTGCACATGGATGACAACATCTTTATTAATGGTAGCTTCAGGTATCATTTCTGTCAATAATGTTTTGACCTTCTGAAGTACTCGGTTCTTCTGTTGAATAGCTATCTGTCATTCCTACTCTGCTTTGGATTGACAAAGCTCACTGAATTCTATCAGTGCTTGCCCCTTCAATTTTGTTAGGTCAACATTTGGTAGCACAATAGGCTTTGACAAATCTACCTTAAAACTGTGTCATTTTGCTTTCTTCTCCTTTGATGATGATGCCTTTGCCAATTGAATGGGTACAATGGCTTTGGAGACTTGTCCTTCCTCGGTATGTTGCTTGGTAGAGGCAACACTTTTGTCGGTTCTTGTAGCCTATGTTGTATCCTTCGGTGTTTCCTTGCTTGCAATTTTAGTGGCAATTGTCTTGGTGCTTGAAGGAACTTGTGAAGTTTTCTCTCCGGTGGCCTGAGAGGTAGGTTCATCTTGTTTATCCTTTGGAGCCTTTGTGCCTTCATCTGTGTCCTAAGGTTTCTCGGCTGAGACTTGTTGGGTGATTAGAGGATAAGGCTTAACCTATTCCAAAACTAATTCACTGGACACCAATTTGGCATAGGTGTTGCCTTCTATCATCTCTCCTTCTTGTGCTTTAGTGTCTATGACATCCTCTAGCCACATAAAATTGTCATGTACTCGGCTCAAGACAAATTTGACCCATTGGG
Organism: Cryptomeria japonica; assembly: GCF_030272615.1. NCBI lineage: Eukaryota > Viridiplantae > Streptophyta > Pinopsida > Cupressales > Cupressaceae > Cryptomeria > Cryptomeria japonica. Next base: position 273,582,127 of record NC_081410.1, on the reverse strand, counting down.
GTTTGAAGACTCGAGGATAGGTTAGGGCTTCGGTTAATCCCTTGACTTTGATATGCTTAAACTTGCTATCCAAATTTCCATCGGTGCACAATTTATCATACATATCCTTAATCTCATTATGACCTAGCTCATCAACTCTGCATTTGGTATAAAATCTAACATCTTCGATCAACAGAACCCTATCCAGAATAAGAGAAAATGCAGTTTTCTCATCGAGTTCGAAAGCCACTTTGGGAGGTAAGGTGTATTTCAGTGTAGGCTTCTGAATGGTTTCTAAAACAATGGGTTTCTAAACTTTGGGGGTCATTTCAAACTGAAATTCTACTTACGAAGTAGCTTAGGGTTTCAAAAAAACTAGAAAACGCTTCCAACTTAGTAAATACTTCGCAAATATTCACAACTTGACTTGATCGATTAACTGCTAAAAATGCAACTTTAGATTTGCTAAATACCTTGAATTCACTCCAGGAAATGTTTGATCGCCTTTTGATTCGCTCTACTCTGCACTTTGAAAATTGGTAAGTAAAAAATAACCGCACTCAATACTTTATATATCTCCTTTTGACCTTATCAAGATTCATGTGGTTAGGTTAAATAGGCATTAAATGCACTTGGTTTCACTTTACCTACTAGCTCTCTTATAAGCTTTTACCAACTAGACAGGTTTAATACTTTTACCAACTTCTCTGGTAAATCAAAAGACTAGATAATTTTTTGAACTTTCTATTGCATCTTAGCTATGCAGATTTTGGAATTAAGTGCATAAATATATAGGAACTATTAAGATCTAACCTTTGAGAATGCAGTCCCTCCATGCCTTTATTGACTAATTCGAAGTAGATGCACCTAACTCGGTAGGTAAGGTGCTTCCTTCATTAGTTGACACATTTTCCTTCTTTTTCCAAAATTTCTGCAATTTGCTTGTTATCTCCTCAGTATCTCCTCTTGTTTGGTCTCTGCAGTCTTTAGCTATGTGTTCAACTTTGTGACAATGAAAACATGCCATTCCTGGATTTCTCCATGATCTCCGGTTGTTCATTCCAAACCTTATCATACAGTTTGTACTTATATGTCCATATCTTCCATAGCATTCACACCAAATTCTTGTATTGTAATCCCATGCTACTGAAGTATATTGTCGATTGAGATTTGTGTGAGTTCGGTAGCTTCTAGTGTTTGCTCGATGTGGAGTCCACATATAGTTTTTCTACTTAAACCAACATTTCTAAGTATTGTGTCCATATCTATTGCAATTTTTGCAAAACCCTTTGTATTTTGCCTTCTGATAATTGTTGACAGAATTTGTTCTACATTGCTTAGATATGTGGCCATACTTATTGCAATTATAACAATAACCATAAAACCTAGTAACATTTGGTTGCTTACCTTTTCTGATCTGGCAAACGTTGGTAGTATGTCCTTGTTTTCCACAAGTAGTTGTAAATAGGCTTCGTGTCCTTGATGTTCTCTTTGTTTCCAGCTTGCTTTGATGATTCTCCTTTCTCAGTAGTGTTGATCCCTTTCTCGGTAGAGTTGTTTCCTTTGTAACTGAGTCCTGCATTTTTGTTGGGTTTTCTCATATTTAGTTGCCCATCCAACATTCTTGATGCTTCATGGCTTTTCCTCAATGTTTCTTTTGACTTCTTTTCTGCTTCTAGTTCATCGATCAATCTTGATATTTCAAGCTTCAATGCTTGGTTCTCATTTTCTTTTAGTGTAGCTTCATGATGTGCATAGTCCAATTGATCAGACAGATTATGTTGAACTATAGTCATCCTTGATATTTCCTCATTCTTTGCAGACACCATTGCTTCTAGCTATTGTTTTTCTCCTTCTATAATCCACTTATTATCTTCAGTTGTTCTCAATGCATCAAGATTTTCAGTCATCTATGTGCTAAAATACTCATGTTCCCTTCTCATTGCTTTTAGCTATTCATTAAGTGCTTTGTTCTTTTCTTTCAGTTCTGCAATCATTCAGATTCTTCTGATATGCTATTCTCAGATGATGTCTCAATTTATTCCACCAACTCTTATGAGTCCTATAAATCACCAGACAACCTTCTTCTAACTTTTAGTGATCTCTACATTTGCCTCTGCATATCTGCAATCATTTGATTAACATGATCCAATTCTTCTTGAAGATTCACAATCCTGTGATATTGTTTATAGCCTTCCATTGATATGATCTTTCTCTTTAGGCTGTTAGATCCTTTACCAAGAATATGGCTCTGATACCAATTGTTAGGTCTTACTTGGAAGGCTAATGTGTTGAGAGGGGAGGGGTGAATCAGTACTTCAAAACTTTTCTTGAAAAACAATTTTACTAATAAACACAAACTATGTATTGCTGATCTCAAAGATATATAATACTGCAATATAATCATAGAAATAACATACATCAAAATATCACTCCATAACACAGATTTTTGGTCACGCAGAAACTCTTGGTTAGAGAGAAAAACTGCGGTGGGGATGGCACCGACAACTTCACTACTGCAGTAATCAAGATTGCTCGGTTAGAGCTACATGTTTAGCTATTTCTGATAGCTTACCCTGTTAGGAGTATAAAGATCTTTATATCTACCTTGCTAAAGGATTTTACAAATACTTCTACAAAATGTTGTACCTGGTTAAAGGCTTTACAATTTACAGACTTTATTAGAGTCTTTTACCCTATTAAAGGTTTCTATTACAACTTAAATTTTCAATAAAAAATCTTTACAAAATATCTGCAACTTCACATCTGAAAATGTTATAGTAGACTCTATGTGCTCAATATAAAATTACCTTGCTCATAGCATTCCTCGGTAATTGATAAATCAACTTGGTAACCACTTCTGTATACTCTGTCCTCTTAAACTGTTCTCTGAAACCTTCTCGGTAACCTGTGATTATCTCTGTCAATCTTCTTTCTTCATACTGAACTATGTCATTCCTTTTTGTCTCTTTTCTTGATTGAATTTTCATATATATATACTCAAATCATTCTATTTATATAGATCTCTGAGATGATGATCTGTTCATGCTTCGATCATACAAACATGTTTTATTGAAAGAATAAACGTAGAAATTATTTCATTGGATATTATTCCTCAAAATCATACAAAACCTTTAAATGCAATTTCCTATGTAGTAACGGTTTCATCTTCTCGAATTATGTAACATGTTTCACATGTGTGTCTAGGTTCATTGAATTTGGTAACATGTTTTCACTCGGTTCAGATTAACTCAGTATTCCTTCTTTGTTTCTCGGTAAACATATAAACCTTACTCGGTAGACAGTCTGCATATGTCTCAGTTCACAGCTCGGTGTGTATCATCTCGATGACTTGTCTTTCTTCTGTAACCGACACCGGTGACCTTGGTGTTTACCGATTGGACTTTTTGGTAGTATTAACTGACTAGAGTATATAGAATGACTTTAGGCATAAAACTAATGACAACTTAGTAAATAGCAACAGAATCCATCATGCACCTTACTCAACGATAACAGAAAATGATCTTTGATGGGTCTTTCACTCAACATGGTCCTGGTGTTGGAATACTTTTTATCACTCCTCAAAGATATTCAATCCCAAAGGCTTACAAGATTCTCTTTCCTTGCCCAAACAATATTGCATAATATGAAGCTTTGGTAAATGGAATCAAGATAGCTATCGAATGGAAGGTTATTGAGTTACACATCTATGGAGACTCTCATTTGGTTATCAACCAAATCAATGATATATATCAAAATCCGGATGAGAAACGGATGCCCTATAAAATAATGGTTGATGACCTCAAGAAATACTTTACCTTTGTATCATTTCAGCAAATTCTCATATCAGCAAACAGAGCAGCAGATGTTATGGCTACCTTCCCGTCTATACCAATGCTACAAGAATTTGAGTTCTGCTTTGAATTCCTAGTGGAAGAATTACATTATCCTGCTCATGATTCTCCTGAGTCCCAAATGGTCCATTCTATTATTGGACATGATTCATCTTGCTATAGCCACATTTACTCTTACTTGCACGACCACATTATCCTTGCTAATCTTACCTATAATGAGAAAAGAAACCTTATTTGAAATGCTTCACTATATGTCATCATCACTAACAATTTGTATAGAAGAGGTTTGGATATTACTTTGCTTAGCTATCTAGAAACTGAAGAGTCCCAACGTGCATTATCCGAATTCCATGAAGGTAATTGTGGATCTCATTCAAATAGTCTTACTTTAGCTCGGAAACTGCTAAGGGTTGGCTACTACTAGCCAGATATGGAAAAAGATACTATAAAATTTGCTAAAACTTGTGAGAAGTGTCAGCTACATGGAAATCTCATACATGCTCTAGCAAAGGATCTAATACCCTTCATCACACATTGGTTATTTCAATAATGGGCATTTGATCTCATTGGTCAAATCTATCCTACATCATCTAATGGACATAAGTTTATCATAACTGCCACTGAGTACTTCACTAAGTGGGTTGAAGCGGTCCCGCTAATCAAAGCAACTAGTAAACAAGTAGTTTTGTTCATCCTTAACTATATCATTTGCAGATATGGGATTCCTTCTTCAATTATGACTGACAATGGAGGGCATTTCAAAAATATAGATCTAGATGAGCTCTATGAAAAATTCAAAATCAAATAGCATTGGTCATCCATATACTACCCTCAAGGTAATGGACAAGTTGAAGCATCTAACAAAAATTTGTTGACTATCTTGTACAGAATAGTAAACAAATCTGGAAAGGATTGGCATCTGCAGCTCAATCCCACACTATGGGCTTTATAGAACAAGTATCAGAACACCCACTGGGGCTACACCTTTTTCTTTGGTGTATGGGTTTGAATCAGTCTTTCCTATTGAGGTGGAAATATAATCTTTGAGAGTTTCTTTGCAAGGTCTTGTTACTAATGAAGACTATGGAATATCTAGATTGCAAGAACTCGAGTTGCTGGATGAACATCGACAAGTGGCATTTGATCATCTGAGAGCCTACCAAAAGAAAATGTCTAGAGGTTATAACAAGAAAGTTTGACAAAGAGAATTTTAGGTTGGTGACCTTGTTTTAAGAGAAAATCCTAAAAATCAACAGTTTTGAGACAACAAAGGGAAGTTTGAACCCAACTGGTTGGGTCCCTACATCATTACTGCAGTCTTTAGCTCTAGTGCCTATCAACTCTCAACATTGGAAGGAGAACAGCTCCATGAACCGATCAACACCATCCACTTGAAGAAATTCTTCACTTAGTATTCTTTTCTCCAAAAATCAAAAAATAAAAATAAAAAACCAAAAATAAAAATTCAAATGCCTTGGTGAAAATCTGGTAAATAGGCACCTTGGTAAAAAAAAAGGATCTTTTCCAAGTAGGTTAAAACCTAGTAAACAGGTGCCTCTTGTACTCAAGTGCCTCATCTATCAAAGTGAATTTGGCATTTCTCATTTTCATTCCTACTTTCCTGCATCTTGGCTTTTGCTTGTACATATCTGTTAGTTGCTTTTGTGACATTTGGTTCTTTTGGAACCCTCATAGATTGAAACCAATCAATGTCCTAGTCTTAGGGTAATCGACTGATCAATATACATGTCCTAAGTAATTCAATAAAGGTAGTACCCGGTCATCCACTCCAAATCAGTCACCTGTCTCCAAACTACTAAAGAGTTTTATCATTGAGTAAACAAGCAAAACAAGACTACTGAAAATAATCACTAAACTGTTTGAGATATGATTAAGATTTTCTTTGTGTGTTGTCTTTTAAATTGGTTTTCAATTATTATTCCCTCTAAGTAACTCGAGGAAGTCTATCTTGACTAAGAGGAGCAAGGATTGGGGGCATAATGTTTTTCTTTGTTTTCTGCCTGTAGGAATGAATCTAATGATCTGGAAACATCTAATCAGTTGTGTGTCTATGATAAGTGCCTTCACATCAAGGTGAAATCACCACACATACCTCAACTCCGCTTATTTGTATGCTACAGGGAGGTTGGAGTCACTTCTTTGTCTATTTTGAGGGAATTTCTTTAATGTGCAATCCGGATGCATGCATAATCTGTCCAAGGATATGAATGAAAAAAGGGTCATTGCAAACAAGATAATAAATATTGCATATAAAAAGAAAGGAACTCTATTTTGCCTATTGTGTTTGTAAAAAGCTCAGTGATGAAAATTAAGCATACCAAATCCAATGACTACGTTTAGGTTGCATTCATTCTAAATTTTATGTATTTCAAGTGATTTTTGCATGATAACAATGATCTCTTTATCTTTTGAATGAGATTTTGAAGCAATCATCATTTCTCAACTAAGTGGTCTCTTTTTCATCATCATTTCTATGATCAAGTACTTGTGTATTGAGATGTTAGTTGCATACATGAGCATCTTATATAGATCCATACATCTCATTATGTATTTAATTGCATTTATATTATTGCATGAAAAATAAACATTTGCATTACTAGTTACTCATTTTTATCATTTATTTGCATATGGAAAAGAAATTAAAAAAAAACATCCATATTCATCTTCATTACATTCATCCATACTGAAAAGATATGCATACATATAGAATAAAGCATATAGAAAGGCACCTCATAATCAATCAACACAAGTATGATGAAATCAAATCAAGAGCTTGTATATCTCGTCATAATCTTAGTGTCTAAGAGTACAAATGATATCAACTATCATATACAATGTCTCATGAGAGCAAGAATCGTATAGGCTACAAAAATGAGGTATATAAAAAAATCTGAGATAGAATAAATCTATCTTTGTGCCTCTCCCTCATCATCGGGTGGAGAAGGTGGTGTCTGCTGACCAACGTCTTGTCTAGGTGCCCTAGCTCCCTCGGATTGAGCCATATATTGAGAATACGAAACAACTTGTTGTGCTACTGGGACCGCTACACTATAAGCTGCAACGTAATAAGTTGCATGAATCATCTAATGCAAAACCTCTCACTGAAGAGAATCACGCTCTTCTCTCACCTCAGCAAGTTGTCAGTCTCTCTCTGCTAGCTACGTCTACGCCACTATGAACTGTAACTGCAAACCTGTCAACCTCGATCTCAAAGACTGTACTATATCTGGTACTCCCTATTCTCTCCTAGCATCCCCCTCTCTGCTCATCTCTCTGATGTCTAACCTACCTAGGAGCCTCTCTCTCCTCCTCACCTCCAACCTCTTGTGCCCTAGAACCACCAGCCTCAACCCCAACAGCTCCTAAGGATCCACTCTCCCCTCTCTGCCATTGTCTACCTCCCATTGGTACCCTACTTCTACTAGCACTAGGATCACCTCCTACCCACCTAGGTACATCCACTCTCTATCCCTGTACCTGACTTGGTACTTGTACCTGTGTTGGTGTATTATTCTCAACCTCCTCTATAAGGGGTGCATGCTCTCCAAAATCTGTAAATCAAGGGAATGGATGTCTCTGAAACCAATCTCTATACTGGGGCAATTCTCCCGCGTCTGCAACATCCTCTAAGTAATCTCATCTCTGTGGCTGTAAAACCACTATCTCCTACATGCTCAATGCATATGATAGTCTCGGTGCCTATCCTTGTCTCTCCTCCTCTCCATATCGAGCATAGGTTGTGAACTCCTAGGATATACTTTGTGGTCTCCCATACTACCTCATCACCCTAAATACTACAAACCGCTCAGTAATAGACACCAATCTGCCAATGAGAGGTCGATTCATAAACATATCCTTCCTCTATGCTCTCCAATCATCCCACAGCTCTAGACCCCTATACGGTCTCCATACTACTACAATTCGGTCATCGAACTGTCTCCTCCAATAGTCAGTCTTGACCAGGTGGGGCTTAGTAACATAACCTAAATAATAATAAATAATAGGCTAGTGTACCTCTCTAGAATCATCTATAATAGGTCTTCATACTAGGATGTGCTCCCATGCCCATATCGGTAGCACTAAAACACATGCTGCCATGCTCTTCCCCTCTTGATACACAATCTCATGCATCTCATGATACATATGAGCAAGTTAGCATGATCCCCACCCTAATCTCACTGGATGAGTCAACAACCTCTCAATCATTATGCCCCAACCACATAGAAAACCATGTTGTCCTCTAACTGGCATCACAAAATAACCAATCATACTTGCCAAAATGCACACTAGAGGGTACTCTGCACCATATCTGCTCATCAAATCATTTCACGTAATAGCCTGATCAAGGATAGTCTTGTCATGGAATATCCATCTCAATGCCAAAATACTAGGTCATGGAGTAGAATCATAATCAACCTTATCTCCAACAAACAGAATTCTCAAAATCCTATATATATCCTCCGGCGTGATGGTCATCTCTCCAACCAATAAATGAAAGGTGTTATGCTTTGAATGATAATGCATGACTAAAACAATCAATATACCGTGATTCACAAAGATATTAGACATATGTAATAGGTATCCGAATCCACACAAACCAATATGATCTCTCTCTACATCTGATAACTCACGAACAAGCCTCATCGTTGGTGGAAATGTACACCGAAAAAGAATATCAGGAAACTGAATATGCAAAATCGAACATACAAATCGTCAGTACATGATCAAATTTGTGCTAAGAATGTGATAAACATGCTATAGAATCCAAATATACAATACTCAAAATCAAAAATTATTGTTTACACTCTAAAAAATGCTTTTTGTTTTTTATACAAGTTTCCAGAGACAAGCAAAAACTCGTACGAGCCAAAATTACATGCCAAACAAGTAAAAAGTCACATACGACAATTTAATACTCCTCACAAGATACAATGGTCAATCAAGAACATTTTCGTATGAAGCAAGGGTATACATCAGACGACAAACCCTACTTGCTCAAACGAGAAAACATGAAAGTACAGATACTCGTACGAGAAATGGTATAACACCAAACAACGAAACGACAAAAACGACTTTAAAAGGATTTTAAAAATGCAAAAATTAAACAAAATTCAAAAATTAAGAAATGCAAAGGCTAAAGATCGATCACTTACTGTTGGGTTGTAGTTTCGTGATTGATTATGTTGTCTCTGGCGCTCGAATCGATGCTCCTGAATCGGAATGGCCATTTTTCTTCGCAGGAGGTTTTTCAAATTTTAATTTTGAGAGGTAAAAATGAATTGAAAATGACACATTTAACCCCTTATATAGCCCAAACCCTAATTTTTAAACTTGCTCTGATTGATGTAAAACTTGTACCCTAAGCTAAATTGACTGTCTTGAGTCCATTTTCGGGATCGAAATCGAAATCTGCAGTCAATTCTCCAGTCAAAATTTCATGACGTTGACCACTTAGCACTTTCATCCTCGAGTCAATTTTTGAATCATTTTGCACTCAATTCTAAAACTCAATTTAATTCTCAAATCAACTCTGATTTTAATTCTTCAACATCAATCTTTGTGCTCAAATAATTATCATTGCTAAAAATTGCCCAAAATCATTGTACCCTCGCTATCTTTCTATTTCGCTCCTGAGGGGGCATACTCATAACACCTTTTTAGTGATCATCATCATCAAAACTCAAGAAATTTTTTCAAATCATCTTCATCTAAAGTTGAGAAAAATTCTTTTAAAACAAAGAAAATCAATTAAACCTTGTTACTAGGGGCATCTTAACTAAATCACGTTTTATCAAGTTGAGATTCTTCGATGTCAAGTAGAGCAATCTCTAGGGGCATATCAATCTTCAAATCGATGTTCAGTTTCATCACATCAAATCAAGCTGGACATTTTCTCTTGCTAATCGATTCTTGTTCAATCAAGTTTGGAATCGGTCACGTCGCTTTGCTCAGTCAATTCTTGTTCAATCAAGTTCAGAATTGGTTGCGTCTCTCACTCAATCTAGTTCAATCAAGTCCTAGATCGATGCTTGTTTCTTGATCAATCAAGTTCAAGAATAGTATCTCGCTCTTTGTCGATCCTAGTTCAATTAAGTTAAGGATCGGTATCACTTTAGTCAAATTTGTTTAGTTTCATCGCTTTAAATCAAGCTGAACATCTCTCCCTTGATCAGTTTGTGATCCATCAAGTTCAGAACATATCTATTTGACATCAACTATTCTTTGAACCAACGTGTTGCTTACACATTAATTCAACGAGGGGAAAATGTAATACCCTAAAAATGGTCACCTAAACCATGGGCCCCTAATCTCGACAACATCACCAAGGTCCTAACCAAATGCAATTAAATCAACCTTGACCACCTAATTAATTAATTCCTCAATCATTAATGTTACATGGCAAATAAATCATTATATTAATTAAATATTTATTTAATTAATTAAATCATTCCAAATAAATCATTTTGATCAATTATCCTATTTATTTAATTTAATATCTTGGCATATTTAATAAATAAGTATATTTGCCATTTATTCATAAAAAGGGAATTAATTTTTTTAAAAAAGGAATTAATTTACAAAGAGGGATTTATCACAAACAGAGGAATTAATCTGCAAAAGAAAGAGTTAAATTGAAAACAAAAGAAAACAAATAAATTGAGAGAAGAAATCAAACTTAAGATATTTCTTTATCTAAAATTGAGATAACTTGAAAAAACAGAAAAGCAATTAAATTGAATTAATCATTTTCTCTAAAAATAAAACTTAAAGATTTTGTTGAGGAAATAAGTTCAGTTGCATTGAAAAGCCTTTTTCTAAATAAAAATCTTGAGCAAATTAAAGAAAAGTGCATGGAATCGACTATTTTTATCTCAAGTGCATGATATCAACTAAATTTTATCTCCAATGCAGACTTAGACTTATAATCTAAATGCATTCAATCAAGCTATAATTGGAATCTATCTCAAGATTAACTTAATCTGATCTCTCACCAGCAATAGCCACATCAAACTATGAGAAAAACCATGTCAGGAGCAAGAGCAGGAGCAGGAGCAGGAGTGGGAGTTGGCATGGGAACTGGTTCAGGTTTGAATTTGTCTCCCGTAGGATCTGGGAGCCCAGGTGATCCCCCCCTTGACCCTTTGGATGGGGCCTCGAATGATACTTGGGATGGTGGTACCAATACTACCAATGGTTTTTTTGTTACGACAAAAACTAGGGAGGTTGAGGGCCCCAATAATAAGATTCCCTCTGTGGAATGCAACAAGAAATGGGCCTCTCTTTTTTCCTCAAAGCTTAAAGGCAAGGCCATTTTGCTGGTACCGCATAAGGTAGACCGGGACTCTGACACTTGCTCAATCTCCATTCTAGATAGTATTGTTGATTAGAATATGGCTCATATGCATCTGGTCTTGGTTCAAAAATTTATAGGCCCACATCCAAATATTGAGGTTGTTCATTCCTTTGTGGTGAGGAAATGGAAAGGTAAAGGTCAAACTGATGTTGTGGCTATGGCTGGTGGCTTCTTCTCCTTTTCATTCTCTTGTGAAGAAGATTTTCGATCTGTTCTAGCGGGAGGTCCCTGGATGCTAGGAAAAGCCTTGCTGGCCCTTAAAAAATGGGAACCATGATTTGATCCCAAAGACTGGGAATGTAATGAAGCCCCTATCTGGGTCAGACTACCAGGTTAACCCATGGAATTCTAGGGAGAAGAAATTTTTAGAGGTATTGATGCTTGCTTTGGGGATCTGATCTCTGTCAACCCAATGACTGCAACAAAAAGATGACTAGTCTATGCCAGACTTTATGTTAATGTCAAATAGTCCTCTAACATACCTTCTGAGGTAGATCTCTTCTTCAAGCTCGGTCGATGGGTGCAAAAAGTAGAGTATGAATCCATCCCCTTTGCATGTTTTCACTGCAAAAAAGTTGGTCACTGGGCTAAATAGTGCTCATCTAAGCCTAAGAAGGAATGGAGAAAAAGGAATGAGCCACCCATAGAAAAGGTGGATTTCTTGGCCGCAGTGCCTCTCTCGACTATTTTGGACTCTATTTTGGTTGTCTCTTGTCTTGAGCCAGTCATTCCCGCTGACCTTGACCCAGCCAGCTCGAACCCTAGGGAGATTGTTAGGGTTCCCTTTGCTGTGAATGCACCCTACTCTGACAGGGTTTCCCTAACCTCTCTTAGATCTACCCAGGATATTCCCATTCAGTTGATTGTTGATATGGATAACTCTTTTGAGTTGAATCCCCGTACCAGCCCCTTGCAAGATCCTCCTCCTGAGGACCCCACTCCTTTTATTGAGGTCAAGCCCAAAAATAGAAGAAGGAACTCCCCTATTGGCCAAATCACCCCATCTCTTGGGGGGGTCCTAACCAGAAACAGACAAAGAGCAGATTATGGATCGGATTCAAGGGGGGTGGGGAGACCTTCTAATGCAGTTAGTAGAGATAGACAAAGTTGGGTTGCCATTGCTGATAGAGCCCAAAGAACTTTACCAGAAATGGGGATGGGATCCCCCCCGATTGCTAAATGAAGGTCATCTCATGGAATATAAGGGGATTAAACCACTCCCATAAGAATGACCTGCTATCTAATATAGTCAGAGATCACAAGCTTGATATTTGTCTTATCCAAGAAATGAAAATGCCTAGTAGTAAAGTGGAAAAACTCAAACTGGCGATTTTTGGAGATTGTGGGGTTCACTGTGTGGATGCTGACAGTCCTTCAGGTGGTATTGTCGCCCTTTGGAATCCAAGACTTCTATGTGGTAAGGTGGTCCTCTCTTCTCCCAATCACATTGCTACTAGATTATTTAATCTTAAGGATGGATCCTCCTGGATCATTTCCAACATCTATGCTCCTAATGGGAGATCAGCTAGGAAATCTCTATGGTCTTCCATTTGCCTTGCTAGATCTCTCTTCCCTAATGAGAAATGGATCATTTTGGGTGATTTCAATTCCCCTCTTTCTAATCTGGAAAAATCTAGTGGTTTACCAATTTCTATTGATAGTAGACAAGACCTGGCTGACATGATCAACTCTTTGATCCTTTTAGATCTTGATCTTATTGGGGCTAAATTCACTCGGTCCAATAGATGCAGTGGGGAGAATCTTATTCGGGTCAAGCTTGATAGGGGTCTTATTTCTCCAGATTAGCTCCGGCTGGCATCGTGCAGACTCAATGCCTTAGCCCGTGTTGGATCAGATCACTTCCCCATCTACCTCTTAGTCTCTCTGTTGTCTGGCAAAAAGGCGTACCCCTTCAAATTTAAGAAAATGTGGCTCATGGTCCTGGAATTCCAAGATAAAATTTTGGAGCGGTGGAGTATTGATATCTAGGGAATGACTATGTTTCGTATAGCCAAGAAGCTTTCCAATGTTAAGTCTAATATCCAACATTGGAATAAATTCACTTTTGGCAACATTTTCAAAGCTAAAGAGAAGCTCAAACTAGAACTTGCAGAGGTTCAAGAGCATATCCAAGCTTACAAGTTTGATATTGATGTCTCGAATAAAGAAATTGATATTTTGACCAAATTACATGATATTATCTCCAAAGAAGAAGAATTTTGGAAGCAAGGATCTAGAGCCTTATGGCTCAAAAGTGGTGACAAAAACACTAAGTTCTTCAATATGATGACTCTCAAGCACAGAGCTACCAATAGAATAAACAAAATTCAGATTGGGCAGAGATGGGTTGATAAGCATGATGAGATTTGTCAGGAAGCCATCAATTTTTTCTCCAAACTCCTTCCTATAGACGATCCCCTTGATCCTTCAGCTCAGATTGAAATCTTGCAGGAAATTCTCTCCATCATCTCTAGGGACATGAACTTGGAGCTTACCAGAATCCCCTCCCCTAAAGAAGTTTGCAATGTTTTTTTCTCTTTTGAAGGTAACAAGGTCCCCGGACCTGATGGATTCCCTCTTTTTTTCTTTCAAAACTTTTGGCATATTATCTGCTCTGATGTGGTCGCTGCTACTCAAGAATTTTTTGGATCCCACTCTCTCCTAAAGGAGCTGAATGCCACCTTCCTAGTCCTCATCCCAAAGAAACCTGATGCCTGCTCTTTTCAGGATTTCAGACCTATTAGCCTTTGCAATTCTATTTAAAAAAATTTCACCAAGATTCTTGTGCTCAGGCTTAAGTTTTTCATCCCCTCTTTAATCTCTAAACATCAAAATGGGTTTATGCCCAGGAGGCAGATCCTGGATTTTGCTATTGTGGTTCATGAGAACATCCACTCCCTTTCTATTAACCCAAAACTAGGTTTTCTCCTGAAACTTGACCTGTTGAAATCTTTTGATAGAGTTAAATGGTGCTTCCTTCTCAGAATCCTTAGGGCCTTTAGATTCAAAGATAACTTCATTTAGATTATTGAGCAAAATGTTTCCACCCCAAAATTCTTTGTGTTGATTAATGGATTTGCTTCTGGTTTTTTCTCTGGTTCTAGGGGCATTAGACAAGGGGATCCTCTATCTCCTTTCCTTTTCATTATAATGAGTGAAGCTCTTAGCAGAATTATTCAGAGGGAGGTCAGAAATGGAAATATCATGGGCCTTCGTCCCTCCTCTCAATCCCCCACTTGCTCTCACCATCAATTTGTTGATGACACTCTCTTGATGGGGGAAGGTTCGATCAAAGAAGCTAAGAATTTAAAAACAACTCTAAATATATATGAACATGGCTTGGGGCAAAAAATTAGCCTAGGTAAAAGCTCCATCTTCTTCTTTAACACCCCCGAGCACAGGAAAGTTAAGATTGCCTCAATTATTGGCTGCAAAATTGGAACTTTGCCTGATTCCTATCTGGGCCTTCTCCTTTGCCAGGGCCCAGCTCCTAACTCTTTTTGGGTGAATCTTATAGACAAATTCCAGAACAAATTGGCTGGATGGAAAGGTGCCTTGCTAAGCCAAGCTGGTAAGATCCAACTTCTCAAGGCCTCTCTTCAAAGCCTTCAGGTTTATGCTATGAGTCTATTCAAATCCTAGCCAAAATTGCAGATAAATTGGAAAGAATTCAAAAAAAAATTATGGAGTAGAACTGAATCCAAAAATAGATTACACCTTGTGGCCTAGAATCAAATCTGCTTGCCCAAACTCATCGGAGGTCTGGATATCCATAATTTGAGAGACTTCAATAAAGCCCTAATGTCCAAGTAGCTATGGAGATGTCTTAAGGATACTAATGAATGGACTAATATATTCAAACTTAAGTACCACATCCCTGATATCCAAAACACTCTGGAAACTTATGAGCTCCCCAACGTGGTTTTTGGTTTCTGGAGTAATTTCTTTGGCTCCTCTAAAGTTATCTTGCATGGTTGCAAATGGATGCTAGATAATGGTACCATAATCAATTTTTGGGATGACTGGTGGACCAGTGATGGCCCCCTATCAGACTCTATTTGGACTCCCCCCTACAAAGAATTATTCCTCAAAAAAATTGGTGCCTGGGTGGTTGATTACATTAGAAATGGAGAATGATTGGACCTCTCTTTTGTTGATAATGATCTGAGACCTATGCAACCTTGGTTGAATTGCATCCACATCCCCTGCTCTTAAGGGGAGGATGAAGTGCTCTTGAACTTCTCCTCTTTTGGGAAGTTCAAAGTTGTTGATGCTTATAAGTTCATCTCTAGATCCTTCTCCCCCTCTGTTGGGTGGGTATCTGGAACAAACTCCTAATTCCTAAAATTAACATCTTTTTCTAGTTTTTTATGTAGGGAAAGATCTCTACCATCAATAATCTTTGCAGAAGAGGTATTCCTCTCTCTAATAGATGTTTTCTCTATAAAGAGGTGGAGGAAAATGTTGGCCATCTTCTACTGCATTGTGCTTATGCCAAAGATATCTGGAACCACTTTCTTAACATTTGGAACATTGTCTGGGTCTTCCTTGTTTCTACTTAGTGAATGTGGTTTGAATGGAAATGCCCTTCTGATAATCAAGCCTTAGGTGTTCTTTGGAATTTATCTTCCTCATATTGCTTGGGGCATTTGGAAAGAAAGAAATAATAGAGTTTTTAGGGACTTGGAAACTCCTCCTTTTGTTGTGGTTGTTAGAATACACAATGCCATCAAAGAGAACTTTCTCCAAGCCTACCCTAGCAGAAAGAATGACTCCCCCATTCCTACTCTCCAGAAGGATTGAGATACTGTCAATCAGTGGCAAATTGATTGGAACATTTCCAACCCAGTCCCCAAAACCAAGCAGTGTAGACAAAATGTTGTATGGAATCATCCCCCTATGGGCTCGATCAAAATCAATGTGGATGGGCCAGCTAAAGGAAATCTTGGGCCGACGAAGTGCAGAGGAGTGGCTAGGAATCACTCTGGTTTGCTGGTTTCCATGGTGGCACTCCCCCAAGGCACCCAGACTAACCACTATGCGGAAGCCAGTGCTGCCCACATTTGGCTACACATGGCTAAAAGAGAGGGGTTTACTAAAGTGTGGCTAGAATCTGACTCGCTAAACACTATCAACTGCTTGAGTGGTCACACGGATCCTAGCTGGATGATTGGCAACCTGATCAAGGACTACCGAAATATAATTAATGATCTGATAGATTTCAAAATCTTGCACATATACCGGGAAGGCAATAAGACGGCGGATCTACTGGCCAATCTGGCGATGGGATACGTGGCAACCAACTGGTGGAGTAGTAGGGATGCTTTCCCCAAAAATCTATGCAATTTGACATGTAACGATTACTACGTTAATCAATGATCCCTCATCATGACATGACTGAGTTGATAGGGAAATTACCTTTCTAGTTTTCCCTAATCAAAAGTCTAGAAACCTCCTCAGCGACTAGTTTTCCTATCTCATTGTGTGGTTTTTCTGCTACTATTTTGATATCCTTTGGGTGTGGCCCATTTTCTGTGACTGGTTGGCTATAGTGATCTCCTATTATTTGGTGACCATGAGCATAATGGGAGGGGATAAGAACAGGAAAGAGCCCTCTACTTGAGAGGAGTCGAAAAAGAATAAAGATGACTGGTAGGAAGTCGTTGATGGTGGTCTCATCCCCTACCTAGACCGGCTTCATGGTCCCTCTCCTCTAATTACGGAGGCCTTTGTTAATGGATGGAAAAAAGGGAGTCTTAGGGCTTATGGTGCCGATTATCAGATTGATGAAACTTTGGTGGTGATAGTCACTGGTCTGGCTATGACTGGAAGAAGGTTTTACAGGGATAAAAAAACTAGGGAGGAGGACTTGTCGAGTTTCTTCGACAAAGACAAGGAGCGCTCCAGAGTCACCAAGATGGTTGATGGTGGCTATAATAGAAAATACCTCATTGCCCCATGGGCTGACATGGTAGAGTTTATAATGAGGTATATCACCCTTGATGGCAGGTATGCAAGTATCTTCTCTTACCATTTCACTATCTTAAATCATTTTCACCACAGTAAAATTATCTTTGTTCCCTACTATCTTGTCTCCTCCATTGAGAATAGCCTGGAAAAGCACCTAGAAAACCCTAACAACCTTGTTATTCATGAGGGACTTATTGTCCTTATCATAGAACATGCCAAATCCCTTCAAATTGTGCCCCTGCTTGCCAAGATTGGTATGCAAACGGAGGTCCAAGATGTCTCTGATTCGGAGATGGACCTAGACGATAGTGGGGTTCTTGTTGATGACCCTAAATTCAAATCTGCAGATGAAAAGGAAAAGATGGTCACTCCTGACATGCTCGACAATAAGAACCCCCCTAGATGGGTAGCTAGTAATACATAACCAATAGCAAGTTGATCTCCAAGGCCGAACCCCTCACCAAAAAGAAAAAGTTGGCGATGAAGTATCACATCTTGAAGATTACGGACCAAGGGATTAAACTGGACATCCCTATCAATTTCCAAAAAGATAATCAGGAGAAAGATGGTAGTCTGATGAGTCTTTTCATGCAAGCCACCAGAAGCTAGGAGCACTGCTGGAAGTGGGTCGAGCGCAAAATCGACACCATCAAGATGGGGGTTAAAGAAATAATTGACATTTTCATTGCTTCCCCTGAACCCAGAAAGCTGGAAAAACTCATAATCATGACTCAAAAACTCTCTCATAATTTTGAGGTTATGAAATGTAACCATGAACAAATGATTGATAAGGTGGAACAATCCATGGCTGAGATTAAGAAAAATCTCAAGAATCTAGTTGACATTAGTAAAGAAGCCATAAACAATAGCATTGAGGGGATTGAAAAGATTAATGAGATGGTTGCTGATTATACATCCTTCCACAGTGACCTGGTGAAAGATCTTGGAGGAGATGATGTGGCTGCTAGAGACAACAAAACCACTGGACCCAGTTCCAAAACCAGGAGCAGAAGTAGCAACAAGGGTACCTCTAGATTCATCATGGAGGAGCTTGAGGAAATCAATAGGATTTCCATCCAAAAGAACAAGGATGTGGTGCTCTCGCTTAACTAAGAGATTTTTTGCTTTGGCTTGTTTGTCTATGTTCCTTTTGTCTTTGTTTCTATTCTGGGTTGTATTAGGTCCTGAAGACAACTGAGAGGGGGGGTGAATCAGTTGTCAAATAAATTCAAACCAAAAACAACTTAACCAACTTAATGCTTGATACCAGTAAACTAGTCTAATATGCTGGTAGATAGTTTTAACAGTTAATTGCAATACCGGTAAGGATTAATGCATGAAACAAAAAGACAAAGTCATCCACAACACATAACACCAATATTTGTATGTGGAAACCCTGTAAGGGGAAAAACCACGGTGGGAAACCTTACCCACAATCAGATGATACTACTGCAGATAGTTAGTGTATACAAATGGGGTCTGCACATGTAGAAAGGCCAAGCGCCTAGAGCTCATTGCTCAATCACAAATGGGAGTCACACTGACTACAATTGGATGGTTAAATCCAATAAGAATGTATTGCTTAAGTTAGCATCTTTCTATGCTGGATTTAGTACTGCTATAGTTCTGATTGTCTTTACAAAAACCCTTCTTCAATCTTCAAATGATGTCTACATGTATAGCTCTGCTTATTCTCACATATACCTTTACACAATCCTTTTTTGCATTCCACACTTGATCTTACAAATAAGATCTTACATGTACACCATACCCTAAGACCAATTTTAGTAGGTCGGCTCTAAAGGATAATACAATAAAATCAATTTACAAATAAATTAATGCTCGATGCAATAACTGATTCAACATGTTGGCTTAATGCATTTACAACAATAATAAGTCATCTCCATAGCGTGTCATGCTGATCTAGAAAAGATAAACCTGTCGGTGTGTAACCTGGACCTATTTGCCAGTAATAGCAAATATGCAAATACGAATATGCCAATTAACAAACCTTCAAGACAAAGTGTCCAAATGATGTCTTTGACATAACCATGTGATTTCCATTCCATTCCAAGTGTCAGTGATCATTATATCATGTCGGTGTACTAGATACCGATGACTATTCATAAGTCATTTGCTTGTCGGTGAATGTTGTTGATTCTTTGAACTGCCAGAGTTGATAATTGTTAGTAGGTGTTGACATCAATGACAAAACCATACCAAAATACCAACAATCTCCCCCTTTGGCATTGATGGCAACACAAGATGGGAAAACCATCAAATTGCCAAAACAGAAATGCCAAATACCAAAAACCAACAATCTCCCAAAAAAGAGATCATGACCAGAAATCAAAATACAGATACAGAGAGTAACAATCTCTCCCAATGAATAATCTCTCCCCAAAAGATAATGTGTTTTTCCATATCAATCTCTCCCCCTTTGACATCAAATGCCAAAGAAAAAGATACAAAATACCAACCAATTCAGTATACCAACTACTCCCCCTGAGAAGTAGCTTCTTCATCAAAAGCCGGAATAAAAGATTTCTCCGTAAATTTTGCTGGTTGATGACAATCATCAACTTCCTAAGTCTCTACTGGTGAGGGTATGACCCCAAGCTGATCTCTGAGATATTCAAAAGTCTCCTTAGGCAGAGGTTTAGTGAAAATATCTGCAATCTACTCTTTAGTATTCACATAAACCAATTTTATCTCTTTTGCTTCAACATGTTCCCTTAGAAAATTCAGTTTGATAGAAACATGTTTGGTTTTAGAATGTAATATTGGATTCTTAGATATATCCATTGTTGTAGTGTTATCACAATAGATAGTAATAGGTTCCTTGCATTTTACCTTTATGTCCTTCGATATTTTCTTAAACCATAGTACCTGTGTACAGTTAGTTGTTGCTGCAACATATTCTGATTCTGCTATTGATAAAGATGTACAACTTTGGTTCTTACTCAACCAAGAAATCAATCAGTTTCCAAGAAAAAATGCTCCACCAGTGGTGCTTTTTATATCATCCAAATCTCCTGCCCAATTTGCATCTGTGTATGCACATAATTCAAATTTTTCATCTCTAGGATACCATAATCCAAGATTTGTTGTGCCTTGTAAGTACTGGAAAATCTTTTTTACTGCCGATTCATGATTTTCTCTAGGATTACTCTGAAATCTTGAAACAATACATATTGCATTCATGATATCAGGTCTGGTTTGTGTCAAATACAGTAAACCTCCTATCATAGATTTGTACCTAGTTGGATTAACAGGTGTAGATTCATTCCTTAGTGATAGTTTGTCATTTGTAGTCATAGGTGTGCTTACCAGTTTAGAGTTCTCCATCCCAAATTTCTTTAGTAGCTCCTTTAAGTACATGGATTGACTCAAGAATATACCTTTATCAGTCTGTGAAATCTGCAATCCTAAAAAGAATTTTATTTCTCCAATCATAGACATTTCAAATTCTTGCTGCATTTCAATAGAAAAGTGTTTACATAATCCATCTTTTCCTCCAAAGATTATATCATTAGCAAAAACTTCTATAACCAAGATGTCATCATTTGTCACTTTATAATATAAATTATTGTTTGCATTGCCTTTAGAAAAACCGTTTTTCAAAAGATACTTATCCAATCTTGCATACCAAGCTCTTGGAGCTTGCTTCAACCCATACAAATATTTCCTTAACCTACAAACCATATCTTTGTTTTCTGTCAAAGAAAATCTATTAGGTTGTTCAATGTAAACTTCTTCTTCAAGATCTCTGTTCAGAAATGCACATTTAATATCCATTTGATATACTTTGTAGTTCTTGTGTGCAACAAAAGCTAAAAATAATCTAACTGCCTCAGTTCTAGCTACTGATGCAAAGGTTTCATTATAATCAATTCCTTCTTTCTGAGAATATCCTTTACATACTAGTCTTGCTTTATTTCTAATTACTTTACCATCTTCATTAAGTTTGTTTCTAAATACCCATTTGGTTCCAATCACATTTTTATCTTTAGGCTGGGGAACTAATGTCCAAGTGTTATTCTTCTCAATTTGTTCTAATTCTTCTTCCATAGCTTTAATCCAGTGTTCATCTTCACATGCCTCATTAACAGATGATGGTTCAATTTGAGAAATAAGACATACCTCTTCATTTTCCAATCTTCCTCTTGTCATAACTCCTTTATACTTGTTTCCAATTATCTTATCTTCAGAATGATTTAGCCTTACATATCGGGGTGTCTTGGTTTGCTGTTGTTCCTCAGTTACAGTGGATTTTTCAGGTGATACCGGGGTAACTGGATCTTCATTCTATACCGGTGGGTTTAGTGTAGGTTCATTTGTCAAATTTTTTGTTGTTGGTTCAGAGTCTATATACCTTGAAGTTCCTTTGAATTGTTCATCAATCTTCACATTTGTACTTTCAACAATTTTCTGCAATCTTTTGTTAAAATATCTATATGCCTTACTCTTAGATGAATAACAAAGAAATATTCCTTCATCACTTCTAGGATCGAATTTTCCAATATACTCATCTCTTCTGATATAACATTTGCTTCCAAATATTATGAAATATTTAAGAGTAGGAGTAATACCAAACCATAGTTCACGAGGGGTCTTACCGGTTTCACCCTTGATGTGAACTTTGTTGAATGTATAGACTACTATACTTACTACTTCTCTCCAATATACATGTGGTAGGTTTTCTTATGATAACATACGTCTGGATGCATCCAAGATAGTTTTGTTTTTCCTTTCTACAACTCCATTCTGCTGTGGTGTCCAAGGTGCTGATAGTTGTCTTCTGATTCCATTTACTTTGCTGATAGTTGTCTTATGATTCCATTTACTTCACAAAATGTATGAAATTCCTTAGATATAAATTCTCCTCCTTGATCTGATCTAAGACATTTGATTTTCTTACTAGTTTCATTTTCTACCATAGCTTTGATTAGTTTGAACTTTCCAAGTGCTTCTGATTTTTCTCTGAGAAAAGTAACCCAACACATTCTAGAATAGTCATCAATGATTAGCATGAAATATCAATCACCTTCTAAACTTTTAGTTCTAGTTGGACCACATAAGTTAGTATGAATTAAGTCAAGAGCATTATTAGATTTTTCTAGAATACTTTTGAAGGTAGCTCTAACTTGTTTTCCAAATTGGCATTCCTTACATACTGTATTGTGAGGTTTGGCAATTTTAGGTAAATCTCTAAATGCCTTAGTAGTACTGATCTTCACCATACAATCAAAATTTACATGACAGAGTCTCTTATGCCATAGACAACTTTCATCAATATGTGCAATCAAGCATGTCTTTTCACTGTTATTCAAATGAAAGATATTACCTCTAGTATGATTACCGATTGCAATTTCCAAACTAGTTCTATTCATGATTTTGCATTTTCCATTTTTAATTATAATTGAAATCCTTTCTCAACTAATTGACCAAAACTCAAAAGATTATGCTTTAAACCTTCAACATAGTAGACATTGTCAGTATTATTCTTACCATCAAGAGATATTGTACCCTTACCTTTGATCAAATAATCTTTATCATCTACAAATCTCACTAGACCTCCATTATATTCTTGAAAGTTCAAGAATTTACCTTTATCACCGGTCATATGATGTGAGCATCCTGAATCAATGATCCATTCATCCTTTACTTCAATTTTAGCTGCCAAGGCCTATTCTATCGGTTGAGCAGTAGGTGTCAGTTGATGTTCTGTTATAGCAACAAAAACCCATCCATTGTCTTCCGGTTCCTCATCAGAATCATCAGTCACTCCTTCATCAACAAGATAACAAGATTTATCTTTATTCTTCTTAAATCTATATCTCTTATATTCAGGGTTAGGCTTGTATGTTCTTCTAGCTTCTTCTCTTAGTCTAGCATATCTATCAGGGCATCTTGAGGCCATATGACCAATCGTATTACAGTTGAAACATTTAAAGGGTGCTTTACCTTCATACTTACTTCCAACTGGACCTTTAGGCATTTTCCTTGCAAATAGTGCTTCAAGTTCTTCAAGTTCTTCATTTTCTTTCCTGCTTTCTTCAAGTTCTCTTACATAAAAGGCTTTCCAATCAGATTTTTCAAATGATGATGTAGATGATGTTGATGCTTTAAAGGCCAAATATGTCTTTATAGTAGCAACAGGACCAAATTCCTCAATTTCAAAGGCTGAAAGTTTTCCAATCAATGTATCTCTAGTTACTAATGTACTAGGCATTGTTCTTAACTCATTTATAGTAGTGACCTTCATTTTGTATGTCAGTGGAAATCCTCTTAAAACTTTTGAAACAATTTCATCTTCACTTAAGGTTCCTCCACAATATTTAATACCTAAAACAATTTCATTAACTCTTTCCAGAAAAGCAAAAATCCTTTCATCTTCTTCCATTTTCAGATTTTCATACCTGACTCGGAAGCTTTCAAGCTTTGCAATTTTGACTGTGGAATCTCCTTCATTCAGTGTTTCTAGATGATCCCAAATAGCTTTAGTAGTTGATCTGTCTAATAATCCCATGATTTGCTGATCTGTTAATGCGCTCAAAAGTGCTTCTCTTGCTTTGCAGTCATTTTCTTCATCTTTAGTCAAGTTAGGTGGATTGGGCTGACTCTGAGTAGGAGTAGTATAGCCATTCTTTGTAACATCCCTGATTTCCTTTCCAATGCAATTTAAATGTGTCTCCATTCTGATCTTCCATATGCCATAGTTGGTTCCATCAAGTTTAGGATTGTCGTTCCTGAAATAGTTAGTAGACATTGGATCTCTTCAAGCTGTTAAACTTCTGCAAAAAGAGGACTATGCTCTAATACCAATTGTTAGATCCCAGAGACAACTGAGAGAGGGGGGGGTTGAATCAGTTGTCAAATAAATTCTGCATGAAACAAAAAGACAAAGTCATCCACAACACATAACACCAATATTTGTATGTGGGTGAAAAACCACGGTGGGAAACCTTACCCACAATCAGATGATACTATTGCAAATAGTAAGTTTATACAAATGGGGTCTACACATGCAGAAAGGCCAAGTGCCTAGAGCTCACTGCTCAATCACAAATGGGAGTCACATTGACTATAATTGGATGGTTAAATCCAATAAGAATGTACTGCTTAAGTTAGCATCTTTCTATGCTAGATTCAGTACCAGTATAGTTCTGATTGTCTTTACAAAAATCCTTCTTCAATCTTCAAATGATGTACGCATGTATAGCTCTGCTTATTCTCACATATACCTTTACACAATCCTTTTTTGCATTTCACACTTGATCTTACAAATAAGATCTTACATTTATACCATACCTTAAGACCAATTTTAGTAGGTTAGCTCTAAAGGATAATACAATAAAATCAATTTACAAATAAATTAATGCCCGATGCAATAATCGATTCAACATGTTGTCTTAATGCATTTACAACAATAATAAGTCATCTCCATAGCGTGCCATGCTGATCTGGAAAAGATAAACCTATCAGTGTGTAACCTGGACCTATATATCGATAACAGTAAATATGCAAATACAAATATGCCAATTAACAAACCTTCAAGACAAAGTGTCCAAACGATGTCTTCAACATAACCATGTGATTTCCATTCCATTTCAAGTGTCGGTGATCATTATATCCTATTGGTGTACCAGATACCAGTGACTGTCCATAAGTCATTTGCTTGCCAGTGAATGTTGTTGATTCTCCAAAGTGCCAGAGTTGATAATTGTTAGTAGGTGTTGACATCAATGACAAAACCATACCAAAATACCAACAGGTTGCTCCCCTATTTTGTTGTTGTTTCTTGTCAGATTGGTTGTTGCTCGACTATTGTAAAACTTTAGGTTTTGGGTCCTTGTAAAACCCGTTTATCCTTATCAAAAACTTAATCTGATCTCTCAATTATTTCAATTATCCTGAATTGTGCTTTTTTCTCGAAGAATCTCAACCGCTCATTGTTAATCAATCTTGATCGTTGGTCTCTCTTTTGAGTCTCTATAAATTTAGCCTTCGTCTCCCATTCAAAACACCCTGGATATTTATTGTTATTATGTAGTTTTTGCTCTAGAGTCATTGAAGATATTGTGCTTTGAGATTATTGCATCTTAGTTTATATTTTTGCATATTTAGTTTAATTATGATTGCTTGAATTCATATAGCTTATTATTCATTGATCTAGCTTAATCTTGCATACATTTAGCTTATTTTTCTGCTCATATAGATTAAATCCTTCGTCTTGGTGTAGTCTAGTCACTGGTATTGCTTATACAAATTTGAGAGCAAGTCTATACAGCTCACATCTTTTAGAAGGCAATAGGTCAATTTGTTATGGTTTTTATATTCATAATTATAACTATCTAACCATGCATGCAATGACTTAATTGAAGTGTTCAGTCTTATAGCTTGCAGATACTTATCCACTTTTCACACACACAGGAACATCCTAAAGATACTTACTAAACCAAACCAAGTTCCAGTCCTTTCGGTCACCAAAAGACCTCCAAATTTGTTTAGCTAATAGAGCAATATTAAATTCTTTTATATTCCTTAAGCCAAGGCCCCCATAACACTTAGGACTGTAGACCCTTTCCCAAGCAACCAAAGGAAGTCTTTTTTTCTCTTCTACCCCAGTCCATAAAAACCTTTTCTAAATTTTGTCTATAGCATCAGCAAACTTAGAGGGGATCTTAAAAATACTTAGAGCATAGACAGGAAGATTTTGAAGAGATTCCTTCAGAAGATGCAACTTCCCCGCTTGACTCAATAAAGCCCCTTTCCACCCAGCCAATTTCTTAAAAAACATGTCCACAATAGAACTCCAAAATGAATTAGGAGGAGAGACCCCTAAAGGCAGCCCCAAATAGATTGAGGGGAAGGAATCAATAGAACATCTGATAATATCTGCAATCTTTCTCTGCCTACAAATGGGAGTGTTAATGAAAACAATAGATGTCTTGTTCTAATTGATTAGCTGGCCTAAGGCCCTAGAATAAGTCTGAAGAGCACTTTTAAAGGATCTAGCTTCAAGAATAGAGGCAGCACCAAGGAGGATAGTGGCATCCACAAATTGTTGATGGGAAAAAACCATATTGGAAGATGAGGGACTAAGACCCTTAATATCTCCCGATATCACCAGCTTCTGCAATAACCGACTTAAGCTTTCAACCAAAATGGTGAACAAAATTGGGGAGATAGGATCCCCCTACCTGAGACCCCTAGTCAGCTTGAAAAATGAAGAGGGAGATCCAGTAGTAATAACTGACATAGAAGGAGTGGAGATAAGTTGCCAAATGATGGTTACATGTTGTATTAGATGATGTTTTTTTAAAAATAAATTGTCTCTATTAGTATCTTAGTTATCTTTATTTCTCTAGGGTATTTTGGTAGGCATTACATTCTTCATCCTCCTTTCTTTTAGTGTCTTAATTACTCTCAACTTCTACTTTAGTTTCTATATGTTAAACCCCTACACATTTCATATATACAAGAGAAAAAATTATCAGACACACACATGTGTACATAAAGTTGTCAAACTACATTTGAGTAATTTTTCACTAGTTCTTATACATATAAAGAGGTCCATCTAATTCAAAGAAACATTAGAAAACTATACAGAATAGCCAACCCCAAAGATTAGGATGATCATATTATGGGTGGAATAGCCAACCCCAAAGATCAGGATGATCATATTATTCTCAAGAATTGGAGATTAAAGGGAAGCGACATCTTTCAAGCTAATCCTAGAAAAGGTGTGAAATAGGAAAGCCCTCCTCATGGCTGGATGAAAATCAACTTCGATGGTGCTTCAAAGGGTAACCCTAGCAATGCGGGGTGTGGTGTGGTTTTAAGGGATGAATGGGGAAAATGCAAAACAATTAAATGTATTCCTATTGGCAGTCAAACTAATCATGTTGCTGAGGCCATGGCTGCTTATCTTGGGATGGTTCTAGAAAAGGAAGCCAATTGTACCAGAGTATGGTGTGAAGGTGAGTCTTTGAATATTATAAACTATTTGAATAAGGTGTTCCCGCCCTCTTGGTCTATAAACAATTCTATTAAAGTTGCGAAGAAAATAAGTGAAACCTTTGATATGTGTGTTTTCACACATGTTTATAGGGAAGCTAACTCGTGTGCTGACTGGGCAGCCAACTTGGCCTGCCAATCTGAGAAAATCATTACCATTAATGGTGAAAGTAAACTTGTGTGTGAGGTGAAATCCTTGTTCAAACTGGACCGTATCCAAATGAAGCAACCTGACATCATTAATCATAATTCCTAATGCATTTCCCCCTTTCTTCGAAGAAGGTTTATAGCAACGGTGTTGAGTATTTATTTAATAGTCATATCATATTAACAGGGCATGGATTCTGGGTTGTTTTTCAGAGCAATAATAGAAACCATAGAGGAAATATCAGAGACAAGATTCGGAATTCTAGTGAATTTGAGGGAAAGATGGGAGGGAAAAAAAAGAGGTTTGAACCTACTTCATGCTTGGATTGGAAGAAGAACAAAGAGGTTTGGGAGATTCTACAAGAGGGGGGCTTAAGTGTTTTCATAGATAGGCTTTGCGGTAAAGACCCAACAGTTACCAAACATATCATAAAGAATTGGAAGAATGGAAAGTTTTGGTGGGCACCTAGATGATGATGGTGGATGAAGATATCATTGTAGAAGCTATGGGGATGGTGAAAGATGGTATTAAGTTCTATAAAGATCGAAGTGTTTCTAATAAGGTAGCGGATAGATTTCCTATCACAGATGGCGAAAAGAAGAAATTGGTGAAGGTGGATAACTCCTACCACTCCCCCAAGCACATTTGTAGGCCATGGAGGTTTGTGTTGTTTTCTACCATAACCTACATTACTCTAGATGGAAGATTCACGAGGGATTATGGGCACCATTTCGTGCTGCTCAACTACTTCCACCATGTTGAAAAGGTAAGATTGCCCTATTATTTAGCTTGTTTCATGGATATATCATTAAAGAAATGCAGAAAGACCCTCAGGGGGACCATGCTCTTCATCGGGGTCTTATGGTTTTAGTTTACAAATTTCTGAAAGGGAAATCCATTGAGAAACCAATTAGAGGTAAATATACCAGGGATGATGACACGAAAAGTGAGTATAGTGGTTTCAACTCTAAAACTGAAGGTGAGTCGGAGGCTCTCAACAAAAAGGGGAGGAATAAGAGGAAAAGAAAGAGGATTGTTGTTGATTCTAACCTCTCGGACTTCGAGGATGAGTCCTTTGAAGAGAAATTCATCAAAAGCAAGAAAGGAAAGGGAAAGGGAAAAAAACCCAGAGGAATAAGAATACCAGTAGGGGAGCTAACAAGGTTAAAAAATAGATATTGATAGCTTCTAATGAGGATGCAAAGGAGGAAAAAAATGACAATATGAAGGGTAAGGAGGAGGATGAGATTCTGGATGTGGATCATGGTGAGGACATAAGTACTCAAGGATTCCAGAATGAGGGCTGAAATTCTAGTGATTGTCATGGGTATAATGATAGTATTAAGGGATTTTGTGAAACTATCAGCAAAATTGTGAAAGATATCAACAACTTGAAGAAGGATATTAATGTTATAAAAAATTCTACGATAGGTGAGAAGCCTCTTTCTGAAAATGTTAAAGAATCAGTGGTTGCTATCAACAATGTTGAAGCTATTGAGGCCATGGTCAGTAAAATTATTGAAATTGAAAAGAAGGTTAAGGAAATGGAAGGGAATAGAGAGGCGAACGGGCTGAAAACTACCATGAACAACCTGGTCAATAGAGTCGACAAGCTGGAATTAACTGTGAAGAGGATTACTGAACAAAATTTCTAGATTCTTAAGGCCTATATGGATAATATGAATATTTTGATTAACATATTTGATAACATTAAAGTCAAGGAGGGCGACAAGGACTAGATGGAGAAAAAAGGTCATGAGAAGAGAACTAGGGCCAACACCAAGAATCAGGGTGATATCAAGGGACGAGAGCTTAATGAATTGAAAAACCCTATGGACAACATGAAGCAGATGGCGGTTCATGCAGAAGATATTATGAAAAATATTTAGCTGTCTCGGTCTTTGTCTTTGTCTTTGTGTTGTCCTTTTTCTATCCTTTTGTTGTCTTTGAGCGGCTCTATGTGTTTTGAGTTCCCTTTTTGTTTTGGTTGGGAACTATTTTTTGTTTGGGTGATCAGGCATGGTTTTCTTCTGCTTTAATGCTTTTTCTATCTCCTAATATGTAATAAGGTTTGGGTTCCTTTCAAAAACCTATTTTTACTTAATCAAAACATTAGAAAACTATACTCGAATAAAGAGGGGTCTAATAAAAACTTTAGAAAAAATTTAAGTAGAATCTAGCTTAGTATGCAACTATAATAATCTCAATATTTTAAAGAGCCTCCATATCAAATTAATAAAAATAATAATTACAATAACTAATAAATGACCACAATATCCCCATGCAAACATTAACTTAAATATCATATGAACATGGTTGTATGAATAAAAAAGAGACCAACAAGAGAACTTAAAAATAAAAATGATGTCTAACATGTTCTTCTACCAACAATAATATGCTCAAAGTTATGGCAAGATCTCATCTATAAATCCTAAATTGAAAATACCACTAAACATCCAATTGTTCAAATTAAAGGTACAACATATCATAGATTGAGAAACTAACAATTATGTAAGCCTCTAAAAATAAAGGAAGAATAAAAAATAATTTTCCCATGTAGAGTGATATGAAGAAAAAAGGAAACCATACCGAATAATTCTCAAATAGGATCTCTTTACAAAATATCTATCTAGCTTAGGACCCATTTCATGAGAAGACAAGGCACAAAATATAAAAAATATATCTAAAAATAAGGTGGAAAATACTAGATCAACGCTCATTGTTGAAAAGACCAAGAATGTGGAATGAGATTTCTCCTTGTAGGGTACACCAATACATAGTGATTCAATGAATAATATTGAGATTTGGTCTATGTTGAACTCACTACCATGTTTAGGTGTAGGCTCCTCAATATTGTTATTATAACCTCATGAAAGAGTAATTTTATCAAAACATTGAAACTAATTGAATCCATCAACCAAAGAATCCATGAGTTGTTCATGGTAACAAGATGTCAAAATCACTATTTATCACATGAAGGCAAGAATCTGTTAGACCAATAGAAATTAACATTTCAAATAACTCTTTAAATGTATATAATAAGTACAACAAAAATAAAGCTTGTCCAAGATACCAAAAATCACTATAGAATATCATCCATCACTAGACCTAGGAAGAATCTAAACCACTACTAAATCTCCCACTATACTCTATGATACTAAGACACGCATAGATCATTAAAAAACATATTGTAATTGAACAACTATGTAATGACCTTGAAACATAATTTCAAAACACTCTACAAGTTGGAATCTAGGATGTTTGATTCTAATTTTAGTTCAAGTTGGTTGATACCACTTTGAGGTTGTATCTAGGGAGGAGGGGTTGTCCAAAGGATCATATGTACATTTAATCTAGGAGGATCTATTTAGGTGATGATGGTACTAAAATATTGGTATAACTCACATGTGCCTATGGGTTTGGTTGATGATGTATAAGAAGAATAAATTAGTACCAAAATTTAGAAAAAAAGACATATCAATAAAGCACAAGGATATAATAGGAAGGTTAGATCTAAAAATATTGTATGAGTTGGTGGATAGCACATGTCAAATATGTGATATTAATCAAGAACTTTATGTAGTTGGATCTTGATAAAACATCACATAATATAAAGTAAAAGTAGAAATCATAGGAATATAGGATTAGTTTTAGGGAGCGAAATGGCAGCACTGGATGGCAGCAGGATCGACACTGGCGATAGGAGCAGGGTTACTGATGTGCACTATTTCGATGCTCATTCTTCGAAGGTTAGATCTTGGAGTGATGAAGCAGACATTGCTTTCCCCATCGAGATAGGTAGATTGCAGGTTGTTTAGAAACCGTTTAATGCTGGGAAAGCAGATATGGTCTAGGGCAACAAACATTCCAGACCTTGGTTAAACTTTGGAAACCCTTACTCAAATGGAAACCAGTGGCCTATTGACCCGTATAAGTGGAAGGAGAATGGTTTCATTTGGAATAACAAAGGCTGGTTTCGTAAGGCTAAGCATCCCGCATCTGAGGCTCCTCGAAACTAGTATCCACCACCTGAACCTAGCATTTTCGGTGCGACACCCGAGGGAGGCAATCCTCGCACTGACTCTTTTTTTGTTCCCCTGATTGATCACGGTAATCCCCAAAAGCAAAATGGGCACTTCAGGCAAGACAACTCAAGGGTGGACCAAGCCAGGTTCTAGAGATCCAATTTCCACCCTAATAATTGGAACCCTTGGTCGAGTCAAGAAAGACGCCCTGACTTTCGAGAGCCACCTCCCTCCCTCAGCGACCCCGTTTCATAAACTGGTAAGAAAAACCTCAAGACCCACCATATTTTTGGATGAGAATAAAATTAATTCTGCTAGGTCAAATTTGCTCGAGTCTTGCCTTTTCATCAAGTGGGGTGGTGGAAACCGGGTTAAGGACAACTTTGAATCCTGGTGTAGAGCATAGTGGGGTAAGGATATTAACATTAATATCCTCCCGAATGATTTCTATATGATTGAATTTATGAGCAATAAGGATAAATGGCAAGCCAAAAATAAAGGTCCATACATCTTAGATGGCATTGAAGTTCACACCATTGATTGGTAGCCCAATTTCAACCCCCGAATGTATGTATTGCTGGACATCAAGGTATGGATAAGACTATATAATTGTCCCTTAGATTATTGGCACATCGATGTCATCAAGGATATATGCAAAGACCTTTGCACCTTTGTATCGGCAGATGATATCTTGGAGGATAAATTATGGGGAAGCTTCCTCATAATTTGTATTAGCACGGATCAAATCACCAAGATTCCCGATGAAGTTAGAATTATTGGGGCAGGGAAGCTCTGGATCCAAAAGATTGATAGAGAAGATCAACTACATATTTGTCTTAAATGATTTTCCTTAGATCATATCGGTATTAGTTGTGATGTTTCGGCTACGATACAACGAAGTTATTCCTGTATGCAATCTCCTATTGAGGTAAATCTACAACCAAAACCTCCTATTGCCTTTGACACTAGGGAAGCTATTTGCAACAACACTCTTGACAATGAGAATGTTCCACTAACGGAAGCAACCCCTTTGATCATAATTCCTCCCCCCTCTGGTCAATGCGAGAGTCAACAAGATCTTCTCACACTTTTGGAGAAGACCGAAACCCTATAAGCAGATATTGAATCCAAGTTAGCGGATTCAATTCCACCCTCCCCATGTGTGCCCAGGAATCAACTGGTAATTGAAGATGGCAATCTTCACTCTCAAGATATAGAGACTGGCACTATGAGGCAGATGGGAGGGAAGATCTACTCCTCGATAGGCATTGAGCTAGAAGATGGTGAAATTGAAACCTCCACCTCGAAAGGGGAGGAAGACTTTGAACCAGACTCAGATCTTATACTGGAGGGTACTTCAAAAGGTTTTGGTAAATCGGATTAAACTATTGACAAACCTAATTTTCAGCCAAAAGGTGTGTGGGGGCGCAAGTCCAAAAAAGTTATGTTAGCAGTGGCTGGTGCTGCCTATGGTCAAACCAAACTTAATTTAGGGAAGGGAAATACCCTTCCCCAAGAGAAATGAAACTCCTATCTTGGAATGTCAGGGGCATCAATGCCCCTGACAAATGGTGCTTGATTAAGTGCCAGATTGATGACAGTAAAGGAGATATTTGGCTACTTCAGGAAACTAAATGGAGCAAGGCTGAGACTGCTGCTAAATGAGAGTTTGGAAACAGTGGAATGGGCTTTTTAGGCAATCGGATGGAGCCTCTGGTGGCTTGGGTATCATTTGGAACCCCATGAATGTTAAGATCTCACTTGTAGGGGAAGATAAGTATTGGAAACACTGCTCAGTTACCATTCTTGGATGGAATGAGAATTTCAATCTTTTCAATGTCTATGGACCATCTACTGCTAGTGATAAATGGGCTCTCTAGGCTCTCTTATCCAGCAAACTAAATAGTATCACCGATGGTAGTTGTGTGGTAGCCAAGGACTTCAATGCGATCCTCTCTGGCACTAAGAAAAGTGGGGGTATTAAGAGAACTGGTATGTCCCAGAAGGACTTTTTGGACTTTGTTGAGCAGAACCACCTTTTAGACATTGTTCCAAAAAATGGTATTTTCACATGGACGACCTAGAGAGCAGGTTTTACTACTATTGTTGAATGGCTTGACTGGTTTCTTGTCTCTGGTGAGTGGTTAGGACAAAATTTATCCTTCTAATCATCGATTCTTCTGCTTATCAGATCAAATCACTACTTGATCTGCCTGGAGGTCACCTTGGGTCAAGTGGAGGGGGGCACCCCATTCCGATTTGAGAAAATGTGGTTCAGAGTGCCTGAACTATATGACCTTACAGCCGCTTGGTGGAATGAACTAGTTTTTGGGAATTATTTGAGACTTCTCATTCTCAATAAAAAGCTCAAGTATATTAAGGTCAAGATTAAAGAATGGAATAAGAGCCATTTCAAGAATATTCATATGGAGAAATTAAGAATTAAGGCTGAATTGGCAGACTTAACAAGCTGTGTTATCACTTCTGGAATGACTGAGGATCTATTTATCAAAGAAAATTCTCTCAAGTCTGACCTAAATGAAATCCTTCGGTGTGAGGAAACTCACTGGCCTAAAAAATCAAGGGAGTTATGGATTAAGGAAGGTGATAAAAACACCAAATTCTTCCACCGGTCGGCCATTGCCTATCAAAATAGAAACAGAATATCGGAGATTATGAGTCTGGACGAAGTCACTATCAGGAATTATGAGGACATTGCGCAGGAAGCTGTAAGATTCTTTGACTCTTTGTCGAACGAGGTCTATCAGATCGATCATGAAGTAAGAACCAAAATTCTGAACTCAATCCCATCTGTTATATCCGGTGATCAAAATATAGCTCTCTGTACTCCTATTTCAATTGATGAGGTAAGGATTACCACCGTCCAGCTGAAACCAGATAAGACTCCTGGCCTGGATGGCTTTCCTGCTGCTTTCTTCCATCATTTGTGGGATATCATTGCTCGAGATCTACATCTTGCAGTAGAAGAATCAAGAAAGAAGATGACTATGTTAGGGGCTTTCAATCACACCTTTTTTACTCTAATTCCAAAGAAGAAAAATCCACAACAGATGAGTGACTTTAGGCCCATTTCTTTATGCAATACTGTATATAAGATTGTAACAAAGATCATAGCTAACAGATTGAAGCCCCTCCTTAATCACATCATATCAGATGAACAAAGCGGTTTTGGCCCTGTAAGATCCATTGTGGAAGGCATTATCGTTGCTCATGAAATGCTTCACACAGCTAGGAAGACCAAGGACTCCTGTATGATTTTAAAACTAGACATCCTGAAAGCTTATGACATGGTGGATAGGGTTTTCTTATTTGAGGTTCTTAATAAATTTGGCTTCTACGAGGAATGGCTCACTTGGGTCACGAGTTGTCTCTCTTCTCCTAAATTCTTTGTTCTGGTTAATGGCTCATCCCATGGTTTTTTCTCTTCGACAAGAGGAATCAAACAAGGTGATCCATTATCACCATTTTTGTTTATCATAATGGCTGAAGCTCTAGGTCGATCCATTAGAGCTCTTCAGCAAGATGATCATTGGGTTGGAGTCAATGTGGCAACAGGGGTTGAAAAAATGACTCATCTTCAGTTTGCTGATGACACCATTATGTTTGGTTTGGCTTGTAGGAGGGAAACTAGAACTATTAAATCATGCCTTGATGATTTCTATTTGGCTATCGGGTAGAAAATCAATAGGCATAAATCTGAAGTGTTTTTTGTCAACACCCCGCTTAACCTACAAGATGTATTATCAAGGATTCTTAATCTCAGAGTCGCTAACTTCCCTAGGAAGTTTCATGGTACTCCCCTCTTCATTAGTAGCAATAGATCTCACTACTAGAAGCATCTTATTGATAAGTGTAAATCCAAACGTGCATCTTGGAAAGGCAAGTGGTTATCCTCTCCTCTAAAGCTTATTATGATAAAATTAGTTCTTTCAGTGCTACCGGTTTTTTCCATGGCTTGCCTGAGATTACTGGTGGCAATTGAAGATGAATTGATTTCTCTAATGAGAAACTTCCTTTGGAATGGTTCGGATGAAAAAGGTAAATTCCCTTTGATAGCCTGGAAAAAGATTTGCCAACCGAAAAAGGCAGGAGGTGTTGGCATTCACCAAATATCGATTATGAATTTAGCAATGGATGCTAAGTTGGTTTGGGAGATCTGTAGCGGAGGGAAGCAAAAATGAGTAAGGGTCTTGAAACATAAATATATGGATTCCCTGGAACCTAAAAGGATTATGACTATCAACAATCCTCCCAGAGGCTCGGCTATCTAGAATTTCATTATGGACAACAAGGAAATCATAAGTGATCAGGTTACCTACGATGTCAGGAATGGCAGGGATGCCTCCTTTTGGTTTGATTCTTGGTCTGGTGAAGCTTCCCTATGCCACAACCCTTCTCTGCAACCTATTATGGCAGAAACCTGTCGCCTTTGGGGGCACAATATCTATGATTATGGTTATCCGATCCAAGAAAATGGTATTGCCAAATGGAAATGGAACTCTTTGGATCAGCTGGACTTGGATCAGCATCAGAAGGACCTGTTTACTGACATTCTCAACAAAAGGTTTATTTTCCCTTCCCCTAATAAGGACATTATTAGGTGGTGTGGTTCCTCCGATGGTAAATACAAAGTATGTTTTAGTTACAAACTGAAAGAAGCGGCTATCGACAAACAAGACTGGCCTTTTAATATTTTTTGGCATCAACATCTCCTTCCCAAAGTAGGCTCCTTTGCTTGGATGGCTTGTCAAAAAAAAATCTTGACTCGAGAAAGGCTCCAGTCAATGGGTATCAATGGACCCAGCAGATGTCCTTTATGTTTGGAACAGGAAGAGACTGCGGATCATCTTCTTCTCCACTGCAAATTCTCCAGTCACTGCTGGTGGCATTTCATGGGTAAACTACGAATCTTTGGGTCCTTCCCAACAGGGCTGGATAACTGATTTTGGCAATGGCCTAAACTGGTAGGTAAGGCTATTTTTGCTGATTTACTTTTTATCCTCCCATCTCTTCTAATCTAGGAAATCTGGAAAGAAAGGAACCACAAAATCTTCCATGGTAAAGAAATGAGCCTATTGTCTCTTTGTGGGAAAATTAAAAACCAACTGACTGAACTCCTGAATGAGGCTACCCAATCCAAATCATTAAAGAAAAATTTGTTCACGGACTGGGATTGTAAGATTAAGCCAACTCTTCTAAACCTCCTCATCCCTCCGATCTTCAGACTAGGTACCCCAGTGGATCAGATCAATCCAAGAGTGGGGGTGAAATGGGATGCGCCAGAGGTTGGGTGGAGCAAGGTAAACTTTGATGGTGCATCTGCAGGAAATCCGAGTCAAAGTGGAGTTGGTTGTATTCTGAGGGACTCTGATGGTCTTTGTATAAAATAAATCTCTGAAAATATTGGTGTGGCCACTAATAATGAAGCGGAATTCAGAGTGTCTTTCAGAAGTCTTCAGTTAGGGAAGGAGCTAGGGGTGCAGAGAATTCACTTGGAGAGAGACTCATTAAATGTTATTAATGTGATTCGCTATAATAGCATCCCTAGTTGGCGTCTTAACTAGTGGCTTCAACCGATCTTGGCAATGCTAGCTACCTTTGATGAATTTCGGGTTAGCCACATCTACAAGGAAGGTAATGGTGAAGCTGATAGACTTTCTAAATTGGCTATAGCCATAGGTGACCCCACCTGAATATTCATCGATGATGTTTTTTGGGGCTGGTTGGTGATGTGGCATTGGTTCCATTGGTTAACATGCTATCCTCGCTCTCCGTTTAGGGGGATGCTCTCTAGTTGGGTCTATTGATGGTTGTGTGCTCTCCGGTTCATTTCACAACTTTTGGTTGTGGAGCAAATTGTTGCTTTGCTCCCCGGTAAACGCTTTACCCCCGGTCATGGTTTTCGGTGGAGAGATCGACCATTGCCCTATTTACCTATTATGGTCTCTTCTTACCAACATGATGTGACACTTTA
This sequence comes from Cryptomeria japonica, assembly GCF_030272615.1. Lineage (NCBI taxonomy): Eukaryota > Viridiplantae > Streptophyta > Pinopsida > Cupressales > Cupressaceae > Cryptomeria > Cryptomeria japonica. The sequence continues at coordinate 273,544,758 of NC_081410.1, read as the reverse complement.
CCGACATCATTGATTAGTGTCAGTTTTGGCCTCAGGGCAATTAAATATAAGTGTACTTTAATATATAGTCATGACTAGATTCTCTCCAGATTTGTTTTTGATCACTTGATGCTTAAATTCGGTCGACACCAAGTTGAGGAGCTTTGGCGCAGATGGTTTGTGGATATTTATTGGGTATGAATTGCTTGCAGGGTGTCGTATTCTCTGGTTTGATGTCGCGCTATTTAACAATGGTATACCCTTCTTTCCATCAAACAATTTCTTTCTTTCTTGGCGATTCGCTATGGAGACCCCAATCCTCCTTGAAGCTACTTGTCGCTAGATGGCTTTCCTAGGCGAAATCATGGAGAAATGTTTGCAAGAGGTCCTCTTCTCTCGACATCCTCTCATTCTCCATAGCATTAAGAGGATTCTAGGAAAGGAATTCCTCATGGCCTGTCATAGGTACAAAGCCAACGCCGATATCCCAATTTTTTTTTCTTGCAATGATGATTTACATGGGTACTAGTAAGCAGAAAGTAAAATTGTTAACGCAAATGATGTTTAAGCATCACATGTTGGGGGAAATAGATGTTGTATTGGACAATATTGATGTCAATATTAGAATTTTGTTACCCCAAAATTACTATATGTTACTAGGCAACGAAGCGAAGTTTAAGAAGCTTGTGATTGTTAATTCTCTGGATTTCGAGTCTCTCCAAGCAACCTGGTCTGGCATCTCCAAGAAAATTGATTTCTTGTTTAAAGCGGCTGGCATACAAAGCTGTTTCACATCGGAATGGTGGGCAAAATTTCTCTGTGATGAAGATATAGCAGGAATCGATGACTTTGGGATTTTGGAGAACAGAGATTTGGTGGATGGAAATGACTGGGGTTTTGGGTTGGGCGAAGAATGGTTCCCAAACAACTACCGACTCCCAAAGGAGAAGGTAGAATCGATTACTCATTCGAATTGTGGCACAGAATGTCCCATTGTTCTAGATGTGGCTAATGCACTAGCAGATGATGCTTCTGAAGACTCTCTTTGACTCTGGTTGTCACAAGGCCCTCCGGTCTCTCTGCTTTTTGAGTTTGTATGTTTTTGTCTTAAAACTATTGTATCTGTAAGAGGTTGGTTTATGTTTGTACTCTACCAGCCTTCAAGGTTGGTCTTTCTTGTCTTAGACTTGAGCTAAGGTAGGGGGTTTTCTTCCTAATTCTTTCCCCCTACCACTCTATTTGAACCAGGCCTTGTATCCTCCTTTTTTATAATACAAGGGTGTTGCCCCTATGCAGCTATTTACTTATTAAAAAAAAAGAAGTAGAAATCATAGATCTGAATTCCTTATAAAGGACCTTAGATTATGTAGGAAAATATGAGTTCACCAAATGTAAAGAAAAGTAAGCTAATATTGGGGTTAATCTAAGCTAATTCAATAAGATGCATACACATAAGCATGAATCAACCTAGATTAAATTATGACAATTAGGACTAGAATAGTCTAATAATTTATAAATTAAATTAGTTATTTTATGGAATTAAATACAATAGTAGGTGTCACTTATCTCTTTGAAAAAAGAATGGTTATCTTTAAAGAATATTATGGAATTAGATTGGTATATTCTCTAAAAATGTGATCTCTTTGTCAATTAATATAATTAAAAATTACACTACATATGTATTCTATCTAAGATCAAGCTGTAAGTCTAGATCAAGTCCATACTTTTGAATGTTTCCTCTAAGTATGAACTCAATCTATGTGATTTTCTAGACTCTTCTTTAAATTTCTTGTTTGATATTTTGTTATTTCTAATATTTGAGGGTTGGGTATTTAGATATTCTTTTTTAAGGGTTGTTGTTTCATCAATCTATATACCTTGCAAGGGTGGTTGTTTCATTTCAAGGAGACAAGTTCTACTAGGTCAACCTTAGAAATGTGTATGAATATTTAGAGACATTAGGAAAGGGCCCTAGAATGAATTTTTGTATATATATGTTACTCCATTTTTTTTTTATTATAAAATCAATGTTAGCATGTAACAAAAATACGTCAGAAATTTTCGTCAAAAAAAAAGTAAAAAATAACTAAGGACTAAAAAAGAATGCATGAAAACAACAATGAGTCCCGACAACTAGGTCAAATGAGGTACCCAAGTACAATAAAATCTCTGTAAGTGAAGAAAAAGGAGAAATCCTTGTGGGAACAAAACTCCTCTCCAAGAAGAGATGAAAGCTCAAGTGAAGGACTAAGGGGCCTCAAAACAAGAGTGTTCTAGAAGATAGGAACAAAAAGAAGAGAATGAAGAACACCACTGAAGCATGAAATAGCTGCAAACACTATCGAAGAGTAACTGCTGATTTGAAGAACCTCCAATAAAATAAAACATGACCAGGTAGAGAAGACTATAATCTGCATGAGTGCCCTCAAATGACACTACTCGAATCTGATGGCAAACAAAGGCAAACAACTGAACTCGAAGATACAAATAGCATGAAACACCAAAGTCTGAAGAGCTGATCAATTGAACCAAGGAAGCATTAGAACAATAGGACAAACCTCCCCATAATGCTAAAAAGGGAGAGAGACATGTACACTGAAAAGAACAGCCAACAAGAACTGCATGATGAAGAACTAGGAACATCGAAGGTGCAGAGAAAGTACATAGTGTCGTGGAAGGAACACTCACTTGGCACACATCATGAGGCTAATGTCATGGAAGGAACACTCACGTGACAAAGGTAAATGGCAAACAAAGACAAACATCAACCCCCCCATCGCACTTTATAAGTAGTGCATGTACAATAAGACACACGATGTGCAAGATCCAAAGTATACAATGCATGGTGGCACTTTATCTCAATGTGTTTGCATAAATAAAATGCTACAATGATCAGAAGAGATAGAAGACTGGAAACAGAAAGGATAGCCAAAGACGAGACATCCTACTCAAAGAAAGAGATCCCATGACCTGAAACATCCAAGATATTCACCAGACTGTTGAAAAGCAAAAACTTGAATAAAATATATCTGGAAAGAAAACTCATATGAATGGAAAGAACAGAGAACAAGCTTTCCAATGATATAAAGTTTTCAAAAAACAAAGTTTGGATGCTCAAGTTATGTCTCTCGGAGTGCAAAAAGGAACCTCTAGCTTTAACAACAAAAAACGCCATCAGAAAAGCAAAATAAAATTCGACCTATTTTGGTGATAGCGGCATCTTGGACATGATTTTTTATTGGCACCTTTTTCAAGGCATGAAAATTCATATGGTTGTACCTGCAAATGTGTCAAAAAAATTTCGTCAAAAAAAAAACTAAAAAATAACTAAGGACTAAAAAAGCATGTAACAAATGCATGAAAACAACAATGAGTCTCGACAACTAGGCCAAATGAGGTACCCACGTACAATAAAATCTTTGTAAAGTGAAGAAAAAGGAGAAATCCTTGTGGGAACAAAACTCCTCTCCAAGAAGAGATGAAAGCTCAAGTGAAGGACTAAGAAGCCTCCAAACAAGAGTGTTCCAGAAGATAGGAACAAAAAGAAGAGAATGAAGAACACCACTGAAGCATGAAATAGCTACAAACATTGTCGAAGAGTAACTGGTGATTTGAAGAACCTCCACTAAAATAGAACATGACCAGGTAGAGAAGACTGTAATCTGCATGAGTACCCTCAAATGACACTACTCGAATTAGATGGAAAACAAATGCAAACAACTAAACTCAAAGATACAGATGGCATGAAACACCAAAGTCTAAAGAGCTGGTCAATTGAACCAAGGAAGCATTAGAACAACATGAAAAACCTCCCCATAATATTGAAAAGGGAGAGAGACAGGTACACTGAAAAGAATTGCCAACAAGAACTACATGACGAAGAACCAGGAACATCGAAGGTGTAGAGAAAGTACATAGTGTCGTAGAAGGAACACTCACTTGACACATATCATGAGGCTAATTCCATGGAAGGAACACTCACGTGACAAAGGTAGATGGAAAACAAAGACAAACATCAACCCCCTAATGATACTTTATAAGTAGTGCACGTACAATAAGGCACAAGATGTGTAAGATCCAAAGTATACAATGCATGGTGGCACTTTATCTTAGTGTGTTTGCATAAATAAAATGCTACAATGATTAGAAGAGACAGAAGACTAGAAACAAAAATTACAGCCAAAGACGAGACATCCTACTCAAAGAAAGAGATCCCACAACCTAAAACATCCAAGATATTCACCAGAGTGCTGAAAAGCAAAAAACTAAATAAAATATATCTGGAGTAGAATCTGTAAAGAAAACTCATATGAATGGAAAGAACATAGAACAAGCTTTTGAATGATATAAAGTTTTTGAAAAATGGAGTTTGGATGCTCAAGTTATGTTTTCCTGGAGCGCAAAAAGGAACCTTTGGCTTTGACAGCAAAAAATGCCATAAAAAAGAAATAAAATTTGACCTATTTCGGTGACAGGGGCATCTAGGACATGATTTTTTTATTGGCACCTTTTTCAAGGCACGAAAATCCGTACGGTTGTACCTACAAATGCATCAGAAAAATTTTCATCAAAAAAAAAACTAAAAAAAAACTAAGGACTAAAAAAGCATGTAACAAATGCATGAAAACAACAATGGGTCTCGGCAACTAGGCCAAATGAGGTACCCAAGTATAATAAAATCTTTGTAAAGTGAAGAAAAAGGAGAAATCCCTGTGGGAACAAAAATCCTCTCCAAGAAGAGATGAAAGCTCAAGTGAAGGACTAAGAAGCCTCCAAACAAGAGTGTTCCAGAAGATAGGAACAAAAAGATGAGAATGAAGAACACCACTGAAGCATGAAATAGCTGCAAACACTATCAAAGAATAACTGGTGATCTGAAGAACCTCCACTAAAATAAAACATGATCAGGTAGAGAAGACTGTAATCTGCATGAGTGCCCTCAAATGGCACTACTCGAATCAGATGGCAAACAAAGGCAAACAACTGAACTTGAAGATACAGATGGCATGAAACACCAAAGTTTGAAGAGTTGATCAATTGAACCAAGGAAGCATTAGAACAATAGGATGAACCTCCCCATAATGCTAAAAAGGGAGAGAGACGGGTACACTGAAAAGAACGGCCAACAAGAAATGCATGACGAAGAACCAAGAACATCGAAGGTGCAAAGAAAGTACATAGTGTCGTGGAAGGAACACTCACTTGACACACATCATGAGGCTAATGTCATGGAAGGAACACTCACGTGACAAAGGTAGATGGAAAACAAAGACAAACATCAACCCCCCATGGCACTTTATAAGTAGTGCATGTACAATAAGGCACAAGATGTGCAAGATCTAAAGTATACAATGCATGGTGGCACTTTATCTCAGTGCGTTTGCATAAATAAAATGCTATAATGATTAGAAGAGTTAGAAGACTAGAAACATAAAGAACAGCCAAAAAGGAGACATCCTACTCAAAGAAAGAGATCCTAGGACCTGAAACATCCAAGATATTCACCAGAGTGCTGAAAATCAAAAAACTGAATAAAATATATCTAAAGCAGAATATGAAAATAAAACTCATATGAATGGAAAGAACATAGAACAAGCTTTCCAATGATATAGTTTTTGAAAAACAGAGTTTGGATGCTCAAGTTATGTCTCCCAAAGTGCAAAAAGGAACCTCTGGCTTTGACAACAAAAAACGCCATCAAAAAGCAAAATAAAATTTGACCTATTTCGGTGATAGGGGCATCTGGGACGTGATTTTTTATTGGCACCTTTTTCGAGGCATGAAAATCCGTACTGCTGTACTTGCAAATGCATCAGAATTTTTTTGTCAAAAAAAAATATGAAAAAATAACTAAGGACTAAAAAAGCATGTAACAAATGCATGAAAACAACAATGGGTCCCGACAACTAGGCCAAATGAGGTACCCAAGTACAATAAAATCTCTGTAAAGTGAAGAAAAAGGAGAAATCCCTATGGGAACAAAACTCCTCTCCAAGAAGAGATGAAAGCTCAAGTGAAGGACTAAGAAGCCTCCAAACAAGAGTGTTCCAGAAGATAGGAACAAAAAGAAGAGAATGAAGAACACCACTAAAGCATGAAATAGCTACAAACACTGTCGAAGAGTAATTGGTGATTTGAAGAACCTCCACTAAAATAGAACATGACTAGGTAGAGAAGACTTTAATATGCATAAGTGACCTCAAATGACACTACTTGAATCAGATGGCAAACAAAGGCAAACAACTAAACTCGAAGATACAAATGGTATGAAACACCAAAGTCTGAAGAGCTAATCAATCGAACCAAGGAAGCATTAGAACAATAGGAAAAACCTCCTCATAATGTTGAAAAGGGAGAGAGATAGGTACACTGAAAAGAACTGCCAACAAGAACTGCATGATGAAGAACCAAGAACATCGAAGGTGCAAAGAAAGTACATAGTGTCGTGGAAGGAACACTCACTTGACACACATCATGAGGCTAATGTCATGGAAGGAACACTCACATGACAAAGGTAGATGGCAAACAAAGACAAACATCAACCCCCCCATGGCACTTTATAAGTAGTGCATGTACAATAAGGCACAAGATGTACAAGATACATAATGCATGGTGGCACTTTATCTTAGTGTGTTTGCATAAATAAAATGCTACAATGATCAAAAGAGACAGAAGACTAGAAACATAAAGAACATCCAAAGATGAGACATCCTACTCAAAGAAAAAGATCCCTGGACCTGAAACATCTAAGATATTCACTAGAGTGCTGAAAAGCAAAAAATTGAATAAAATATATCTAGAGCAAAATCTGGAAAGAAAACTCATATGGATGGAAAGAACACAGAACAAGATTTCCAATGATAATTTTTTCGAAAAACAGAGTTTGGATGCTCAAGTTATGTCTCTCGGAGTGCAAAAAGGATCCTCTAGTTTTGACAGAAAAAAACACCATCAAAAAGGCAAAATAAAAAGTTCAAACCTCCAGATCTAGATAGAGCTCGGAAAGAGCTTTCCGACGATATAAGATTTTTGAAAAAGCGCCTCCATATGACCAAGTTATGGCCAAAAGAAAAAAAAAACCCACTTGTAGGGCATAAAGAGGGTAAAAAAAATGACAAAAATTTCTGACGCATTTGCAAGTACAGCCGTACGGATTTTCGTGCCTTGAAAAAGGTGCCAACAAAAAATCATGTCCTAGATGCCCCTGTCACCGAAATAGGTCGACTTATATATCAAAATTCATGGAAATGACCTTCTGGATCCAACCGTGAGGTCCTTTTGGCACCAAAATGTACCAAAAAAAGAACTAGCTACCCCCAGAAATGGAAAAAAGCAACTTCACAAACCTCCGAATACACAAATCTGAAGAAGAAGGCCCAAAATCTCTCATGAAGAGAATAGGGGCATGCAGATCTGGAGCTCTGATACCATATTGGAGTTGAGGAAAAATCAACTCTATAGCTCCCAAAGATCACCTGCATGCAAACTTGTCACAGAAGGAGAGAAGCAAAAAAGCTATGGAGACCAGAATTCAAAGATCTAGAAAAGAGGAGTCATATTGATTGTGCAACAAGAATGCAATTCAATAATTACAACTGTTATGAAAATACAAAGAGAGAATCCTTATAAGAGGATACTCGAAACCCTAAAGAATTATAAGATTCCTAAGTTTAGCTTAAGCATAGAGTATAATAGACTAAAAATTAAATAAATAATTATTAGCTAATAAAAGATAACTCTAACGTATATGTTACTCCATTTGTTTTTTATTATAAAATCAATGTTAGCTAAGGTGATCCTTAACATAGCCAAAAGCTATTAACAACACTTTAACAACAAAATATGAAACTAAAAATGAAAGTCTATTAGCAAAGAATGAAAAGAGCAATAGGGGCATACCCTATAAGTCTAGAGATCCATGAAAAACAAAAACAAAAAATAAACAGACCAAGACCTAAGGGGTTGGCTTACGAAGCCCAACCAGACCAAGGACATTGTTTCAATCCTCCATAAAGAACTTGTAGAGTTCCTTGTAGGCCTGTTTATCTGAATCCTCTTTAGAAACCTTATCTTGTAGCAGGCAAAGGGTTATAGCCAAGCTGTGCATTACTCTGATGCAAAACTTGTTGATACTAACAAGTTGTTTATCCCTAGAGTCTCATTTGCACTTCATCTCCTTTATCTCTTCTGATGCAGAGCATCATGGAAAACCAACTCACAACCAAGGATCTTGCTGATCCAATCATCATTACAATCATTAAGTGGCAATGCAAATGGTATTCATCCATTCTATAATGCAATCACAATATAATCTTTACACAAGGGTTGTCTATCAAATACTTCCACCATATGCCACCAATCAACCCCAAACCACTTTAAAAGGTTATATTCCATCCCTACAGACCTTAATTCAATATTTTAGATCATAAAATTCACCAAAACATGAGACAACAAATTCTTTATTCCCATGGAGTACCCTAGTTCAAGGTTTCATCCTTAAAAACTATTTTCACAAAAATAACCACAACTTCTTCAATTCTTAACCAAATTAAGTGAGATAAAAATAAATTGAAAGAGGGTTTAGAGACCTTTCCAAAACATATATCCTTTCTTCATCATTATTCTTAATTTGGCCATATCAAATGCTGCAACAGGACTGCTCCTACCTTTACCAGTCTGATTTCACAATAAAATGCAGATTGACAGTCATTAATAACTTTTTACATATTGAAAATAAATCCAATCTCTTCAGTCAGATTGTAGATAGTTCAGATAAACAACTTTTCCCCAAGTTATAGCCAGATCCAACGGTTAAATAAAAAGTTATGAAGCTTTTCCCAAAACTGGTTAACCCTAGGCAGGGTTTTGGCAGTTACAAACTGTTTTCACCAAAACGTCCATAACTTTCTCAAATCTGCATGAAATAAACTCAAACAAAAAGAAATGGAAAGCTTATTCATTTTTATACACTATCCAATTAATAACACATGGTTTTCCAGGCTGTACATGGCCGTACAAGGCCTAGAAACCAGAGGAAAACCTTTAAAACACCAAAATAACAAATTGATTTCAATGCTTCCCAATGCCTTCCATTTCTTCTTTTTCATGGATTACAATCCTTAAATACATAAATCAACCTCTTGGGTCGAATTCCCTTTGAAAATTAACTAAATAACCACCTTTCAACCAAATGACACCTCCTCTATCTAGGTTTTGTCTTGACAACTCTTTGAGTTTGCACTCAAAACTTGTTAAGATATTACATGGAAATTATTAACACCTTATAATGGACCAAATAACACAATTTACATCATTTTCCCCCTTCATGATACTTTTACACAAATTTGACCTCATAAACCCAATCAAGACTCAAATACACAACTTGGGCAACTTTGGACAAAATGGCTCATTTAGCCTTACATATTATGATTCAATGGACTCAAATGACCTTAATAGATTATGAATGACTCAAATACAATCAAATTGTTCACATTATGACTTTTGACCTCCTGGTATGCTTGTGTGCTGAGGTGCTCTTGCACCATCTTCCCTCAAAGCCTAAAATTCCTCAGCCATCTCGTGGTTTTCCAAACAGCTCCTCAGCTCTCAAACTTCATGTTTAAGGTCCTAAATCTCATCATCCCTGAGATGGTTGGTGGGCTCCATAGACTCTTTTGTCTTCATATTCTATTTGCCCTCTTCTATAGCATGACCACTCCTTTTTTATTTTTTCCTCTCCCCCTTTTTCTTACCACCTTTCTTTCCCTTCTCAATTTCATCAACAACATCCCCTTTCTTACCCTTAGCCCCTTCGACACCCAAATCAGGCGCCATATGTTACTCCTTTAGTTGTACCAAACAATCAATAATATATATTGCTCTTTTAATACTCTACATTGAGATAAGGAGTGTCAAATATGAGAGACATGAAATGAATGCAATTATTTATGCATGTAAATGCTAACACATTATTAAATTTAATAAGAATATGTACTTAGTTGGCTTAGGGTGAGTGTATATATATTTGATTTCTCTTTTAATGCTCTACATTGAGATAAGGAGTGTCAAATATGATAGATGTGAAATGAAAGCAATTATTTATGCATGTAAACGCTAACACGTTATTAAATTTAATAAAATATGTGCTTAGTTGGCTTAGGGTGAGAGAATGAAGGGGGATAGTTGGCCAAATTTGAATTCTAAATTTCAAAAAGGAAAGGGTCAAGTCTATGATTGCGGAGTCAACCCTAAGATCTCAAAAATGATTTAAGTGGGTGGGCAAATGACCTAATCTCGATGTAACAACTAGGCAAGTGTAGGTGTATGTTTAAATGTAAAAAATTTGTGGGTATGCAAATGTATGAAAGTAAATGCATATAAGAATAAGATTAAGATTGAATTCATATGGATATGTTCATAGTGAATGGATAAAGGCTAGGAGAATAAGCCAACTTCACACAATATCATGTCATCAAGTGCTAGAACAAGTGAACAAAACCTTTTGGTCAAACTAGAACATTAAGTGAACAATAAAATCTTGGTATGGTCTGACAAGAAATAAGCATGCCTCTCCCAAATTTAGTAGCAAGGACATAGGGGATGTTGATGAGGCTTTGCTAGTAGACATTAAGAAAATTTTGTCTTACAAGAGCTAAGTTCTATTATGAAGCCATCTATGAGAATGTTTCAACTTGATGTGTATTCATCTATATGTGGTGGGAACAATTAAGTACAAACTAAAGAGGTATGTTTGGGGAGAAATAACATGGGAACTACTTGATATAAAGAAATTCTATTAAATTTATGAATTGATCCTTGAGTGATAGTATGATTATGGATCTCACCATTACAACCTGAGACATGAATGATACTAATTATTCAAAGTAAATTAGATCCTAATATACCAAATTATAGAATGTTGTATACAAACACAAATTTAATTAGAAATTAATTCAAATTACCTATATTTGAGAATGCTTAGAGAGATAAACTATTTGGTTCATTTGTAAGTCAATTTAACCTATAGACAATTCAAAAGTTAATCATGTAGAACCTTATATACATTTAAGAGTTAATTTTTTTCACTAAAAAAAAAATATATTTTTATTAATTAGAAATTAAAAAATGCAAACCTTATCTTTGTCTATATTATCTTTGGTGGCTTTTTATTGAATGTTTTTGTGCAGTCAAATTTTGCATTGTCCTTTTGTTTCCCATATTAGATTCTTTGTAAAATATGACTTGATAATTCCTTTGTCAAAATTTCACTCCAAATTCTCCCAATATAACAAAAATGTGAGATTATCTTTCTATTTTGATTTGAAAAATAAAATAAAAAAACACATATTTATTTGCAAATATAAAATGAAAAAATAATAATTTTGGGTCAGTTGGCTGACCTTTGAACAAAGGTTGATCATTAAAAAATATATTTTTTTAATTTGGGAACCTTCGTTCAAAGGTCGCCCACTACTAATTTTTTTTGCATTAAAAAGGACTTTTGATCAAAGGTACCTTGAAATGAAGGTCTTTAGATAGGACTTTCTAACCTCCCTCTATAGATTTCCTCAAAAAATTCACTTTCAAAGCTTGGGTTGAAGGTATAAATGGAATCAACTTGACAAACCAAGTTGTAAGATCATAGCCCTTGAAACGAGTTTTCCAACAAGTATAATTTAAATATATTTTGGTTTTATTATGAATTTATTTTTCATGTTTTATTAAACCTAGGTTTTTCACTAAACATCAAGTTCCTTGTTCTACACATGTGGAAAAATAGTAAATTAATGAAAAAATTCTAAAAATTATCTATGCATTATGGGTTGATGTCCTTGTTCTAACAAAAAAAAAATTGATACTTACAAAACAAGCTATGCGTGACATCATACACGAATTTCTAAATTATAATTAATTTGACTTCAAAAACTTAATTAAAAATTTATTCAACAAAATGTTATGAAACCAAATGCAAGCGTTAGATATTGGTGTTACAAATCTAAATATTCAAAAAACCATATTTTTATCCTTTGTATAAAAAAATGTCATGCACAATGTCATAAATGTCACTGTTAAAAATGTTGTTTAATATAAAAAAGGTTATTAAAAGTCATGTACAAAAATCACAATTTAACTCCAATTTTTTTTAAATATACATTTAGAATCTATAAACAAAATCTCACAAATCACTAGTTCACACCATCCTCAAATTCCTAATGATTTAGCTACTATAGGTGTTAGAAATTGAAGATTTAGTTTAAAATGTTGATTTGAATGTCAAGTTTCACCAAAAAGATTGTATCCCAAGATCCATTGTATCTCTCCCAAATACCACAAACCATCTTAATGTTGATTCCTTAAGTGTGGTAGGAAATAATTTTAGTTTATGTGCAGCTATGATATAGTCATAATTTCGACAAAGGAAATTAGATTCAAACAAGAATGTGTCAATGCCCTCCATCACAAGACCATGAAAATTGGGAAGGGTTGAGGGAGGTATACTTTTCATTGTAGCATTCCTCTATTTGTTAATGATAGGATGGTGAAATGTGGTAGTTTATTATCTTAGTCTATATTTCCTAAGTCTCTCATTGTATGATGGGATCCAATAGATGACTGAGAGCTTGGAAATAAGGAGTTGGAACTAGATGTAGGAGTTGATGGTGAAGATTAATGAGGTGGATTGTTTTTAAGATAGTGTATCCCACTTGGTTGTTCTTCTCTTATTTCTACCACATCGAATCAATTACTCCTTCTAGTGTTATTAGTTGGAAGGAATATTCCAAAGGGATCTCTTATCCTTGTATGCAACAAATTTAGATCAATCCCAAACTTGCTTGCACACTTTTAGTAAATATTTTGATGTTTGATAAGGTTTCTAATGGTCCTAAATTCTTAAAACAAAAGTTACTATTCCTATGAAAATAGGAGATGACTTTTAAAATCCATGATACTCTCATAGTTTGGTATCATCCCAATAATGACACCAAAAATGTCTACTCTCCTATATCAACTAATGATTTGAGGTTGTTCAATATTACTCTACAACTTAGGGATAAGATTATCCTAAACTAAGCAACCATTAATTGTTATAGGGTATATTTAAATGTAAGCTAGGGTTGTAAAATTAAGATGATGCCTATACAATGTATACACTAGGGGGTACTCAAGTTTTTGTCATATTTTAAATTATAAAAATTCATTAATCTATTTATAAGCATTACTAAAGTGGTAAATGTCTGAAAAGAATAAACAATTTTGTTAAACTATAATTCACAACTACGAGTAATAACAAATTTAGCAAAATAAAATAAAATAACAAAAAGGTAAGTAAAAGTTTCAAAGATGAAGGTGTGAGGTAGGAATTAGGCATAAGGAAATCATAACACAAATTAGCCAACCACAAAGTTGAGGTAGGAATTAGGCACAAGGAAATCATAACACAAATTAGCCAACCACAATACTAAATGCTATGAAATTAACCCCTAACACAATCAATAGAGGCATGAAAATGAAATACTAAAATGAAAATGCAAACCAACACATGTATCTTCTTCATTGTTTCTCCATTGTCCTTCTTTCTCCTTCAAATAGATGTATGTGGTTCTCACCTACAAAGCAAGTGTATTTGAAAGCAATTGATGACAAGATGATAGCAAAGATGATTTAGACAGCATAAGGATACTCAAAATGTGGTTGTTAAAAATGAGCAATGAGAGCTCAATTTATAAAAAAATTAGAATTCATTGGATGGCTAAGATTGATTTGAGACTTAGGAATCAATGGATGAGATTAAATGAGACAACTTGTTAAGTGAGGATAAAAAGGAAGTTGCATTTTCAATGTTGAGGAAGAAATAGAAATGAAGAGAGTTAAGTGAAAATAAATATTAGAAACATTTGTTTTCAACAAAACATGCCAAAATGAAATAGAGTTAAGGAGTAGTGATGAATAAGTTGAATGGAGTGTTAAAAGGAGATAGAAATTAGCAAGTGGAAGAGTTAAGTGGGAATAAAAATTGGACGGTGCAAGAGTTAAGTGGGGTCATAAATAAATAAATAAAATTCATTCACCCACACATGGTAATTAAATAAATTAAAAATTTATTTAATTAGAATAACTTGGAGAAAGGGATTAATCATGGAAGAATAATTAGCTTAGAATAAAAGGATTAAATAATCAAGTGAACTATTTAATCAAAGAGGAATAATTAAGATAAGGTGATTAACAACAAATTAATTGATTAGAAAGAGATAATGATGAATATTAATTGAATAATGAAAATTATTTTATTAATGGTTTAGAAGAATAGTAATTAAATAATTAAGAATTATTTAATTATAGGAAATTAGAAGAAGAGTATTTGTACTAAAATTATTTAATTAGTTTAGACGAAAAAGGTTAGAGAAAAGTGTCATCAAAGACTTAGGACAATTTTCAATATCTATAGAAGGTATACACACACAAAGCATAGTTAAATAATTGTTATAGGTATAGTAAAGTTGCACAAATGAATAAACTAAGCAACAATAAAATCACAATAATCCTAATAAACTAATTATGAGTGAGCATTGACTTGGATAAGTGTACTCACTAATTTAAATGATCAAATACAATTACTTCTTCATCGATACTTCATATTTTTATTCATTCATTCATGAAGTAATTATTAATGAGAGTAATCAACTACACAAATTTAACTATTGATACTAGAAAACATATTGAATAAAAAAGATGAGATCGATCTAATCCATTATTTCTTTCATCACATTATAAGCTTAACTACTCTAACTACCTAGGGCTAATCAATCACTCATAATAGCTATTAGGAAGAGGGTTATTTGCTAAAGCATCACAAGCACAAAATGGAAATAAAGTCCTAGCAAAATTTTGTATTCATCATAAGGAAGATTTGATGACTAAGACAAATACATAAACAAATAATATTTACAACAAAAGTATCTTAAATGATAAAGTTATCGATTGGTAATAGGGGTCTGTAATTGTTTCTTTGGTGGACACCTCATTTATCATCATGCTTATCATTGCAGACCCATGTTCTATGTTGCTACAGGAACATTGTTGTTTCTACACATTATCAAACTACAAGAAGTCTACATCACGTGTCTTTGTTGCAAAATATGTTAGCTTCTTCATTTGTTTAAAATTAAGATAAATCATAATATTTAACATGTCCAACAAGCACATATACATGCAAGTATTCATCATACCATTAATAATTATGATATCGTGCTTAATAGTAGTCATGTAAGTTCAAGGAGAAAAAAATAAAAAGTTCAACAATCTTTGGAGGATTAAGAGATAAATAAAGTAATTAATAAGTCATTAAAAGACCTATGAATCTTTTAAACAAGGTGCATAGGAATTTGTGGTCATGTTGGTTTCTACACCATGCATCCACGCACAATATTTTAAAACCTTTGAAAAGAAATGAGCTACATGTGTGAAATGATAACAATTATATTTCATAAACATAGCTCACCACCTCACATAAACAAAAGGACTCCCATGGTAATAGAAGTGGTTTTCATGGCTATACAATAATGTGGATTTGTTATCTCACCATAATATTATTGTGTGAGCTAACCAGTTTGTTTAATAATATACTTTTTTCAAAATATCCCATGCATGTCACTTGCTTAAAAATAGCTTAATAATCTCATGCATATCACTTGCTTAAAAATAGCTTAAATATCCCATGCACGTGGAATATACATTGAACGAATGAATGAGTGCTTTTAATAACGTTCATGAGGCCAAACAACTTATGGGACCCATGGGTTGGCAACCAAGAAAACCATGCAAAGGCTAAAATGTGGTGTTTGCTAAACCTCCTTTTTCTTTTCCTTTTGCATCTTGGATCTTATAGTGTGTAACTTGATCAGGAAATTTGCAACTCTTGTTATAAATGTAACTCGATTGGAATGTCATGATAAAAAAATATCAAGTAGTAAAAAGCATATTATTATATAAAAATATAACTTATTATTTTAAACTTAAATATTATAATTTTATTAATAAGAAATGTTAATTTTTTAAACTTAATAAATGTAAAATAATAAATACTTATGAAATTAATATTAATAACATTATTAAAAAACTTCACTGACTATATGGAAAAGCTTCACAGAAGCAGAAATTCTGTGTCTTATGGTTTTGCTAAAAGCTGGAGTAACAACAGAGTCACCCTATTCGGGGAGATTTGGCAAATTGATGAAAACCTAGTTGCAAAGGTCACGGGTCTTCAGACAGAGGGGACTAAATTCTACAAGGATCAGAAGTATGCAACTGAAGCTTTCAAAAACTTCCCGAACTCGGAGGATGAGAAGGGCAAGCTTGTGAAGAAGGACAACATCTCCTACTGCACTCCCCAGCAGGTAAAGCCCTTCTGGCAAAAAGTTCTAAGGGTTTTAATGGAGTATTTGACTGTGGATGGTAGATTTACAAAAATTTATAGCTATCATTTCACTATTTTGAACCATTTCCATCATGGGGCTAAAATATCCCTGCCCTTCTATTTAGCATCCTCTCTAAATGAGAGCCTTGCAGACCATGCTAAAAATCCTAACTCTTACCCTTTAGCCCACCAGGGGCTTATACTGGTAATATATGAACATCTAAAGGACAAGGTCAGGGCAACCAAGGATGACCCCTTGATCATTAACGCTCATATCTCTGAGAGCTGCAAAGACTCTGACTCGAATGGGGATCAGCCCAACACCCCTACCCATAAAAAAAGGAAAGCTGAAACAGAGCATGAGGAAAAGGAGGTGCATTGTGATGAGGAAGAGGAAAAGGATAAGGACACTGATACTGAAATGGAGCAAAACAAGGATGAGAACTATGGTGAAGGGGAGGAAGGGGGTAACTCCGAAAACCCTCACTCTAACCCTAAGGGCTCAGAAAGTGAGAATGCTGCTCTGAATCCTAAGGAGTATGACAACCCTAACTCTGAGGAGACTGAATAGGGCAAGGACTCTGCGAACACCATCTTGAACACCGCCCATAACTGAACTCTGGAATCCTTCAATTTCTAGAAATGGGTTGTTGAAAACATCACCAGTATGCAAGGTAAGCAAAGGGAGCTGGAAGATAAGATTAATAAGATGATTAAGAATTCTGACTTTGGGAAACAAAATGAGGATAAGGAAAACAGTGAAGCTGAGGAGGAAATGGAGATGGAGGACTGGCTGGAGAAAGATCTGATCAAAGGGGACCTGAAACATTTGGAGGATGTTATTAGAACTCTGAAAGAGCAGGCGGAGGAGGACAAAGGCAACATCAACACCCGGATCGCCCGTAATGAGAAGGCTCTAAAAAGCCTCATGAACCATAGCCTCCAGGTCCTTAAAGTTTCTTCCCAAAATATGAACGCTTTGGTGGATCATTTGGAAAGGAAAAATCAAGATAAGAACCTGGTAATTATAGAAGATGCTCCAACCTCCAGCCCCACCCACCAGAATCCTAGACGCAGAACTAGGCAGACCACTATTGGGAAGGACACCAAAATGAAAGAGAGCTAGTTGGGACAGGAAAACAACGACCTAAGGGAAGTGGCCAAGGTGATGATGCTCTTGGTACAAAATGCTGAGGAAACTATGAAGAGTTTTTAATTAACTTGTAATGCTGGGCTTGGGGCCAATTTCTTGCTGGCCTCTTGCTGTCCCTTTCTCTGCTGCTGGTTTTTTTGCTGGTCTTTTGCAGCTATCTTGTTTTGTTTCCTTCTTGGCTATCTATCGAATGTAATCAGGTTTCGGGTCCCTTAAAACCTGTTTTTACTTAATCAAAAACATTATTAAAAAACTTAAAGTTAATATTAATAAATTTATAAATATTAATATTAATATAGCAAGTGTAGAGTCAAGCTAATAAATTTGCATTGTCGCTATGATTGTTATACTAATATTAAAATTATAGTAGTGGATACTATTCATAAGTCATTGTAAATTGTGTTGAGATGATTAATAAGCTTGTATCATCTAAATATATGCATTTGGAAGTAACCTTACAAAAAAATCTCCTTTAAAATTAGAACAAGTTGAATTACAAGACTTAGATGAGCTTTCATTCACTTAAAAAATCCTATGAAATGTACTCAATATTTTTGCTTAATTAATTTAATATATTTGATAATAATTTTTAAAATAAAAATAAAATAATTATTTAACATTATTTAGCACTTATTATTAATTATTTTAATTTTTAAGATTAAAATATATAAAAATTAAGAGATAAACATTGCAATTAATATGTTTCAATTGTTAGATAATGACAACAATCAACCAAAATCTTATTATAAAAAACTACTTTATCCTTAACAAATAATCCACAATTTCTTTAAGGGAAGAATCTAGATTGTCTATGTTTATTTCATTCCACTATTTAGCATTTATTATTATTTGTTTAGATTTTTTAAATAAAAATATCCCATAAAATTTGAAGATAAAAATTACATTTAATATGTTTCAATGTGTTGGATAATAACAACAGTTAAACTGTATAAGTATGCATTCCTTGTTACTTCAAGTTACCTTCAAATTTACCATGAATTTTTCTTTGCTTGTACATTGAGATTGCCAAACTTTTCTCTTATTGTTGAATACTACCATTAGGTTTCATATAAACCATTGCGAGGGACTTTATTTCATAAAGGCATAAGCTATAAAAATGATAAATATGGGCTTTTGGAATGGAACATAACTTTATTTATTTATATAAAGTATTCTAATTATATGCATTTTTCTATATTTTTGCCATTTTAGCAATGTTTCAGTGTGTTCTTGAGTTTTAAGAATAGATGGATGGGGCTATGTAGAGACAACAACCATCTTAATTTGGAAGTAGTGTATTCAATATTTACAACATCTTTTCAATTAGAATACATCCACACATGATAGAAATCAATGCCCATTCTTGATATAAGAAATGTAATCTAAGTATATTAATAATCACAATGTCTTGGATTTTATTATTTAAGGTAGCAATAAAAGTTATCTTGTAGATATTGTAACTATTATTCCATAAAATAGCCCATTATTGGTACATGCTTTTGAAGCTTAAAATGATTAAGCTACAATGACCCACCTAGAGGCAATCTAGACAAGTTCAACTCCATGGTGCCTCATGGTTGAGTTCGAGTGCCAAAGACCAAAGGGGTTTGAACTCATTTTTTTTTTAAATATTGTTTGGGATGCTCTTAACATAAGATTTAAGCAATAATGTCAATTTGATTGAGGCCGAGGGAAATTAACTTCTGATTATTTAGAGCATGAAGTTGAGGTCAGTTACCCATCAATTTTTAAGAACACATTTGATGAGGCCTTACCCTTTTCTAGATTTTAGTAAATCTAGTTTAATCTATTGATATAAAGAAGCTAATAGATTGGTAGAGTTGCTAATGATTGTGCCATTGAATTCACATTGCATGCCACCTGAAGCTTGCTCTCTTATTGGATCCCCTGGCATTGACTTCTCATCTTTACACCAAATGTGGGCTCCCACCTTTTTTCATTGATATGTCAATAATTGTAAAACACATAATTCAAATTTGCAATTCCTTTCAAACACATTTTATATAGAATACACTTATCGCACCTCCTTTTGATGCAAGTGAACTAGTATTATATATGGAAAAACCTAATTAAAATGAAGACCAAAACTTAGGCAATGTAAGATAAGTCCACTTCACAAAAAATGTAAACAAAAAAATCACTTTACATGAATAGTCTAGAATAATGAGATAAATGCAAATAATAAGCATACAATTAAGCTAGATTTAATTAAAGTAGCTAAGTCAATGAATCCAAATGCTATTTTCATAAATTAATTGTCATGAATCAAGCTACTTTGGGAACAATGATGTCTATAAATAGTGTTGATATCATTCAAAATTTAATAGTGGAGGTCCATAAAATTAATGTTCAATATCTAATGAATGCCTTAAGTTTTCTAGTCTCATAAATCTTTGTGAGTCAAATTTGAGTCCCTTAGGATCAAGCTTAAGTGTTGTGAGAGTGACTTGATGCACAAAAATGAACTATAACTCATAGGAATAATCTGTAAGCAGATTGTAGCAAAGAATGTTTCACCTTCATCTTTGTGATGTTTAGATTTGTGAAATCATGCTTTACAATCACTTTGTGTGAGTTTACCAAATCATCGAAGTTCATGTTTTTTCTAGGTTAATGTTCTATTTGGATCAACTTATTATTTTTAGTGACTGAGCAAAGACAACACTTTGAAGCATGCAAATGCCATATGAGATAATGATTCTATTGTTTTTAAGAAATTAAAGTTTGTGCTAATGATTTCTCCTTGTTGGAAACATATTCCTTTGTGTATTAATTATACAAATGGATGTCTTTAATACCAAAACCTAACACCAAGTCACATAAATATGTACATGTGAGCTCATAATGACTAGTAGGAAAATGTAGGAGTCTAAACATTTGAATTTTAATTTGTAAAATTTGGTGTCAATTTCAAACCACTCAAAATTCATCTCAAGACACTGAAAAATTCTAATTTTAAGACATGAAGTCAATGTATAGAAATTGGTATGAATAAAGGTGTAATAAATGATGTGTAAATAGATATACGAATACATATAAATAAGAATACAATAAGACATACTCCATAAAAAATACATATATAAAATAAAAAACAACAAATAAATATAAAACAATAAAAATAAACATTGAATCATAAACCAAATTTAAGACAAAATGATAAAATAAATATTAAATCATAAACTAAATTTAAGACCTAACTCATCATTTATTAATATATATATACACTAATAAATCCAAAACTAGATAAAAAATAAATATAAGCATACAAATTTCCCCATTAAAGTATGAATAAGAAGTAATTTCAAAGTAAAAAATAAAAATCGGAGGAGTAGTTTTGACCAAAGCCTTTTTAGAAAATTGAAGTCTAAGTAATGTGGTTTGACTTGACTGGGTGTGGTAAAGGCAGAGAGGAGGGGCAAGGCAGGGTTGTGGAATCTTCAATTTTCTTTTTCTATGCAAGACTTTGACGGGAGACTTTTCTAGATTTGAATCCACTGCCCTCCACCCTCCACCCTCCATCCTCCACACAATTTATTACCACATCTTCTCCTCCCCTTCCATAAATTCAAGACTTGATTACCCCTACCTCAAAGTCAACTAAATCGACCCTAATATTTATTATTAATTATTTACTCCGGTTAAGTGCTTTTTATTTTGGTAAAGGTTTTCTATTATTATATTTTATAAACCTTTTATTAATGGGTTGTTAACTATAAGGAGCTTTCATATAACTAAAGTAAGATTTTTATGTTTTTAATATTAAATTTTTTAATAAGTTTTTTTTGGATTAGTGCATTTGGTCTTGGCTGTCATTTTAGGTGGGATTTGATATTGGTTTGATGTGTCGTGATGTGTTGTGAATGTTTGATCTTAGTTTGATGTGTGATGAAAGAGATGAATTTATAAGAAAGTTTCCTCTTGAACAATCTTATTTTTTTATTATAAAAATATTAATTTTTTTAATAAATTAAGAAAATACATAAATCAAACAATAATGTGATTAGATAATATTGCTTCTAGTTTAAATTGTGTGCAATTTTTTGAATCAACATTTCCATCACATACCATAATCCATCATTAATTGATCATTGTAATAATAGATGTAATCTAAAAATAATAATTCAGTATCTACAAATCTCTTTTTATCTCTTATGATTAATGTAATTATTTATTGGTAAGAAAGAGAATTTAGAGCAAAGGAGAAAAAATCTCCTTCAATTTAGCGACGTATGGGATTAGGTGGGGAAGGCGGGATGGCGTGTTGACTGGGGCGGCAGAGTCCCATTCTGGGTTAGAGTTGAGGGACCCACCGTCCCTCTCTCTCTCTCTCTCTATTGACTCTCCCAATTTCCAACGGACCCAGAAGAAAAAACAAGCATGGATTTGCCATCGGAAGGTGCGCACGAAGGGGTGTGCAGAGAAAATATGCCTCATTTTACACTCCCGACATGGATGGATTTCTCATCTTCTTAGTCCTGCCTGTTGTAGGAATTGGGAAAGGAGTCCGTGGAAAACTGCCTCAAGACTAAGTGATTTGGGGAATAGCAAGTGTTAAAGCCTGTGCCTGCACTGCTCTGCACAAGTTCAGCTCAGCCATGGCTAAGATTCCAAGTGTTGATGTCGTGAGTTGGGTTTTATTCCAGCTGCTGCTATGCTCGATTCCGTGCCACAGCCTTCTCCAAACACCAGAGTTCGACGAAGATGACATCAAATGCCTCAACCAGACGAAAGCAGAATTGACAGATCCAAACCAGTCCCTTTTCACTTGGCGGTTTGGGAACAGCAGTCATGGGTTCATATGCAACTTTGTTGGAATTCAGTGCTGGCACAACGACGATGGGAAAGTGCTGAGCACAAAGCTGCCTGGCATGGAGCTTTCGGGACATTTCCCTAGCGGGTTGAAGTACTGTGGGAGTATGACTAACCTGGATCTCTCTAGCAATAGTCTTTCAGGCTCCATCCCAAAGGATCTCTGCAAATGGCTTCCATTTCTTGTCCAGATTGATCTCTCGTCAAATCAGTTTACTGGGTCGATCCCCCCTGAGCTCGCGAATTGTACTTATCTGAATGTCCTTCACCTGAATGACAACCAACTTAGCGGCTCGATTCCATGGGAATTGACCCGGCTGGAGCGGCTCAACGACTTAAATTTTGCGAATAATATGCTCACAGGCCCAATACCCGCTAAGTGGGCCTCTAATAGCTCCGACTTTTTCTCGGGTAACCCTGGCCTATGCAGCAAACCCTTAAGCAAGGGATGCGCGGAAGGTAGCTCTTCTAATATGGGTGTTGTTATTGGGGGAGCAGCTGCAGGAGTATTGGTAGTTTGCTTGCTTGGCTTTGCCTTCTGGTGGTATTTTATCAGGCTCACTCCGGAGAAACTGGCGGCGCTCAAGGACGAGAACAAATGGGCAAAGAGGATTAAGGGCCCCAAGTCCATCCAGCTCCACATGTTTGAGAAACCCATTGTGAAAATCAGGCTTGCAGATCTGATGACTGCTACAAATGATTTTAGCCCGGATAACATCATAGGCACGGGCAGGACAGGGACAGTGTACAAGGCTGTTCTGGCTGATGGATCTGTGCTGGCAATAAAAAGGCTGAAACCCTCTCCCCAAACAGAGAAGCAATTCAAGTCAGAAATGAATACTTTGGCCCACTTGAGGCACAGGAATCTGGTTCCTCTTCTGGGCTACTGTGTTGCCGGGCAAGAGAAGCTGTTGGTGTACAAACACATGGTGAAAGGAAACTTGTGGGAGTGCTTGCACAATGAACACAGCTTGGACTGGACTAGCAGGCTCAAAATCGGAATTGGTGCTGCTAGAGGTTTGGCATGGCTTCATCACAGTTGCAATCCTCGTGTCATTCACCGCAATATAAGTTCAAGCAGTATCCTTCTTGACGAAGACTATGAGCCAAGAATAACGGATTTTGGACTGGCAAGGCTTATGAATCCAGTAGATACTCATCTCAGCACTTTTATCAATGGTGATTTTGGTGATTTAGGGTATGTAGCTCCTGAATACATGCGCACTTTAGTTGCTACTTTGAAAGGGGATGTGTTTAGCTTCGGAGTTGTTCTTCTGGAATTAGTCACAGGGCAAAAACCTATAGATGTTGTAACTGGAGACGAAAGTTTCAAGGGTAACCTGGTAGATTGGATTACTCAGCTTTCAAATAATGGCCATGTCAAGGAAGCTATTGACAAATCTCTGGTGGGTAATGGACATGATGATGAGCTTCTGCAATTCTTGAGGGTCGCCTGTGCGTGTGTTCTGTCTGGGCCTAAGGAAAGGCCTTCAATGTATGAGGTCTATCAGTTGCTCAGAGCTATTGGTGAAAAGTACAATTTTTCAGACCAGAATGACGAGATTCCATTGGCAACTGGAACGACTGATGCTGACTATTCCGACGAGCTTATAGTGGCAAGGGATACGGTATGAAAAAATTCCTTGGCAATCAACATTGTTTATGGAAAAGACTCTGATAGCAGAGACTATGAAAAGGAGAAATGGGGAAAATCCCTCTCACAGTACATAAAGGAGCAAGGTATGGCTTTCAATGCCTGTTTCTGATTCCTACAGGTGCTCGCCTATATTTACTTTGTTTTTTAAGTCAATTAGATTTTCATGTAAAACACCTTCACTACCGGGTTTGAGATTTTAAAGGTTATCATGTATCATTATTTCTGTATTTCAAGATTGTGACCACCTCAAGGTTGAACCTATTATCTTATATGTATTTTACCATTTACTATGGAGTGTTGTAGATATTTTATGGTCTACGGTTTCATTAAACCTAACAAAGAGAATCTATTGCAGATTCTGCTGCATTTGCTTCCATGCATCATACCATGATTACTGTTAGTAGTGCATTTTATTGCAAGTTTTTGTTGTGCACTTCAATGTTTTCGTTTTATTGCATTTTTCATTTTTATTCTTTTTTTTGGGGGGCGCAGACTGCAAGGTAACCCATAGTGATCAGGTAAGATTCAAATACCATTTTCATTCTTTGTTTTTATTGCTTGTGTTAGAATGACATGATCAGTATTACTATTAGTTTTTTTTGATAATTCTGCAACTTCATGGGCTGAGGATTGGGAAGCAACCAATATCCTCCTAGGTAAGATTCAAAGATTGTCTTCAGTATTCTGATTCATTTCTCGCGTTAGAATGAAATGATTAATCTTTTGAAATAAATCTGCCGCTTTTTGGGGTTACTTCACACGTTTTTTCTTGATATTGTTATTTCCTGTGTCATGCATGCATATCAAATGCAAAATGATTGCAGGAACTAGTCTCAGGTGCATTTATAGACTACTTTAATATATTTTTCTTCCCTCTCTTTTCCAAACAACGCACCAATTGTTGCATATTTCCAGTTTCAACTGCCATAACACATTTATAAGTTTAGAACACAAATATGCAAGTTAGACATCAGAGCTTATAGTTTTCTTGCTTTGCTGTATCGATATGGAGTTTCAATTTAAAGGCATGCTAAGCTCAAACTAGAATAATCTACAGGTAGTTATGAGCTTCAACCTAATACACAGCCAATATGTACACGAGTATATACACTAGAATAAATATTGACTATCTAATACTGCTACATGCTACTGATTCCTAATTATGACCCTGTTTTACGTGCCAGCAAAAATATCTATCTTTCCACTGCTTGACAGAAGAAATCCCTGAAATATAAGTTCCATTCGTGTTTGTGATATATGATAGCCTTGTTTCATCTTTTTGCATGGAAATGTGTTCCTTGTGATATGGCTGGTACAACAGCATTTTAGAGTATAGTCTGGTAAGACTATTTGAAGCTGTGGTTATGATTAAGGACATAAACTTCTCAGGAAATTCTCTGATGGAAGGTCAACTTGATATCAGCTTTGGGCTGCTGCAGTAATGACTTAATGGATTTATGTTGTAGAATTGTCACAACGTATATTAGGGCATTTTTTTTTTTGTATGTTTGATTCTAAACTTACAGATTTTTTGTTGGCAAAAGTTGTCTATTTGAATAATTAATTTCATAGCACAATGTTCTTTTGTTGAATTAAAGCTGTTAAGAAAAATACAGAGAACCATGGCTACGAGCAAACAATAACCATAACTAGTACAGCTACATAGTAGCCATCTAATCAAGATACATAGTAGCCACCCTCAAAAGAAGGAAAAAATGAGAATAGAAACAACAGTAAGTTTGTCATAATCCAATTGGAACCGAAGCAAGAGAAAACTTTAAACTGAAAGTCCCACTTGAGCATTAACCAATCGACTCAGGTTCTGGTATCGGCTTTGATATCCAATTGATCAGCCATGTGGTTGATTGATAGTATGATGTATGTCCTTGAAGCATTGATAAATGGATTTGTTCAAACATCCCTCAATCCAACGAAGAATTACCCAAGCAGGTTCAGTCTAAAGCCAACTTGCAGTTCTGAACAAGAATCATAAAGGATTAGTGTTTGACATCTCCAAGCTAAAGCACAGCACAATGTTAATGGATTGTTTTTGTGACTAGCATCATAAGGGTATCATTTGAAGTTCTAGAAGGTCAAATGTGCCACTTTGTAGTACAGTGTACCTTTTTGAACTTATCATGGATCTGAATTGTATTAAAATTTAAGACAATCATAGATGCCATGAATGTAGGGAGTTGAGCTGGCGGTTTTTCCAAAAGATGCACTTGCTCAGGAAACTGTTATTCACCGAAGGCTTTTAAACCATGTCACAAATTCCAAAAATCTTCTCCTTGGTGTTACCTGAGAGGATTCGAACCTGCAACCCTACTTTGATACCACTTGTAGGGAGTAGAGCTGGCCGTTTTTCCTAAAAGATGCACCTGTTCAGAAAACCGCTACCATTTCAGCTAAGAATCTCACAAGAAGCTTTTAAACCATGTCACAAATATCATGGGAAGACGCTAGACACGTTGCAACAATGAACAAATCTTAATCAACCTGATTAGCTGATTGCATATTGTTTAAACATAACCTAGAGAATACTATATAAAAGGTTTATTTAGTTGTCATAAGAGGGCTGTGAACGCTTGAAAATACAAACGAAAAGCAACACCAAAGATTTGATACCAGAAGAATGGCGCTGTTTAATAGGAATTTTTGACTTTATAAAAATGCTTTTTATTCTGTGGATGACGCTAAATCTCATTCTTGATGGAAGGTGATTTTGTAGGTAAGGCTCTGCTCTTGATATTCCATACCCATAAAATCTAGAGCAGGATTAAAAATTTGATTTTTGTTTTGCTCACCCACCCTAATCAGTAATCTCACTTGATGCTAGATGATTTGCAACGAAAGCTCTGCTCATTTAATTCCATACCCATAATATCTAGGGCAGGGTTAAAAACTTGATTATAGTTTTAATATTTTATTTTGAGCGAGGTGCTTTCTCATGGATAGGAGTTTGGTTGTAAACAGCATTTTATTGCTCAGTTGTCTAGAATGTTTTGTTGAACTTGGACCCGCTAGGACTTCTTGTGTGCATGCTGGGATGTTTCATCTCTGAGCCATGTGTGCCCTTTGTGATGGGCTCCTTAGCTGGCTTTTTTTTACAGGTCAGATGTGTCTCTTTTCTCCAACCTCCTTCTCCATGGAGGGTACACTTTGGTGTTTGGGGTTTCTAGTTTGGGTTTTATATGGTTATTCATTATCAAGTTCATTGGGTTTATATGGTTATTCATTATCAAGTTTAATGGTTGAAGGTAATTCTGGTCACTAAAAGAAAGACAACTATTTATCTTTTTTAAGTGTAAAATTGCTCTTGAATGTTTGACCATTTAAGAATGTGATATTTTAATTGAATATTTTTATATTAATATTAAATTTGGACCCACAAGCACTCATCCTAAGACCTCCACTGGGCTATCCTGGACTTTTCGAAGGCTTCTTTATTACAATCTGGGTGGGGCTCATGTCCAGTTTGTGATCATTCATTCTATTAGAGATTTACTAGTGTCTCCTCCTTGGAGCAGATAAGATTTTATCTTAAAGGGAAATAAAAAAATCTTTTAACATTATGATATTACAACGTCTAATTGTTTCATGCACAGAATTATTGGTAGCTTGGTTTTTAGCACGCTGGTTATTATATTATAAGCCTATCATTTTATCGATGTGACATTCCAGTAATGTAGTAATCATCTATTCTGCATCTCATGGGAGATCTTATCTTAAAAAGTGTCGTAATTCTAAAATTTGATCTTCTTAAGGTGGAAAAACAACAGTTCTTCCAAAAAAAAGGCGCTAGTGGAGACCTAGATACTGGGTGATATACTAGCAAACCACCATGGTTATTAGTTTAACATTCATTTTCTTGCTACGAGTTCAAGGTGACATGAAAACGAAAAACATGTGATTCTTTTTTAAACAGGTCACCATTATTGAAAAGATGTGATTGGCCCACTTGTCATGCATGGTTTTCCTTACAAAGTCATCACACGAGTTGAAAACTTAGCCGAAAAAATAACTCTTTTCATCATTGAATAGAAAAGTTTGTTGTATTCGTCACATAATTAGAATACGTGTAATGGTGATACTTGGATAGCAATTCCAATTTTCATCTACTTTTGAGTTGTTTTGATTCAATGATCTAATATAATAATATATGGATGAATAGTGATTAAAAAAAAAAAGTATGGTATTATTTATTTTTATTTACATATTCTTTATATGTGTTATTTTTTTATTTATATTTATATATATTTGTGTATATTGATATTTGTTGTCTATTATTTTCTTCTATGTCAAAATATTTATCGGTGATTTAGATAATTGTTATTTTTGTCTAAAATTAATTATAGGGCACATGATCGATCTTGCATTCATAAACTAACCTTTACAATCTCAAGATTCAAACTCAAATATTGGTGGACTACTGCCCATCAATTTCTCGCTTTGCATTGACTTGGTACATGTGGGCATGATTTATTGCTGTATACTATGTAAAAGAATCTACTGCGCATTCATTTAACATCAAGATTTCGTCTTCTCATAGCTGATTATCAGTCACATATATTAGAGAATTGCACTAGGAACACTTCAATTGAAATCATCCATTCACATGATAATAACCTTAGGCACACACATCAACTATCATGAAGCGGCCAAGATGTTAATTTGCCAACCAATGCAATTTGTGTACTTAATGTGTCAACACACATTTAAAACAAAATCATTTGATATCATTCAAACAATTGCAAAACAATCAAACCTTATTTTTTTCAAGACAATATGTACATGACCTTTTTATAGATATTTATGTAAAAGGCCTTATAGAAAATCCAAGTTGGATCTAATGCTACTCCACTTTTAGTCACATATTTGATAGTGTCTATTGACTACAAGGAACATCATGCTTTATCATTTCATAATAATGAATTCTTACTTGAAAAGATTCTTGAAGTCCAAGATGTTAGTTTACCAACCAATGCACTTCGTCTAATTCATGTGCCTCAACAAACATTTAAAACAAAGTAATGCTATTTCATTCAAACAATTGTAAAACAAGTGAACCATACTTTTTTTGAGACAATATGTACATGGCCTTTTTATAGATATTTTATGTAAAAGGCCTAATAGAAAATCCAAGTTTGGATCTAATGCTACTTCACTTTTAGTTACATCTTTGATGGTGTCTATTGACTACAAGGAACATCATGCTTTATCATTTGATAATGATGAAATCCCACTCGAAGAGATTCGTAAAGTGATATTGTTACACATGTTGGTGAAGTTTTATTAGCTAATCATTGAATGACCATTAGTTGACAATGATACTAGTCTTAGCATGCGTATTGAAGATTATTTAAAACAATTATGAGACATGCCAAAGATACGACTATGAGACCTTACTATTAGAGGCTTTAAAATTATGGCTAGCACTTGCATGAGTGCTACTCTTCTTAATAAGGCTGGCCCTTACAAGTTAGATACCCTATTGCATGTGATGCTCAGTGAATTGATTATAACATCCCCCTTTGTGTCCATGGTTATATGCTATGAGATTCATAATTTGACTATATCAATGTGTACAATTTTTTTTAAGGCAAGCCACGCCACATACCAATTTATCCTCAACCATACAAGAAGTGTAAACCAATAGATATCTCTAACAATTGAATTAGACAAAACCACCTTTTAGCCCATGCTTATAGCACCTTACAAGGGGATGACTCGAGTACAATTGATTTTACACCTTATGGTCTTGGTGAATAACACATTGATCCTAAGGCTTATAATATTTTCTTTTTACATGGATCCGTTTATCTATGGTAAAACACCTAAGGGATATAATGATGTAAAGGAGGCATGTGTGCGTGCACAAGTGATCTAAGAGTGATACAAGCTCAACAAATCAACCAACACCTCTACTAAAACATTATTTGAAAAAAATCTATGGTATTGGATACAAACTTGTTTTGTAAATTTGGATATAGGCACATGAATGGGAAATGATGAACAAGTTCAATGTATATTTATTGAACTAGAGGAGGTTTGATGACACCACAAAGTAGAATATCAACCTAGATTAAATGCATTGTGGTTAGAGGAATGAAAACAAAAGGGAAAGGAACCTCAAGTTGAACACAACCCTAATCCTAATCATTTATTACATGTCTTTAGGCCATTTATTGATTTAATTTTTATAACCTCATTGAACATTTAGGGTTCATAGATTACAAAGGACAAAATGTGATGTCATTTACTCGTGATAAATTATTCATAGACACATATATACACACTAACCTTAAACAATATAGAAAACTAAAAAAATTTGAAAGCAAAATAAATCTAAAACATAACATCATCACATATAATATCAAATGTACAATCCCATCAAATAGGTCAACATAAACCAAATGTCGCATAACATTAACAATAAGTGTTTAACATACATGAAATGTCTTTAATTAAACCAACACAATTCAAGACATATATCTCTGAGGGGAGGTGCTACAAATGCTCCCCCCAACTCATTGTGTCTACTAACATGAGTTCTTATATGACTCCTTGATTGAGATCTCAATCAAGATCTATCTTGCAATACAATTTTCATGTCTCATAGTTGCACAATCTCTTCATAGAATTAAACACCTTTACTTGATAATCTTGATGGTTGCTTGAGTGTTGTCCATCTCCCCTATAAAATAGGTGATCATCACATCACTTGAGGTTATGTGTGTTGCCCATCGAGCCTTTAATTGAGATACCTCCCTCTCAAGCCTATCTTCTGCCACTTGGATCATATCCAAATTGTAGCAAAGTTTCATTATCTAAGGCCTTAGGCATATGTGTCTTAGCTTATTGCTCATTTTGGGTTCTAGATATTTGATATTATATTGTTCTTATTGATGATGTTATTTTGTATACTGCCATTGAGGTGTATGGATGATGTATTTTGGATTCACATATGTAGGTTGTATCAGAGTAACTTGTATTTCGGTACTATTATCATGCTTGCTAATAAGGTTCTTGTGATTTTCCATCGAGGCGTTTGGATTTTCTACCTATATTTATATGTGTAGTTTTTATATGCTTGGACTCTAGAGTTTCAATGTCATTGTTTTCACAATGATATGTGATTACATGTTCATCAAGTTCAACATTTTGTTTATTTACTATTCATCTATTATTTGAATCATGCTTGAGATAGATTATTTTCAATAAGTGTAGTCTTGATATATGTAAAGGATTTTACATTGTTAGTTGTTATATATTATGCTTTAGTGATCTTGTTTTGTATAGATATGCAAAATATTTTGTTGAGTTTGAAGAAGCAAAATTTGCTCAACAATGATAAATTGGAGACATTTGACCTGGGTAAAAGTGTTATGTTTTATTTTTGTATCATTTGAGTTTGAGCTATGAGACGTGCCTTGTGTAGCTCAATGAGCCTAGATTTTAATTGGTTGATTGTGAATTCTAGAGTTGTGTGAACACACAATATGTATTTGTGTTTTTTTGTATATTATTCAAATTTTATGATTAATTTGAATTAATCATCTTTCATATTTCATCATTCTTTTAAAATGTGAAATATATGATTTGATAAAAAAATGATATATCATTGTGCAAATATATTTGATTTGAATTTTTCCTATGGTTTCTTCCATTCAAATTATAAAATTAGGCAAACATCAATTACTAAAAATATGCATTAAGAAATTGGTAATGTTATGTGATAACTTTAGTAATTTTATTCATAAGGAAGTATTTCATAAAGTTTAGTTTGGAAATAATAAAAGTTTTTTTTTAGACAAAAGAAACTCAAAATTCTTTTGTTTAAAATGTCTTCTTTAAGAGGTTCATAGTGTGAAATGAAAACATAGGTCTTCTATATAAAATTATATATAAGAAGAAAATAGTTCATTTTAAAATGATTTTATTTTCAATCTTACTTATATTTTTTCTCCTATTTTTCATCCTTGTTGATTGTATGTATTTGGAGCTGGAACTTCGTTGGAAGTTTGGGGAGTTGCTTTGGTTGCATTTTTGGAGATGATTGGAAGGGACTATTATTTGTTTGTTGATTTATGTTTGGACAATAAAAAACAAACAAACTCCATTTGTGTAAGATTAGATTAGAGGTATCCATCTTTTGGTTTCATACTTTTAATTGAAATTTTGACATGATTTTTTTCCACGCTCAACTAAATTGAACACACATGGCATTTCATTTTCTAGGAAAAATTGCATTGGTGTTAAAATAGTTGAACTCAATTTTATAATCCTAATTGTTTATTTTTTGGATTTTTTCCTTTCACATTTTAGAAATTTTAATGTGATTCAAAAAGTGTATGTTTGAGATTCTTAGCTTCAAGCAAGTATTCTTGAAAAGAAAATGACATCTAAATTTAGATTTTTTTCTTTTTTTGGGGGGAAAAAGCTTAAGTGTTGAAAAAAATTGCGGTTGTTGGTGCATTGTATTTTGTGAGGATAAAAATTTATTACGGAAATGAGATGGGGAATTATTTGGGCTTATGGTTGCCACATTCAAGCCTCAATTTCCATGTTAGGTATTCTATAAGTATATGAGTATGTGGCCACTAGTTCTAAGGTTTCTAGGTTAGGATAAAGTGGATTCTCATGACTCATTCACTTATATCATAAATTATTGTGTGGCAATGAGAAGTTAAGATGGGATAAATTAAAATGAGTGAGAATTAGAGAATTGAAACATTAATATGAGCTATCCATGAGAGTCTTCCATATGCCCAAGAGGCTAGATGGAAGTAATATGAGTGATATTACACTAGTTTAGCATTATTGTTGAGGATCCCCATGGTATGGAGACATACTTGACAACCTTCATGTAGTTCTTTCTCCTTGTGATGACACTCCATCACTCCATTTCTAAACTATAGGATAAGCCTCTCATCTTTTGTACATTGGATTCCATTTCCAATGCGTGCATGTGATTCCATAGTACATGTTTGATTGGTGAGTTCTTCCCAATCTTACATGTGGACATGTTCTTGCATGACATGTTTGATATCCTAAGTATAGTACATGATTTGTAGAACCCTTATAAGTACTTGGAGTTTCATGTTGTGATGTGATTTTCATGATTATGCATTGATTGGTGAATGTGTATCTCTCACACATACTTTGCTTGGAAATTCTATGTATGAGTTGTGAATTGTATGTGTTGTTCAAACACTTATTTAACGTGAGTGTTGTTGGACCACACAATCAATTGTCTACTAGTTTAGAGGGTTAAGGTTTAAGGTTCCAAATAGTCAGGTGATGTTGAACCGCCAATGGGGCTCATAACCCATTTGGAACAACTTGGAGGGTGTACAAGAGTTTCATGATCTTGTGGATGTGGTAAAATTATCATTTTTGCAATCTTATTGAAAATGTATAATTCAATAAAATTGAGTCCTTAAAAATAAACTTGTAATTGCAGTTAATGATTGTTGGGCTTAGATTGTGATCTACCCACAAATACATGGTATGTGTTTCTCATGTTTAGCTATGTGGTAGAAATATGTCTAGAAAGCTAGCATATAATTTTGAGGTTAAAACTTCTACCATCTTGAGTAGATGTTTCCTTTGTATGTATTATCATTTTCTTAGCTAGTGTAGACCCACCTGTACGATTTTTTGACTTGAGGTTCTTTTAACGTTTGGGGGAATTAGGGTTTTCCTCATTGGTCAATGAAAAACCTATATGCACTCAAGTGCTTGACCCAAGAAATTTGTGTACCATATGCAAAATTAGGAAGTTACATTCTTTTGTTTGTAGTTATGAACTTGCAAATTTGTAGTTTGCAAAACTATATCAAAACCTTGAATTTTCATGAGAAAGTTTATTGGAGTATGAAAATATTGTATTTTATAATTTAAAAAATTACATTGTAAGTTTGAAACCCTATATTTGTTAAGTTGTAGGTTTCAAAACTACACTTGTAGTTTGTAGTTTGCATAATTTTATTAGTACTTTGAAACTATATATTTGTTAAGTTAACTATTTAAGGACTCTACTTGTGTTTTGTAGTTTGCACAATTATGTTGGAGCTTCAAATCTCTATATTTGGTAAATTTTATGTTTTGGGACTCCTCTTGTAGTTTGTAGTGCTATAAAAATCTACATTTGTTAAGTGCAAGTTTTGGGAATCCACTTGTAGTTTGTATTGTAGACATCTAAAAGTTGCACAACAAATTAACTAAAATTTATTCATTTAATTATCCCTAATTCTTCCAGTTAATTAAATTAAGATTTAATTAATATCCCCATTTTTCTAAATTAGCCTATTAATCAAATTAAAGATTTGATTAATATTTCCCTTCTTCTATCCTAGCCTTTTAATTATAATCTCCCTCCTAGCCATTTAATTAAATTTATATTTAATTAAAATCTCCATCATAGCCATTTAATTAAATTTACATTTAATTAAAATCCCCCCTCTAGCCATTTTAATTAAATCTACATTTAATTAAAACCCTTTTTGCATTTAAATAAATCTAAATTTATTTAAAAATCCCCCCACTTGCAAAATCCTACAAATGCAAGTTGCAACCAACAATTGATATAAATCAATTTTATTTTAATTAAATTCTCTTTTTCCCACCCACTTGCAAAAGCCTACATCTCACACTTGCCTCCTAAACCTCTTCTAGAGCCTTCTAGATTCTTCCAAACTCTTTTAATTAGCCTAATCAACTCCTGATCATGTCCTTTCCCTAAATTTGAGGTCACTTCTCAAATTTGGAAGAAAGTCTTCTAAATGCATTGAAGGCTTTATTTCTTCAACAAGATAACTTGTTGAGTTCTCCCAAATTTGGAAGGACTCATACAAATTTGTCCCCAAATTCTTCTTAACCATTAATGATTAACTCAACCTTCTTGCATGGTTAGAGACTTTCTCTCTAACTTAACCCTCATCTAACCCAAGGGTCTCATCAAACATTCATGGCTTTAACCTTGGTTATCCTATTAACCCTTGCACAAGAGTTTACCCTTTGGGTAAAAGTTTTATCCATTGGATAACCCTAACCTAACCATAACCTTACCTTCTAAGGTAACCTTCATGTCTCCTTAGGCATTTAATGCCTCTTACATCTCCTCTCAAGCCCTCTCAAGCTGACATTTGTCAACTTGAGATTGGACTAAATCCCTCACATGGATTGATAACTTTCAATCCTAGCCCTTGTTGAGATTAATCAATCTCAACCCTCCATTGCCCTATTTTCCGTATAAATAGAGCCCATTCCTTGTTCAAAAAAATCAAGTCTTTTGTGCATCAAACTTATAGTCATTTTGTAGGTTAAGGAGCTCTCTTTGTCATCTTCAAGCATCAAGCATTCATATCATATCATTTTAGTTTCATGCATACCATTTTCTAGCTTAATAAACTCATCTAGTAGCATTTGATCTTCAATTTGGAATTAACCTAGTTTCATATCTTCATTATCTTGAGCATTTAGTCTTGCATCTTGCATTTCATCTTAATCCATCATCTTAGCTTTCACTAGGATTTTAGTTGCATCCATTTTGATCCTAGAAACATTTAAATCTTGTTCTCTATGTTGTCATCTTGAGGATCAAGTGCTCTTCCAAGTGAGGGCCACCTTGAATCTTAGAGATCTTTAGAGATAGAGGAGCATGGAACGATTTTAAAAAGTTTAGATTCATTAACTTGCTTTGTTTGGATTTCTAACCTCTAATACAATGTTTCATGTGTATGTTTGAATTGTTTTCTCCTCTTGAAGGTTGATACCACACTTCCAACATATATTTCTAGCACCCACTGTTGGGCTCATCCCCATAAATAACATCATTTTTTGTGTAGGACAAGGATTACAAGCACGCTAGAATACCCTTTTAGCGTGTCCGGAGTATACTTTAGTGCATCTGTGGCAAATGGTAGTGCCTTCATCACACTGTTTAGCACATAGGCACCTCCTTGTAGCGCTTTTGAGCTTACTTTTAGTGCATAACACTTTCTGTTTCTTTCTTGCGCATCAAGGTATCAACATAGCGCATTAGGAAATCAGCGTAGCGCGTAGGAGTCATACTTTAGCGCTTTTGTACCTTTTTGTAGCGCATATGTGCAGAACTTGAACGCGTGACTCTGGCAAAAAGAAGGGATAATTTGTAACAGTTAGAAAATTAGGCTTGTATAAGCTCACCTAAGGTCTTAATTTTTCAATAACTTTCTTTTATAAAAGGTTATTAATCATTTCTTACAGATTGCAGGAGTTAGATTTAGAAAGTTGATTGTTCTTTTTTCCTAGGTTTTTTCAAGTTAGTTTAAGAGAATTCATTTCCCATTGGTTAAAACGAACCTCACCATTTCTTTAGTGCTTAAAACAAAACCTCACTTTTATTTTTGCAAAAGGTTAAAAAGAACTGTAAACAAACCTTTATTTTTGCAAAGTTAAAAAGGATCTCACTTTCTTTTTGTACAAGTTAAAAAGAACCTCATCATTTCTTTAGTGCTTAAAACAATACCTTACTTTTATTTTCGCAAAAGGTAAAAAATAACTACAAACAAACCCTTATTTTTGCAAAGTTAAAAAGGACTTCACTTTCATTTTGGTACAAAATAAACAGAACTTCATTGACGATTGGTTACACGATTTTCGTTTTGCTAACTACATACACAATTTTATTTTGTTGACCAGGTTTATTTTCCAAAGTTTTTGAAACACACATTTTTGCTTTGAAGAGCTAAAAAGAACACCATTCTTGTTGGAGCAACATCTCCAAATAGATCTTAGCAATTTATTGCCTTGAAGGTAAAAAGAATATCGTTTACCTTGTCTCAAAAGGGGAAGGTATATGCTCTCCCCTTAATTGGGTGACCAAAAAGTTAAACCACTCTTATGCTTTCTTTTACTTCGAGCAATTAAATCTTTTAGAAGGCATGCCCTCCCGAGTTGCCCTTAGGGCACCATTAATGACCAGTGAGAGGGCAGGGACCTAAGTGGGAAACGACTTTATTGCCAAGTGTTCCAACCCAATATAATCAAATGTGGAGGCTGACGAAAGTCCCCTTCAATGGTTGTGCTTAGTGATTAGTCTTCACCCAGTATCTTTAAGATATATAAAGCCTTTGTTCTAAAGGTTAGAGAGCTTCTTGAGGGAGTTTATCACTAAAGATCGAACGAAAGCCTGATTAAAAACCTTAGTGTACTCAGACAATAAATAGGCATAAATCAAATAATCAAAGAGTCAATCACAACTCTAAATCCAATTATTATTACTCCTAAATGACAATGAAATAATACAATTATCAATTGAATTGAAACAATCTATCTAAGAGTCCCTCAATTGACATAACAAGGCTTCCATTGCTCTTCTCCATTGTTGTTGATGCAGGTGGCTCTTAGGTATTGCACTTGATTTCCTGCATAAGATAGACAACAATATCAAAGACTGTGATTCTAACTTGAAAATAAGAAAATGATGTTGAATTTATAGATTTTCAACACAAAGGGGGTGAGAAATAAAACTCAAGTGTTGATTGATAGATAACTGATTTAGATTGATTAGTGAAC
The DNA here is from genome assembly GCF_030272615.1 of Cryptomeria japonica. Classification (NCBI taxonomy): domain Eukaryota; kingdom Viridiplantae; phylum Streptophyta; class Pinopsida; order Cupressales; family Cupressaceae; genus Cryptomeria; species Cryptomeria japonica. The sequence goes on along the minus strand of NC_081410.1, from coordinate 273,507,162 downwards.
TCAATTGATTGAAGAGTGAACTGAATAGATGGATTAGTTGACTGGATTGATTGATTAGAAGACTGAATTGATTGATTAGAAGACTGAATTGATTGATTAGAAGATTGAATTGATTTTGAGTTAAAAAGGATGATTGATGAGTTAACTGAGTTGACTGATTAGACAACTGATTTGATCAATCAGTTCTGATTTTAGCATGTGTTGTAGGAATTTGAAATTGAATTTGATTTTCATTTTCAATTTGGATTTGAATTTGGTCATGCGAATGGTGAAATGCACATGAAATTAACTGAAATCCAGATTTGGGGGAAATGTGAATTTGGTGATTTGGAATTAGATGAAATTAATTGAAATTCGAATTTGGGGAAATATGAAATGAAATTAGATGGAATTAATTGGAATTATAATTTGGGGAATTGAAGGAATTTAATTAATTAATTAAAATAATTTAAATAAAATTATTTAAACTTGGGAGATTGAATTAATTAAATAATAAAGATTATTAACTAAGAAAAAGGTTGTAATTAATTAAATAATTGATATTTAATTAATAATTGAGATATGGCTAACTGATAAAAATGATTTGAGAATAGAAATAGAATAATTAGGAGTATTGAAGGGTGATGATTAGAAGAAATAATTAGTTTAATCAAATAATTAAAGAATTACTTAATTAAATAGACGAATAATTAGTGTAGAATTAATGAGACATTTTTAGGTGTCTACATTTGCCTCTCTTTGAGACAATGTCGAAATGATGTTGTTTCAAAGAAAATGAAAAATTTATGCCCCAGTATGCCCCAGTGACACTAAGGTATAATGCCCCCTCGGAAAAAGTGGTCAAAAATTTTTGGATTGAAGACCATTTTTTCGGAAATGTGCTAGATGGTGAGAATATGAAGTTTCAAATGTTTTTGATCTCACTTGCCTTATCTACAACTGCATTGAAGCTAGAGGGGTCCATGAGCATTTATGTTAAGAAACCCTAATTTTGAGCTTATAAATTGAGGATTGGTATGGATTTGAGCTCATTTGCATTTTTTGTTTTGAAAGAATTGCTTAGAGATATTTATATATTTGGCATCCTTGAAGCAAAATGGTAGTTCATAGAGAGAGACTGCATTTATCTGAGCAAGTGCGATCTTATCAGAGACCTCCCGACATTGGTGGCATGGTGAGTTGTCTGATTTTTTTGATTGTTTTTGTCTGTATTTTGTAAATTTTTTAACCATTTTTTGATGTGTCATCTTTCATGCATGTCGCAATTGAGTATCGATATTGCCGCAATTGACTTAATCACATCGCATTGATTTAATCATGTCACAATTGATATTTTATGCCACAATTGTTAACGTTGTGTCACATATGATAAAATTGAATCGCAATCGAATGTTTTGGATCGCATTTGATAATATTGAATCGTATTTGACATAAATATGTCGCATTTGCTTATTTTGCTTCTCAATTGGTAATATTGAATCACAATTGATAATAAAGGCCTTTTTTCTTCAGTTTATGCATCTTGATAGTTTTGATGATGTTGTTGACTCATTTTATATTTTCCAAATGCAGGCACATTATCCAGTACTTCTTTCTAGGCAGACACGGCCAGATAGTCTTGATCGACGTCATGAGTTGGATGCAGAGGATACCGCTTTGTTATGACAGGTTGGATTATATTATATAGTGCATTTGCCTGAGGTTACAAGCAACATGACTATGATTACTGCTTTGATTGAGCGGTGGCCTTCAGAGACATGTTCTTTTCATCTACCAACTGGTGAGGCATCCATCACACTTGATGATGTGTGGCCTATTTTACACATTCTGATATCTGGTAGGCGATTTACTTTTGATCATGATGATGGTATTTCAGTTTTGTGTACATTGTTTGAGTGTGAGGAGCAAGATCTACATATTCGTGGTTGTTATGATATTTGTTGGGATGATTTTGATTATGGCAATCTCACTGTTGTGCTTTCTTGTACTGTTGTTGGATTATTGATTCCTGATAGGCGCGCCCATGGTTTTCCTGTTGGATGGGGACATGTTATACATGATATGATTATTGGCAGATGTGTGTTTGCTTGGGGTCCTTGTCTTCTTGCCACTTTGTATCATCAGATGCATGGGATTGTTTACTTGCAGCAAAAATCAGTTGGATGTGGTATTACTTTGCTTCAAACATGGGCTTGGGAACACATAGCTATCTTCCATCCTGCGTTACATATAGATTTAGAGCTAGAGAAGCCATATGCTTATGGATATACTGTTGGTGTGAGACATAGGGCATCGAGTAACATCTTGTATTGGCATCATCAAATTGATATCTTACAATACTTCTCATGGAGACCTTATCTTACTTGCTCTGGTTGGATGGATGATGCTCAACATCTTCCTTTTTATCAACAACATAGATATCTTATTGGTTGAGATGTGGGTAGTCACAGGGTTATTGATATGCATCTTCCTGGCTATGTGCTCAAATAGTTTGGGGAAGTACAAGGTATTCCAGACGTGACAACTTATTTTGCTCGCACTACTCGAGAGGTTGGTGATTGGGGTGCTTGTGTACAACCTCATGTTGCTATTTCTGAGTTTGATGCTCTTGATCTTGTTTTGTGGGGATGGCGGCTTGGTGTAGTGGATCCAGGGTCCACAATGCAATATAGTGTATGGTGGATACAACATAGACCTATACCTTTGACAGATCTGATAGTTCCAATTGGTGCTCAATAGATTAGACATGGCAGGGCTAGAGGTAGAGGTGGAGAGGATAGGGGTGAAGGAGGTAGAGGTGGAGGAGGTAGGGATGGAGGAGGTAGAGGTGGAGGTAGAGGTGGAGGAGGTAGGGATGGAGGAGGTATAGATCTTATAGCCACAGTTGCAGAGCAGGTGGATAATGATAGGGAGGATGTTGATATTGGTGGAGAGACTGAATCCATGAGCAGTTCTGATGAGAGTGATGAGTTAGGATCAGGGTCATCAAGTAGCGATGGAGATGAGGGTGGGGATGCTGGTTATGATGTGGAGATGCCCTAGGCTTCAAAGTCTGTAGGTGTGGAGAGAAGAGATGAGGAGGGATTGAGAGATCAGGTTAGGCATTTAGAGGACTTGGTCGCTACTTCGCGGCAACAACAGATGGAGGATAGGGACCAGTATCTGCATGTGATGGAGGATTTGACTACGGAGAGGATTCAGATAGTTGCTAAGAGAGATCGATTATAGAGGGAGAGGGATGAGGCAGTTAAGAGGACTCAGATCACTATGGATGCATACGATCAGTTATTTGGGTCAGTGATGGAGGCTTGTAACCATGCATTTAGATATTTTGCTGCTCCACACGAGGCTATTTATTATCGGAAAGCTTATGAGAGAGCTATCCCTGAGGGTCAGAGGGAACCTAGTTTTAGTGCTTTCATTGGGAGAAGATCGAGACGATCTACCTCTCGACAAACTAGCAATGGGGGAGTGATGGGTCCACCTAGAGCGTCGTCGGGATAGGCTGGTGCTAGTCAAGATGCGCCTACTGATAGAGGCAGTATAGGTTGAGAGATTGGATATTGATTTTGATGTTGTAGATACGATGTATTTTGACACATTTCTTTATGATATATGATATGCATTCTTGATGAGCTTTTTGATGGTGAACTTCATGGTATATATATATATATTGTGACGATGAATGCGATATGATATTATGCAGTGATTTGATGTAACTTTATGTTGTGATACATAATGACTGATGAAAACTTTATTATGATTATGAACATGTGATGTAATGATGTTTTTTTTTTTTTTGTGTGTGTGCCAAAATACATGTTGAGGATCTTAGAAGAATTGTTAGTTGTTAGACGTATAAAGTGATCAATCAACTGAAACAATCTTTGTATTCCAAATTTTGATGAGAAAGTCTTCATTTCTTTATTCGTAGTGTAATACATTATCATCATTGAGCCTTATTATATAAAAATGGAGATTATTACACTAGGGTATGAGGAACCAAGATGTATAGATATCTCATTGCAAAGAAACAAACACGTAACATACAAGGAATGAACCCTCCATTTTGGGAATTACACTATGTTAGGTCCCGGAGACAACTGAGAGGGGGGGAAGGGGGTGAATCAGTTGTCAAATAAATTCAAACCAAAAACAACTTAACCAACTTAATGCTTAATATCGGTAAACCAGTTAAGTATGCTGGTAGACAGGTTTAACAGTTAATTTCTATACCGGTAAAGATTAGTGCATGAAACATAAACACAAAGTCATCCACAACACATAACACCAATGTTTGTACGTGGAAACCCTGTAAGGGGAAAAACCACGGTGGGAAACCTTACCCACAATCAGATGATATTACTGCAGATAGTAAGTGTACATAAATGGGGTCTGCACATGTAGAAAGGCCAAGCACCTGGAGCTCACTGCTCAATCACAAAATGGGAGTCACACTGACTACAGTTGGATGGTTAAATCCAATAAGAATGTACTGCACAAAATAGCATCTTCATATGCTGGATTCAGTACTGGTGTAGTTCTAATTGTCTTCACAAAAACCCTCCTTCAATCTTCAAATGATTTCTGCGTGTATAGCTCTTCTTATTCTCGCATATACCTTCACACAATCCTTTTTCGCATTCCACATTTTGATCTTACAATTAAGATCTTACATTTATACCGTAACCTAAGACCAATTTTAGTAGGTCGGCTCTACAAGATATTACAATAAAAACATTTTACAAATAATATAATATCTGATGCAATGAGCGATTGAACATGTCAGCTTAATTCATTTACAACAATAATTAATCATCTCCATAGCATGCCATGTTGATCTAGAAAAGATAAACTTGTCGGTGTAACCCTAGACCTATTTGCTGGTAACAAAAAATATGCAATTATGAATATACCAATAAACAAAACTCCAGGACAAAGTGTCCACATGATGTCTTCAACATTACCAATTGTTTTCCATATCATTCCAAGTGTTGGTGATCATTATATCCTACCGGTGTACTAGATACTAGTGACTATGCATGAGTCACTTGCTTGCCGGTGAATGCTGCTGGATCTCCAAAGTGCTAGTGTTTTAGTAGGTGTTGACATCAATGATAAACCATACCAAAATGCCAACAATCTTCCCCTTTGGCATTGATGGCAACACAAGATGGAAAAACCATCAAAGTGCCAAAACATAAATGCCAAATACCAAAAACCAACAATCTTCAAAAAGATGTACAGAGAGTAATAATCTCTCCCAAACAACAATCTCTCCCCCTAGGAGCAACATGTGTTTTCCTTGTGTTTTTCAAAGTTTTTCCATACCAATCTCTCCCCCTTTGACATCAAATGCCAAAGTTACAACAAAACCAAGTTCATATACAAAATACCAATCAATTCAATATACCAACTACTCCCCCTGAGAAGTAGCTTCCCATCAAGGACCAGAATAAAAGATTTGTCTGTTAATTTTGTCGGTTGATGAAAATCATCAACTGTCTAAGTCTCTACCGATGGGGGTATGACCCCAAGCTGATCTCTGAGATATTCAAAAGTCTCCTTAGGAAAAGGTTTAGTAAAAATATCTGCAATCTGCTCTTTAGTAATCACATAAACTAGTTTTATCTCCTTTGCTTCAACATTTTCCCTTAGAAAATTCAGTTTGATAGAAACATGTTTGGTTTTAGAATGTAATACTAGATTCTTAGATATATCAATTGTTGTAGTGTTATCACAATAGATAGTAATAGATTCCTTGCATTTTACCTTTATGTCTTTCAACATTTGCTTAAGCCATAGTACCTGTGTACAATTAGTTGCTACTGCAACATATTCTGATTCTGCTGTTGATTAAGATGTACAACTTTGTTTCTTACTCAACCAAGAAACTAATCTTTTTCCAAGAAAGAATGCTCTACCGGTGGTGCTTTTTCTATCATCCACATCTCCTGCCCAATTTGCATCTGTGTATGCACACAGTTCAAAGTTTTCATCTCTAGGATACCATAATCCAAGATTTATAGTGCCTTGTAAGTACCGGAAAATCTTTTTTACTGCTGATTCATGATTTTCTCTAGGATTACTTTGAAATCTTGAAACAATACATACTGCATTCATAATATTAGGTCTGGTTTGTGTCAAATAAAGTAAACCTCCTATCATATATTTGTATCTAGTTGGATTAACAGGTGTAGATACATCCCTTTGTGATAATTTGTCATTTGTTGTCATAGGTGTGCCTTATCGGTTTAGAGTTCTTCATCCTAAATTTCTTTAGTAACTCTTTTAAGTATATGGATTGACTCAAGAATATACCTTTATCAATCTGTGAAATCTGCAATCCTAAAAAGAATTTTATTTCTCCAATCATAGACATTTCAAATTCTTGCTTCATTTTAATAGAAAATTCTTTACATAATCCATCTTCTCCTCCAAAGATTATATTATCAATAAATACTTCTATAATCAAGATGTCATCATTAGTTATTTTGTAATATAAGTCCTTGTCTGTATTCCCTTTAGTAAAACCAATCTTTAAAAGATACTTATCCAATCTTGCATACCAAGCTCTTGGAGCTTGTTTTAACCCATACAGAGCTTTTCTTAACCTGCAAACCATATCATTGTCATCTGTCAAAGAAAATCCATTAGGTTGTTCAATGTATACTTCTTTTTCAAGATCTCCATTAAAAAATACATATTTAATATCCATTTGATAAACTTTGTAGCTCTTGTGTGCTGCAAAAGCCAAAAATAATCTGACTGCCTCAATTTTAGCTACCGGTGCAATGGTTTCATTGTAATCAACTCCTTCTTTCTGAGAATATCCCTTTCACACTAGTCTTGCTTTATTTCTGACAACCTTACCATCTTCATTAAGTTTGTTTCTGAATACCCATTTGGTTCCAATTACATTTTTATCTTTAGGCCGGGGAACTAATGTCCAAGTGTTATTTTTCTCAATTTGTTCTAATTCTTCTTCCATAGCTTTAATCCAAAATTTATCTTCACATGCCTCATTAACAAATGATGGTTCAATTTGAGAAATAAGACATACCTCTTCATTTGCCAATCTTCCTCTTGTCATAACTCCTTTAAACTTGTTTCCAATTATCTGATCTTCAGAATGATTTAGTCTTACATATCGGGGTGTCTTTGTTTGCTGTGGTTCCTTAATTACTGTGGAATCCTCAGATGATACCAGGGTAACTGGATCTTCATTCTATACTGGTGGATTTAGAGTAGGTTCATTTGCTAAAACTTCTGTTGCCGGTTCAGAGTCTATGTACCTTGAAGTTCCTTTGAATTGTTCATCAATCTTTACATTTGTACTTTCAACAATTTTCTGCAATCTTTTGTTAAAACATCTATATGCCTTACTCTTAGATGAATAACCAAGAAATATTCCTTCATCACTTCTAGGATCAAATTTGCCAATATACTCATCTCTTCTGATATAACACTTACTTCCAAAAATTCTGAAATACTTAAGAGTAGGAGTATTACCAAATCATAGTTCATGAGGGGTCTTACCGGTTTCACCTTTGATGTGAACTTTGTTGAATGTGTAGACTGCTATACTGGCTGCTTCTCTCCAATATACATGTGGTAGGTTTGCTTCTGATAACATACTTCTTACTGCATCCAAGATAGTTTTGTTTTTCTTTTCAACAACTCCATTCTGCTATGGTGTCCGAGGTGCTGATAGCTGTCTTCTAATTCCATTCACTTCACAGAATGTATTAAATTCCTTAGATGTAAATTCACCTCCTTGATCTAATCTTAAACATTTGATTTTCTTACCGGTTTCATTTTCAACCATTGCTTTGAACAGTTTGAACTTTCCAAGTGCTTCTGATTTTTCTATGAGAAAAGTAACCCAACACATTCTAGAATAGTCATCAATGATTAGCATGAAATATCTATCACCTTTTAAGCTTTTAGTTCTAGCTAGACCACATAAATCAGTGTGAATCAAATCAAGAGCATTTTTGGATTTTTCTAGAATACTTTTGAAACTAGCTCTAACTTGTTTTCCAAATTGACATTCCTTACATACTGTATTTTGAGGTTTGATAGTTTTAGGTAAATCTCTAACTACCTTAGTAGTACTTATATTTACCATGCAATCAAAGTTTACATGACAGAGTCTCTTATGCCATAACCAACTTTCATCTATATGTGCAATCAAGCATGTCTTTTCACTATTATTAAATGAAAGATATTACCTCTAGTTTGATTACCGGTTGCAATTTCCAAACCAGTTCTATTCATGATTTTGCATTTTCCATTTTTAAATTATAATTGAAATCTTTTCTCAACTAATTGACCAACACTCAAAAGATTATGCTTTAATCCTTTAACATAGTAAACATTATCAGTGTTATTCTCACCATCAAGAGATATTGTACCCTTACCTTTGATTGAACAAGCTTTGTCATCTCCAAATCTCACTAAGGCTCCATTGTATTCCTGAAAGTTCAAGAATTTACCTTTGTCTCCCGTCATATGATGTGAGCATCTTGAGTCAATGATCCATTCATCCTTTACTTCAACTTTAGCTACCAGGGCCTGTACTACCGGTTGAGCAGTAGGTGTCGGTTGATCTTCTGTTATAGCAACAAAAACCCATCCATTGTCTGCTGGATCCTCATTAGAATCATCAGTCACACCTTCATCAACAATGTAACAAGATTTGTCTTTATTCTTCTTAAATCTGTATCTCTGATATTCAGGGTTAAGCTTGTATGTTCTTCTAGCTTCTTCTCTTAGTCTAACATGTCTATTAGGGAAACTCAAAGCCATATGACTGATCTTATTGCAGTTAAAACATTTAAAGGGTGCTTTACCTTCATACTTACTTCCAATTGGACCTTTAGGCATTTTCCTTGCAAATAGTGCTTTAAGTTCTTCAAGTTCTTCCTTTTCTTTCCTACTTTCTTCAAGTTCTCTTGCATAAAAGGCTTTCCAATCAGATTTGTCAAATGATGGAGCAGATGATGTTGATGCTTTAAAGGCCAAATCTATCTTTATAGTAGCAATAGGACCAAATTCTTCAATTTCAAAAGCTGGAAGTTTCCCAAAATTAATGTATCCCTAGTAACTGATGTATTAGGCATTGTTCTTAACTCATTTATAGTAGTGACTTTCATTTTATATGCCGGTGGCAATCCTCTTAAAACTATTGAAACAATTTCATCCTTACTTAAGGTTTCTCTACAACATTTAATACCCAAAACAATTTCATTTACTCTTTCCATAAAAGTAGAAATCCTTTCATCTTCTTCCATTTTTCAGATGTTCATACCTGACCCGGAAGCTTTCAAGTTTTGCAATTTTGACTGTGGAATCTCCTTCATTCAGTGTTTCCAAATGATCCCAAATAGCTTTAGCAGTAGACCTATCTGATAGTCCCATGATTTGTTGATCTGATAATGCGCTCAAAAGTGCTTGTCTTGCTTTGCAATCATTTTCCTCATCTTTTGTCAAGTTAGTTGGACTAGGCTGACCTTGTACAACAATAGTATAACCATTCTTTGTAACATACCAGATGTCCTTTCCAATGCAATTTAGATGTGTCTCCATTCTGATCTTCCATATGTCATAGTTGGTTCCATCAAGTTTAGGACTGTCCTTGCTGAAAAAGTTAGTAGACATTGGATCTCTTCAAGTTGTTAAACTTTTGCAAAAGAGGACTAAGCTCTGATACCAATTGTTAGGTCCCGAAGACAACTGAGAGGGGGGAGGGGGGGGGGTGAATCAGTTGTGTCTCTTTCATTCTGAAGTGCACTAATTAGATTAAAGGTGTGAAATGTTTCAAAGATAGGAGCTCAATCCATTCTCAAAAGACTTAGACCATCCAACCTAACACACTATGTAACCAAGATTTATGAATGGAGGTGTGAAAAACTTCTCCATCAATTCTTGAAATTTTGATCTTCTTTTGCCCATGTGTGTGCAATTGAGTTAAATTTTGACTCTTATAACCATCAAAGACCCTTGAAATCCTATGTGGCTAGGTACGTGAGTTATTCTGACTTCAAAAGCAACCTAGATAGAGCCTCACTGCCACCAAGCTTTTAGGGCTTTGATGAGGTTATGCATCGTAATCTCTCAAACATTGATCCATTGCCAGTAGGCGTCCATAGTCCTGATGGAGTTATTTGCATGTTCCCATAGTCAAGCTTTTATTGTCACACTTGTATGCATGATATTTCTGTAATATATCATTTTTTTTTGTTTTGCCTTGAGATTGACATAACACTTTTTTCTTTTGTTTCTTGCCTTGACTTGTAAGTAATGAAACCTACTTGGGTATGACAATTACAGCGGCGCTGAAGCAAAATATTGGATTTTTCACTAGCCACATGACCAACTAGGTATTTGTAATGACTTAGAGCTTTTGATTAATGTATGAGATATAATAATTGATAGATTTTGGGTAACAAGACTTGATAAGGAAACCTCTACCCAACCAAGGATAAAGTGTAATCACAATATGACATTGAAGATGAATGACTAAAGGCCTCCTAAAGACTTCATGAATTCATTCCTTTCAATGCATATAGGTGAATAACTCAGACAATCACCTTGTTTTATTGATGCAACTATATGAGAAAGGGATAATGCTATGCTTGAAAGAAATATGTAAATGAGTACTGGAATTTGAAATGAACCCACCCTTAGAAGTAATATATTTTTAGGTGCATAATGTTGATAGGATCATGGAGTGAATCTCCCTTCATTGTTTGCAAATGACAAGCACTATTCCCAATTACTTTCATTATCACAAACGGACCCAACCAGTTAGGTTCAAACTTTCTTGGTTTTTCATGTTCAACAAGGTTTCTTTGATTTTCTTTAAGAATGATATCTCCTATTTCGAAGCAATGTGGGTTGACTCATTTTTTGTAGCTTCTTCTCATTCTATTTTGGTAGCCTTGTAAATGGTTTAGAGTGCTTTGTCATTTTTCATCTAGGAATTCCAATTCTTGCAAACGTGCTACTCTATAGTTCTCTTCTGAGATTATGTTTTTTAGAGAGACTCTTAGGGATGGTAATTCTACTTCGATAGGTAAAATGGCTTCTACACCATAAGCCAGAGAGAATGGTGTTGTACCGGTTGCCATACGTATACTAGTTCGATAAGCCCATAGAGTTGGATTTAGTTAGAGATGCCAATCTCATCCACTGTCATTGATAACTTTCTTTAAAATTTTCAAAATAGTTTTGTTTGTTGCTTCATCTTGACCATTGCTTTGGAGATAGTAGGGTGTTGCAAAACATTGCTGTATTTTAAGTTGGCATTCTACACTCTTATGAGAATAGTTGATGTTGTCATTGATGGCAACCAACTGACAACCCACCGGCAATAGGTTTCTACATACACTGGCATCACAAACTTCATGCATCAACAGACACCGACACTGGCAGACGCTTACACCGACATCTAGTTTATACCGAAAATGAAGTATACCAACACTCAGGCTGACATGGGATAAAGTTTTATATATATGAATTATTTTGTAAATGTAATTAACTATTTGTAAAGCCGACATGGTATATTGTAAAAGACTCATATATCTATGAGATCTTATACGTCATTTTCATATGAGAGTGAGTGAGATGTAGTAGATGATATGATATGTATGGTAGAAGATAATTGTTTAGTGGCAGCGAAAGTTTTTGGTTAAGGTATCTTTAAGAGCTTAAGCCGGTATTGATCCTGGCATTAGAGATGTTGTTTTAAGCAGTACATTGTATTGGATTTAATAATCCATTTTGTAGTTAGTGAGACTCCACTTTGAGTAGTGAGCTCTAGGCTGTTGGCCTCCCTGCATGTGCAAGCCCCTATTGTAAGTAGTATTTATTCATTGTCCAGTGAGTAAATATTGTGGGTCACAAATCCCATCGAGGTTTTTCCCACACTGAGTTTCCTTGTTAAATATCTTGTGTTATGGTGTGTTTTTATGCTGTCTCTATTATTTCTGTTTACTGCATTAATTCTTGTTTACTGGTACACTGTTTTGGGTGGCAAAATTATTAATAAGTTTAAATATTCTAACAATCAGTTACAAACTGATTCACCCCCCTCTCATTGAATCTAACAATTGGTATCAGAGCCTGGTCATCTATTTGCAAAAACCTAACAGCTTGAGGAAGATTCTGAAACCAGTACAGATGGAGAACTTAAGAAAATAGTTGGAAGGAGCTCTTGAAGATTTTGATGCAGAAAAATTGAAGAATATCAAACTTGAAGATGATCTAAGGAATGCACAAGAATTCATAAAAGGACTTCAGGAGAACTTTGTTATAGCACAAAATAAGAGAAAGGAACTTCATGAGAAAATGTAGAATGATGATGATGAAAAAGAAACTCTTAGAGACATTGCAAATAAGTTGAGACAAGAAAACAATAATACGAAGAATGAAATGCAAGATATGACTATGAGGTTATGTAAGGATATTGAAGATAGGAAGAAGAATGAAGAAGACTTGACTAGGAGACTTAATGATGCAGGAAATGAAAATATGAGACTTGGTCATGAAAATGATATGCTAAAGACAAATCTGATTCCTATGCAACATGATAAGGAGGAGCTTGCAAGACAAGTTGGAATTCTGGAAAATGAGTTGATCATTGCAAATGAACACAAAGACAAATTCAAGAAAAGTTTAGAAAGACTTAATGACATGCTTAAAAGATAGAAACCTGATGGAGATACAAATGGACTTGGATTTGAAATTGGAGAAAGTTTCGATATTGCAAATAATCAAGATCAAAACAAACTGGTAAGACAACCTAATGCTTGTAAATTTAATGGGAAATGTTTCAATTGTAACAAGTATGGTCACAGAGAAAATCAGTGTAGATTTAGAAATAATCAGAATACAAACTTACCCACCGGTCAATGTTCCAAATGCAACAAAGTTGGTCATAATTCAGAAAATTGTAGAATGAATGTGAAATGCTATGTTTGTGGAAGATTTGGGCATTTATGTAATCAATGCAGATCACAAACCGATCAAGGATATGGAAAGGATATTCAGAGGAATAATGTAACTTGTTATGCATGTAACAAGATTGGACATATTGCAAAATTTTGTAGAAGCAAGAATACATTGACAAACAATAAAGGATCTAGTTTGAAGGGAAAAGAAAAGGTAGATGAAGTAAAGCAAGAATTTTCAAAACAATCGATTAAGAAGAGTGATCAGAGAACTGACGAAACTATCTCTGCACTGGTAGAATAGAGTAATCCTCCACCGGTAGGAGATTCTTTATTTAATTGAGGAATAATCCTTAGGGGGTATTGTAGCAAGTTGAAAATCATGCATTCTACCCTTGGTTGATGGTGAGAAGATACCTTTCTTCTTTACCAGTAGGTGTGTTAAGTTTTCACTTAACCGACGAGCATATAATGTAGTTGTTGAAAGATATTTCATTATATAACATCGGAGATCCCTCATTTTCGACTCACAAAGCATTTCAAACATCAGAGAGCGCAAAAATGAGCAAGGGCATTCTAAGGCGAAGTTGCGAAGTGATTTTCAGGCATTCAGAGAATTTCAGTTAAGAGGTATTTATCTTTTGAAATGATATCCTCATCTTCTGTTCCTGAGTTTATTTCAAACCCCACCATTGTGGAAAACATCAAATGACCTAACCCGTGTTTAAGATTATCCCAGAGATTGCAAAATAGGATGATTCTGTCGGAGCTTTTTCAAAAATTCTGAAGAGTGTAGCATTTGCAGAAGACCCTAGAATCTACATACATTGCAACATAGAAAACCTAGGGACTGAGGATTTAAAGAAAATATTTAATGATCTTATTACCGATGGAAATGGTGTGATTAAACCTAAGCATAAGATTGTAGAAGACTTAGGTTTTGTAGAGATTATGAACATTCTTGAATTTCCAAAGGAAGTTGTAAGACTTGTATTAAGCAAAGTAAGTCCATGGAGAGTTCATATGGTTAGATTCAGTTTGCAAAATAACCAAGGAAGCCATTAAGGTAGTTACTGGTTTACCTTCAACCAGTAGTAGGCCTTATAAAACCAATAAAATATCTAACACGGGAGTTATGGAGTTAACCAGAGCCACATCTGATAAGAGATCACTTAGAGTGAATGATGTTAAGGATATAAATGTTAAATATGTGGGTATGGTACTAGGATACAAATTAACACATGCAAATAGACTAAATTCTATTTCTAGCCCTTTGTATTCATAGTGCATATGAGATGGTGAACAATAATGCTAAGATTGATGTGTGTGAATGGCTTAAAGATGAACTGATTGATAACTGAAAGAAAATTAAGGGAGACAAGAAAGGTACTTTCTATTTTGGAAACCTACTAGTATGCCTGATGCTATACTTTACCAAAGAGATACCTGACACAGGTCACAAACATTTTGGCTATGACATCCTGGTAGGGAAACAGATACAGGAAGCTTTCACCGATATGGGCACTAACTATGATAAGAACATTACATACTACTTCAAAATATTTCAAACTAAGATGAGAGAAAGAGAGAGACTACCGCAGGCATAATTGATAAGTATTCCAAGCAAATATGTTTTGTCATTAAGCAAGATGAAACTTAGATGGAAGCAGTAAGCCCTAGAACTATTTGGGTTACTGAGATGGGTTATGAGGTAGACCTATCTATTTTGGAGACATATGCTAAAGCTCTACTTGATGCACCAAGGGAGCCATCTGAGAAATTCTTTGGTAGTGCAGAAACCATTGAGAGTAATGTATCTATGTAGAAGAGGTCAAAAAGAAGAGAAAAGTTTATTAGAGATGCCTCCAAGAAGGTTCAAGAAATCAAAGAAAATGTCATGAATATCAGTGGTATATCAGCAAGTGAGCTGAAGGACTGCAACCTGAAGCACATGTTTCACCAGTTGTAACATCTTCTGATACTAACAGTGGCAAGGCTATTGAGTTTAAGATAGTGGAAAGGAAAAGGAAAAACTCACCGGTACCTTCTCCTCCTCCTAAGAAAACCAAGACACTAAGGAAAAAGCAACAAGCAGTTAGGGAACCACAAAAGAAGCTTACACCTAAGAAGAAACAGACACCGGTTACCCCCACACTAGATGATCTATTGAATGAGATTACACATGAAGGTAATCTGGTAAATGTACATAAATGGTATAATTCTTTTAAGGATTCTGACAAACAAACCATTGAAGAAAACATTATCCTACATTTGGATATATACAAGAAAGTTTTGATAGAAGTGATTGATGAGTTACCCAATGATTTATAAATGAGAATAGAAGCTAAAAGGATATATGTGATGGGACTGGATAAGAAGTTGAAAGTTGAAGCACTTTTGGTTGTACATCTGGTAAATTCTTGAGAAGAGATAGATGAGCTTTTATCTGAAGCTAACCGGTCAGTATTTGTCAGTGGTCACCAATAAGTGAGCCTGATGGCTAGAAGGGTTAAATAAATTGCTGATGAGACTGCAGATAAATGGGACATATTTTTTGTTGAGAAGGAAAAGAAAGAGGAAAGAAATAGATCAAAAGTGGAAAAGGCATTCAAGGTATATCAGAAAGACAAGGGAAAAGGTAAAATAGGTGGTGTACCTTCTATAAAAATAACAGATAACATCCCTCCACTGGCTCAGGATGCCCCTCCATTAACTTCAACATCATTGGTACATACAACTAATCCACCAGATATAGCTACTGAAGATATAACTCATGATGATACTAACCCGGAGTCTGAGATACTTTTTACAATGAATGTGGATACACATAATATAAAAATTATTGTGGACAAAGAGACTGCAGAGGTTAATGAAGATAGTGTTGAGGACAACAAGATTTTAGAGAAACCAGCATAGACTGTTGACTCTCAGGAAACTGAGATACTAGCTCAAGCAGAGCAACCAGATACTGAGAAACCAACATAGGACAAGACAACTAGCACAGGGCCACCAGAATCTGAGAAACTGGTAGTGGTATAGACAGAGAAACAATCTGAGGCAGAGGTTCATGTTGAGTCTGAGACAACATCAGTTACAAGGTGCTTAATCAAACTAAGAAACCATCAAAGGTAGAGGTACAAACACAAATAGCTCCACCAACAGAAAATATAAGTAAAGTGGATACATCTGATAGAAATAAGAAGGATATAGTGTAGGTAATTGGTCAGACATCTGTTGAGAAGAAACCCACAACAGAACCAAACACATCTACAGGTGAATTTAGACCTACTAACATAACATAGGTTCTATTGGATTCCATTAAAAGGATCACAGATTGCAATGCCTTAGCATTTAAGGCAATTGATAACACATTACCTATTCTGAAGATGATTGCACCAAATTGTAAGATAGATCACATTAATGATTCTTTAGGGAAATTGGACATTTGTCCAAATTCATTGTTGATAATGTAATAACCATAGATAAGGTGAATGAGGATATCATTAAGGAGGGAGTTGACAAAGAGAAAAACACATTCTTTGAGAACACCATAAAGAAATGTATCGATCACTTGGATACACTTTTACAGGTACTTAATTCTACAATTTTAGATTATAAGGAGTTATATAGAGAAGCATGTAAACCTCATTGTTTCACAGAGGACATTGATGAGGATATAAAAAAGACACAAAAGGAAATTGATGACATTGTGGATAATATAATAGGTTCATCTGGACTTATATCAGTTTTTTGAGTAGGAAATGGCAGTTTTTGAGGAGAAGTTGGAGAAACTTGAGAAAGAGAAGGCAAGGATAAGGTCCAATGCCCGGGAACTCAAAAGTAAACTTGGTCCAAAATTGAACAATCTTATTATTCACAAAGTTGAATTATCTAAGGCAACAGTTCAAGGACAACGATCACCGGTATGATCCAACAGACCGAGGCAACTCTAAATGACAACAAGTTTATGCAAAGTTTAAATCTAGTTTTTTCGGACATCTTTCAGATAGTAACCAACTGGTTACAGACCTTGAGGTAGCTTTTTTGTACTGATTGTTTATGACATCCTTTATCATTGATGTCAAAGGGGGAGTAGTGGAGAGAAAAATGCAGATACAAAGGAGATCACTTGCTCAGGGGGAGCACATCTTTTTGGATTTCAGTTTTGGGATAATAGTTTTGGATTTTTCTCATGAGTGTTGCCATCAATGCCAAAGGGGGAGATTGTTGGCATTATACACTCTTATGAGAATAGTTGATTTTGTCATTTATGGCAACCAACTGGCAACCCACTGGTAATAGGTTTCTACATACAATGACATCACAAACTTCATGCACTAGCAGACACCGACACTGGCACCGACAGGTGCTTACATCGGCATCTAGTTTACACTGGAAATGAAGTATACCAACACTCAGACCGACATGGGATAAAGTTTTGTTTATATGAATTGTTTTGTAAATGTAATTAACTATTTGCAAAGCCGACATGGTATATTGTAAAAGACTCATATATGTATGAGATCTTATAGATCATTTTGATATGAGAGTGAGTGAGATGTAGTAGATGATATGATATGTATGGTAGAAGATAACTGTTTAGTGGTAGCGAAGGTTTTTGGTTAAGGTATCTATCTGAGCTTAAACCAGTACTGAACTTGGCATTAGAGATGTTGTTTTGAGCAGTACATTGTATTGGATTTAATAATCCATTTTGTAGTCAGTGAGACTCTTCTTTGAGCAGTGAGCTTTAGGCTGTTGGCCTCCCTGCATGTGTAGGTCCCTATTGTAAGTAGCATTTATTCATTGGTGAGTGAGTAAATATTATGGGTCACAAATCCCACTGAAGTTTTTCCCACATCGGGTTTCCTCATTAAATATCTTGTGCTATGATGTGTTTCTATGTTGTCTCTATCATTTCTGTTTATTGCATTAATTCTTGTTACCGGTACGCTGTTTTGGGTGGCAAAATTATTAATAAGTTTAAATATTCTAACAATCGGTTAGACACTAATTCAACCCCCCCTCTCAATGTCCGTGGGACTGTCATTGAATCTAACATTTTAAATTGTTCACAAAGTTCACTCACTTCTTGATTTTCAAAGGGTTGGCCATTATCGGTCACAATGCACATGGGTACCCCATACCCGCAAATGATACAATTCAAGATGAATTTTGCTATTTGTTTTCCTATTGTGAAAATCATTGGGATTGCATCAACCCATT
The DNA here is from genome assembly GCF_030272615.1 of Cryptomeria japonica. Lineage (NCBI taxonomy): Eukaryota > Viridiplantae > Streptophyta > Pinopsida > Cupressales > Cupressaceae > Cryptomeria > Cryptomeria japonica. The sequence continues at coordinate 273,488,980 of NC_081410.1, read as the reverse complement.
TTGTGAAATATTTTATAGCTATGAGAATAAACTTATGTCCATTGGAAGAGGTAGGATTTATTTTCCCTACAAGATCTAATCCCCATTGTGAAAATGGCCATGGTGATGTTATTGGCTGAAGATCTTGAGTAGGTGCATGAATGAGATTCCCATGTATTTGGCATTGCTTGCATCTTTGGACATACTTGTAAGTGTCTTTTTCCATTTTAGGCCAATAATAACCTGTTCATAATAGTGTTTTTGCTAGAGCAGGTCCAGAAGAATGTGTGCCAAAAATTCCATTATGAACTTCTTTTAAGGCAATTTGTGTCTCTTCCATATCAAGGCATCTAATTATGGTTTTTTCTATACTTTTCCTATATAAAGCATCAACAGTGATTGCATGTTTTGATGATTGTCATATGGGTGCCTTTCTTTGATTCCATGAAAGATCGGGAGGTATATATTAATCATGCAGGTATGCGTATATATCTCTGTACCATGGAGACTCAGGTCCTACTATCATACATATATATTCAATGGATAGTATTTCATAAGCCAGGACAATGATTTTTTCCACTTGAAATTCAAAGTGAGTTCCATCATTTGGCATATCCAAGAGAGATCCTACTGTTGCTATTGCATCTGCTGTCCTATTTTGCACTCTCACAATCTGTTCAAATGTGACCTTGGTGAAGTGTTTCTTGTATTCTTCTACCAATTGTTTGTATGGTTGTAACTTATCATCTTTTATATTATAATCATCATTGACTTGATTAATGATGAGTTGTGAGTCTCCAAAGACCTGTAGATCTTTGATGTTCCATTGTAGTGCAGTGCCTGGTCCTACTATCAGGGCTTCATATTCAAAAATGTTATTGGTACAAGGAAAGCTAGTCCTGAATGATTTGGGAATTGAATCTCCTTGAGGAGTTATGAACATAATTCCTGCTCTTGCTCCATGATTTGTATGTGAACTGTCAAAGATTAATTTCCATTGTGTTTGTGTTGATAGTGTAAATATTGATTCATCTGAAAAATCTATTACCATCGGGTGATTGTCTTGTAAAGGTGCTTCTACAAGTTGGTCTGCTATGATTTGTCCCTTTATAGCCTTTCTGCTGATGTATTCAATGTCAAATTCGCTGAGTATCATGACCCATTTTGCAAGTCTTCTGGTTAGTGTTGCTCTATTCATCAGGTATTTGAGTGGATCAAATTGTGCAACCAGCTGTATTTTATGACTCAACATATAATGTCTCAGTTTTTGTGATGTAAAGACTACTGCAAGACATGATCTTTCTATTTGTGTGTAGTTGAGTTCATACCTAATAGTGTTTTACTAATGTAGTAGACGAATCTCTCTTTTCCTTGTTCATCATGTTGCACTAGGAGAGCGCCTAAGGAAGAATTTGTTGCAACTATATATAGGAGTAATGGTTTCCCATGTACTGGTGGAACCAATATTGGAGTGGACAATAGATATTCTTTTAGTTTTTTGAATGCCTCCCGACATTGTTGTGTCCATTTAAATGTAACACCTTTCTTCAGAAGATGTTGAAACGGTTGGCACCTTTCTACCAATTGGGCTATGAAGTGCCTTATGGATTGTAATCTCCCTTGTAGACTTCAAAGTTGTTTGAGTGTAGTAGGTGATGGCATGTCTAAAATAGCTCTCACTTTCTTTGGATCTATCTCAATTCTACGATTGGATACAATGAAGCCCAAGAGTTTATGAGAGGTTACCCCGAAGACACATTTTTTTGGATTTAGTCTTACATTGTATTGCTCAAGTCTATCAAAGATCTTAGCCAATATGTTTAAGTGACTATCCCTTATTTTGGATTTTTCTAGCAAGTAGTCTACATAATCTTCCATGGTTGTGTGTATCATATCATGAAGCAAGGTGGTCATTGCTCTTTGATAAGTGGCACCTGCATTCTTAAGGCTGAATGTCATCACATTCCAGCAATAGGTTCCTGATGGACAAGTAAATGTTGTCTTTGGTTGATCTTCTGGCACAATTTTGATTTGATTATAATCGGAAAAACCGTCCATGAGTGATAGCATTTCACTTCCAGCTGTTAAGTCCACTATGGTGTCTATATTAGGGAGCGGAAAGTCATCTTTGGGACAAGACTTGTTAAGATCTCTAAAGTTGGTGAAGATCTTGATACCTGCAGTATGCTTGGATACCAGGATGAGATTTAAAATCAATTCAGCATAGTCTATAGGTCTAATGAAACCCACATCTAATAATTTTTGTAACTCAAATTTGACTAACAAGGCTATGTGAGGGTGCATTTTCCTGAGTTTTCTTTTGTATGGTTTTACTCCTGGAAGTAAAGGTAGATTATGCAAGACTAATTATGGGTCTAATCCAGGCATATCTGCCTAAGACCATGCAAAATTGATGGGTCTTTTCTTAAAGAATTTGATAAATATCTTTTTTTCCACTGGATCAAGGCATTTTGCCAAGTGAATGTTACGAACCTTCTTAGTATCGTCGATGTTAATTTCCTCAGTTTCTTCTACCAATAATGTTGACCGTTCCTTATTAATAGGTAGGGCATCCATCAGGTGTTCAACTTTATTATCACTGTCGTGATTAAGAGAGGAGCTTGCTTCTCCAAAATATGCAGTTTTGTCCAAATCTACTACATAACCAACTTTGTGATCATTATAAGGGAATCCATCCCTTACACCCAAGAATTCTACTATGGCTTCGTCATTTTGAAACCAATCTAATTGTGGCTCTCCTTCTTGCCCCCAATCAATCAGACATGGATGCATGATGAGAAAGTTTTTGTCTCTTATCATTTTAGAGGATCCAAATATCATGCATACTTGATTATGATCTGTTGTTTCTTCATCATAAATTGGTGACGGGTTGTCTTCATTGTCAGATGGAAATTCATAGTCATGAGAATCTGTGACGCTTTCTATGTATGTTTCACCTTTTGATTTTGTATCACTTATCTGCTCTTATTCTGGTAACTAAATTTGAGTGGATCTCTTTTTGGAGGTGTTGAAGTTGTTTCTCTTGGAAAAAGTATTGACAATAACCAAGGATTTGGTTTATTTGCTGGTACTAAGCCTGTATCTATTGCTATGTTTGCTTGCACAAATGATTCAGGTATTGTATTGTTGGATGTCTATGTGGTAGGTTCTTGCAGAAGTTGTCTCATGTCTTCACCATCTGATTCTATGATAGGAGATGTTGGTAGTCTCTTTCTTTTTTGAGGTGGAAAGAAATCCATCGTTGATGATGGATGGTCTATAGGTATGAAATCTGAGGGTACCCTTGGCCTATTCAATATATCCAATGTTTGTTGTCTAGCTTATGTTATTTGTGGCACATATTTATATGCCAAGCCTTGATTATTTGGGTTTTCATGTGGTAAAACAGGTTCTAATATTTCTTGCTTTTGTAGTCCTAATCTTGTGGTACCATCATATCCATGTTTTTATAACATCTTGAAGCCGTTTCCATATTGATATAGAGGTATCCTGGGTACTACCATGTCATCCTCCTCTCCATATATCTAGTGATTAATATATTCATTTAGAGATTCTTCTTGTAGATCTCCCCATCAAATGAAAGAACAAGAATCTGAATATTTTACTGTTTCTTTTCCTTTATCTTTCTTCATTGTTGTGTTCTAAGACTTCCCAAAGGACTAGGGAGAAAATGATGATTGTTTGGTGTCTGATGTGGTTGGTGTATTTTTCTTTGTTTCTTTAATGGATAATAATTCCATTTGTAGGTGAATAGGAGATTCTTGATTGTTTGGTATTTGATTGTCTAAGCTTTCCCATAAATGATTACAGTGTTGGAAAGGGTTCAGGTCACCATGGACAGTGATCTCTATACCATTGTATAGGAACTTTACATATTGGTGAAAAGTTGATGGTACTGCTTGCATTGTATGTATCCATGGGTGACCTAACATCATATTGTACCCCAATTATTTGTCTAGTACTTGAAAGGTGATATTTGTTGACCATACCTTTGGAAGGGTGTTCCTCATCATCATAGGCTTTTATATTGATTCTCTTAGTAGAGTCAATATAATGTTCATAATATCCTAAAGCTTTGATCAAATGTAGAGTGCATATGTTGAGGGTCGTGCCACCATCTATTAGTACTCTTCGAACCTTTTTTTGGTCAATGAAATCTTCTAAGTGCAACGGATCATTATGCATGAGTCGGTTTGCAGGAACATTCCATTCAATCAATGTGACCTTTGAAGATGACAAGTTTACCACCATTGATTGAAATGTGTTCTCATCAATGTCCCTATCAACAACTGAATCTTATAAGGCTTTATCTAGGACTACTTTATGGGCTGGTGATATGCACAACAACTCAAATAATGAAATTTGGGCTGGAGTTCTCTTCAATTGATCTACCATAGTATAGTTGCTAGTTATTGAAGGCTGGTTTGAAGGCACTCCTTGTAATGTGACTTTTGTTCTTTTGGTAATGATGATGCAATCTCTGTTTTTGGGATTCACTATGATTGTAACTACCATTTCATGTCCTTCACTTAGTGTGTTAATGGCATAGTCAAATGCTACATTGGTATAATTGGCAGTATTGTCTTGTGCATTAGAATTGGAAGCCTTTCCTTTTATCATGTTTGACAAAAGGATCTTTGAAAATGGTATGATTTATATTTGGTGCTTTATTATCCACTGTAATGTCACCTTGATCTATGAGATCTTGGATGAGGTTCTTCAATTTGTAGTAGGTTGTTGTCTTGTGACCCTTATTATGGTGATATTTGCAGAAGTCATTGTCATTGCACTAAGCAGGCTTAAATGGACCTGGTTCATATGGCCTAGCTTCCAGTAAGGTTATAGAATTTCTCTGTATCAACTTCTTTAGTGTTGATTCAATAGGTTCTCTGAGGGGTCTGAAGTTCCTTCTAGATGCGCCTATCCTTGGAGGCCTTGGATTATTTGACTATAGTACATTGGTGTCATTTGTCTAAGACTGGTTCTTATCAGTTGGTCTTTGTAAATATATTGTTGGTTGAGCTTTGTTCATAATATGTGCATCAACAACTCCATTTTTGTGACATTTTTGTTTCTAGACCAAAATTTTGATCTTTCATTATTTGTGCTGGCGGTTGGTCCACTATCCTTTTGGTTTTTCAATATCCCTTGTTCTAATAGGCCTTTGTCACATTTGATTCCTTTTTCTGTTATGTCTTTAAAATTATTCAGACATTGCATTTGTGATGGATATTTAATCAGAGGCACAAGATTTTTATTAAAGATGTCTACTTGTTCTGCTTCAGGGATGTGACTAAGACATCTACGATATAGGCCTCTCCATCTTTGTAAGAATGTGGTGAAAGTCTCAGCTTCTTTTTGTTTTGTTGCACACAAATCCATTAATGTGATTGGATTATCTATGTTGAAGGCAAAGTTGGATATAAATAACTCAGCTAATTCTCCCCATGAAGTATTTTTTGGCGGAAGGTGTGAAAACCACTCTAATGTTGTCCCTCCTAAGCTTTTTGAAAATAATCTCATGAATTATGTATCATTGTGAGCTACTTCAATGCATGCCATGAAGAATTCTCTTATATGATCTCGAGGATCTCCTTTCCCTCTATATTTGTCAGATTTTGGCGTTTCGAAATGTTGGGGAAAAGGTGGAATTTATAGTTTTCTCTCAAAAGGATAAGGATAGAGATCTTCCATGGTATAGCTCTGTTTATTATTCCCCGCTTGTATAATGGCCATTTGCTTTTAAAGGTTCTCCATTTGTTGAGTTAGAAGTTCTGTTTGGGTTATTGGTGTGTTGACCTGATGAATGTTCGCTACAAAAAGAATAGTATTTGAGTACCTTTGAGTTTGTTGAAATGTAGATAGACTAGGTAACTGTGTCCCATAAGTCCCAGCAGGTGGTGTGAAGTATGAAAATTATGGAGTAGCATTTGGCTGAGCCAAACTCAATGTCCCTGGATTCATATTCTGACTATTGTAGGTGGAACCAACTGAGATTGTTGGTTGAGTTATATTTGCCAAGGTAGTAGTGTGAGATATTCGAGCTTGCAGCGTCATATTTGGTGTTGTCCATGTAAGATTGGCACTTGGTGGTGTCACTGTTGACTATATTGAGGTTGTATCCATATTTGCATTTTGAGATATACATTGCATTGTTATAGCAATTGTTGCTTGTGTTTGCATTGTAATGGGTATTTGAGGCATATTCTGGTTTAATGTCACACCTTGTGGTAGTATTGTTGAAATATCTGCCCCTGGTGGTAGCTTGGTCTTATTTTGTACTAAGAGAGCAAGATATCTATCTCTATCACTATTAATTAGAGCGTTAAGAATCATAATTGTTGCGGGATCTTGTTGGGATTCTTTGAGCTCTTCCTTTGTCAAATTATGTTGTATTTCATCAAGGGAAGGCATCTTGTTCAGGTTTGTTGACATTGTTATGGGTGTGTAACCCTGTGTTTGTTTTTGTTTGGATAGATCCATATTCCATGTTGGGTTGACCAAAGGGTTGTTGTTAGGATCCATTTGATTTTTTTCCTTTTGAGCACACGTTAATGGCATGAATATTGCTTTGTAGTGATCTTGACTCTCTAAGATATGTATGCAAGACCTTGTTAAATGCAACTACTTATGCTTCTATGGCTTCCTAAAATGCAGACAACGTGATTTATGAATGAAGACTTGCTATCTAGGATTTCAAAATTTGGACACAAGATTTTCAACATATTGTCAGAAAGCTTCAAGGACAACCTCTTCCTTAATTTGGTTTTTGAGGTCTATGTCTATCTATACTGATTTTCAAACTTCTTCATCTATGACAGCCTGGACTATGTCGTATTGGTTTTGATCAATTTTTAATTCCTCAACAAGGGTATTTAAATCGTCAATTATTTTTAATTGAATGTTATTTTCCCCAAGATTTGGTTGTTCAAATGGGAATTGATCATTTCCTTTTAGACCCATGCATTAAAGTTTACTATGTAGACAATGCAAACTCTAAAAAATGAATGAATGATACCTAAAATGATGGACACTTTTTCTTTTTCTAACAGGGTTTGAGGAATGTTGCTATGGTCTTCTCTACCAATTGTCTAATAGCTTCTTTTTGAGTTGCTCTTTGTATCTTTTTCCTTAGTTTCTCATCAAGGCGAATAGACTTTCGGATTTCATCATCTATGATCGCCTCAACTATATCTTATTGGGCACGATTGACTCTTACTTCCCAAGGGAGGTTATCTAAACCATCAATTATTTGTAATTGGTTCGTGTTTGGTCCAAGATTTGGTTGTTTGAATGGGAATTCTCCACCTCCTTTAATACCCATGGACTTAGGTATGATTCCTATAATATGACGTGACACTAATCTTAAGGTACTTTGGCGAAATGACTTGTGTGAGGACTTTGTTTGATGATTCTAATGGAACTTTTACATGAGGACTCGTGATCACTTGAAAGTAACATTTTCATCAATTTTGAATTTGTCTAAAAGGTTTGGTTTTGACGTTGGTTTTGTTGTTGGCACTTGTTTTCCTTGTCGAAGTTTTGATCTTGTTGGACACTGAAAATTTTGACTTTGTTTTGATTTGAATCTTCCAATGTTTTGAATTTGTTGAAGTATAGCAAAGGACACAATAGTCACATCAAAAAGAATAAAACCATGAATATAGCAATTGTTTAGGAAAGTTTTTCAGATTTCCATGAATGTTGGAATCTTTTTAAAGACCCCATTTTGTTTTCATTGTATTTGGGCAATTCAATATCAGATAGACTCTCCTAATGTCAAAAGGTCACAAGTATTATCACAACCCACATCTTGATACTCCGCCAGCTCAAACAGCTGTGTCACACTCTAGGGTGCGCACATTTTTTTGCCTTTTTTTGGAAATTAGATCAAAGAAGATTGCTCCTCAATTGGTTTGTTATCTTGGGAGATTTATGGTGAGTGTCTTGGGGGAAGATTCTTCCCCACCCTTGCATTGTGATAAAATAAGTGTCTGGTTATTGAATCGGCTTGGCTTCTTGATGGGATGGGGTTTGGGATAGACTAGCCTAGTCTATGCTCTTGGATCCTTTCCTTGGATCACTAGGTGTTCTAACCACACCCTAGGGTCTCTAGGACTTCCCCTTATTGTGGAATCCCCTGACCTTACCCAATCCACCCACCAACAACTTGAAATACCACTCCTAAGGTCTCACCTACTCATGAGATTCAAAGAACCCTTACTTAGGCTAATAAGGGTTTGGGTTGTTCCACACCTTCTGAGGTCCAAGAAAGGATAGGACAGGTCTTGGATATGGTTATCCATGCATTCATGTGCCCCCAAGAGGTTTTCAACTTCCAACTCCTTACCGATTTAACTATTTTGTCTTTTACCTACAAAATACGACTACAAGGAATGTGCCCAATTAGGCCTCCTATCCTGAATTTTAGGGCTCCCTCTTGCAAATGATGCATATTCTTGTGAAACTTCCCAAAAGACCTTCTATTCATTTGGTAAGGGCTCAAGGATTTTTCTAGTTTTGGGCCTCCAAGTGTCCGTACACTACCCTAGGTGAATTTTGGGGTTTTTAAGGGTTTTGAAGAGGGTTTTTTAGGCCTGCCAGGGTCACAGTGTTGGTTTGTTGATTTCACCACCTTGTCTGGATTGGTGGAAGATCCTCCTTCCCACCAATGGTGCTCCACTCACCCCTCTACAACTCCTCCAAAGGGTGCCTCCTCCTTTGTCCTTCCTTGCTCTCCTGGACCTCTGCAACTTCACCCCTTCCTAGTCGGGCACTGTCTATTCTCACCTAGGAGTGGGTCTTTGGTTGGCTTCCCTACATCTTCAAGGGTCCTTCTTGCTCTAAAGTAATGTACAGGGTCTATACTCCTATTCCCCATGGTTTCATGGTGGTTCCATAATGGGGAAAGGAGTTAACAACCCATTTTCTCAAAACAGTCCAAAACTAGACAGTGAGAAGGTAATTTACAAAATATTTACAAACACACCACACTTGAAAAAAAAAACCTAATATAAATGCTCAAAATGGAAGTAAATACACCATATAAGACTCTCAACATAGGTTTTCTCAAAAATCAATCCATTAATAATCTTTTCTTACTCCATTTGTGCCGACTGGTAACAAAATTGCAGTCACAATCAAGTCACTTTCTTTGGGTCGTACAACAACTGACATCCAACCCCTTATCTTAGGATTTGCAACTACTTATACTACCCTTTCCTTGGTCTATGTGCCCATATTAGGGTTGTCCATGCTAAACTAAAGATCTTGACCTACTAGGTGGAAAAGTTGCTTGACAACTTTGAAAAGTTGTCATGCAACTTTCTGAATGTTGCTTTTCTTGACTCCTAGACCCATATTGGGCTATCCTAAGGACACCACCATGCTAAGAAGGACCCTAAACACATCAAAGGCACACATACCCTCTATTTTCAAGAAAATTTAACTTAGACTCATGAACCTAGGACCCAAACTAGGACCTAAACTAGGACCAATGAGCTCATGGCTCTTATTTTATTTACAATGGCTTCTTAAAGAAGCAAGAACACAATCAAAAGCAAATGGTTGGAGCCCTTTGAAGGGTGCTCCTACACCACTTCTAATTTCTATGGTGTTTAGACAGGGTTTCATTTGATTGGTCACAATTAGCAGCGTTTTACAGTCCATTGAGGGAGGTCTCCCAATTTGTAGAGGTTACGCTCTATAGATTTTAATGTACTGTATAGGCACTGGGGGAGGCATAACGTCGTTGTGACAACATGTAACACTCGTCGCATATGATTTTTATCATATATTCATTTGTTTATAGTGGCTTGGATTACTTGGCTTTAGTCGTTGCCACTTAGGTCATTCCCCTCTCACTGACCTTAATGGCGCCCTAAGGGCAACTCGGGAGGGCAGGCCTTCTAAAGGATTTAATTGCAAAAAATAAAAGAAAGCATGAAGGAAGAGAGTCTGGTTTTCTGATCACCCATTGAAGGAGAGAGCATAATACCTATCTCCTCGAAGACACCAAAAATAAAGTTCTTTTTTATTCCTTCATTGCAATGATTTTCTATTCTAAGTGGAGATGTTGATCCACACATACATGGTGTTCATTTTAACCAGCATAGAAATGATGAAATTTGTTTTTTTCTTTTATTAAAGCACAAAAAATAAGTATTTCTAGGCTACCCCTGCAGAAAAATAATAATGTTAGTCAGAGTTTTGTCTTTTCACAGACATAAAGATATCCTGCTAAAACCCAGTACTACAACAGAACAAAAAATAAAAAACTAAATCTATCAAATGCGACTAAACTACTAATCAAATGTGAACTGATATCATATCAACTGAAAAATGATAAACCATCAATTGTGAATTATTGTATAAGCAATTGCGATATGATTACTGATCAATTGCGATATGATGTGATAGCAATTGCAACTTCTTCTTTTTTTTAAATTTTTTTTTTTTTGGGATTTTTTTGAACTTTTAACAGAAAAACAAAAGAAAAAGATAGAAGATAGAAGAGTTATTCTACAATGATATTGTTCCACACTACGTGAGCCAACACATTGATTTCGTCAAAGAATTTGTATTTGGTTAAAAAGTGATGGATGGTTCTATGATATTGAGCGATCTCCTCTTTTTCTTCGGTCTCATGAAGCTCCCTTTCAGCCTTTAGAAGTCTTTGATAAGCCTTTTGTTGTCTCTTATTCTGCTTTTCCTTTCTTGCACTTGAAATTTGGAATGTCACCTTTCCTGCCATTGGATTAGATACATTTTATATGTAGAAATCAACTTTTCCAGAATTTGACAAAATTTCAAGTTTAGATGCAGAAGACAAAATCATGCAAAAATGACACAAAAATTTCTTAATAGGCAATCTTTAAGAGCAATTCCGATCTGTTTAAGAAATTGTGATATACTGTCTAATCAATTATGATATGATGTCAGAGCAATTATGATATGATATCAACAATTGCGAATTTCTGCATATTCAATTGTGATGTCCAATTTACTATGCACGTACAGATCTGTAAAAGATGTCAAAACAAAAAATAAAGGTTAGAGTGTTTCACGTCGGGTTCACCAAATGTACTCAGGCAGTAAATAGGCATAAATTGCATGAATCATATTATCAAAGAGCGAATCACAACTCTAAATCCAATTACTATTACTCCTAAATGACAATGAAATAATACTATTATCAATTGAATTGAAACAATCTATCTAAGAGTTCCTCAATTGACATAGCAAGGCTTCCATTTCTCTTCTCCATTGTTGTTGATGTAGGTGGCTCTCAGGTATTGCACTTGATTTCTTGCATAAGATAGACAACAATATTGAAGACTATGATTCTAACTTGAAAATGAGAAAATGATGTTGAATTTATAGATTTTCAACACAAAGCGGGTGAGAAATAGAACTCAAGTGTTGATTGATAGATAACCGATTTAGATTGATTAGTGAACTCAATTGATTGAAGAGTGAACTGAATAGATGGATTAGTTGACTAGATTGATTGATTAGAAGACTGAATTGATCGATCAAAAGATTGAATTGATTTTGAGTTAAAAAGGATGATTGATGAGTTAATTGAGTTAGCTGATTAAACGATTGATTTGATCAATCAGTTCTGATTTTAGCATGTGTTGTAGGAATTTGAAATTGAATTTGGTCATTCGAATGCTGAAATGCACATGAAATTAACTAAAATTCAGATTTGGGGAAAATATGAATTTGGTGATTTGGAATTAGATGAAATTAATTGAAATTTGAATTTGGGGAAATATGAAATGAAATTAGATAGAATTAATTGGAATTATAATTTGGGGAATTGGAGGAATTTAATTAATTAATTTAAATAATTTAAATGAAATAATTTAAACTTAGGAGATTGAATTAATTAAATAATAAAGATTATTTAACTAAGGAAAAGGTTGTAATTAATTAAATAATTGATATTTAATTAATAATTGAGATATGGTTAACTGATTAAAATGATTTAAGAATAGAAATAGAATAATTAGGAGTGTTGAAGGGAAATGATTAGAAGAAATAATTAGTTTAATCAAATAATTAAAGAATTACTTAATTAAATAGATGAATAATTAGTGTATAATTAATGAGACATTATTAGGTGTCTACACTTAGCATTAGAAACTTTGAATCAAGTTAGTCACCAAACATTGGCAATATCATAATGCAAGGGTGGGGAAGAGTCCACACCCAAGATCACTCACCATATATCTCCCAAGATAACTACTCAATTGTGAAGCAATTCACTTTGGGTTAATTTCTAGAAAAAGGCAAAAAAATGGGCACCCCCTAGGGGGTGACAAGGCTCTTTGAGCTGACGGAGTATTGAGAATAGTGGGCTATGATATTGTTGATGACTCTTGAATAAAGTGTCTATCTGATGTGTCTTTTATTGTGATCCAAACCAGTGAAAACATCGAGGATTTGAACACGTCCTCAAAAGAACATGCACTCAATATTTAGCATTAGGATGACCATTGTATTCATGTGTGCTATGTATTCTTGTCACAAATGTTAAAACATCTTGCAAAAATGTCAATCAGCCAAACTCAAAAGTCAGTTCAAACAAAGAAAAATCATAAAGTGGAGAAGATTTCCAAATCCAACAAAGCATCTTTTGAGGTGGTTATCAGCATTTCAACTATCTTTAGGCAGGACTTTCATCCAACAAGATTAGGGGAGTATCAAACCAAGTGATCAAGAGTTTATCATCCAACTATCTCAACAACAACAATACCTAGTTAGGTATTCAAGTTAGTCAAATCAAGTTTCCATATTGGGAGACTTTATCCATATCATTTGACGTGCTTTGTCATAGGGGCCTATTGAACAAACCCTGTATTTGACTTAGTAATCTTGAGTATCCAAAATGAAGTATCCATCAAGTCATAAAAGTTATTTCTCAACATCACAACGAAAACACCAAAAATTTTTATCAGGACAGTTAGTGCGTAGGAGCAACATCCTAGCACATCTAAACCATCCAATAGTGCATTTTAACTAATAGTTAGCACTTTCATTATTCACATTAGTGCATGATCAGTATCATACTGGTAATAATTCAGATAGCATTTGTCAACATCAATGTAGCACATAAGATCATCAACATAGCACATCATAAGCATATCATAGCGGATTTATACCAAACATCATCGCGTAAAAGGGGCATATTAGTGCATAACCTATTCAACAATTGTGTTTTCAAACAATATAAAATAGCGCATTTGAGAGGCAACATAGCACATTTGGAACATTCTATAGCACTTTGAGATCATCCTTTAGCACATCAGCTCTCTGTTCTAGCTCATGATCAAAATTAGTGAAAAATAAAGAGCAAACCAGTCACCTTGTGAAATTTTCATCAACAGTTTTGGATACCCTTTTAGGTCCTCTGACAAATCCAACAACAAAATATTCAAAAGGGGAGTATAAGTGAGAAATTTCTAAATCCAACAAAGCACTCTTAGGAAGAGTTTTCAAGTCTTCAGCTATCTTGAGATCAGATTTCATCCAACAAAATTAAAGAGTAACAAAACAATGATCAAAGGTTCCACCATCCAACAAATCCTATCAAAACAATACCTAGGTAGGTTCTCAAGTTGTCAAATTAAGTTTCTAGATCATAAAAATTGACTCATATCATTTGACATACTTTGTCGTGGGGGCGGATCAAACTAAACCTCTACTTGATAAGTAGGCTTGAGTATCGAAACAAAGTATCCACAACAACCTATCCAAACTGAAACTTTGATCACTCGTATGACCATCCCTTATTGCTTGCAAAAGAAGAAGCTTATTCTAAGGAAATGAGTCCTAACCTAAATCAAGATCTAGATATCATGGATCTCCAGTCTAATCCCATTTTTTTATCAAGATCCTACCTATCAAGAATCTTATGATGATCCACTAAAATTTTGGTATCGCATCCACGATGGTCCCCTTTTATCTCAAGAGAAGAGTCCCATTCAACATCAACCTCCTAAGAAAGGGCATGATATCCCTTCCATCTCCATCACTAATCTAATTCAAAATCAGGAGGAAAGCACAAACTCAAAATATCCTACTCCAAGTCAACATCAAGGTCAAGGAATCCTTTCATCGTCCAAATCCATCTTAAATCCTTCCATTTCAAAGTAAAACTCTTCATCCTTCAAATCTATCTTAGGTCCATTAATTCCAAAGTCAAACTCTTCATCCTCTAAATCCATTTTAGGTCCTTTCATTCCAAAGTCAAACTCTTCATCCTCCAAATCTATCATAGGCCCTTTCATTCCAGAATCAAACTCTTTATCTCTTCCATCCATCTTGGGTCCTTACCTCCCTCCGTCCACCAACCCATCACCTCAAATGATCCATAAGAAAGATCAACAAAAACACACATCTTTTAACTTCTTTCAACCATCTATCTAAACATCTTTCCAAAACTATTCTTCCATCATTTCCTTTATCTATTTTGGGTCCTTATGTCCCAAAATTCATTTTTTCTCCATCTCTTCATCACTTCTCGAGTTGTGCACTGTAATTCCCTAAAAATGGTCATCTAAACTATGGGCCCCTAATCTCAAAAACATCACCAAGGTCCTAACCAAAGTCAATTAAATCAACCTTGAGATCATAGTTAATTAATTTCTCAATCATTAATGTTAAATGGAAAATACATCACTCTATATTAATTAAATATTTATTTAATTAATTAAACCATTCCAAGTAAATCATTTTGATCAATTATCCTATTTATTCAATCAAGCTATAATTGGAATCTATCTCAAGATTAACTAAATCTGATCTCTCAATTATTTCAATTATCCTGAAATATGCTTTTTCTTGAATAATCTCAACCGCTCATTTCTATGTTGGCATTCTACACTCTAATGGGAATAGTTGATGTTGTCATTGATGGCAACCAACTGGCAACCAACTGGCAACCAACTGGCAACCAACCAGCAAGAGCTTTTTACATGAACCGATAGATATCATAAACCAGCAGACACCGGCATCGGCAGACACTTACACCGATATTCAGATTACATCGGCAAATGAGCACATCGACACTCAGGATGACATGTGACAAGTTTTGTTTATATGAATTGTTTTATAAATGTAATTAACTATTTGCAAGATGACATGGTATATTGTAAGAGACTCATATATGTATGAGATCTTATAGGTCATTTTGATATGAGAGTGATGTGAGATGTAGTAGATGATATGATATGTACGGTAGAAGATAATTGTTTAGTGGAAGCGAAGGTTTTTGGTTAAGGTATCTATCTGAACTTAAACCGGTACTGAACCTAGCATTAGAGATGTTGGTTTGAGTAGTACATTGTATTGGATTTAATAATCCATTTTGTAGTCAGCGAGACTCTTCTTTGAGCAGTGAGCTCTAGGCTGTTGGCCTCCCTACATGTGTAGGACCCTATTGTAAGTACTATTTATTCATTGGCCAGTGAGTAAATATTGTGGTTCACAAATCTCACTGAGGTTTTTCCTACACTGGGTTTCCTCGTTAAATATCTTGTGTTATGGTGTGTTTCTATACTGTCTCTATTATTTTTGTTTACTGCATTAATTCTTATTTACCGGTACACTATTTTGGGTTGCAAAGTTACAAATAAGTTTAAATATTCACTAAACCAGTTAGACACTGATCACCCCCCCCTCTTAGTGTCTGCGGGACTATCATTGAATCTAACAATTGGTATCAGAGCCTAGTCCTCTATTTCCAAAAGCCTAACAACTTGAGGAAGATTTTGAAACCGGTACTGATGGAGAATTTAAGAAAATAGGTGGAAGGAGCTCTTGAAGATTTTGATTTAGAAAAAATGAAGAATATCAAACATGAAGATGATCTAAGGACTGCTAAGGAATTCATTAAAGGACTTCAGGAGAACCTGGTTATAGCACAAAATAAGAGAAAGGAACTTCACGAGAAGATGCATAATGAAGATGATGAAAAGGAAACTCTTAGAGACATTGCAAATAAGTTGAGACAAGAAAACGGTAATATGAAGAATGAAATACAAGATATGACTATGAGGTTATGTAAGGATATTGAAGATAGGAAGAAGAATGAAGAAGACTTGGCTAGAAGACTTAATGATACAGGAAATGAAAATCTGACACTTTGTCATGAAAATGATATGCTAAAGATAGATTTGATTCACATGCAACATGATAAGGAGGAGCTTGCAAGACAAGTTGGAATTCTGGAAAATGAGTTGATCACTGCAAATGAACAAAAAGACAAATTCAAGAAAAGTTTAGAAAGACTTGATGACATGCTTAAAAGACAGAAACTTGATGGAGATACAATTGGACTTGGTTTTGAACATGGAGAAAGTTCCAGTACTTCAAATAATCAAGATCAAAACAAATCGATAAGACAACCTAATGCTTATAAATTTAATGGGAAATGTTTCAATTGCAACAAATATGGTCATAGAGAAAATCAATGTAGATTTATAAATAATCAGAATACAAACTCACCCACCGGTCAATGTTACAAATGCAACAAAGTTGGTCATAATTCAGAAAATTGCAGAATGAATGTGAAATGCTATGTTTGTGGTAGATTTGGGCATTTATGTAATCAATGCAGATCATAAACCGGTCAAGGATATGGAAAGACTATTTAGAGGAATAATGTAACTTGTTATGCATGTAATAAGATTGGACATATTGCAAAATTATGTAGAAGCAAGAATACACTGGCGAACAATAAAGGATCTAGTTTGAAGGGCAAAGAAAAGTTAGATGAAGTAAAGGAAGAATTTTCAAAACAATGGATTAAGAAGAGTGATCAGAGAACTGATGAAACTATCTTTGCACCGGTAGAATAGAGTAACTCTCCACTGGCAGGAGATTCTTCATTTAACTAAGGAATAATCCTTAGGGGGTATTGTAGCAAATTGAAAATCATGAATTTTACTCTTGGTTGATGGTGAGAAGATACATTTCTTCTTTACTGACAGATGTGTGAAGTTTTCACTTAATCGACGAGCATTTGATGTAGTTGTTAGAAGACATTTCTCTATAAAACACCAGAAATCCCTCATTTTTGACTCCTTGAGCATTCAAACATTTAGAGAGTGCGAAACTGAGCAAGAGCATTCTAAGGCGAAGCTGCGAAGTGAATTTTAGGCATTCAAAATTTTGGTTAAGATGTATTTATCTTTTGAAATGGAAACCTCATCTTTTGTTCCTGAGTTTATTGCAAACCCTACCATTGTTAAAAATGTCAAATGCCCTAGACCTATGTTTAAGATTATCTCTGAGATTGCAAAGAAGGATGATTCTGCCAGAGCTTTTTTGAAAATTCCGAAGGGTGTAGCATTTGCTGAAGACCCTAGAATGTACATACATTGCAACATAGAAGACCTAGGGACTGAGGATTTGAAGAAAATATTAAATGAGGTTATTACCAATGAACAAGGTGCAATTACACCTAAACATAAGATTGTGGAAGACTTAGGTTTTGTAGAAATACTGAGCATTTCCGAATTTCCTAAGGAAGTTGTAAAACTGGTATTAAGCAGAGTCCATGGAGAGTTCATATGGCTAGAATCAATTTGCAAAATAACCAAGGGAGCTATTAAGACAGTTACTGGTTTACCTTCAACCAGTAGTAGACTTGATAAAACTAAGAAAATACCCAACACAAGTATGACAAGCTTAATCGGAGCCACATCTGATAGAAGATCACTTAGAGTCAATGATGTTAAGGATATAAATGTGAGATATGTAAGTATGGTACTTGGATATAAAGAAACACATGCAAATAGACTGAATTATGTTTCTAGTCTTTGTATTCATAGTATATGAGATGGTGAACAATAATGCTAAGATAAATGTTTGTGAATGGATTAAAGATGAACTAATTGACAATTTGTAGAAGATTAAGGAAGACAAGAAAGGTACTTTACCAAAGAGATACCCAACATAGGTCACAAAATTTTTGGTTATGACATCCCAATAGAAAAACAAATATAGGAAGCTTTCACCGGTATGGGCACTAGCTGTGATAAGAACATTACAGACTACATCAAAATATTTCAAACTAAGATGAGAGCAAGAGGGAGATTACTGCAGAGCATAGTTGACAAGTATGATAAACAAATTCATTTTGTTATTAAAAGAGATGAGACTTGGATGGAAGCAGTAAGCCCTAGAACTATTTGGGTTACTGAGATGGGCTATGAGGTAGATTTACATATTTCGGAGTCATATGCAAAGACATTACTTGATGCACCTATGGAACCATCTGAGAAATTATTTGGTAGTGCTGAAACCATTGAGAGTAATGTATCTATGCAGAAGAGGACAAAAAGAAGAGAAAAGTTTATCAGAGATGCCTCCAAGAAGGTCAATGAACTTAATGAAAATGTCATGAATATCAGTGGTATATCAGCTAGTGACAATAACCGGAAGCACATGTTTCACCAGTTGTAACTTCTTCTGATACTGACAGTGAGAAGGCTATAGAGTTTAAGAGAGTTGAGAGGAGGAAGAGAAAACCCTCACCGGTACGCTCTCCTTCACCTAAGAAGGCAAGGACACTAAGGAAAAAGTGTTAGGATTACCAAAGATACTGAGAAGGGGGGGGGTGAATCAGTATCTAACCAGAGATTTTTTGACCTTATTAAATAAATTGCATTCCAAAATAGTGTACGGGTAAACAAGAATTAATGCAGTAAATATGAACAATAAACACAGCATAGAAAGCACAACATAACACAATATTTTTAATGAGGAAACCTGGTGTGGGAAAAACCTCGGTGGGATTTGTGACCCACAATATTCACTCATTGGCCAATGAATGGATATTACTTACAATAGGGGCCTGCACATGCAGGAAGGCCAACTGCCTAAAGCTCACTGCCTAATTACAAAAAGGAAGTCTCACTGACTTACAAAATGGATTATGCAAATCCAATATAATGTAATGCTTTAGTTCAACATCTGTTATGCTAGGTTCACTACCAGTTTAAGCTCATACAATAACCATAAACCTTACTCCAAAATCTGCCTTAATATTCGCACATTACTTCTGCAATATTCTAACCATGCCTGCTTCCTTTTTAAAATGATCTACAAGATCTCATACTTTATATGAGTCTTATTACAATATTCCATGTCGGCTTACAAAAAGATATTACTGTAGACACCCAAAATTGTCCAGTCTAATTAAATAAATATCTTTATTTATTTAATTATCTAAGCTTAATTCTTCTATTAATTAAATAAATCTTTATTTATTTAATTAATTCATTAACCTTTTCTACCCATGACACATGTCATTCATCTCTTAATTCCTACACTACCTACCCTTTCATTATTTTATTATTTCTTTTACCTACCCTCTAATCATAGCCGACCTCCTTTTACACCTCTCAATCTTATCCCTCCATTTCATATTGTGTCTTCTATATAAGGAGATGCTTCCTTCATTATGAAACCCTAATCAATCATCCTAATGACTTGACTACTTGATCAATTGACTACTTGGCATATGCGAACCTACTTGCAACCACATTCCATTCTTTGTTGAGCTCTTGTGCACATAAAATCTGAGAGCAAATATATCAAGCAAGATCAATGGAGATAGGAAGAATGGAGATCCAAACCCTATTGGACATGTGATGGTATAATCTTTGCGATTTCATTTGATTTGCATTGTCTTAGGTAATCTTCATATGTTATGGTGGATCTTTGTTGTTGTCAGGCTAGGGTTTTGTGGTTGAATTCATTTAGCCTTTCAATATCGTTATTATTGTTATCCATTTTCACCATATACATTTTGGCATGCCTGGTGGGACTCTTGTCCCTTTTGCATTTAACATTTTGTTGTAGATGTTGTGTTTTGAAGTTGCAGATCTAACATTTTTCGACAACATTTTGATATTTCCGTGTCTGCGTACTTTCGGATCGTGTTTTTGGCTTTCTGTCACGTTTGTGAACTTTCAGTTCGCGTCTGGGTTCCCGAATCACATCTGTGACATTTGGAACCCCGTCTGCATCTTTGACAACATTTTTTTTTTTGTAGATTCTGAAAACCGCGTCTGTGTTCCTCAGTCGCGTTTGAGGTGTTTTTAGATGCGTTTGTGTCCAAAAATCACGTCTGGGTTCTGGAGCCGCGTCTGTGTCTCACAGAAGCACGTCTGCGGTAGATAGGCACATCTATGTTTGGGGTAACCACGTCTGTGTGCATTGATTTTTTTTTTTTTAGCTTCATTGATTCAGTTTTTGGTCATTTCATATCCAGTTTATTTTGAGCTAACATCTTCAGATCTAGCTAACGAAATTGGTGCAGCTTGTCTTGAAAGCAAAATCGTTTGGTTGAAGGCCCCTATTTTCACAAAGTTTTTTGGATTTAAAATTTACCTAACTTGTGTGCTTGCAGGAAGGGGTGATTATTTCAAACAATCCAAACTACTAACAAATCTTTGTTGCAGGTCCTTGGCAAGGGTTTTTGGATTCTTATTGTGTGCCTTCTTTTTCATAGATTAGCAAACACTTCAATTGGTGCACTAAAATTGAATCATTATCTTTTGTGTCTTGAGCAATAGGCTATTTTTGTTTAATCTTTAGAGGGCCTGTCTTCCTGTGTGGTCATTAGGACTACTAGTGAGAAGAGAACGACCCAAGTGGTAGCAAAAGAAAAGCCATCTTCTTCCAAACCACTATAAATAACTGTATTCATGGTGAAAACTATGAATAACGTGTGCTGATTAGTCCATACCGACACTATGTCTCCCCATAAACCTGTTTGATCAAATTTATTTGATCAGTTGTAGGGCGTAACCCCTACCGGCTGGGAGCCTTCTGTATTTACAGAGCTAAAAGTGCCGCATGTATGGCCACACGAGCAACTGCCCTTACTAGAACCTTTTTGTTTTAGAAGCCCAAATCCTTCTAGTTGTTGGGGCAGGAGGTCGGACCTCTGGTAGCGGCCCACACACATACAGTTCTTAGTAGAGATACGAAGTTCACCACGGGGATTTTTTGTGGGGACTGATGCTTGGCTGACCCGAGAAGTGAGTGTTGAGGGTGGAGCCAGTGAGGTCAAGCATCTAAGTATCCGCTCTGAATAGCGTAGCCTCAAGGGTAAAACCCCATGTGGGATCAACAACTATTGTCTTGGCCAACCATAAGAGTTGTGCTTGACTTATTTTAAACATTCAAAACATTCAAGACCAAACAACAAAACATTGTGTCTTTTGTGTCTTCAAGTGTATGCAAAATAATTTTACATCAAACAACACACTTTTCTTGGAGTCATTGTCAGTCTAAACACTTGCAAACATTGAGTCTTCATCAACACTGTGTCCTCTTGTCACGAAAAATAGTCAAAATTGGTCACAACAAAACAACTTCACAGATTGGAAAAAATTGCATAAATTTTGCAGAAATGCGTCTGTGTTTGACATAATAGCATCTGTGTTGTATAACCGCGTCTGTGAAGGGCAGAAACACGTCCGTGTTTCTAGAATTAATAGTGCACTTTACAAAAATCTTAGAAATGCGTCTGTATTAAACAGAACCACGTCTGTGTCAGGAAATCGTGTATGTGCAGTATACAGGCACATCCGTGTTCAGAATTGAAAAACTTTTACAGTCCAGCAAACAAACACAATTAGTTTCAAAATTCTTGAGCTTCCTAGGTCATTTCTCCTGGGTTTCATTTAGCATTCAACCTGTCTTTGGGTCTCACAAAGTCCATCATTGCTTTACACCTTACATTACATTTACATTTGTCTAAACTTGAGTCAAAAGGTCACTTGTTTGTCCTCACTATACTTTGTCAACACACTACATACAACAACATTTTGCTAAGTGGTCCCTTATCAAGGTCTATCACCTTTGGGTTTCATTTGGTCTTACTTAGAGTCAAGGTCAACTTACCTCATCAAGAGAAACAATCCTCTCTTTGGAAGTCACACCTACTATACTACATACATACTTGGTCTTACACTTTGGTCATTACAAGTAAACCTCAGATTCATTTACATTCCATCCAACCCTTGGTCTTCCATACTTTTTCCATTTTCATCTAGTCTCACACATCTTGGTCAATACCTAGTTCATGGTTGAAACCCGTCTTCAAAAATCTAGGAGAGAAACTAAAGAGGCTCAAGAGTCCACAAACATGAGTGTCTATAAGTATGACAATGATGTCTTTTTCAATACTGATCATAACACATTACCTAACATGGATGCCTATAGAAACATTCCAAATGTTGAGCACATGGACAACACAAACAACAATGATACACAAAAATGATGATATGGACAATTTTTTAGTACATTCAGCAGATGTGGAAGAATCCATTATGGATCCCCGTTTCAATCGATTGGTTTAGGAAATAATGAGGAGAGATAGACAATACTTCTTACAAATGATGGCACAAAGTGGAGCCAAGATACCTCATGATTTTGACATGTCTTAAATAATGGAAAATCGACCTTTGCAACAACCTCACTCCAACATGGATCAAAGGAGGCCTAATAGTGGAGGCAATAGAAGACCACATCTTGTGCCTAAATTACCATCATCTTTGTTTCAAAAACCAGAGGTCCCACATACACATGGTCAAGCATATGATACTCACCTTCATAGACCATTATGGAAGTCTTATGCAGAGAAATATGCTCAATCACATATCAATGCTAAGGATCAACCACCAAAGCAATTGGATATTCAAAGGCATGCTCAAAATTTGGACACAAGGAAACTCCATGTCAAATTTGGGGGAAACACATTAGAACATGACATGTATGTAGAGTATGGTATACATGAACAAAATAGATATTGTGTTCCTCAACATGAATCTATACCAAGTGGTCCATATATGCAGCATCACTATAGACCTCCTTCATATGAACATGTGTATGATCAATATCATCCATATATGCAACATGCTCCTCCAATTGGTGCCTCAAGCATGGGATATGGTCCAAGAAGTCAATCTCCACCTAAGAGCAATTTTTAGTAACAAATCAGGGACTTACAAAAGAAAATGGAGGACATAAATACACCGAAGCCAACATACACAATGAGAGACATATGTCCTTATCCATTTGACAAGATCATTCCAATGCCTCCTTTTCCTACACACTTTGTGACGCCTAAATTTGATAAGTATAGAGGAAAAGGGGATCCTAAGGCACACATAAGACAGTTTTTCACAACTTGCATTGAGGTAGCAGCAGAAGAGACATATTTGATGAGATTATTCCCACAAAGCCTAGATGATCAAGCTATGGAATGGTTCTCCCAACTCCCAGCTAGTATTAAGTCATGGGGTGACTTAGTAGAGGCATTTATCCAACATTTCTCCTACAACATAGAGACAGACATATCAGTCACTACTTTGTGCAACACCAAGCAAAAAGAGGGAGAGTCTTTTGCATCATTTTTACAAAGATGGAGAAATCTAGCCAGCAGATGCTCTTGTGAAATTTCACAAAAACAAATGGTAGAGATGTTCACCCAAAATGTTAACAAAGACATTGGCTATGATCTAAGGAAAGCTTGTTTGTCCATCTTCAAGGATGTCATTGAAAAAGGCTTAGCAACAGAGAAGGTCCTAATTGAACAAGGAGTCATTAAGATATTCAAGGAAAACAAAGATGACTTTAAAGGAAAGGACAAGCCAAGATTTTGGAATAAAAACAAGAACACAGTCAATGATGGTGTTGTTGATGCCAACACAGTGTGACCCAAATTCATTTTTTTGGGATCAAGTTCTACAAACAATCAAGTGAATACTCAAACAACTTCTAAATCATGAAGGAAGTACACCCCATTGGGAGAACCACTTGAGTCAGTTTTCAAAAAGCTAGTGGCAAACAAGGTAATCATATTCTAGATTTTCCTCCATATGAACCAAAGGTTAAACCAAATTGGTGGAATGATGATGAATATTGTGAATTTCATAAGAGCAAGGGACATAAAACAGGAAATTGTCATCGACTCAAGAACATCATACAAGATCTCATTGATAGGGGTGACATTGAGATTGAAGGGCACTCATCCAATCAAGAACATGAGATGTTTAAGGAACCATTCCCAAAGCATGACAAGGGAAAAGATAAAGCCACAAATGACCAAACCAACTATACCAGAGCAACCTATAACTATGATTCAACTATCAATCACATTTCGATGGACAATTACGTCTCTACCATTATCATCAAGGACAAAAACCCTGAGAATTCTACCCGGAGACCCAAGATTGTCCTAAAAGGTGTTGGATCTTCTTCGGAACCAACCTCTAAATGTAATATTACAACTCGTCGAGGTAAATTCACTTTGCAAGGTGCTCTAGCCAAAAACACCCCTTCTTCATCAACCAAGCCTGAGTACGACCTTGTAGAATAGTTAGGGAAGACACCCATGCTCATCTCCATCCTTGAGCTCTTACGCATATCCCCCACACATAAAGCTATTCTTGACAAAATCTTGAGAGACACCGCCGTTCCTACTGATCTGAACGTGAACCAGTTTCAAGCCATGGTGGGATACCTTTCCATTTCGCACTCCCTTACATTCATAAAAGTCGATGACGCCTCTGTAAGTCGGCCACATAATGCACCTTTACACATTGAAGCCTTCATACACAAACATAGAATCAAATGAGTCCTAATAGATGGAGGAGCAGGTCTAAACATTTGTACATTGAGCACAATTAAACAATTGTGATATTCTGATAAAGCTATGAATTCTACAAATAAAATCACCATCAAGGCATATGATGATGAAGAGCATTCATCCAATGGCACAACCACCTTGCCTCTCAGAGTTGGGCTGATTACAAAGGATGTGGTTTGTCAAGTCCTAGACCTAGATCTCACATACAACATATTGCTAGGACGTCCTTGGATTCATGAAATGAGGGCAGTCCTATCTACATATCACCAATGCATTAAGTTTCCTCACAATGGAGTTGAGATAACAGTTAATGGTGATCCTAATCCATTCATATACTACAATAACCTGAGATCAAAAACTGAGACCATCATTCCCAGTAATCAACAAGCTATTCCTTCATCAACATATGTGGATCCAGAATCATTGAAAGCTTCTACATCTAAACACGCAGAGCTCAAAGACAAGTTCAAGATTAAAGACATGGGATGTGGTGAGTATATCTTTCATGTTGATCAAATGCCACTATCTCCTAAGACATTCAATCGATAGGAACAATCTATAAACAATTTGCAATGCAAAGGAATTGGGTGTGAACCACCTAGTGTTGTGGCTACTAAGTTTGAATGCAAATCTCCTCTAGTGGTGCAAGAAACTCTTGATATCAATAGTTCTAAGAGTGGTTCCAACAAATAATCTATTGAGCATATCGCCAACCCTCTTGAGAGCTCACATAGGCTTACCATTTCATCCACTCATTCCATTTCCACTCTACTTCTAGACTTGGATCAACAAGAATCACAAAAGCCCTCACTTATTGGGGATCAAAAATCAAGATTTGAAAAGAAAAATCTAAAAGTAAAAAACAAAGAAAATTCCTTTAGTCCAAATCAAAAGCTATTGGACTCTGCAAAAATCAAAGTCAAGGATAAAAATCCTATGAAGCAAAAAGAGAAAGAGTTGATCTCCCCTAATATCAAAATAACTGGGGGCAAAAATTCTAAAATTTCAAGTCAAAAAGCATACTTGTTGATCCCAAGTCTCCATCATGCTATCCTACTTTCACTTCTCTTCACAATCATAAGCCTTCATAACTCAGCCACTTGTTCCGCACATCCTTTCCCTTCTGGTGATACATCATGGACCTTTAATGGAGCTTCCTCGAGGGACTTTGTTATCAAGGATGCCCAAACTTCTTCAGGTGACACGCATACGGGCCTATGTAGTCCACACATTAGTAATTCTATCTCAGTTCCCTTATCAAGGAAGACAGTCACTCAAGTTACATATCATTCAGTCAAGGAACGTCACAGTTACAATCACAAGGTAAATCCTCGTACATTTGAGGTAGGTGATTTGGTTCTTAGAGAAAATCCTAAAAATCAACAAGACAGAGAGAAGAAGGGCAAGTTTGAACCAAATTGGCTTGGACCTTACATCATTACAGCAGATATGGATTTGGGGCATATCAGCTCTCAACTATAGAAGGTGAACCTTTGGAGGATCCTATCAACAACATGTACCTTCGCAGGTTTTACACATAGCTCTTCAGAATATCCTAATTCAAAAATACAAAAAAATCGAAAATTTCAAAAATACAAAAAAATAAAAAAAATAAAAAATCGCTACTTGGTGAAAACCTGGCAAACAGGCACCTTGTGACACAAAAAACATTGAAAAAATAAAAAAAGTAAAGAGAAATAATTTCGTCCAATGGTGAAAACCACTTCGGTGGTGCCCTGGGCAAGTACCATGGTGAAAACTGGGTCACCAGCGCCATGCATAGAGACATTGCTCCTCCCTCCTTCAGGATTCACTTTCATCCTTTCACTTTGCACACACTCACAACCTATTCGTTCATAATAAACTTACCCATTCCCATCATGGCTTGTTATTGATCTACCCAAGATTGGTTAGCCATTGATAATAAACCTCCCTTTTCACATCCCTTTCCATCCATAATAAATCAGATCCTATCTGTGGCTAAGGCAAATCCTACGTCTAGTGATGGGTGTGGAACTAAGAGTATCACATGTTTTGAGGAGTACATTTTCTTCCAGCTTCCTTCAGTCTATCCGCGCACAATCCACAATAAAGCAACATTTGCATCACAAATCCACAATAAAGTTCCACTTTCTCCGCAATAAAGTATCAGTTTCATGGATTCAATCAGTTTCAGATGAGACATAGCAGCAACAATGGGCTTCAACAAAATCAAATCTTTCAACAGACTCAGACAACATATGGTTCCGTGCTATCTATCCTTTTTGTGAAAATAAACATTGTGACCACAATCAAATAAGACTTATACAAGTGACAAGAGACACTAAATTTGAGGACTATAGTGGATGTTGGTATCGAGTCTTGGTTTTCTTTTGATTTTATCTTTTGGTGACATATCTTTTAGCTTTTCCAGGATGTCTTTGACTAGAGATTCTATCTCCAGGATGTCTTTGACTAGAAAGGCGAGGATGGGGTATCGTCACCTATTTATATTTGCTATCTGTGGATTGTCTCTTAGTAATGGTATGACTTGTCTAAGGATATGAGGACACTGTGAGTCTAGTATGAACTGGGGCATTCCTTGTTTGTGACTGTCTTATCTGCATGCAAATGGGTACAATGACTTTCTGGGTCAAACATATGCCTCGATTGTCATAACCTATTTGCCATAATAAAGTTCAATGATGATAACGCACAAGAAGCTCTTTCACTTTCATATCTTCTGTCTTTCATCCCCCTTTCTTGATTGACTTCCATCATCCTTCTCAAGTCCGTGTATCCTACTATCACATGACTGAGTATAATGACACACCAAAAACATTTGCATTTCATGTAGTTGCACCTGTATTACCACATATAAGCATTTCATACATACATATAGATATCACAACTGCATCACATCCTACACACAACACCTGTTAGCACAATTTAAATTTGCATTATCATATTCATCTACATTACATACATTCACATTTGCATCATGCATACACATATAAAACATAAAAGAATAAAAATATGGCATTTCACCATGTACATATTTGCATCCATATCATAGAAACATACATCATATAAGAACATCTCATCACATAGGTACACATGCATATAGCTGCCACAAAGGAGAATCATCTCATATATATAAATCAAAAGTGTCATGATACAATGATGTCAAAATCATATGGCTACAGTCACCCACAAGTTTCTACATCATCATACAAAAATGGTATAATACTGATACATAGGGAGCCCTCTACGGCTATGATAAACTCCCTCCCTCAAAGCAGCCTGACCTCGATGGAATCTGAGCCCTCAAAGGACCCACCCTAGGATCATCCCTCCTGTCCCCTCTCTCTAGTGGTGGTGGAGGATCCATAACCCCACCGCTGGATGCCTGTCGCCTTTGGCTCCCTCCCATAGTTGTCATTGTCTGCGATGTTCTATGGAAGCTCCTCGCCCGCTGATCAGCTGGCACTACACCATAATAGAGATCTCGCTAGTAGGAAATCTCCTCCCTTGCCCACAGGACATAGGCGTATCCAGCCCCTATGTCCTCTGCCGCCTGCCTCCCAGCCCTCAGTGTTGTCTTAGCCTCTGTGTAGTGCTGAATGGCCTGGTCCCGCTCCCACTCAGTATCTCTGAGCCGCCTCCTGAGTCTATCCTTCTCCCTCTCTAAGTCCTAGATCTCATCTACCTGTCCTTGACAAATCTCCTTCAGCTCCGTCAGCTCATCCTCCTCTACCTCGGCCCCCTGTGGCTCCACCTGTATGGGTGCCTGCCCCTATTCCTATGCTTGTACTGGTGGTTGTACCTATGCCTATCCCTATACCTGTCCCTATCTCTACACCTGTCTGAGACCCTGTGCTGCTGGCACCTGTAGTGGTAATCCACCATGACCCCTCACCACCTGAGCTTGTCTATCCTCTCCACCCTCCCTCCATGGTGCCACTCTCCTCTCGCCAACTGCCCCCCTCCTCCTTCGTTAGCCTCTCCCCCCATCATCTCCATCATCATCACCATCCCCACCACCATCTCCATCTAGTAACTCT
The DNA here is from genome assembly GCF_030272615.1 of Cryptomeria japonica. Classification (NCBI taxonomy): domain Eukaryota; kingdom Viridiplantae; phylum Streptophyta; class Pinopsida; order Cupressales; family Cupressaceae; genus Cryptomeria; species Cryptomeria japonica. The sequence continues at coordinate 273,460,258 of NC_081410.1, read as the reverse complement.
CCTGGATCTGTCAGGCATGGGAATGGATGCTCGGCCCAATATACTATGTACTTTGCATCCATGTCGGCATCCTCGATCTCTGGCCATATGTCCCAAGGTAAGGGCATCATCTCCCCTAGCTATGTAACAACCTGATCATATGATAGTAGCAGCCCAAACTACACCTGATCCCTGACAGTCCGTGCATACATGCCTGAACCCCGTGGCATCCACTGGATCCTGCCAAACTACCTGCTCACCTTGTCCACCAGCTGCCTCTCCAGTACATAGGGCATCCACCCAATCAGATACTTGCTTTGGAAGGTGTATGGTAGCTCTACTACATCATCCTCCCACTGCTCGCATCCCAGGTATGACCTCCATATAACCATATCAATATCATCTATAACCCACCGCCAGTGCTCTAACTTGCCAATTCATGGTTGCGAGGTGATCATATCATACAAATGCATGAAACTGCGTCCGTGACCTCTACCCCTGAAGTGTATTGGTCTCGTTGCTGGTAGATGCTCATAGGCCCACACCTGTAACAATGTGACCCGACAACCCAATCCCATTGACCCATGATACACAAATTGATGTAGCTCGTAATATAAGTGCGCCAACACACACGGTCCCCAGGCATATCTAGTGTGCTATGTCACTAGTGTCTCCAATGCACCTCCGTAGCCCACAGCCAACCCTCGTGTCACTCTGTCCAGACACAAGAACCCACTGATCACTCCTCCTACCACTATCGGTAGTGCCAATCCTGTCTGTGTCATGGTATCCGATGCCACATGCCCTGCCCTCATCTCTAGTCTTGGGTCCCAGAACACTCATCTCAGGACATCTCTATCTCCATCTCAATCATAGGGAATCAGCTCCCCATCGATTGGTATCCTCAGGATCCGGTATACATCCTCCAGGGTGACTGTCATCTCACCCATCGACAAATGAAATTTGCAAGTCTCGGAGTGCCACCTCTCCACCAGTGTAGTCAGCAGTCCCATGTTCGCTCAAAACTCAGGGACATACAGAATATGTCTCAGACCCATAGCCTCAATTGTAGCTCGGTCCTCAAATGTCAGCTCAGGTTGCAACCTCTAAGTCGATGGGAATCTCTCATGTGACTCCAACATAGGCAAATACTCCTGCAGTCAAGCAAATCAATCATGTCAGTCATAGTGGCATTCATTGTTCATCACAAAATGCTACTTTTTATCTAAGTGCATATGGTACTCTATCCTAGTGACACTCATTGTTCATCACAAAGTGTTGCTTCTATCCTAGTGACACTCACTGTTCATCACAAAGTGTTGCTCCTCTCCTAGTGGCACTCACTGTTCATCACAAAGTGCTGCTCACATTTGCACTCATTGTTCATCACAAAGTGTTGCTCATATTTTAGTACTCCCTATTCATCACAAAGTACTATATCTTGGTACTCACTGTTCATCACAAAGTGCCTAGATCTATCCTATCCTAGGGCCTCTGCTTGAGTGAATCCTCTTGAGTAGTTTCCTAATTGGCAACGTATGTTCTATCACAGAACTGTCAATCCTAGCCCTATTTGCAATCCTAGTCTTCCCTAGAGGACCTGCTTGAGTGTATCCTCTCAGCAACTTATCCAATCGATAGCATATGTTCATCACAGAACTGTCGATTTGACCTAGAAGACACAAATTCACATTTTTGGACACAAATGTGCTTTCCTGACATAAATGCGCTTAGAGATTGCATAAACACGCCTGTTTTACATAGATGCGCCTGAAGCACACAGACGTGCCTATGCTCTGCATAAACGCGCCTGGATGACACAAATGTGCCTTCCTAGCATAGATGCACTTGCGCAGCGCAGATGCGGCCGCATTCGACATAGACACCTTTTCCCGCACAGACGCGCCTGGCACAAACACAAACGCACCTAGCGAGCATAGATGCACCTAGCACCAACGCAGACGCGCCTGGATGTTTTTGACATTTTTTGGACCCTAACCTAGAGCACATTTATTACCCTATCTAGCATGCATTAATGACAATAATAAATGCAACAAAGTACGAGGAGGTTTTGTGGTACTTACTGGCTCTCCTTCCTCTGCTGGCCTCTGGTATCGACGAACGCGGTCGAATCTGTGAACCAAAGCCAACGTTGCTGACTGCTGCTGCTCTATTTTTTCTCTGCACTCTGCTCTTGTGGATGTGTAGATAACAATGAGGATGTATTTCCCTTGTGGTCTATCTTATAGACTGCTCTAGCCCTCGTTTCCCGAGTTAGTCTTCATTATCCCGTGACTTTGTTACTCTATCCGGTCAGTCCATTCTAGCCTTTGTTTCTTATTGAGAGATTGTTTGTGATCTTTCCAGAGATTTTCATCCAATTTCTTGAGGGGGCATATCATTCCCATCTTGGGGCAACTCTGTATCAGTTCATCTTATCGTCTTTGAAACAACGCGACAAGCCACATTGTCTCAAAGAGGGGCAAAATGTAGACACCCAAAATTGTCCAGTCTAATTAAATAAATATCTTTATTTATTCAATTATCTAAGCTTAATTCTTCTATTAATTAAATAAATCTTTATTTATTTAATTAATTCATTTATCCTCTTCTAGCCTTATTTCTCATTTTAATAAATACATTTATTTATTTAAATTATCCTTTTCCTAAATTAAATAAATATCTTATTTATTTAATTGATCCCACTTCTTTGATTAATTAAATAAATCTTTATTTATTTAGTTAATTCATTAACCTTTTCTACCCATGACACATGTCATTCATCTCTTAATTCCTACACTACCTACCCTTTCATTATTTTATTATTTCTTTTACCTACCCTCTAATCATAGCCGACCTCCTTTTACACCTCTCAATCTTATCCCTCCTTTTCATATTGTGTCTTCTATATAAGGAGATGCTTCCTTCATTATGAAACCCTAATCAATCATCCTAATGACTTGACTACTTGATCAATTGACTACTTGGCATATGCGATCCTACTTGCAACCACATTCCATTCTTTGTTGAGCTCTTGTGCACATAAAATCTGAGAGCAAATATATCAAGCAAGATCAATGGAGATAGGAAGAATGGAGATCCAAACCCTATTGGACATGTGATGGTATAATCTTTGCGATTTCATTTGATTTGCATTGTCTTAGGTAATCTTCATATGTTATGGTGGATCTTTGTTGTTGTCAGGCTAGGGTTTTGTGGTTGAATTCATTTAGCCTTTCAATATCGTTATTATTGTTATCCATTTTTACCATATACAATTACAATTAAATACAATATACAATAATAAAAATCCTGTTGACTGGGGTGCCAATAATCATCTTTGTCACTGCCGGTGAACTATCTGTCGGTGTAGAGTCTGTCGGTGTTGGTGCCATAGGATTGCAAGGTTTCCATAAATGACAATACCTTCAATCATCTACAATTCTCATTGGAGTGTGCAATGCCAACAAAAAGCAGTAGGCAGTTAGGGAACCATAGAAGAAGCTTACACCTAAGAAGAAATAGACACCGGTTATCCCTACACTAGATGATTTACTAAATGAGATCACATAGGAAGGAAATCTTGTAAATGTAAATAGATTGTATAATTCTTTTTAGGATTTTAACAAAAACACTATTGAAGAAAGAATTATTCTACATTTAGATATTTACAAGAAAGTTTTGATAGAAGTAATTGATGACTTACCCAATGACTTATACATGAGATTTGAAGCTAAAAGACTATATGTGATGGAATTGGATAAGAAGTTGAAAGTTGAAGCACTTCTGGCTATACATCCAATAAACTCTAAGGAAGATGAGCTTATATCTGAAGCTAACCGGTCAGTATTTATGAGTGCACACCCGCAAGTAAGCCTGATGGCTAGAAGGGTCAAGGAAATTGCTGATGAAACTACAGATAAATGGGACATATTCTTTATTGAGAAGGAAAAGCAAGAGGAAAGAAACAGACCAAAGGTGGACAAAACATTCAAGGTATATCATAAAGACAAGGGAAAAGGTAAAATAGGTGGCATACCCTCTATAAAAGTAACAGATAACATCCCTCCACTGGCTCAGGAAACCCCTACATTAACTTCAACATCATCGGTACATATTGCTAATCCACCATATATAGCTACTGAAGGTATAAATCATGATGATACTAACCCAGAGTCTGAGATACTTTTTACAATGAATGTGGATACACAAAATATAAATATTGTTGTGGACAAAGAGATTGCAGAGGTTAAGGCAGATAGTGTTGAGGACAACAAAATCTCAGAGAAATTGGCAGTAGAACAGATTGAGAAACAATCTGAGGTAGAGGTTCATATTGAATCTGAGAAACCAACAGTTGCAGAGGTACAAACACAAACAGATCCACTGGAAGAAATTGTAAGTAAAGTGGATGCATCTAATGGAAATAAAGAGGATATAGTGAAGGTAATTGGTCAAACATCTGTTGAGAAGAAACCCAAAACAGAACCGAGCACATCTACAGGTGAATTTAGACCCACTAACATAACATAGGTTCTATTGGATTCCATGAAAAGAATTATAGACTGCAATGCCTTAGCATTTAAGGCAATTGATAACACATTACCTATTCTGAAGATGATTGCACCAAATTGTAAAATAGATCACATTAATGATTATGTAGGGAAATTGGACACATTGTCCAAATTCATTGCTGATAATGTAATAACCATAGATAAGGTGAATGAGGATACCATGAAGGAGAGAGTTGACAAAGAGAAAAACACATTCTTTGAGAACACTCTAAAGAAATGTACCGATCACTTGGATACACTTTTACCAGTACTCGATTCTAATATTTTGGAGTATAAGGAGTTATATAGAGAAGCCTGTAAATCTCACTATTTGACAAAGGATATAGATGCGGAAATCAAGAAAACACAAAAAGAGATTGATGACATAGTGGACAATATGATAGGTTCATCTGATCTTACATTAGTTTTTGAGCAGGAAATGACATTTTTTGAGAACTTGGAGAAACTGGAGAAAAAGAAGGCAAGAATAAGGCTGAAGGCCCAGGAACTAAAGAATAAACTTGGTCCAAGGTTAGATAGTCTGATCAGAGAGCTAAATTGACTAAGGTAACAATTCCTGGAGAATGATCACTGGAACATCAAATTCACTATCTCACCAGTATGATCCAGCAGACTGAGTCAGCTCTAAATGACAACAACAAATTTATGTAGAGTCTGAACTTAGTTTTGGCAGATATCTTTCAGATAGTAACCAACTGGTTACAGACCTTGAGGTAGCATTTTTGTACTCTTTTAATTATTTATGACATCCTTTGTCATTGATGTCAAAGGGGGAGTAGTGGAGAGAAAAATGCATGTACAGAGGAGATCACTTTCTCAGGGGGAGCGCATCTTTTTGGATTTTAGTTTTGGGATAACAGTTTTGGATTTTTCTCATGAGTGTTGCCATCAATGCCAAAGGGGGAGATTGTTGGCATTCTACACTCTAATGAGAATAGTTGATGTTGTCATTGATGGCAACCAACTGGCAACCAACCGGAAAGAGGTTTTTACATGCACCAACATATATCATACACCGACAGACACCGACACCGACAGATGCTTACACCGGCATTCAGATTACATCAGCAATAAAGAACACCGACACTCAGGCTGACATGTGACAAGTTTAGTTTATATGAATTGTTTTGTAAAAGTAATTAACTATTTGCAAGCCGACATGATATATTGTAAAAGACTCATATATGTATGAGATCTTATAGGTCATTTTGATATGAGAGTGATGTGAAATGTAGTAGATGACATGATATGTATGGTAGAAGATAATTGTTTAGTGGCAGGGAAGGTTTCTGGTTAAGGTATCTATCTGAGCTTAAACCGATACTGAACCTGGCATTAGAGATGTTGTTTTGAGCAGTACATTGTATTAGATTTAATAATCCATTTTGTAGTCAGTGAGACTCTTCTTTGAGCAGTGAGCTCTAGGTTGTTGGCCTCCCTGCATGTGCAGGTCCCTATTGTAAGTAGTATTTATTCATTGGCCAATGAGTAAATATTGTGGGTCACAAATCCCACCAAGGTTTTTCCCACACCGAGTTTCCTCATTAAATATCTTGTGTTATGGTGTGTTTCTATGTTGTCTCTATTATTTCTGTTTACTGCATTAATTTTTATTTACCGGTACATTGTTTTGGGTTGCAAAGTTACAAATAAGTTTAAATATTCACTAAACCGGTTAGACATCGGTTCACCCCCCCTCTCAGTGTCTGTGAGACTGTCATTAAATCTAACATTCTAATTGATCTTGACTGTTGGTTTCTCTTTCGAATCTCTATAAATTCAACCTTCATCTCTCATTCAAAACACCCTAGAGATTTATTGTTATTATGCAGTTTTTGCTTTGGAGTCATTGAAGATATTGTGCTTTGAGATTATTGCATCTTAGTTTATCTTTTTTCATATTTAGTTTAATTATGATTGCTTGAATTCATATAGACTATTATTCATTCATATAGCTTATTATTCATTCATATAGCTTAATATTCATTCATCTAGCTTAAACTCGCATATCTAGCTTAATCTTACATCCATTTAGCTTATTCTTGTGCTCATATAGATTAAATCTTTCATCTTGGTGTAGTCTAGTCATTGGTATTTCTTAGACAAATCTGAGAGCAAGTCTATACTCGCATCTTTTAAAAGGAAATAGGTCAATTTGTTATCATTTTTTTATATTCATGATTATATCTATCTAACCATACATGCAATGACTTAATTGAAGTGTTGTGTCTTACAACTTGCAGATACTTATCCACTTTTCACACACACATTTTTGGCGCCCACCATGAGGCAGAAGACTACATCTTTCAACCTCGCATATTAACTTTCTTTTCATTTTCAGATTTATTTTTTGGATTTTTTTTCGTACAGTTTCTACAAAAAATTGTACGAGTTTTCATAGAGGCCCAAATGACAAACTACAAGTATCATACGGTCTATCACGAATTATCATACGACCCGATGAGAATACTGTATGGTATTTTGTGCTTTTATATTAAAAACAGACTGCATTTTTAGGTTTTTTTCCTTGTTGAATTTTTATGGTACTAATGTTGACCCTGTCTTGTTGTCTGCCTACCTAAGAAAGTTTGACAGCCTAATCAGTTTTTTGCAGAATGCTTGTCAAAGAATATGTCTTTCGCACAAAAACAATATGACTACTGATTCATTGTTTTTGCAGGTTGCCTAAGGAAATTCAAGTGAACATCGTGTATTATTTAAATTCATTTTTAGGCACTTAAATTGCTATCTGGTTAATGAACAAATCTGTCTTGTGTTTTCAGAAAAATATAAGAGGTAGGAGAGTATGCTCTTGTTTGCATAGACAATCAAAAATCTAAACCCTCGAAGCTTTTTCTAAATTTGAGATTTGTGTACCTTTAGCGGGCTTGTCATAGTGGGAAAAAGTAATTGTAATACCCTAAAAATGGTCATCTAAACCATGAGCCCCTAATCTCGACAACGTCACCAAGGTCCTAACCAAAGCCAATTAAATAAATCTTGAGCACACAATTAATTTCTAAAATCACCAATGTCACATGGCAAATTAATCACCCACTATTAATTAAATATTTATTTAATTAATTGATCATTCCAAGTAAATCATTTTTTTAAACAATTATCCTATTTATTTTATTGAATATCCTAGCATATTTAATTAAATAAATAAATTTTCCATTAAATCATCAAAAAGAGGAATTAATTTGAAAAAAAGAATTAAAAATTGAGAAAAGAAATCAATTAGAGATAATCTTGAAAAACAAATTAAAAATTGATAAATAATCTCAAAGAAAGCAATTAAAATAATTAAATATTAAAATTGAATGAAATAGAGAATAAATCAGTTTTTTCCTGATTTTATATTAATTTTAGTTCAATTTCCTTTAAAACTGAGAAAAGCATCCAATCACATCAATTCACCTAGATTGTGCTTCCTCTTGGAAAATCTTGACCGCTCATCATCATTTGATCTGAGCCACTGGTTTCTTTCTAAATTTTCTATAAATTCAGGCTCTCATCTCTCATTCAAAGATCCTGGAGAATATATTGTTATCATGTTGTTTTTGCTCTAGGTTCATTGAGAATTTGCATTGAGATATTGCATATTAGTTATTTCATATTTCTTAAATCATTTAGCTTAAATATTCATATATTGCTTAACTCATGTTAGATTAATCTTGCATATCTAGCTTAAATCTTGCATCCATTTAGCTCATATTCATGCTCATATAGATTTAAAAATCCTTCATTTAAGTGTTGTCTAGTCACTAGATAGCTTAGCAATCTGAGAGCAATCTAAACTTGCATCTACTAGAAGGCAATGGGTCACTTTGTAATGGTTTATTATTCATTGATTATTGTTTTACTAACCATGCATCTAATGACTTAATTGAAGTGTTCTGTATTCCAGATATAGATACAGGTCCACTTTTCACACACACATTTTTGGCACCCATTGTGGGGCACGAAATTCAATACTTTGGCCTCAAAATCACTTTTTTTTAGTCCTATAGGTCTCGTCCGTATAGTCGCTGCTAAATATCATACGAGTGTTATTACTGCATCATACAACATTCTGTCAAGGTCTCTGTTTTATCGTATGAATCAGAAAAGGGGCTCATACAAATTTCTTCTCTGAATATCCAATTCTGCATTTTGTCATTTGACTCTGTGGGAATAGTTGTATGAGTAACTACTTTGTCATTTTCTTCTGTGTTTACTCATTCAGTTCTATGAGAATTCTCGTATAGTCAGGTGAGAATACTCGTATGAGTTACTTTTCTGTTGTATGAAAAACAAAGTGTTTTTTTTAGGAGTTTGCTTGAAATTAGGCTTGTGGAAGGTCAATATATATATGGAATATAACATTTAAGTATAAGTGAAATTTCATCTTGTTATCACTGTTTTAATTTTTGTATAGTTTTGTTCTCTGGCTCTTTAAGGTGTGAAATGGTATGCTTAAACCCTTCATGTTGCCTCTGAGTTTTAGGTCCGAAGGTTTAAGAAGTTTCTTTTTCCCTTTTTTTCGCATTTTGAGTTTCCCGCGTTCTATTTTCATATTACTTTTCCACTTAAGTGGAAGGGTTGGTCTGTCATGAAGGTGTCCCCCCTTTAGGTTTTCCCTAGGTGGGTTTTTAAATGCATTTTAATTTTTATGCCTTTACCTATGTCTTGTTTCTAATATTTGTCGGGCTTCTTAACAATCATGCAATTCAAAGTTGATCCTGCAATGCACTTTATTTCGTTGGAAGAAGATGCCCATGGTTTACCTTCTGCGAAGTAGCAAAAAGGAAAATGGGCCCGATAGAAGGATGGTTTGTAAGGTAAAGAAAATGCATCTCATTTTAGATCCAATGGCCTGTGTTGATTCACTTGCCTAAGATGCATATTTTTTGAAGTCTACGAAATAACAAAACAATGGGTGGGTCCTAGAGGTAAGCGTTTCTTTGGTTAATGGCCGATCAACTTGGAGTTGATCCAGTGGTGTGCATGGATTCGTAGCTAGAAGTGGTCCTAGGTTTACCATTTGCAAAGTAGTGAAAAGGTGGAGGGCACAAGAAAGGTGGTCACGAAGGGGTTAATAGATGATCATCTTAGACAAGATCCAACGGTTCGCATTAGTTTGCAAGGAAAAGATGCTTGAGGTTTAATACCTACAAAATAGCGAAAGGTTAGTGGACCCGAAGGATAGGCAAGTCATGGTTTTAAAGACCGATCAACTTGTAGTTGATCAGATGACCCGCGTTGATTCGCAACCTCAAATCAAATGAAGTTTATTGTTCATGAAGTAGCGAAATGACATGGCAGTCACATGGCAGATGACGTGGCAGGACAGGTGGATCGCTTGGTTGAGGTAAAAGATGGCCTGTTAGATACACATGGCTCCAAGGGATTGTTGAGGTTCCGCTTTGATTTAATCGATGATGGTGTTGAAACCCTTGGTGAAATAGAACACATGGAGGTCCTAAATTGGAGCTCGATGGAGTTCTTGGGCGAATAGCTGACTGACACGTAAGATTCATTTATTGGTGATAGAGCAAAGTAGGAAGCTTCTATGTCGAGGGCCCACTTTAAAGGTTTATGTGCATTAAAGGTTGTACATCTTGAGATTGATCTAACGATGGGTGCTTTTTTGCAGACCAAAGATGCAGGGTAGTTAGCCTTTGTGAAGCAGCAAAAACTGCTAGTAGTGATGGTTGTGCACGGTTAGTGAAGTAGACTAGCGGTCACCATAAGCAGTAAAGATCGAGCAGGTGGTAATTGATCAGATGGCCAATGTTGTTTCACATGATTAAAGTACACAAGGTTTACCTTTCGCGAAGTAGCGAAGGGAGGGTGGGTCCCATTACTAATATAGAATGATCGAGGGAAGTAAAAGGACAAAGGAAAGGTACGAGGGTTTTAAGATCCGTGAAATGGCAAAACAATGAAACAACAAAATACTTAGAAAAGCTTGTGATCCATTGGAGCCCATTTTTTGAATTCAATTATGAGTTGATGGCCGAAGCATGCAGGTTAATGTCTCAATTCAATGCCAAGTTGTCCTATTAAGGTCTGCATCAAATTGAATGTCGGCACCATTTCGACGAGTTTGTTGCAGAGGAGCTGGTGCAGAGCGATTTTCTTCTGGCGAGTAATAGGTTTTTGTGTCTTGCTTGCTAATTACAGTTTGAAAATTGGTATTACTATGTGCTTGCCTCATCAGAGTTTTGTTTGAGTCTTAATTGATATATTTGCATTATCGGGATGGCACCAAGAAGGGATTTCATAGGGAAGGTAAATTATCAGGATAGAAACATATGTGATGATTTCCTGGAACAATTGACTATGTCCATGAATGCTGCAGCCAAAATTAAAGAATTGGTACCTAAAGCCCCCCGGCTAAGAATTGGAGATAGTTTGTATGACAAGAGCAATTGGTTAAGAGATCCACAAATAGGGATATCAGGTCTAGGTCTTTTCAAAGTAGGATTTAGTCAGAGACATGCCCTTGCCCCAATGAATAGTATATGGGAATTGGACGTAGGAAAGCTCATAGTCCTTGGGGTTTTCACGAATGTTGATTTGTTAAGCCAAATTGCACACAATTATGACCCAACTACCAAATGTATCAAGAATGTGAAGGGAGGAGCCTTGATTGAGATCAATGATGATGAGTTTTGAAAGGTGTTTAAACTCAATGAGGTGTCTAATTATTTAGAGCCTATAAATTTTGATACCCTCGCCTAGGTTTACAATGTACAAAGGGATCACCTCAGGAGTGGACCATTGAAAGAGTTTTTTGTTAAAATTGGAGGGTTAACTGTTGTAGGCCCTAGTACCATGGAACCTTTTTCTCTGAATTTGTTTACTCTAAGAGCTAAAGGCGTGTATTGGTCACTGTGCCAAATCTTTGGGGAAGATGTTGAAAGTACCATGCCAACCCATTATATGCTAATGATAGCACAGATTCTGAACCCCTCTTTGGCAGTTACATTTGACTATGCACCTTATCTCATAGATGCAATCCATGCAGGACTGATGGGGATAAAAAGTGGTAAGGTAGACAGACCATTTGGATGGTACTCTCTTCTCATGCACATGTTTTTGTTCAAAGTTGTTGATTATTTTGCAAATGAAATGGATTTAGTTAAGGTGAAAGATAATGAAGAGATTCCTGTACAGTTGTTGAGTACCATTTTGTCCTAAGATAAAGAGGATGCTAGCTATTTAAAGTATGACAAATTCTTTGCATCCCAGATTAGGATTCTTTAATGTTCAGACAACCCTAGGATCCGCAAAGCTCTTTTAGAATTCCTTAGGCCTAAGGAGTTTTCTAAAGGCATCAAGATTGTGCACAACTAAGGTGACATATACTCGTACCCTGTCTCTACAGTTTTCAGAGTTTACGGTTTTAGAGGCACTCCATATTTATTGCCCTATCAAGTCCCATTAAAGATAGGAATTGTAGAGGTCCTAAGGCAAATTGGAGGAGTGCAAGAGGCAGAGCTAACAAATAGAGGAAAAGGGACCATTTTCCCAACTGTTACCGTGGCCCATCAATTTGTGATCACCAAGGGTGGTTGGAAGTACTTTGGATTTATTTCAACCATATAGGTTGCCTATTGCAGTAACAAGGTTTGCTAACCCTGAGGATTTTTTCAATGGCATGTTCAGGCGAAGAGTAGTATGCAAAGGTAGGCCACATCAATTTCATTTCCCCGAGGATCTAATTAGAAATGAGTTCAGTTTGGATGAGCAGGAATTGAGAAAAGAGAAGTAGGTAGCCCACAAGAAGGGTCTGGATTTCATTCATCATTTTGACAACAGTTATGACCCTCTATCTAGCTTTAATCCCTTTGAGGAAAAGATCAAATTCTTAATTTTTTATTTTGAAGATTTAATGCAAACTTTGAAGAAAAAGAGCGAACCTATAATAAGAGATAATCTTGATAAGGCTAAGTTGGTTCTAGCCAAGCCTGCCTTTGCTAAGGCCATCCCTCTAGGAAATTATGTAATGCATAAGAAGTTTAAATGTAGTGTGTTGATGCGAGTAACAGGTGAGCCCTCTACTTCAAGAGGGAAGAGAGCAATTGAAGATGTCATTGACATCCAAGACTCCCCTAAAAGGCAAAGTGTGGGGAAGGAAGTGCAAACAGGTGAGTCTCTATACTCTCCATCTCAATCCCCTATCCATATAGGAGATGAACAGGCAGTAGCAGAACAATTATTGCAGTTAGGGAGTCTTGGGGAGATCGCCTACACATATGAGGAAACACAAGAAGGGATGCCAGAAGAGCCACCTACTGCTGAAATGAACTTAACTACTAATGAGTTCAAAGGTAAAGAACTAGACTCTGTTGTCAAGCAAGCCAGTGAGGAGTTCGTGTCTGACAGTAATTTTGTCACAATAGGGGCCTTCATCCAATTTGTTTGGAACCAAAACATAGAGCAATTCAAGGCAAGATGTGAAAAGAGGAAGAGTGAGTAGCCTCACATAGATACAACTTCAGTAGAGGAGGAAGTGAAACCAGAAATGATGGCAAAATTTCAAGCCATCACTCCTAAAGCAGGAAGGGAAATGGTGTCAAAGGCTGGTGTTCTACTCCTCCCTGAATGGGATATAGCAGATGCCTTGGTACTTGAAGTAGACAAGAAAGAGACCGAGCCTATGGAGGGAGTGACATCCAGCAAGGATAATGTTGGTTTAGTTATGTGGTCCTTGAAAAGGGATGAAAGTAAAAATAAGAAAGATACCTCAGAATCCAGTTTCCTAGGAGGTATGATAGTAAAGAGAGTTCAAGATACAAGGGTGGTAGAAGCTGCTAGCACAGTTATGGAAACTACAAAATTTAGTGTAGCAGTGGCTGAGAAAGAAGCAAAGGAAAGAGCTGATCTCCAAGTGAAAATAGAAAGAATTCTAAAGGCTTATAATGAAGCCAAAAAGGAGGTAGCCAACAGGGATAGTATTATTGCTAGACTACAAAGTCAATTGGCAGGACAACACCAAGGAGGTGAATCCTCTACCCTGATGATTGCATCTTCTCCCACAAGACTTCCACCTACCAGTCCTATCATAGAGTTTCCCCCTTCTCCTATTCCTTCTGGTTTTCAACCGGCTAAGACCATTCAACATGAGTTGGAAAAGTTGAAACATGCTCAAGCCCTGTTTGTGAATAAATATGAAGAGAAGGTAAAGGCCACAATTTTGAGGTTTGCTAATACAATAGAGGCCCCCACTGTGCACACTAATATGAAAAGAATTTTGGATACTTTGTGTGAGCTGAATGAGGACAAGGTTATTTTAGAGACGATTTTGAATAAGTGGATTCCAAGAGAAGTGGATTTAGAACTTATGTGTACATCCTATGATGAAGTAGGATCTGATGTCATTATTAAATCCACATGTGAGTTAGAAAAAGGCCTAACGAAATTAGCAAAAGGAAGAGACAATGTAGAGAGGAAGGCTAACTTATACAGGAAGGAATATACTGAGCATAAATTTGAATTGTTTCCTGGGGGTTTTGTGAGCCAATATCAGTTGAAGGAAAAACATGTATGGCTTGAAGAGTTGGGAGATAACTTGTCTTTAAGGGTGAATGAAACAATCAACAAAGATGACACATCTCTATTTGTTAAAACAATTGAAGAAATAGAAAGGATAAAGTCACACTACGGTTTCTTGGAATTAGAGGTTAAAAAGGTAAAGAACTATTGGAAAAGGTTGGTTAAGTTGGAAAAAAAGATTGTTGGCTACTCATGGCCTGCTGATGATGTCTTCCAAGAATGGACCCAAAAGTACGCGGTGCAAGAAGAGGAAAACCCAAAATAGTTGGGAGATGTTGTAGTGGAGCAACAAACTAAAGAGGCTGTTCATACTGAAAAGGACTTCTAACTATTTCTTGGAAGACATTGTGGTTTGTAACAAACTTTTCTTAGGAAGGTCCTAAGCTTGTATGCATCCATGATGTTATAAATGGATGCCAGTGTTGGGAAAAATGGTGTCTCAACCTTGCATTTATGTGAGGTTACTATTTATAGTAAGTTTTCATTTGAGCACGAAATAGTGCGAAACTCTCCCTGAAGCTTTTGGTTGGCTAGATAAGCATTCCAGTAAAGTTTTGTCACAAGGTCACAGCTAGTTTTGAAGATATTAAAGTTTTCATCTTGGAGGGGTGCAATAAAATATTTAAACTTAATTTTGGGGACTTTAGAGGCTCCGAAATGCCCTGAAAAGTGGCTGTAACCGGCAAAGCGGGTTATGAGGTGATAGAGCACTTCACGAGCTTTCCGGCGCTTCAAGCGGTTCGTCAATCGGACACCCGGTTCTCAAGTTATGGCCTCCGAAAGTTTGTACTCCTGAAATAGGAAAAAATAATTTGTATCGAATACATAAATGAGCTGTAAAAGGGAGCGACACGTGTTGATGTGTGCTTTAACATGTCATAGGGCATCTAGAAGGGAGATAAGGTCGGCTACACCTTATTGGGTGGTTTTAGCCCATGGTTTTGTAATACCGTTTGATGGTTTCTTGTATTGTATCTCCTATTTATGAGGTGTGTGAGATAGAGGTTGGGTGAAAGAGTCTTATGGCTATTGAGTTGCCTCTGAATCTCTGATTAGTGATACTCCTGCGAAGAGCTTGCTCTGCAAGTATTTTGTAATCTGTTTTTGATTGCTGAATAAAATGTTGAGCTGCTTTTGGAGGGTGGGGTTTTTCTCCCGAAAGGGTTTTCCCCACGTAAATCATTGTGTTGTGGTATGAATGCTATTATATCTATTTCTATTTTCTGTAACTGTTGTAATGATCTGAAAAGTTTTGCATTACCCTCCTCTCAAGGTTAGTGTAGGAAGTTGTTTCCGCTACTTAACTTCCTTACAGCCAGGACCAAGAGAAAAGGGATCACAAGAATTTTTGTAAAGAAACTCTGCAGAAATATATCTGGGTTTTTGAAGCTATTACAGAGAATACTTTGAGTCATGTAAAATTATTTCTCCAAAACGAATATCAATATACAGATCAGAACCTTTCAAGCCTAAAACCTATGTTGTCTTCTGGTGTGCTTTCAGTAATTTACTGGTTTCATTTGAATAGTCTAGGGTTATTCAACTGATCATGGATTGTAATGCAATCTTTATGGATATGTTCTTAGTTTTTCTCTTCAAGAGAGGAATTAAATATGCATGAAACATCTCTGTCAGTAGATTATTTGTTTGAAACTTTGAATTTGATAGACAGTGTTTAGTTAAACAAGAAATAACTCTTATATATGTCAGGCATGAATAAGATTAATAAAAGCTGAAGTAATGAGATGTATGGGGATGTTTATTTTGGAATCCTTGCTTGATTTTAGAGGACTTTGTAGCCTGGATAAGGCACTGGTATCAGTTGTGGTTTTCTTTCTATTTATCTTGGGGATCAATACTAAAAATGAGTATAAGTTTTTTCTTCATTGTTTCATTTTTGTTAAGGTGATGAAGTCCATAGGTTTTAGCATTGGTTTACTATGGATCTTGAATTTAAAATTGTGAAAGTTTTCAGAAAAGGTATACCCACCTAAACTTTGGATAAGTTCAAAGTGTAGAAGGTTTTTTTGAAACCTTGTTATATGTTATTCTGGAGTTCTAATTCTCTTGGTGTCCTCTCCATATGCAAACATAATCCATTATATTTCTTACAGGAAGGATAGAAGGGAATCAGATTTTGAGAACAAGACCTCTGCTCTTTTCTCTTTATTATACTTTAAGTTATATTCTATATATATTATCAAGATGTTTGAGAGGGGTTTCTAACCTCTAGGAGTTGTAATGCAAATTCTAGTTTTTGGAGGATCTTCTAAATTTCAGACTTAGTCAAATTTCACGACATTTCAGCATTAGGAGTGAAAAATTTGTAACCACGATTTGAAATTAGGCTTGTGTAAGACCACCAAGAGATTTGATATTTCACTAACTTTTTCTTCTTGCAGGTTTCTAATAATTTCTTGCAAGTTGGAGGAGTCGGATTAGGATTTTTTTGAAAAACAAATTACTTTTCAGGGTTTTTCTTGAACTAAACTTTGATGATACTGACGCTAACGCTGAATTGTCTTCTGTCTGCCTGAGATTTTAACAGCCTAACCAGTTTCTTGCAGAATGCTTGTCAAAGAATTTATCAATCACACATATGCCTGTCAAAGAATAAGAACAACATTACTACTGATGTGTTATTTTTGCAGGGTGCCTAAAGAAAATCAACCAAACATCGTGTATTCTTCAAATTCATTTTTAGGCACTTAAATTGCTATCTGGTTAATGAACAAATCTGTCTTTTGTGTTTTCATAAAAAAATAAGAGGCAGGAGACTATGATCTTGTCTTTTACAGACAATAAGAAATCTAGACCCATGAGGCTTTTTCTATAATTGAGATTTGTGTACCTTTAGCGGGCCTATCACAATGGGAAAAAGTAATGACCCTGTGAGAATGACCCAAGTGAGTACAACTGGACCTGAGCATTCCAAATCACTATAATAAATAAGCCTCTAATGATTAAAGTCTTAGAGGATGGTATTATTTGAGTTTTCTCTTTGATATCTCTCATATCGAGCATTTTTGTAGGGCCTCACGATCTCAATCACATTTACGTGACTACAACTTGTTTTGGTACCTTGTTGGTATTGGTATTTTGGTATGGTTTTGTCATTAATGTCAACACCTACTAAAACACTAGCACTTTGGAGATCTAGTAGCATTCACTGGCAAGTAAGTAACTATTGCATAGTTACTGGTATATGGTTCACCAATAGGATATAATGATCACCGACACTTGGAATGATATAGAAGACACTTGGTAATATCAAAGACATCATGTGGATATCTTGTATTAATGAATTAATCATTGGTATATTCATATTTGCATATTTGCTTTTACTAGCAAATAGGTCCAGGGTTACACCGATAGGTTTATCTTTTCCAGATCAGCATGGCATGCTATGGAGATGAGTAAATATTGATGTAAATGCATTAGGCTGACATGTTCAATTAGTTATTGCATTGGATATTATATTGTTTCTAAAATATTTTTATTATAAATATCTTGTAGAGCCGACCTACTAAAATTGGTCTTAGGTTATGGTATAAATGTAAAATCTTATTTGTAAGATCAAGTATGGAATGTGAAAAAGAATTGTGTGAAGGTATATGCGAGATTAAGTAGTGCAATACACGCAGACATCATTTGAAGGTGAAGCTAGGTTTTTGTGAAAGCATATCAGCATTACACCAATACTGAATCTAGCATATGAAGATGCTATTTTGAGCAGTACATTCTTATTGGATTTAACCATCCAATTGTAGTTAGTGTGACTCCCATTTTTTGATTGAGCAGTGAGCTCTAGGTGCTTGGCATTTCTGCATGTGCAGACCCCATTTATATACACTTACTATCTACAGTAGTATCATCTGATTGTGGGTAAGGTTTCCCACTATGGTTTTTCCCCTTATAGGGTTTCTATGTACAAATATTGGTGTTATGTGTTGTGGATGACTTTATGTTTATGTTTCATGCACTAATCTTTACCGGTATAGCAATTAACTGTTAAAACTATCTACCGGTATACTTAACTGGTTTACTGGTATTAAGAATTAAGTTGGTTAAGTTGTTTTTGGTTTGAATTTAGTTGACAACTGATTCACCCCCCTCCCCCTCTTAGTTGTCTCTGGTACCTAACAATTGGTATCAGAGCCTAGTCATCTTTTGCAGAAGTTTAACAGCTTGAAGAGATCCAATGTCTACTAACTATTTCAGGAAGGATAGTCATAAACTTGATGGAACCAACTATGGCATATGGAAGATCAGAATGGAGACACATCTAAATTGCATTGGAAATGACATCTAGGATGTTACAAAGAATGGTTATATTGCTGTTGTACCAGGTCAGCCCAGTCTAGCTAACTTGACAAAAGATAAGGAAAATGATTGCAAAGCAAGAGAAACACTTTTGAGTGCATTATCAAATCAACAAATCATGGGACTATCAGATAGGCCTACTACTAAAGCTATTTGGGATCATTTGGAAACATTGAATTAAGGAGATTCCATAGTCAAAATTGCAAAACTTGAAAGCTTCCGGGTCAGGTATGAACATCTAAAAATGGAAGAAGATGAAAGGATTTCTTCTTTTATGGAAAGAGTAAATGAAATTGTTTTGGGTATTAAATATTGTGGAGGAACCTTAAGTGAGGATGAAATTATTTCAAAAGTTTTAAGAGGATTTCCATTGGCATATAAAATGAAGGTTACTACTATAAATGAGTTGAGAACAATGCCTAATACATCAATAACTAGGGATACATTGATTGGGAAACTTTCAACTTTTGAAATTGAATAATTTGGTCTTGTTGCTACTATTAAGACAAATTTAGCCTTTAAAGCATCAACATCATTTGCTCCATCATTTGACAAATCTGATTGGAAAGCCTTTTATGCAAGAGAACTTGAAGAAAGCAGGAAAGAAAATGAAGAACTTGAAGAACTTGAAGCAGTATTTGCAAGGAAAATGCCTAAAGATCTAGTTGGAAGTAAGTATGAAGGTAAAGCACCCTTTAAATGTTTTAACTGCAATAAGATTGGTCATATGGCTTTGAGATGCCTTGATAGACATGCTAGACTAAGAGAAGAATCTAGAAGAACATACAAGCCTAATCCTGAATATCAGAGATACAGATTTAAGAAGAATAAAGACAAATCTTGTTACATTGTTGATGAAGGTGTGACTGATGATTCTGATGAGGATCCAACAGACAATGGATGGGTTTTTGTTTCTATAACAGAAGATCAACTGGCACCTATTGCTCAACTGGTAGAACAAGCACTAGCAGCTAAAGTTGAAGAAAAGGATGAATGGATCATTGACTCAGGATGCTCACATCATATGATAGGAGAAAAAGGTAAATTCTTGAACTTTCAAGAATACAATGGTGGTTTAGTAAGATTTGGAGATGACAAATCTTGTTCAATCAAAGGTAAGGGTACAATATCTCTTGATGGTAAGCATAACACTAACAATGTCTACTATGTTGAAGGATTAAAGCATAATCTTTTAAGTGTTGGTCAATTAGTTGAGAAAGGATTTCAATTACAATTTAAGAATGGAAAATGCAAAATCATGAATAGAATTGGTTTAGAAATTGCAACAAGTAATCAAACTAGAGGAATATCTTTCATTTGAACAATAGTGAAAAGACATACTTGATTGCACATATAGATGAAAGTTGGTTATGGCATAAGAGACTCTGTCATGTAAAGTTTGATTGCATGGTAAAGAGAAGTACTACTAAGGCAGTTAGAGATTTACCTAAAATTGTCAAACCTCAGAATACAATATGTAAGGAGTGTCAATTTAGAAAACAAGTTATAGCTAGTTTAAAAAGTATTCCAGAAAAATCCAATAATGCTCTTGATTTGATTCACACTGATTTATGTGGTCTAGCTAGAACTAAAAGATTACAAGGTGATAGATATTTCATGCTAATCATTGATGACTATTCTAGAATGTGTTGGGTTACTTTTCTCAGAGAAAAATCAGAAGCACTTGGAAAGTTCAAACTGTTCAAAGCAATGGTTGAAAATGAAACCGGTAAGAAAATCAAATGTTTAAGATCAGATCAAGAAGGAGAATTCACATCTAAAGAATTTAATACATTCTGTGAAGTGAATGGAATCAAAAGACAACTATTAGCACCTTGGACAACACAATAGAATGGAGTTGTTGAAAGGAATAATAGAACTATCTTGGATGCAGCAAAAAGTATGTTATCAGAAGCAAAACTACCACGTGTATTGGAGAGAAGTAGTCAATACAATGGTTTATACATTCAACAAAGTTCACATCAAAGGTGAAACTGGTAAGACCCCTCATGAACTATGGTTTTGTAATACTCCTACTCTTAAGTATTTCAGAATTTTTGGAAGGAAATGTTATATCATAAGAGATGAGTATATTGGAAAATTTGATCCTAGAAGTGATTAAGGAATATTTCTTGGTTATTCATATAAGAGCAATGCATATAGATGTTTTAACAAAAGATTGCAGAAAATTTTTGAGAGTACAAATGTAAAGATTGATGAACAATTCAGAGGAACTTCAAGGTATATAGACTCTGAACCGGCAAAATTTTTTTTGACAAATGAACCTACACTAAATCCACCAGTACAAAATGAAGATCTAGCTACCCCGGTACCATCTGAGGATTTCACAGTAATTGAGGAACCACAACAAACAAAGACACCCCGGTATGTAAGATTGAATCATTTCGAAGATTAGATAATTGGAAACAAATTTAAAGGAGTTATGACAAGAGGAAGATTGGAAAATGAAGAGGTATGTCTTATTTCTCAAATTGAACCATCATCTGTTAATGAAGCATGTGAAGATAAATTTTGGATTAAAGCTATGGAAGAAGAATTAGAACAATTTGAGAAAAATAACACTTAGACATTAATTCCCCAGCCTAAAGATAAAAATGTAATTGGAACCAAATGGGTATTTAGAAACAAACTTAATGAAGATGGTAAGGTTGTCAGAAATAAAGTGAGACTAGTGTGTAAGGGATATTCTCAGAAAGAAGGAGTTGATTACAATGAAACCTTTGCACCGGTAGCTAGAATTGAGGCAATCAGATTATTTTTGTCTTTTGCAGCACACAAGAACTACAAAGTTTATCAAATAGATATTAAATGTGCATTTTTGAATGGAGATCTTGAAGAGGAAGTCTATATTGAACAACCTGATGGATTTTCTTTGACATATGACAATGATATGGTTTGCAGATTAAGAAAAGCTCTGTATGGATTAAAACAAGCTCCAAGAGCTTGGTATGCAAGATTAGATAAGTATCTTTTAAAGATTGGTTTTACTAAAGGAAATGCAAACAACAATTTATATTACAAAATAACTAATGATGACATCTTGATTATAGAAGTATTCGTTGATGATATAATCTTTGGAGGAGAAGATGGATTATGTAAATAATTTTCTATTAAAATGCAGCAAGAATTTGAAATGTATATGATTGGAGAAATAAAATTCCTTTTAGGATTGCAGATTTCACAGATTGATAAAGGTATATTCTTGAGTCAATCCAAATAACTAAAAGAGTTACTAAAGAAATTTGGGTTGGAGAACTCTAAACTGGTAAGCACACCTATGACTACAAATGACAAATTATCTCAAAGGGATGAATCTACACCTATTAATCCAACTAGATACAAATCTATGATAGGAGGTTTACTGTACTTGACACAAACTAGACCTGATATTATGAATGTAGTATGCATTGTTTCAAGATTTCAAAGTAATCCTAGAGAAAATCATGAATCAGTAGTAAAAAGGATTTTCTGGTACTTACAAGGGACTATAAATCTTGGATTATGGTATCCTAGAGATGAAAATTTTGATCTATGTGCATACACAGATGCAAATTGGGTAGGAGATGTGGATGATAGGAAAAAAACCACCGACAGATAATTCTTTCTTGGAAACATATTAGTTTCTTGGTTGAGTAAGAAACAATGTTGTACATCTTTATCAACAACAAAATCAGAATATGTTGCAGCAGCAACCAACTGTACATAGGTACTATTGCTTAAGCAAATGTTGAAAGACATAAAGGTAAAATGAAAGGAACCTATTACTATATATTGT
The DNA here is from genome assembly GCF_030272615.1 of Cryptomeria japonica. NCBI lineage: Eukaryota > Viridiplantae > Streptophyta > Pinopsida > Cupressales > Cupressaceae > Cryptomeria > Cryptomeria japonica. Next base: position 273,438,040 of record NC_081410.1, on the reverse strand, counting down.
GATAACACTGCAATAATTGATATATCTAAGAATCCAGTACTACATTCTAAAACAAAACATGTTTCTATCAAACTGAATTTTCTAAGGGAAAAAGTTGAAGAAAAGGAGATAAAACTAGTTTATGTGAATACTAAGGAACAACTTGCAGACATTTTTACAAAACCTTTGCCCAAGGAGAATTTTGAATATCTCAAAGATCAGCTTGGAGTCATACCACCACCGGTAGAGACCTAGGAAGTTGATGATTGTCATCAACCGGCAGAAGTAACAGACAAATCTTTTATTCCGATCTTTGATGAGGAAGCTACTTCTCAGGGGGAGTAGTTGGTATATTGAATTGATTGGTATTGGTATATTGAATTGATTGGGAGAGATATCTATGGAAAAATAGATTATCTTTTGAGGAGAGATTGGTACTGAAAAACTTTGGATAACACATGTTGCTCCTAGGGGGAGGGATTTTTCTTTGAGAGAGATTATTACTCTCTATATGTATTTTGATTTCTGGTTATGATCCTTTTGGAGATTGTTGGTTTTTGGTATTTGGCATTTCTGTTTTGGCACTTTGATGGTTTTTCCATCTTGTGTTGCCATCAAAGCCAAAGGGGGAGATTGTTGGTATTTTGGTATGGTTTTGTCATTGATGTCAACACCTACTAAAACACTAGCACTTTGGAGATCCAACAACATTCACCGACAAGTAAGTAACTATTGCACAGTTACTGGTATATGGTCCATCGGCAGGATATAATGATCACCGACACTTGGAATGATATGGAAGACACTTGGTAATATCAAAGACATCATGTGGACATCTTGTATTAATGAATTAATCATTGGTATATTCATATTTGCATATTTGCTTTTACTGGCAAATAGATCGAGGGTTACACCGGTAGGTTTATCTTTTCCAGATCAGCATGGCACACTATGGAGATGATTAATTATTATTGTAAATGCATTAAGCCAACATGTTCAATCAGTTATTGCATCAGATATTATATTGTTTGTAAAATGTTTTTATCATAAATATCTTGTAGAGCCGACCTACTAAAATTGGTCTTAGGTTATGGTATAAATGTAAGATCTTATTTGTAAGATCAAGTGTGGAATGCGAAAAAGAATTGTGTGAAGGTATATGTGAGATTAAGCAGTGCAATACACACAGAAATAATTTGAAGGTGAAGCTAGGTTTTTGTGAATGTATATCAGCATTACACCAGTACTGAATCCAGAATATGAAGATGCTATTTTGAGCAGTATGTTCTTATTGGATTTAACCATCCAATTGTAGTCAGTGTGACTCCCATTTTGTGATTGAGCAGTGAGCTCTAGGCGCTTGGCCTTTCTACATGTGCAGACCCCATTTATGTACACTTACTATCTGTAGTAGTATCATCTGATTGTGGGTAAGGTTTCCCACTGTGGTTTTTCCCCTTACAGGGTTTCCACGTACACATTTTGGTGTTATGTGTTGTGGATGACTTTGTGTTTATGTTTCATGCACTAATCTTTACTGGTATAGCAATTAACTATTAAAATTGTCTATCAGCATACTTAACTGGTTTATTGGTATTAAGGATTAAGTTGGTTAAGTTGTTTTTGGTTTGAATTTAGTTGACAATTGATTCACTCCCCCCTCCTCTCAGTTGTCTCTGGGACCTAACAGTTGGGCTATAGGCCTCAATCATGCTTGTGTGACTTCAAGGGGTAATTTCAAATGGAATTTCTGACTAAGAACTATAAGATTAGAAGCTACCTATTTCATCTCCAAAATGTTGATAATCTTTGTGCAAGAGAGATAGTAACTCTCCCAAGACACTTGCCATATCGTGCCCCCATTAGCATTTGGAGTCAGATAATATGACATTGAGAATCCATTGCATGAGACTCAGTGGCCATATTTTGATTAGCTATTGGGTGTGTACCTAAGTCAGTAAGCAAAGGGTTTCTTCTCTACTTTCATAGGGTTAGCATGCTATGCTTGGAATTATTGAACATCTTGCGTGTTTTCATCCCTAAAACTGAAACTGAAACACTAAAAATGGAGAAAACAATACCAAATAACTCAGTGATAAACTCTGTCAGTGTCAAAAACTAGTCCATGTCGGTCATCGAAAACTTAGCCCTTGTCAAAAACTATCTCTCGTCAGTCATTGAAAATTTTGTCTGTCACAATCTTGTCTCTGTCCAGTAAACTGTCATATGAGTTTGCTGAAATATCATCTTTTTACATACCTACTATTGTACGAGCTTTCATTAATCCTCATAGTTTTTCGTCAGGCTTTACAAACTCCGTCGTATAGTCTTGTATACTCTGTTGTACAAAAATATATCATAGTCAGTAGATTATCGTCTGGAGTCTACCCAAATATCATGCGAAATCAGGCAACAACTCGTACGAAAAACTATCTTTATCATCTAGAAATAGATAAATTATCATCTAGGTTTGAGAAATATGTCATATGAATTCCTAATCTTGTCAATCAAAACAATCAAATTTGTCAGTCTACGATGAGCATAAAACTAGTTATCCTAATTTTTAAGCATAAAGACACCTTGGTAGTGTACCTTCTGCAACTGTGTTGCATGATTTTGTTGGTTACCTCTTAGCTAGCTCAATCAACCTAATCCAATCAACCAATCTATTGTCCAAACTTCACTCTCGAGTATCACTTTGGCTACTTAGCCTCGACTCAAAATCGGAGTCAGTGTATCTCACCTGCATAAGTTTGAACATCAACCTCTAGCCTCAACGAACAACTAGATTTGATCTCACCTTGACATTTGTAACACCTCTCACTATCAACTGTAAATGGATACTTTAGCTCCAATTCCCATGGCTACCTTGGCTCAAATGACTCAAGATATCGAGAAAGAAATATATGACATGAAAATCCAACAAAATAAATCAATGACTTCATTTGAGAAACAAATGCATGATATCAAGGGTGAGAAACTTCAAGGAATGCTAAAATGATTATATGATTTGACAATCAAAAACCAACAAATAATTAACAATCAAAAGCCGAATCTCAAACAAGCTCACAAGACACCTTCACCAAGACATAAAGACATTTCCTCCAAATATCCTCTAGATAGATAGTTTACACCTTTGGGGCAATCTATTGAGTCGACTTTGAAAGAGCTTCTTGAGCATAATCTTATCATATTTCCTAAAAAGACCACATGGGGATGTGAATTTGTGAGTAAGTATTGTGCATATCATAGACAAAATGAACATAAGACTTCAAAATGCGTGGAATTAAAACATAAGATTCAAGATCTCATTGATAATGGTGTCATTGAAATTGAAGATCCTAATGACTCAGCTAAAGAAAAAGAAGGAACTACTTCTATGCATAATCAAAATCATGAACCTATGTCTAGCAAGGCTCCATATGTGGCCTCCATCCCTTCCATGATGTCTTCATCTCCTTCAAACAATAAAACTTCTCATGTTTACCTTCAAGGGCTATCTCCTATGGAAATCCAAGTTAATGCCAATATTGATACAAGCTCCTCTAAAGATTTAAAAATCCTAGATCTTATGCCATCATGCACTCCAATTCCAAATGTACCCACCCTAGAGAGTCCCACTCAAAATGCTTCCCCTGCATGCCAAAACATGAAAACCTTCCAAGAATCCTCCATCCATATCAACAATATTATCCCTTCCTTAGAAGTGACTCCATGTCAAGAGGATAATCTAAAAAATGAAGAAACAAGTCCTATCATAAATCAAGATCAAGACACCAAAACTCCTCAATCCCATCTAATGATTGAAAAATATCCCACCTCCCTAGAATCCCATGATGATCCCTTTATACCTTTCCATTTCTTCCAAGATGAACTCCTTCCATCTCAAGAGAAAATAATCCTTGCAAATCTCATTCCTAATCCACTTCCTACGCAATATCATGATGCCTCTTCCACCTTTTGAAATGGTCCTATTCAAAATGAAGAGTCAAACACCCTTCCTACTCTATCCAATGGTCCTCTTCCATGTCAAGATCAAAGTATCCCTTCATCTCCTTGTCATAATCCTCCATATTCACCTAAAGTATCCATCATGCCTAAAAATCCCTCTCATGAGCCTATCATTCCCTACATTCCACCTCCATCTCATAATGGACTCATGCCTTCTTTCCAAAGAAAAGTGTATCCTACAAGTCAAAATATTTATAAATGCAAAGGGGTAGACCTTCACAAGCATGAACCCCTCCATATTAAAGAAAATGTTAAAGTTCATGGCCTTAGGGACATTTCTCAAGATGTTGGTATCTCTCATAAATCCTACATTTCTCTAGTTAAATGCAAATATACGCTTTCCCCATCATTGCTTCCATCCATTCTAGGTCCCTATATCCCTCCATCCCTTATGTAGGATCAATAAAGGCACACATCTTTGAGTACCTTCCATCCATCTAAAAGACCTCCATATCATTCCTATCTATGCACACATCTCCCTCCAAGCAATTTGGATGCCAAGCATAAAAGTCATAAGTCAAGTAATCGACATGTATTCAAGGATCAACATGTCCCATCCAATTGACATGTCAAAACAAAGAAAAATATGATCTAAAAAGAAAAAGAAAATACAAAATTCCACAAAGGCCCACAAAGAAAGAAGAAAAGTCAAAATTTATATGGGTTCCTAAGGCACTTATACAGGCAATGTACTCTAAGGAATTAAAAAAGCATGAAAAATAAAAAACCATGTTGATCCCTAAGCGGGTGCTTGAAGCACAACATTCTAAAGAAAAATCAAAATTGGCATCCAAAATTGTTATTCCTCCATTTAGACCTTTCGAGTCTATTCCTCCATCACCTCCTTCATCCATTTTGGGTTCTTATGCCCCGAAATCTATAACCTTTCCTCCATCCAAATCTCAAAATCTGAGATTCACTTCTCTTCCATATGTCCACCATCCCTCAAGGTGTGTTTCAATGTTGATATTTCCAACATTTCCATCTTGCCATACACAATTCTTCCAACATCCCATCCATTATCCAACACCTCTTTTCCACCATTCCATCCCTCTTATCCAATCCTTTGCATAAGTCCTTGGTTTAGTTTCATTTCATTATCCTTCCAACATCTTTGAGCATACCTTCATAGCCATGGTCTATTGCAACTCATATTCCAAGGGTACCATCTGAAGAAGCGAGATGATGGGGTCGTCCTTCCATCCCCTATCATGCCTCCATTATCTTCCAAAAAAAATGATGAAGAAGTGAAAAAAAAATCAGAAAAAAATAAAGAGAAATAATTTTGTCCATGAGTGAAAACCACTTCTTGTGGCACCTTGGGCAAGTACCATGATGAAAACCTGACAAACAAGCTTCATGTGTAATCCATTACCCTTTTGCATTTTACACTGGGGGAAATTTCCATCCATGTACATCCATCTATTATCCTTCATCCTCCATTATCCCTCATTTGCTCTATCTACATTCATATCCCTTTTCCACCTTTGATCTTTACAAGGTTAAGGTTCCTCGCAGGCTTCATGTGTCCTATCTATTACACTTGATCTAGAACCTTTAGCTCCTATCCATTGCTTGCTTACATACTTCATTACCACCTTTGATCTTGATTATCCTATTTGTCCCCTATCCAGATCTATTCCTTGATCTTGATCAACACTATGGATAAAATGCAAAAACATGCTTTCCACAAACCTCTTGACATGGCTACTTCTTTGGACCATATGGCTTTGTTACGCTATATCCTTGCTTTACATCGCTAAAATCCTTGCTTTACACCACTAAAATCCTTGCTTTACATTGCTATATCTAGACCTTGTGCTTGAATTAATGTTGTGAGATAGTCCTTGAAAGTGTCCACCATCATTCGCTTATCCATTCATGTACTCAAAATCCCTTTTTCCTTGCTAGACACTAGGGGAAAACATTAAAAATTCTAAAAAACATAAAATATCCTGAACAAAATCCTAAAAATCATAAAATGTCCTGAACAAATCCTAAAAATCAGAAAAAGTCTTGAAGAAATCCTAATAATCCTAAAAATCAGAAAAAGTCCTGAAGAAATCCTAAAAATCAGAAAAAGTCCTAAAGAAATCCAAAAAAAAAAAAAAAAAACAAAGGAAAAAGAGAGAAAATGCCTTGGTGAAAACTTGGTAAACAGACATCTTGGTTAAAAAACAAAAATGAATCTCTACCAAGCAGGTGAAAACCTGGCAAATAGATGCCTCTTGTACTCAATCACTCCATCTATCAACACAACATTGGCATTCCCATTTTCATGCATAATTGCTATCACTTGTACACTTATTTCATTCACTTTTGTGACATCCTGGTTCGTTGGAACCCTCATGGCTTGAAACTAATCAATGTCCTAGTCTTAGGATAATTGATAGAGCATAGTACATGTCCTAAGCAATATCAACCAAGTCATCATTCTGTCAGTGATACCCAGTCATCCACTCTGAGTCAGTCACCTGTCTCCTGACTACTGAAGAGTTTTATCACTCAGTACACAAGCAAAACAACCAAACTAAAAACAATCACTAAACAATTTGAGCTATGCATGGAAAATTTCTTTGTGTGCTATCTTTTATATTGGTTTTCAATTATTATCCCTCTGAGTAACTCGAGGAAGTCTATCTTGACTAAGAGGAGCAAGGATTGGGGGCATAATATTTTTTTTTTCTGCTTGTAGGAATGATTCTGATGATCTGGAAACATCTAATTAGCTGGGTGTCTATGATAAGAGCCTTCACATTAAGGTGAAACCACCAAACATACCTCAACTCTGCTTATTTGAATGCTACAATGAGGTTCCCATCATTTCTTTGTCTATTTTGAGGGAATTTCTTTATCATGCAATCCAGGTCCCTGCGAAATCTGTCCAAGGATTTGAATGAAAAAAGGGTCATTGTGGACAAGATAATTAATATTGCACATGAAAAGAAAGGAACTCTAATCTTCTTGCTATGTTTGTAAATGCTCAGTGATGAAACTTAAGCATTTCAAATCTAGTGACTAGGTTTAGGTTGCATTTCATTTTGCATCTCATTTTGCATTTCATTCTACATTTTGTAAATTTAGAGTGATTTCAGTATGGTAAAAATGATCTCTTTATCTTCCGAATGAGAGTTGGAAGCATCATCATTTCTTAGCCAAGTGGTCTCTTCTTCATCATTTCTCTAATCGAGTACTTGTGTATTGAGATGTTTAGCTGCATACATAAGCATTTTATATCAATTCATACATTCATTATCACTCATTTACATTTATCTTATTGCATTGAAAAATAAAAAAAATTGTACTACTCGTTGCTCATTCTCATCATTCATTTGCATCATCATTTATTTGCATGAAAAATAAACAAAAAAACAAACATCCATATTCATTTGCATTACATCCATACTGAAAAAATATGCATACATATAGAATAAATCATATAGAAAAGCATCTCATAAATCGATTGACACAAGTACATTGAAGTCAAATCAAGATCTCATATATATAATCATCAATATCTTGGGGTACAAAATAATGTCAACTGACATATACAAACTCCCATCAGAGCAAGAATTGTAACAGCTACAAAAAATGGGTGTCTACAAAAAAATCTAAGAGATACACAAAAAGATCTAGCTCTCTGCCTCTCCCTCATCACTAGGTGGTGGAGGAGGTGGAGCCTGCTGACTTGGATCCTTCCTAGGTGCCCGAGCTCCCTCTGATCGAGCCATATATTGAGAATATGGTACAACTTGCTACGCTACTGGAACTGCTACACTATAAGCCACAACATAATAGGCTACTCAACTCGTCTGATGGAGAACCTCCCACTGAAGAGCATCTCGCTCTCCCCTCATCACTACAACCCGATGATCGCGCTCTGCCTTGAGCCCCACCAGCTGACGATCATGCTCAGCTCTAACCCCAGCTAACTGATGGTCTCTCTTTGCTCTAAGCTCCACCAGCTGTCGATCTCGCTCCTCTAGTTGTGTCTGTGCCACTGTCAACTGTGACTCCAAACTTGCTAGACGTGCTCTCAACGACCATGCTGTGTTGGCCCCCTGATCCCTCACAGGCTCTCCACCTCCATCACCTACACCATCACCTCCTCTGACTCCCCCTACTCCTCCCTCCTCTATCAAACATGTCTCAGAGCTGCTCCCTCCTCCTCTCTACCACCCTTCGCTACCCTCACTCCACTCAGCCTCACCCCAACAGTTCCTAGGGATCCACCCTCTCCTCTCTATTGCCTACTTCCAGCTAGTACCCTATTGTTGCTAGCACTAGGATCACCAGCTACCTACCTCGAAGCCTCGGCTCTCTATCCCTGCCTTTTTCCATGTCCCTATCCCTGTGTGGGGGCATCATCCTCTACCTCCTCTATGTGAGGTGCCTGCTCAGCCGGATCCGTAAATCTCAGGAATGGATGTTGCTGGAACCAATCCCTGTACTGGGGCAATACCCCCACATCTGCAATTTCTTGATCAATCAAGTTCAAGTTTGGTATCTTTTCTCTTCATCATTCCTAGTTCAATCAAGTTTGGGATTGGTATCGCTTTAATCAACTTTGTTCAATTTCATCGCTTCAAATCAAGCTAAATACCTCGCTTTTCATCTGGTTCATGATCAATCAAGTTCAAAACTGGTATCTCCTAGACATCAATTATTCTTTGAACCAACGCACTGCTCGCACATTAATTCAAAGAGGGGAAAATGTAATACCCTAAAAATGGTCATCTAAACCATGAGCCTCTAATCTTGACAACGTTACCAAGGTCCTAACCAAAGGCAATTAAATAAATATTGAGCACACAATTAATTTCTAAAATCACTAATGTCACATGGAAAATTAATCACCCAATATTAATTAAATATTTATTTAATTAATTGATCATTCCAAATAAATCATTTTTTTATACAATTGTCCTATTTATTTTATTGAATATCCTAGCATATTTAATTAAATAAATCAATTTGCCATTAAATCATCAAAAAGAGGAATTAATTTGAAAAAAAAATTAAAAATTGAGAAAAGAAATCAATTAGAGATAATCTTGAAAAACAAATTAAAAATTGATAAATAATCTCAAAGAAAGCAATTAAAACAATTAAATATTAAAATTGAATGAAATAGAGAATAAATCATTTTTTTCCTGATTTTATCTTAATTTTAGTTCAATTTCCTTTAAAACTAAGAAAAGCATCCAATCACATCAAATCACCTAGATTATGCTTCCTCTTGGAAAATATTGACCGCTCATCATCATTTGATCTCAACCATTGGTTTCTTTCTGAATTTTCTATAAATTTTGGCTCTCATCTCTCATTCAAAGATCCTAGAGAATATATTGTTATCATGTTGTTTTTGCTCTAGTTTCATTGAGAATTTGCATTGAGATATTTCATATTAGTTATTTCATATTGCTTAAATCATTTAGCTTAAATATTCATATATTGCTTAAATCATTTAGCTTAAATATTCATATATTTCTTAAATCATGTTAGATTAATCTTGCATATCTAGCTTAAATCTTGCATCCATTTAGCTCATATTCATTCTCATAAGGATTTAAAAATCCTTTGTTTAGGTGTTGTCTAGTCACTGGATAGCTTAGCAATCTGAGAGCAATCTAAACTCGCATCGACTAGAAGGCAATGGGTTGCTTTGTAATGGTTTATTATTCATTGATTATTGATTTACTAACCATGCATCTAATGACTTAATTGAAGTGTTGTGTATTCCAGATACAGATACAGGTCCACTTTTCAAATACACAGTAATCACCCTGTGAGAACGAACCAAGTGAGTATAGCTGGACTTGGGCATTCTAACTCACTATAATAACTGGGCCTCTGGTGATTAAATTCTCAAAGGATGAGATTATTTGAGTTTTCTCTTTGAGATCTCTCATATTGAACATTTTGTAGGGCCTCATAGTCTCAATCACGTTTACGTGACTACAACTTGTTTCGGTACCTTGTCAGGATATAGGCCTCAATAATGCTTGTGTGACTTCAAGGGGTAATTTTAAATAAAAACCCTGACTAAGAACTATAAAATAGAGGCTACCGATTCACCTCTGAAAGGGGAATAATCTTTGTGCAAGAGAGATAGTAACTCTCCCAAGATACTTGTCATATGGTGCCTCCATTAGCATTTAGAGTCGGCTAATACAGTGTTGAGAATCCATTGTGTGAGACTCAATGATCGTATTATGATTAGCCATTGGGTGTGTACCTAAGTCTGCAAGCAAGTGTGTTGTGCCTGAAAGTAATTATACATCTTGCATGTTTACTGTGTTTTCATCCCTGAAACTGAAATTGAAATACTGAAACTAGAGAAAACAAATCAACAACTCAGTGATCAAATACTATGTTCGTGTCAAAAACTAGTCTCTGTCAGTCATAAAAAATCTATCCTTATCAAAAACTAGTCTCTATCAGTCACAAAAACTCTGTTCATGTCAGAACCTCATCTCTGTCCAAAAAATTGTCATACGAGTCTATTGAATTGTTGTTTGGCTACATACCTATTATTGTATGAGTCTTCATTGGTCCTATTAGTTTATCATATGGCCCTGTCACAATTGTCATCTAAGTATACAAAAGTGTCATCCTGTTTCTTAAAAATTGTCATTTTTCCTCTAGCATACAGTCATACGAATAACCATCATACTCATCAGATTGTCATCCGAAGGTCTTTAAATTGTCGTTCAAGTTTAGGCAACAACTCGTACAAGAAACTGTCTCTATCGTCTGGGAACTACTAAATTGTCATCTAGGTCATAAAACTGTCATACAAATTTCTAATTTTCTCAGTCCAGAAACTTGTCTGTCTACACACTTTTCTAGAACAGTAAAACTTGCCTAATCAGTCTACAATGAGCATAAAATTGGACATCATAATCCTAAGCATAAACAATCTTGATAGTGTACCCCTGCCATTGTGTTGCACGATTTTGTCAATCATCTTACAGCTAGTTTAATCAACTACTTATCAAACTAAATCAAACTAAGTTACTTAGATCACATCTTATATAGGATAGATCGTTCTTGAAACCAAACTAAGTCTTAGTCACTTCTCTCAAATCACTACGTTAAACGAACAACTAGCTTCAATTTGATCTTGACTTCCGCATCACATCTAGCTCTCGATCACATCAGTCATAAATGCCTACTCAAACCAGAAGTTCTCACAAGAAAGATACCAAAGGTAAAGGATCACCCTTTTCATTAAAAGATAATCCATTCTTCGTAGAGGATCCTATCTCTAGTAAACTTTCATCATCAAATTTACCAATTTTTTATCAACCCTTATCTCCCATCATGTTTGGAGAAAAGCAAGAAAGACAAGCTACTAAAAATGACATGACAATATTAGCACCCATGCTAATGACAATGATTCCTCATCTAGAAATTCTGAAGCCTCTGAATCTACAGAAGCTGTTATAAATAGCTGTCAAAAGGATAAAGATTTTTGAAAAATGATGAAGATTATCATGGCTAGAGAAAAAGAAGATTATTTTCTAGAACTAGCAAAACAAGGTGCTAAACTTCCTACTGATTATAACATGGAAACCCTTATCACCAAAGAGGAAGAGACACCCTTAGCACTGGTAAACAAACAAGCACAAGCGTTACAGAATGAAATCATAGAAATGAAAAATAAGGATAAATCATCAAAGTAATATTCTTTGGACACAATATGCCCGTTCCCATTTGCCAAAAAACTTTAGATGCCTTTTTCTCCTTCAAGAGTGGAGATTCCTAAGTTTGACAAATATGATGGTAATGTAGATCCTCAAGACCATGTCAAAGAATTTTGTGCTTTATGTATGGATTTCATGCACGAACAAACATATCTCATGTGCCTTTTCCTGAGGAGTTTAGGAGGACAAGCTATGGAATGGTTTTCAAGCCTACCTATGGGAATTTAAACTTTTGATGAATTAGTCAAATTGTTTCTCCAGCAATACTCCTATAATATTTGTCATCCAGTCACTGACCGAGCTTTTTAATACCAAACAGAAAATAGGAGAACCTTTTCTCACTTTTCTTCAACGTTGGAGAAAGATGTTCTCTAGATATTCATGACCTATTCCAGATTCTGAGAAGATGGATATCTTTATTAATAACCTGATCCCTGAATTGAAATACAATATCCAAATACAAGTGTACCCTTCATTCAACAAAATGGTAGATAGTTCCCTCAAAATGGAAGATGTGCTTATAAAGAAAGGAGATATATCACTTTGGAAAGAAACACAACAAGGCTCTAGTTCCAAAGAAAAGAACAAATACTAGAAATATGGTAAAGATAACAACATAAACATTTTTAATGATGGAGTGGTGGACACTATTAAAACAAAATCAAAACCCACAATATTTAATTTGGCTAGTGGCACACAAGCACTCAAAGCAGTTGAAACTGTGGTAGGAAATGCTCCAAAGAAATCAGAAGAGTGGTTTAAAGAAAAACCTTGGCATTCAAAACCTAAACGTGATTTCACTCCTCCAGAAGAATCATATGAATCAGCTCTAAAAACTTTATTAGCAAATGATCTGATAACATTGCCAGACAACTCTAGACCATATGATCCAGATGTTAAACCCAAATGGTGGAGGGAAAATGAGTACTGTGAATATCATCGAAACAAGGGTCATACAACAAACAACTGCATGAAGCTCAAACATGAGATTCAAGACCTCACCAATGCTAGAAAAATTATTGTTGGAAATCACATGACTAATGCTGGTCACAAAGGTTTTAAAGACCCTTTACCTGCTTACGAATAAGGCGACTCTTCAAAATCTAAGGGAGGTGCCAAAGTCAAATATACCTATACTAACAATGACAAAATGTGATCAAAATGATTGAATCTTCCCAATCTAAGTATTGCAATGTGATCATAATCAAAGATAAACAAAATAAAACACAAACTGCAAATGTTGTGACCCGCGCTCAAAAGAAGGTTACTCTCCAAGGAGCTAGTTCCTAAACTCCTGATCAAGCAACATCAAACCTACCAACTCCTTCAAACAAACAACCAGATACGATCATAGCTAAATCTAAGCAGTTGGCTTCATCATCCTCTCCTGGGTATAGGTTTGTCAAATAATTGAAATGAACTACCGCTCAAATCTCCATTTTTGAACTACTTAAAATCTCTTCTGCTCATAGAGAGATCTTGGACAAAGATTTTCTCCCTACTAATGCCCCCAAAGATTTAGATGTAGATCAATTTAAATCTATGGTGGGTCACCTAACTTCGCCTCATTACCTCACCTTCTTTGAAGAATATGACAATTCACTAAATCACCCACACAACCATCCATTACACATAGAAGCTATGATCCATAAACACCGAGTCAAACATGTTTTGATAGATGGAGGAGCTGGGTTGAATATTTGTACATACAATCTACTGACACAGTTGGGATTTTCTGAAAATATCATTGATCCAGCAAAGAAAATAGCAAGCAAAGCTTATGATGAAGAAGAAAGAACATATAAAGGTTTGGTACTATTACCAATCAGGGTAGGATCTGTGGAAAGAGATGTTATTTTCTAGGTGTTTGACCTCCCTCTTTCATACAACATCTTGTTGGGTAGGCCATGGATTCACGAAATGTAAGAGGTACCATCTACCTATCATCAGTGCTTGTAATTTCCTTATAATGTATTTGAAGTCAGTATTCATTCTCATACAAGTTACACCTATAATGCATTAAAATAATGTACTAATACCTTTGTTCAAAAACTTTGATGAAAGATAGAAAAGAAACTGAAAATAACAGATACTGGCATGGATGGATATAAGATAGAACCTGTACTTTCACTAATGTCTCTTCCTCCATCACCAAGGTAGTCTGGAAAACCATCAGAGGCTATAAAGCCACAAACTTCAACTCCAAATGTCATTTATGATGGTATTTTTGTACAGTCCTCTACTTCCCTTGCAGATTAAATATAAGAGGACGTTGTTCTCAAATGGCTTTTCAAAGACTATAGTGAAAACAAAGAAGTACAAGACTGTGAAATTTCCCCTACACAATATGGTCCAGGCTAAAGATGATTCACCACATGGTATATTCAGGTACCAGTCCTCTAGGAAAGCATCAAGAAGGTATTGATGAACCTATTCAACTATAAACTAATTCTACAAATGATAAAGCTGGACTTGGATACCATTTAGAGGATTCATCAGATCAGAAACCTACTTCTTATCATCAATCTATGTGGAGAAAAAAGATACTATATCAAACATCACAGGAAATAAATACTCAACATACTCAGGAAGAGTATGAAAATGAACAAGAAGAATTGGAAATCAAAAGAGAAGAAGCATCTGGTAATCAAGTTCCAATTGTATCAGCAATAACACTACAAGGAGTAGAAGTCCCAAAAGATATGAGAGAAGAAATCAAAGGAATTAAAGAGTTGTTTGCACCACTGAACATTCCAGTCACATACATAGGTAGAATGCAAATAGATAATTCAGAAACTAACTCGAATAAGTATGAATGAGTTCTAGATCCACTCTCATATACATATACTATAGAAACTCCCGAATAATCTAGTGATATCATAGATGAAGCACAAGAGATAATATGCTTGAAACTGCAAAAGGAAATAGAGGAAATCAGACTAAAAAGACAAGAAGACTATGAACAATAGCTGAAAGAAAAAAGAGAACAAGAAAATTCTTCACCTACTATCAAACCATGATATGTAGTCTAGTCTGAGGTAGAAGACAATGCTAGTGGTAGGTCTGTTGGGTTAGGTCCCCTAAATATTAACGTACAATTCGATAATCATGTTGTAACTCTTCCTGGTCTCGAGACACTTATGCAAGGTAGTCTTCTAGAACGTGACTTGTCGGTCCAAAGTTGTGATGATAATACTATGAATTCCCTTGAACCTGTTAAAACTTTATCCTTGTTACATCCTAAACTTATTGACTATACTCTCCAAGATCAACCTTTGAATATACTTACCTTTGCTAATTACTATACATTAGCCTATTATCTTAATGCAATTTAATCGATGGACTCTTCCACCAGTGAACAAAGTGAGAACATGACAACAACAAATTTTAAGTATCTTAGTCACAAAAAAAAAAAAGAGTTCTGATGGTGAAAACCATGTGGCGATGTCAAAATCAAAAATAGTAAAAATAAAGGACATACCTAATGGTGAAAACCTCTCTGAGGTGCCTGAAGGTGAGATACTTGACATTTTTCCTAGTCACTTTCAAGAGAAATCATCTATGCTAATTGAACCTACACAACCAATAAATATTGGAACAAAAGAAGCTCAACACACCATACATGTAGTTGAATCCTTGTTAGCCGAAGAACTAAAAGGATTTGTTGATTTCTTCATGAAAAAGATCGATTTTGCATGGACATATGTTGATATGCCGAGTCTGGATCCTAACCTCATAATTCATCATATTTATATCACTCTCAGAGTTAAACCTGTTAAGAAAAAACTTTGAAAAATGTATCCTCATGCTACATTACTTGTTAAGGCTGAGCTAGAAAAATTACTAAAAGCTGGATTCATCAGAGCAATTGATTATGCTAAATGGATATCTAATATTGTACATGTTTCTAAACCTAACAAATCAATTGCATTGATTTCAGAGATTTAAACAAATCTTGTCTGAAAGATGATTTTCCACTACCCAACATAGACATGATCATGGAAATGACTGATGGCTATGAAATGTACTCTTTAATGGATGGTTTTTCTGGATACAATTAGATCAAAATTGCACCTGAGGATCAAGAGAAAATAAAATTCACCTGTGCATGGGGAACCTTCTGCTAGAATGTAATGCCCTTTGGTTTAAAGTATGTAGGTGCTACTTATCAAAGAGTTGTAACAACAATTTTTCATGATATGATGCACAAAAACATGGAGGATTATGTTGGTGACACTCTAGTTAAATCCATGAAAAGATCAACATATCTATCAAAACTAGGTCCAATATTAGATAGGATGGAAAAATTCAAACTCAAATTAAATCCCAAGAAATGTGCATTTGGGGTTACATTTGGTGAACTCCTAGGATATATTGTTTCAACAAAAGGAATAGAAGTGGACCTAGAAAAAGTTAAAGCTATCATGGAAATGCCACCTCCAAAGAATGTTAGTCAAATGAGAAGTTTACAAGGGCAGCTCCAATCAATAAGATGCTTTATTTCTCAGCTAGTAGATAAGGCTCAACCATTCACAAAGACATTACGAAAAGGAGTCAAATACAACCGGGGTGAAGATTGTGAACAAAACCTAAAGAAAATCAAGGAATATCTTTCTAATCCACCCATATTGATGCCACCAATTCAAGGAAAACCATTGATTCTCTACATATCAGCTACATATACATCACTGGGAGAGCTTTTAACACAACAGGATGAGATTAAAAAGGAAATAGCTATATATTATATTAGCAAAACCTTGGTGTCCTATGAGATGAACTATACTATCATAGAAAAAGCTTGTTTGGCATTAGTCTTTGCATCACAGAAATTAAGACACTACATGCTAGCACATTCTATCAAGCTAGTGGCTAAGATTGATCCACTCAAATACCTTCTTAGCAAAGCAACACTTATAGGAAGATTGGCTAAATGGGTCATGGTTCTTACAGAATTTGATATTGAATATATAGAACACAAAGCTATCAAAGGACAGGTCATTGCAGATCAATTTTTTTATGCTCTGCTTGAAGACAATCAGCCTTTGCACATACAATTTCTGGATGAATCCATCATGCACCTTATTCAACGATCATGGAAAATGTTCTTTGATAGCTCTTTCACTTAACAGGGTTTCGGTGCTGGAATAATTTTTATCACTCCTCAAAGATATTCAATCCCAAAAGCTTCAAAGATTCTCTTTCCTTGCACAAACAATATTGCAAAATACGAAGCTTTAGTAAATGGGATCAAGCTGGCAATCGAATGGAAGGACGTTGAGTTACACATCTATGGAGACTTTCAACTGATTATCAACCAAATCAATGATATATATCAAACTTGGGATGAGAAACTAATTCCTTATAAGAGAATGGTTGATGACCTTAAGAAATACTTTACCTTTGTATCATTTCGACAGATTCCCAGATCAGCAAAGTGAGTAGCAGATGTTATGGCCACCTTGGCATCTATACCACAACTACAAGAATCTAAGTTCCACTTTGAATTCCTAGTGGAAGAATTACATTATCCTTCTTATGATTTCCCTGAGTCCCAGATGGGTTGTTCTATTATTGGACATGATTCATCTCATTATAGCCATATTTACTCTTACTTGCATGACCAAATTATCCCTACTAATCTTACCTGTAATGAGAAAAGGAATCTAATCCAAAACACTTCATGGTATGTCATCATCACTAATGATTTGTATAGGAGAGGTTTGGATATTACTTTTCTTAGGTGTCTAGAAATTGAAGAGTCCCATTGTGCATTATCCAAAGTCCATGAAGGTATTTGTGGATCTCATTCAAACGGTCTAACTTTAGCTCAAAAACTACTAAGGGCTGGCTACTACTGGCCAGACATGGAGAAAGATGCTATAAAATTTTCTAAAACTTGTGAGAAGTGTCAGCTACATGGGAACCTCATACATGCTCCAACAAGGGATCTCATACCTTTCATCACACATTGGCCTTTTCAATAATGGGTGTTCGACCTTATTGGCCAAATATATCTTGCATCATCTAACATACACAAGTTTATCATAACTTCCACTGAGTACTTCACTAAGTGGGTAGAAGAGGTTCTGCTAATCAAAGCAACCGGTAAACAAGTAACTCTATTCATCCTTAACTATATCATCTACAGGTATGGGATACCTTCTTCCATTATGACTGATAATGGAGGGCAGTTCGAAAAAAAAGATCTAGATGAGATCTGTGAAAAATTCAAAATCAAACAGCATTGGTCATCCATATACTACCCTCAAGGCAATGGACAAGTTGAAGCATCTAACAAAAATTTGTTGACTATCTTACACATAATAGTAAATAAATCTGGAAAGGATTGGCATCTGCAACTCAATCCTGCACTATGGACTTATAGAACAAGTATTAGAATGCCTACTGGGGCTACACCTTTTTCTTTGGTGTATGGGTCCGAAGCAATCTTGCCTATTAAGGTGGAAATACCTTCTTTAAGAGTTTCTTTGCAAGGTCTTGTTACTGATGAAGACTACAAAATATCTAGACTGCAAGAGCTCGATTTGTTGGATGAATGTCAACAAGTGGCATTTGATCATCTGAGAGCTTACCAAAAGAGAATGTCTAGAGGTTATAACAAGAAGGTTAGACAAAGGGAATTTCACATTGGTGACCTTGTTTTGAGAGAAAATCCTAAAAATCAACAATTTCAAGACAACAAAGGGAAGTTTGAACCCAACTGGCTGGGTCCCTACAGTCTTTGGCTCTGGTGCCTATCAACTCTCAATCAACACCATCCACTTGAAGAAATTCTTCACTTAGTATTCTCTGCTCCAGCAACCTATACAACATAAATGTCCTGAAAATATTAAAAAAATAAAAAAATAAAAAGGAAAAAGAAAAGAAAAAGGAAAACTCAAATGCCTTGGTGAAAACCTCGTAAATAGGCACCTCTTGTACTCAAGCGCTACATCTATCAACTCAAAGATGGCATTTCCCATTTCATTCCCTCTTTCCTGCATCTTTTCTTTCACTTGTACATATCTTTTAGTCGCTTTTGTGACATCTCGGTTCTTTTTGAACCCTCATGGCTTGAAACCAATCAATGTCATAGTCTTGGGGTAATCGAGTGATCAATATACATATCCTAAGCAGTATCAACCAAGTCATCTTTCTGTCGATAGTACTAGGTCCTCCACTCTGAGTTTGTCACCTGTCTCCAAACTACCGAAGAGTTTTATCATTGAGTAAAACAAGCAAAACAAGACTACTGAAAACAATCACTAAACTATTTGAGAAATGAGTCAAATTTTTCTTTATGTGTTGTCTTTTAAATTTCTTTTCAATTATTATTCCCTCTAAAGTCTATCTTGACTAAGTGGACCAAGGATTGGGGGCATAATACTTTTCTTTTTTTTATGCTTGTAGGAACAATTATGATGATCTAGAAACATCTAATTAGCTGGGTGTCTGTGATAAGTGCCTTCACGTCAAGGTGAAATTACCACACATACCTTGACTCCACTTATTTGTATGCTATAGGGACGTTGGAGTCATTTCTTTGTCTATTTTGAGGGAATTTATTTAATGTGCAATCCGAATGCATGTGTAATCTATCCAATGATATGAATGAAAAAAGGGTCATTGCGGACAAGATAATTAATATTGCATATGAAAAGAAAGGAACTCTATTTTGTGTGTTATGTTTGTAAAACGCTCAGTGATGAAAATTAAGCATACCAAATCTAGTGACTACATTTAAGTTGCATTCATTTAAATTTTTTATGCATTTAAAGTGACTTCGGCATGATAAAAATAATCTCTTTATTTTTTGAATTAGAGTCTGAAGAAATTGTCATTTATCAACTAAGTGGTAACTATTTCATCATCGTTTCTCCGATCGAGTACTTGTGTATTGAGATGTTAGCTGCATACATGAGCATTTTATATAGATCCATACATTTTATTATATACTTATTTGTATTCATATTACTGCATTAAAAATAAAATTGCATTACTAGTTACTCATTTTCATCATTTATTTGCATATGAAAAAGAAACAAAAAACCCAACATCCATATCCATCTGCATTAAATACATTCATATTGAAAAGATATGCATACATATAGAATAAAGCATATAGAAGGACATCTCATAATTGATTAACACAACTACAATGAAATCAAATAAAGATCTCGTATATATCATCATAATCTTAGTGTCTCAGAGTGCAAATGATATCGACTGTCAAAGACAATGTCTCATCAGAGCAAGAATCGTATAGGCTACAAAAAATGGGGTATATAACAAAATCTAGGAGATATAAGAAATCTATCTCTCTGCCTCTCCCTCATTGTCAGGTGGAGGAGGCAATGCCTGCTAACCGACATCCTATCTAGGTGCCCTATCTCCCTTAGATCGAGCCATATACTAAGAATACAGAACAACCTACTGCGCTACTGGGACTGCTACACTATAAGCTGCAACATAATAGGCTAAATGAATCATCTAATGCAAAACCTCTCACTGAAGAGCATCTCACTCTTCTCTCACCTCTGCAAGTTGTCGATCATTCTCTGCTCTAACCTCTGCAAGTTGTGTCTGCACCACTGTCAACTGTGACTGCAAACCTGCAATCTTGATCTCAAGGACCGTACTACATCTGGTACTCCCTTCTCTCTCCCAACATCTCCCTTTCTTCCTCCCTTCTCATATCTCCACTACCTAACCTACCTAGGATCCCCTCTCTCCTCCTCACCTCCAACCTTTTCTACCCTAGCACTGCCAGCCTCAACCCAAACAGCTCCCAAGGATCCACCCTCCCCTCTCTGTCATTATCTACCTCTCGTTGGTACCCTATTTCTACTAGCACCAGGATCACCTCCTACCCACCTAGGTGCATCTTCTCTCTATCCTTGTACCTTTCCTCATTCCTATACCTGACCCGGTACCTATGCCTGTGCTGGTACATCATCCGCAACCTCCTCTATAAGAGGTGCATTCTCTCTGGGATCTGTAAAACTAAAGAAAAGGATGTCTCTGAAACCAATATCTGTATTGAGGAAATGCTCCCTTGTCTGCTACATCCTCTAAGTAATCCCATCTTTGTTTCTATAAACTCACTAATGTATGCATTGTCAGTGCATATGATAGTCTGGGTGCCCATCCTCATCTCTTCTCCTCCCCATATTGAGCATAGGTTGTGAACTCCTAGGATATACTCTATGGTCTCCCATACTGTCTCATCACCCTAGACAAACCTCTCAATAATAGATACCAATATGCCAATAAGAGGTCGAGTCATGAACATATCCTTCCTCTACACTCTCCAATCATCCCACAACTCTAGACCCCTATACGGTCTCCATACTACAACAATCAGATCATCCAACTAGCTCCTCCAATAGTCAGTCTTGCCCAGGTGGGGTTGAGTAACATAACCTGAATAATGACATACAATAGGTTGGTGTTCCTCTTGTGAATCATCTACAATAGGTCTGCATACTGGGATGTGCTCCCATGCCCATATCGGTAGAACTAAAACACCTCCTGCCATGCTCTTCCCCTCCCAATACACAATCTTGTGCATCTCATGATACATGTGAGCAAGTAAACATGATCCCCATCCTAATCTCACAGGATGAGTTAGCAACCTCTCAAGCATTCTGGCCCAACCACATGAAAATCCTCGTTGTCCTCTATCAAGCATCACAAAACAATCAATCATACTTGTTAAAACACATGCTAGAGGGTACTGCTCACCATATCTTCTCATCAAATCATCCCACATGATAGCGCATTCAAGAATAGTCTCGTCATGGAATATACATCTCAATGCCAAAACACCTGGTCATTGCATAAAATCATAATCAACTTTGTCTGCAGCGAATGAAATCCTCAAAATCTTATATATATCCTCTGGCGTGATAGTCATCTCGCCAACCAGTAGATTAAAGGTGTTATGCTCTAAATGAAATCGCTCAACTAAAGCAGTCAACATACCATGATTCACAAGGAATATTAGGCATCTGTAAAGGTATATGAATCCACACAAACCAATATGTGCTCTCTTTGTGTCTGATAACTCATGAACAAGCCTTATCGTCAACGGAAATGTACACTGAAACTGAATATCCGACAATCGAATCTGCAAAATCGAACATACAAATTTTCAGCACATGATCAAATTTTCGCTAAAAAATATGTTAAACATGCTCACGAATCCAAATACACAACATTCGAAATCAAAAGTTGTTGTTTAGACTCTCAAAAATGCTTTCTATTTTTATATGAGTTTCCATAGACAAGCAAAAACTCATACAAGAAAATATTACATCCCGCATGATTAAACATTCCCATACGACAAAAGATATCCTCTCGCACAATAAAATGGACTATCAAGAACACTCTCGTATGATTCATGGGAGGACACTAGATGACAAATCTTACTTGCCCAAATGACAAAACAGAAGGACAGATTGTCGTACAATGAAATGTGTCGAACCGCACGTTAAAATGATGAAAATGACTTCAAACGAAAAAATAAATTGCAAAAATTTAACAAAAATTCAAAATTTTAAGAAATGCATAAGCTAAAGATTGATCACTTACTATTGGGTCGTAGTTTCATGGTTGATTATGACGTCTCTGGCACTCGAATCAATGCTCCTAGATCGGAATGGCCATTTTTCTTCACATAGGGTTTTTCAAATTTCAAACTTTGAGAGGTAACAATGAATTGAAAAAGACACATTGAACCCCTTATATAGCCAAAACCCTAATTTTCAACTTGCTCTGATGGACGTAAAACTTGTACCATAAGCTAAATTGACTGTCCAGAGTCCATTTTTGGGATTGAAATCAAAATCTGAGGTCAATTCTCTATTCAAAATTTTACGATGTTGACCACTTAGTACTTTCATCCTCAAGTCAATTTTTGAATCATTTTGTGCTCAATTCTAAATCTCAATTTAATTCTCAAATCAACTCTAATTTTAATCTTCAACATCAATCTTCATGCTCAAATAATTATCATCACTAAAAATTGCCTAAAATTGTTGTACCCTCGCTATCTTTCGATTTCGATCTCGAGGGGGCATACTCATTACATCTTTTCAGTGATTATCATCATCTAAAGTTGAGATTTTTTTTTCAAATCCTGTTCACCTAAAGTCAAGAAAATATATTTTCAAACAAAGAAAATCAATTAAACCTTCTTACTAGGGACATCTTAACTAAATCATGTCATATCCAATTGAGATTCTTCTATGTCAAATAAAGCAATCTCTAGGGGCATATCAATTTTTGTCCTTATTTGAATCAATCTTCAAATCAAGGTTCAATTTCATTGCATCAAACCAAGCTAGACATTTTCTCTGATGGTATGATGAAAGAATAAGTATCTGGTAGATTACTGAGAGGGGGGGGGTGAATCAGTAAACTGAAAAACTAATACAAACTCCCAAACTCAAAATAAACTTATCAACAAATAACTCTGTCAAGATAATCTCTCAAATATTACCAACATCAACCAACATCAACCGATTTGACTGTTATGACAACTTAATAGTAAATAACTCCAATCTTGTAAACATAAAAAATGCTTAATCATATGTCAACATATTCATCTCTCAATGCTTCCAGTTATCATGCCTTATCAGAATAGTTAAGTAGTTAATCAAATCAACAAATAAGATCATAACCACAAAAGCATTCACCACTTGACAAAAAATATTTAGACGTGGAAAACCCAACTAGGTAAAAACCATGGTGAGATGAGGCTCACAAGGATAGCTATCTAAACTCTTATGAAGTTCACCCTATTAGGAGCCAAGCCTATTACAACTTTTACAATAAGTCCCTTTAAGAATTGATTTTGTTAGGAATCACCCGGTTAACGGATTTATAAATATTCCTTGATGGAAAGCATAATACCCTATTAGGAGTAATCTCACTAGAGGATTTGAGAATCCAAACTAATGGACCACCTTGTGAGAGGATTTAGAAAGTAACCAATCTTGTTAGAAAGTAAGGCCTGTAAATGCTTCAACAACCGGACACAGAGAATTGTTGAGAGTGTTGATGTTCATTGGTGGAGATCATGCAAGAATTTTTGCCACACCTCCTTGTATCAACATAGTTCTAGTTGCTTCAACCACTGAATGGTTGTTCCTCTTTGTTTCTCATGACATCATTACCTCCAAATATAATGTCATCAACAAATACTTCATTTACAAGTATTTCATCTCCTTTAGACTTGAGATAAATATTACTATCATCACTGGTTCTTGCAAAGCCTATCTTTATCAGATGTGTATGAAGTCATTCATACTATGCTCTGGGTGCCTGCTTTAATCCATACAAAGTTTTATGCAATTGCATACCATGTCTTTCTCATATGTTAAAGAATAACCATCAGGCCGGTCTATATAAGCCTCTCCTTCCAATATCCCATTCAAAAATGCAGACTTAACATCCATCTGGTATACCTTGAACTTCTTATGGGCTGCAAATGAAAGTAATGTTCTAACTCCTTCTAGTCTTGCTACTGGTGCAAAAGTTTCACGATAATCTTCTCCTTCTTCTCACACATAACCCTTGCAAACTAATCTTTCCTTGTTGTGAACTACAACACCATCTTCATTTAACTTATTTCTGAACACCCATTTAGTACCTATGACATTCTTGTTTACTGGTCAGGGTACCAGGGTCCAAGTGTTGTTTTTCTCAATTTGATCCAATTCCTCCTCCTTATCTTTAACCCAATGATCATCACCAAATGCCTCCTTAGCACTTCTAGGTTCATTGGTGAAGATCATGCAAGAATTTTCTCTAATTCTCCTTCTAGTTAGTACTCCAGCATCCTTATCCCCAATAATCTGCTCAGGATTGTGATTCAGTCTCACATATCTAGGAATAACATGATCATTCTCTTCAGGTTAAACTTCTTCATTGTCTTCTTCCTCTGAATTTATTTGTTCCAATTGAACAAGTACTCCAGGATTTGCTTTACCTATTTCCGATTCAATAGTTTTAGGTTCCAAAATAAAAATGCAAGGATCTTTATCCTTTCTCTCTAAACTGGTTCCTTCTAAAGTTTTAGGACTTTCATCTACATGAACATCAACACTCTCAACAATTCTCTGTGTCTAGTTGTTGAAGTATTTATAGGCCTTACTCTCGATGGAATAGCCAAGAAATATGCCTTCATCACTCTTAGCTTCAAAATTTCTTATGTAATCACCTCTTTTGATAAAACACTTACTACCAAATATCTTAAAATAGCTAACATCAAGTGATCTTCCATACTAGTACTAATAAGGTGTCTTGTCCTTACCTCTTTTCACCAGAACTCAGTTCATTGTATAGACCATTGTACTTACAGCTTCTCTCCAAAATGGTTTCACCATACCTCCTTGTATCAACATAGTTCGAGTTGCTTCAACCACTGAACGGTTGTTCCTCTCAGTTATACCATTCTTCTACCGCTTGATACCATTCTCATCGCAATACTTAGTAAATTCCTCAGAAGTGAATTCACCACCTTGATCTGTTCTTAGACATTTTGTGTTTTTGCCACTCTCTTTCTTAGCTAAGGCTTTGAATGTCTTGAATTTACCAAAATCTTCATTCTTATCCTTCAAGAATGTGACCCACATCATCCTTGAAAATCATCAGTGAAGATCATGAAATATCTATCACCTGAAATGCTTGTAGTTCATATTTGTCCACATAGATTTGTATGAACCAAATCTAACAAGTGCTCTAGTGAGAAGGACTTGCTCTTGAAAGTTGAAGAAGTCATCTTCCCTAACTGACATTCTTTACAAAGAGCATTAACCGGTTTTTCTATCTAAGGTAGACCTCTTACTGTCTTAGAATTGCTCACTTTAACAATGTTATCAAAGTTTATATGACAAAATCTCCTATGCCAAAGACAACTATTATCTATATTTGCAATCAAATAGTTGCTAACTTTAGGATTAAGATGAAATAGATTACCTCTAGTCTATTTTATGGTTGCAATCAATTCACCTTTGTTGTCAAGTTGTCATTAAGTTGTTCCACACTCATAAGATTGTGATTTAGGCCTTCAACCCAATAGAAATCATCAACACTACTCTTCCCATTAAGAGAAATAACTCCCTTACCTTTAGCCATACAGGGCGAGTCATTGCCAAATCTAAAAACACCACCATCAAATTCCTTCAAGGAAAGAAATTTACTCGATCACCGGTCATGTGATGTGAACAACCACTATCAATGATCCAATCATCAAAATTATCCATCGTAGACACAAGTGGCTTTTGTTCTGATATCTCTTCCTTAATAGCTACAAAAATAATATCTTCACTAGCATCATCATCAGATTAATCATCAGTAATACCACTATCAATAGCAATAAGACAATCTCTCTTGCCTTTTCCCTTATACTTCTTGAATTTGTATCTCTTGTATTCATTTTCACCATTAGGACAATTAGCTACTATATGACCAATCTTATTGCAAGCAAAACATTTCAAGGGTAGCTTACCTCTATATTTCCCAATGCCTCTAGGCAGTCATTTTGCCAACAATGCTTCAAGTTCCACTAAGTTGTCTTCATCATCAACATCTCTGTTGGGTCTAGATACATAACCATGACAAGTATCTCTACTTTTTCTCACAGATGGGTTAGAGACAGAAGCTCTGAATGTAGATTCTGATTTTTGTACACTACCATCATAGTCATTTAGTTCAAAAGCAGTAAGTTTGCCAATGATAGAGTCAAGAGTTACCTTTGTTTTGTCAATAGATTTCAGCTCTTGAATAGTTGCAACTTGGATAGCATAGATCAGTAGCATCTTCCAATTTCCCTCCCGCACTCTTTATTTCATCATCTCTTTTATCCATTGACCATACTGTAGGATATTCTCACCTTCAGACATTCTCATGTCATCAAACATTCCTCTTAAACTCTCCTCTTTAGCAATCTTAACATGTTCATCATCGCTATAAATCTCTTCAATTTTTTTCCATACTTCATATGCAGTTTCAAGACCATGAACATCTACATATTCAACATCAGATAAGGAACAGATAATAGACTCCAATGCTTGATGATTTTATTCTTGTTCTTTCTTCTAATCATCATTCAAAGTTCCAATAGGTGCAATATACTTAGTTTCTACATGATCCCAATACTGACTTCCCAGACTCTTAATGTAAATCTTCATTCTGTCGATCCATATCCTATAGTTATCTTTGTTGAACTTTGGACCTTCTTTCTTCATCATGATCTACAAAATATTTTCCTCAAGTTGTTAGGATTTTATGTTAAAGAGGACCTGAGATGTTCTAATACCAATTGATGGTATGATGAAAGAATAAGTATTTGGTAGATTACTGAGAGGGGGGGTTGAATCAGTAAACTGAAAAACTGATACAAACTCCCAAACTCAAAATAAAATTATCAACAAATAACTCTATCAAGATAATATCTCAAATATTACCAACATCAAACGGTTTGACTGTTATGACAACTTAACAGTAAACAACTTCAATCTTATAAACATAAAAAATTCTTAATCATATGTCAACATATTCATCTCTCAATGCTTCCAGTTATCATGGCTTATCAAAATAGTTAAGTAGTTAATCAAATCAACAAATAAGATCATAACCACAAAAGAATTCACCATTTGACACAAATATTTATACGTGGAAAACCCAAAAATGTAAAAACCATGGTGAGATGAGACTCACAAGGATAGCTATCTAAACTCTTCTAAAGTTCACCCTATTAGGAGACAAGCCTATTAAATATTTTACAATAAGTCATGTTAAGAACTGATTCTGTTAGGAATCACCCAGTTAAGGGATTTACAAATATGTTGATGAAAAGCACATTACCCTATTAGGAGTAACCCCACTAGAGGATTTGAGAATCCAAACTAATGGACCACCTTGTGAGAGGATTCAGAAAGTAACCAAGCTACAAGTTTTCTTGATCTATCTGAATAGCACTACATCTGCTTGATCAAATCCTTCTTAAGCTTCAATATTCCTTTACTCAAACTATAGATCCATTCTCCGATTAGGCAACCACACACTCAACTGGTTTTCAGCCAACCTTCCCAACCTTGCCAACTTTTCCAACTCTTAACAAAACAATATCATCGACCTTAAATACAAATCAACTAGGTCGGTAACACAACACAAACCTAATTCTCATCATCAAGATTACAAACAAGTCGGTACAATCTTGACCGTTAGAAATCATAACAATCTCTTCACATCATTCGAGAAAATTTGAACTGCTCCATGATCACCACTTCATTGGACTTTGTAACTCATCATGCACTATGCATTAGATGCAATCCACTTTGCTCCTTTCCAAAACAACAAACAAATGTGCCAAATCAATCCGATCTTATCCTCATACAATGATCACATGTGTCTCCTTCATTACCACTCAACATTAGATCTTAAACCAACAAACTTGATCGGTTAGGGTTTATCAAAAACAACTTGTAGGGTTTACCGATTACATAACATAGAAAGGTTTAACCCTTTACACCAGTTCAACTTACAAACTACCATATACTAGTTTACAACATCTTCCTCAAATTTTATCATACCAGTTACAAGACAATAGCAATAACAACAATAACATCAGTAATATCATGAATACCATTCACCTATTCAATTGACATCAATGACAACATATCATTAATGCAATCTATATGCAAAATGCCAACAATATCCCCCTTTGGCATTGATGGAAAGACATATATCAATGCCTTTGATTGCTGTTGTGGATTGGTGAATAGGAATCCTAGTTTACGTTACCAAGTATTCACCATGCTCTGTTTGTCTTCAGCCTACTACTGGTTCACCTAATCAGACACATAATTCTTCTCCTCAATCACATGATTCTTCTCCCCCTTTGACAACAATGCCAAATTGAAATTAAAACATGTAATTCCAAATTCTCACTATGCATCAACATACTGCAACTTGATGCTCCCCCTGTGGAATACATCCACTTCCAAAAACATCAATTGTTGTAAGACTCTGCAAGTAATTCAAGAACTGATGTAATCAACATCATGTTCAACTGACCTCATGAATGGGTACAACCCCTAGTTGTCTTCTAAGACACTCAAATATAGTCTTAGGTAGAGGTTTGGTAAAAATATTTGCAAGCTGCTCCTTGGTAGAAACATGCTCTAAGATAACATCTTTACTTTGAACTTTTTACCTTAAAAAGTGATACTCCAATTCAATGTGCTTAGTCCTTGCATGCAAAACAAGATTCTTAGAAATATTTATTTCACTTGTATTATCACACAAATCTTTATAGGTTCTAAAATCTTCATCTTAAAATCTTCCAAAATGTGCCTCCTCTAAATAGCTTGTGTGCAATTCATATAAGCAGCAACATACTTAGCTTCAGTAGGAGATTGTGAAGTACAACTCTTCTTCTTACTACTCCATGAAATTATCCTTCCTCGTAGAAAGAATGCTACACCAATAGTACTCTTTTAGTCATCAACATTTCCTACCCATTCAGCATCTGTTTACACCTTCAAATTAAAATTTCCTCGATATGGATACCATAACCCATAGTTAACTGTACCTCTCAGATATCTAAAAATTCTCTTGGTTGCAATCAGGTGTGCTTCCTTTGGATTCTTCTAAAATCTTGTAACAATACCAACCGCATGGGCAATATCCGGTCTGTTGTGAACAACATAGTGTAATTTGCCAATCATTGAGTTGTATTCCTTTGCATCTACAAACTTAGATGCATCTTCCTTGGACAATTTACAACATGTAACCATTGGAGTTCCCGCTAGTTTACAATCACTCATGCCAAAAGTCTTCAAAACTTCTTTCACATACTTAGATTGAGTAATGAAAATACCATTCTTCATTTGTTGTATCTACAAGCCTATGAAATTTTTTATTTCCCCTACTAAAGACATTTCAAACTCATTCTTCACTTTGTCTACAAAA
Organism: Cryptomeria japonica; assembly: GCF_030272615.1. Lineage (NCBI taxonomy): Eukaryota > Viridiplantae > Streptophyta > Pinopsida > Cupressales > Cupressaceae > Cryptomeria > Cryptomeria japonica. The sequence continues at coordinate 273,408,359 of NC_081410.1, read as the reverse complement.
CTATTGATCATGACACCATTACCTCCAAATATAATGTCATCAACAAATACTTCACTGACCAGTATTTCATCTTCTTCAGACTTAAGATAAATATTACTATCATCACTAGTTCTTGCAAAGCCTATCTTCATCAAATGTGTATGAAGTCATTCATACCATGCTCTGGGTGCCTGATTTAATCCATACAAAGATTTATGCAATCTGCATACCATGTCTTTCTCATCTCTTAAAGCATAACCATCAAGCTTCTCTATATAAACCTCTTCTTTTAATATCTCATTCAAAAATGTAGACTTAACATCCATCAGGTATACCTTGAACTTCTTATGGGCTGCAAATGCAAGTAATGTTCTAACTCCTTCCAATCTTGCTACTGGTGCAAAAGTTTCACCATAATCTTCTCCTTCTTCTTGCGCATAACCCTTGCAAACTAATCTTGCCTTGTTGTGAACTGCAACACCATCTTCATTTAACTTTTTTCTAAACATGCATTTAGTACCTATGACATTCTTGTTTACCAGTCAGGGTACTAGGGTCCAAGTGTTCTTCTCAATTTGATCCAATTCCTCCTTCATAGCTTTAACCTAATGATCAACACCAAATGCCTCCTTAGCACTTCTAGGTTCAATGGTGGAGATCATGCAAGAGTTCTCTCTAATTCTCCTTCTAGTTAGTACTCTAGCATCCTTATCCCCAATAATCTTCTCAAGACTATGATTTAGTCTCACATATCTAGGAATAACATGATCATTCTCTTCAGGTTTAGCTTCTTCATTGTCTTCTTCCTCTGAATTTATTTGTTTTGGTTGAACAAGTACATCAGGATTTTGCTTTACCAGTTTTTGATTTAACAGTTTCAAGTTCCAAAAGCAAAATGCAAGGATCTTCATCCTTTCTCTCTAAACTGGTTCCTTCTAAAATTTCAGGACATTCATCTACACGAACATCAACACTCTCAATAATTCTCCGTGTCTAGTTGTTGAAGCATTTATAGGCCTTACTTTTGGTGGAATAGCCAAGAAATATGCCTTCATCACTCTTAGCTTCAAACTTGCTTATGTAATCACCTCTTTTGATAAAATATTTACTACCAAAGATCTTAAAATAGCTAACATTAGGTGATCTTCCATACTAGTACTGATAAGGTGTCTTGTCCTTACCTCTTTTCACCAGAACTCGGTTCATTGTGTAGACCGCTATACTTACGACTTCTCTCCAAAATGTTTTCACCACACCTCCTTGTATCATCATAGTTCTAGCCGCTTCAACCATTGACTAGTTGTTTGTTTCTGCTATACCATTATGTTGTGGTGTCCTTGGTGCAGAAAGTTTCCACTTGATACCATTCTCATCACAACTAAGATCAGAACAACCAACAAATGACAATGGCAATGCAAGAAGACTAGACATCAAGGCTCTTTGAATTGATTAAAATTGAACAAAAGATCTATTTGCAAGATGTTTTATTTGACAAGAATACATTCCAAATAGCATGCATTCTTACTTATGGTTGTTAATTTTTGCTTATCAAATCTCCTAAGTGACTCAAGGATGTCTCAACGACTAGAGAAGCAAGGAAGGAATGCGATGTTTTATTTGTCTGCTATCTATTAGTGGAGTCTTTAATCATGCAAATTTGTCCTACAAAACAATCAGGTGGCATATCGCTGAGGATATTTCAGATTTGTATGGGACAAAATTTAACTCTTGGCTATTTATGCAAGCAACACTCAGGTCATCTTGGTTCAATTATACCTCGATGCTTGTGTTGTCTTACAATATCAAAATACAGGTAAGTTATACTTAGGTCATTATGGTTCAATTATACCATGATGCTTGTATCAACTTTCAACAAATCAAGGCCCAATGATGAAAACAAAGGAAGCACTAGCACTTTGATCAAAATAGATGGCAACATTGAGAATGAGAATGCATATTAAGCTTTGCATTAGCTTCCTATCATTATCATCTTAATCTTGCATTAGGTTGCATATCATTTTAATCTTACATTAGTATCATTTCATTATCATTATCATCTTAATCTTCTATTAGGTTGCATATCATTTTAATCTTGCATTAGTATCATTTCATTATCATTATCATTGTCATGTCATTCTTACATCTCATATCATTATCATTATCATTATCATGAACGTCTCACATCATACTTCTCATTTTCAAGATACATCGCATAATCATCATCTAGTCACATTCATCATTGCATCTATCACATGCATATCTATCACATCATCATGGAATCTTTCTTCACTTCAATATCTTCATCATTCATCCAACTCTCATCTATCATGTCTTATATAGGATGTATCTTTCCTGAAACTAGACGTTCTCTTATCTATCAGTTCTTATACAGGATGTATCTTTCTTGAAACCAGACATTTTGATTAGGTCTTATACAGGATATATCATTCTTAAAATGAGACATTTGATCATCTTTGTCTTATATAGGATGTGTCAATCTTGAAACTAGACTTGATCCCAATCTTATCAATTCTATCAATCCATTTCATCTAATCCATTCTATCATGTCTTATATAGGATGTATATTTCCTGAAATGAGATGTTTTGATTAGGTCTTATATAGGATATATCATTCCTGAAACCAGATGTTTGATCATCTTTGTCTTATACAGGAGGTGTCATTCCTAAAACCAAACTTAATCTCAATCTGATCAATCTTATCAATCCAATCAATATGATGAATCTTATCAAACGCATGCATGTCATCAATTATCCACTCTTCTATCTTTTTACTAACATTCCTCTTTTTTCAAGAGATCATTCATGCCATTAGTGCACGAATGATCTCCCGAGGGGGAATTATCATATAGAATCTCCATATCAATTTCATATTAGTTTTATATCGACATCAGTCTCATATCAACTTTTCATATCAAATCAATTATTCATAGATGGGGCATCATATCGACAATTTTGATGACAAATTGAGCGATTTTCTTTGAATCAACATGTGGTCACATGTTAACTCAAAGAGGGGCAAAATATAGACACCTAAAAGTTGCACAACAAATTAAGTGAATTTTATTCATTTAATTATCCCTATTTCTTCCAATTAATTAAATTAAGATTTAATTAATATCCCTATTTCTTTAAATTAACCTATTAATCAAATTAAAGATTGATTAATATTTCCCTTCTTCTATCCTAGCCATTTAATTAAATTTACATTTAATTAAAATCTCCCTCATAGCCATTTAATTAAAATTCCCCCTCTAGCCATTTTAATTAAATCTACATTTACTTAAAACCCCTTTTACATTTAAATAAATCTAAATTTATTTAAAAATCTCCCCACTTGCAAAATCCTATAAATGCAAGTTGCAACCAACAATTGAAATAAATCAATTTTATTTTAATTAAATTCTTTTTTCTCCACCCACTTGCAAAATCCTACATCTCCCACTTTCATCCTAAACCTCTTCTAGAGCCTTCTAGATTCTTCTAAACTCTTTTAATTATCCTAATCAACTCCTAATCACGTCCTTTCCCTAAATTTGAGGAGGTCACTTCTCAAATTTGGAAGAAAGTCTTCTAAATGCATTAAAGGCTTTATTTCTTCAACAAGCTAACTTGTTGAGTTCTCCCAAATTTGGAAGGATTCTTACAAATTTGTCCCCAAAGTCTTCTTAACCATTAATGGTTAACTCAACCTTCTTGCATGGTTAGAGACTTTCTCTCTAATTTAACCCTCATCTAACCCAAGGGTCTCATCAAGCATTCATGGCTTTAACCTTGGTTATCCTATTAAGCCTTGCACAAGAGTTTACCCCTTGGGTAAAATCTGTATCCATTGGATAACCCTAACCTAACCACAACCTTAACTCCTAAGGTAACCTTCATGTCTCCTTAGACATTTAATGCTCTTACATCTCCTCTCAAGTCCTCTTAAGGTGGCATTTGTCAACTTGATATTGGATTGAATCCCTCACATGGATTGATAACTTTCAATCGTAGTCCTTGTTGAGATTATTCAATCTCAACCCTCCATTGCCCTATTTTCCCTATAAATAGAGCCCATTCCTTCTTCAAAAAAATCAAGTCTTTTGTGCATTAAACTTATAGTCATTTTGCAGGTTAAGGAGCTCTCTTTTTCATCTTCAAGCATCAAGCATTCATATCATAGAATTTTAGTTTCATGCATACCCTTTTCTAGCTTAATTAACTCATCTAGTAGCATTTAATCTTCATTTTAGAATTAACCAAGTTTTATATCTTCATCATCTTGAGCATTTAGTCTCGCATCTTTCATTTCATCTTAATCCATCATCTTAGCTTTCACTAGGATCTTAGTTGCATCCATTTTGATCCTAGAATCATTTAAATCTTGTTCTCTAGGTTGTCATCTTGAGGATCAAGTGCTCTTCCAAGTGAGGGCCACCTTGAATCTTAGAGATCTTTAGAGATAGAGGAGCATGGAACGATTTTAAAGAGTTTAGCTTCATTAACTTTCTTTGTTTGGATTTCTAACCTTTAATGCAATGTTTCATGTGTATGTTTGAATTGTTTTCTCCTCTTGCAGGTTGATACCACATTTCTAGCATACATGTATAATTGCATTAAACATCCAAAATCTATAATTGTTGAATTGCAGGTTTTAAAACTTGAGATGTAGTTTGTAGTTTACAAAAGTACATCAAAGATTCAAAACTTCATATTTGTTGAGTTGCAAGTTTTAGGACTCTATTTATAATTTGCACAACTACATTTATGCTCCAAAACTCTACGTTTATTAAGTTGTAGGTTTTAAGAATTTTCTTAATGTTTTCAATTGCATAATTGCATCACACCTATGAAAATAAATAGTTGTTGAGTTGTGCTAGATCTTAGGATGTTTAGAGTCCTAAAAATTTGCATTAATTAAATCATAGGTTTTGGGATTTTTCATGTAGTTTGCACAACATCTAAGCTTTCAATGTCCACAATTGTTAAGTTATAATTTTTGGGATTCCACTTGCAATTTGTAAGTTGCACAATTGTATTTTAGAGCTAAAAAAATCATCATTATTTAAATTATAGGATTTAAGACTCTAATTGTAGTTTATAGTTTGTACAAGTGCATTAGACCTTGAAACTCAATAGTTGTTGAGTTGCAATTTTTTAAACTTGAGATATAGTATATAGTTCAAGTACAATTGTGTTAGATCTTTGAAGCTCTATAGTTATTTTTGTTGTGGGTTTTGTACTTATGGATGTAATTCGCAATCGCATGACTATATCGTAGCTCCAAAAATCCACAGTTATAATGTTGCGGGGATAAAAATTGAGGATGCACTCTATAGTTTAAACAACTTCCTTGGAGCTCCAAAAGTTTGTATTTAAAGGGTTTTGGGTATTGGGGTTCACTAGCAACTTGTATGTGTTAGATTTGTGTGAATGTTGTCATTGATGTCAAACCCAATGATTTGGTTGGACCGGATTTACATATTGAATAGAACATTGATAATGAACAAATAATGTATGTAGTAAGTAGAGCAATGATATTGAAAAGATACTGAACATCTAGGTATGTATGATCTACAGGAGTATTTTCTTGAAGATCCTCTTCTTCAAAATCTTTTGTTTTCCTTATCATGGTTTGTATCGAGTTCCACTATTAGTTGTACCAATTGAACTTCTATCTAAATATTTATATTGCATTATGATTTATGAATTTTGTGCTCGAGAATCTGTGGTATCTGTATCTTGAAGTTGGAAGGTGTTATGTTTGGAATTTGTGCTTATGGGTTAGTATCTATGGGTCCGGTAGATCCTTTTTTTTCTTCGATAATTGAGGCATGTGTTTCAATAATTGAAGAGTGTAAAATATCTATGAATGCCAACTTGGTTACCCTTTTCTTTGATCAAAACATATTTTGGTAACGTGTTGATTCGAGCAATTTATTGTTGTGTAATCCATTTGTGTTTGGTCAAAATATTATCTCAGTGTATGTTCTTACCGACATATATATAGAAGATATCTGAATGTGTGTCATATATAGCAGAGTATGAAGTGTGCAAGCAATAGAGTAGTGGTATGCAAGGTATAAGAATAAGGAGAGAAACAACAGTATGTGAGCAATGTGCAATATAAATAGCCGAGTAAGATGTATGTGTAAGAGTGAAGGTATTTGTGGAAGAGTGCAGACAGTATTGTAGTAGTCCCTAACCAGATCTACTAGAAGTAGTTGAATTGACAATGTGTAAACAATGTTGTAGTAATTCCTTACTAGATCTCCTATAGGAAGTTATGGATAGGTTGGAGAGATCCCTTATTGGACCTGCTGTGAGTTTTTATGAGTTTTTATGTAAGCTTATCTTGGAACTAACCTCATGCATTTGGAGTTGCAATTTTCCTTAGTTCATTTATTTCTATTGTAGTGAGCATTCCTATAGTGAGTGACATTGTAATCAGGCAATAAGCCACCCTTTTTGTAAACACCATATAACTAGTTATATTATCTTGAGAGTTAACCCTCTCTATGGTTTTTCTCATTTGGGATTTCCGCATATAAAATCTGACGTTCATTTTGTGGTTATGTTTACTTATTCTACATTTGTTGATTCATGTTGATGAGATTAGTTGCTAAGGTTTAAATATTAGAAAAGTTTTATGTACTGTGGGAATACTGATTAATCCCCCCCTCTCAGTATTTCGATCCATTCAACCATCCAACAATTGGTATAAGAGCTTGGTCCCTTGTTTTCTAGCTTAACCGCTTGAGGAAGATCTTTGTTGGTTTAATCATGGTACCAATGAGTATGACTGAAGGATATCATTTGGATGAAGAATTGAAGACAACTCTTAAAGATCTAGAAAGTGTGAAATTTGAGAATGAAGAATTGAAATAAAATGTGAAGGTAGCAAATAAATGTGTGCAGAAGCTGAGAGAACAAATCTAGAAGTTCAAATTGAAACGTAAGAAAATTAACAATCAATTAAAGAGGGTGAATGAAACCGTTAAAGATCTGATGCTAAAAATTGAGGAGAATAACAAAGTGGAAGAAACCCTGAAAGATTCAATTAAGCTAAAGAATTGAAGAATGTGAGAAGCTGGAACAAAAAGTGAAGAAGCTGAAGGCAAAAAGTAAAGTTCTTGAAAGTAGCAAACTATTGGAAAATTTGATTAACATGGAGAAAGATCATTTAGACAAGACTAGACTAGGATTTCAAACCGATGAATGTGAAAATAAAAATGAAAAAGACAAAGGTAAGGAAGTTAAGATAGAAAAAGAAAAGAAACCTAAGGATGCAAGCAAAATTCAGAATTAGAGATCTACTGCAAGAAGACCACCTGTTCGTCAACCAAATGCACAAAGGTACCCATCATTTAATAGTTATTATTTTCAATGCAATAAATTTCGTCATAAGGTTACATTCAATGTGACAATTGCAAGGAGTTTGGTCACAAAGCAAATTACTGTAGGAATCATGCTATGAGTCAGAATCATTATCCGGTTGGAATGAATAGGATGAATAGTAATTTTCATGGATATTTTCATCTATGCAATGGTTATGGTCACAATGCTAATCAATAAAAAGGAACATCAAATGTTATGAGTGCAAGCAATTCAAACATTATGCTAAGAATTATAGAAATGAAGTTGGTATGGAGAAGTCCATGGAAAAGAATGTGGTCAAGACTAGTGAATCGAAGAAAAATGAAGTCATGGTTTGGAGAAAGAAGGAAGTAAATAATGAAAGCCATTGTTGTGTATGTTGCACATATGCTTGCTATGGAAGATGTAGTTTTTGATTTGTGTGAATTGTTGAAGAATCAGTTGTTAGAAAATCAAAATGACAAAAGATTGAGGATTGTTGCTTGTATGTTTGACAATGTATTTTCTAGGATGTCTACTGCTGGAGGAAAATGTGTTGTGGGAGTCTCAAGTCCTAGTTGCAAGACCAATTTTTTGATATCTAAATGGTTTGGAGAAGAGAGTTGAAGCATGTGATGACTATTTTAAGACATTTCAGGAGGTTTGACTTATCAATCCAGTATCTCCTGCTACCAGTTCTGTTGAGGAGAGTCTAGCCTCCAAAAAAAGGAAGCTGAAGGATACCGTGTTTTCTAGTTCTCTAGATCCTGAGAAGAAGAAGAAAGAACTGAAATAGGAAGATGTAATTGAGTTAGATGATCCAGGGTCTCCATTGGCTGAAGAAGAGTTGGAGGTTGCAGAGAAATAAAATGATGTTTCAGAGGCAGAAGTAGGTGATGTGCAAAATATGATGGAGAAATGTGATAATGCTAAGAGGACTTTATTAGAATGCATTAGTGAAATGAAGAACTGTATCAATAGTGCCAGCAAACTGTACAGGTATTGTCTCTAATGGCTGACAACTATGGCGAATTCTAAAGAAAAATTGAATCTATTGAAGAGGAATTGAATTCTATTCGTAAGACATTTTATTTTCGAAGCGATAAAGATGGTGATCAAAGGAAGAAGGTAAATTCCGTCCAGTTTGAGCTATTATCTTTGCAAAGGCAGAAGGAAGATTATGTGAGAATATTATGGAGATTTAAGGAAATTGTTGAGGCTAAACTAGAACACTTCTTAGCATTGCTTAGTGATGTAGTTGGATATGAGCAGTGTCGTATGTAAAAATTCATCTTGTAATCAACTAGGAAGTAAAGGGAAATCACGAATCCCTATCCTAATAGAATTCAAATAAAAACACAATGAAATATTGAAAAAGCAAGAAACAGGAATGTAAAGTTTATCAATCAATTCTCCCTATTCCATGACTACATATAGCTTCCATTTCTCTTCTCCTCTTTGTGGTATGGTGGCTCTCAAATATCACATTGGCAATCTGCAAATGACACAAAGATTCAAAGTTCGTGATTGTTGAAAATGGAGATTGAATGCTCAATTTATAGATAATTGGATGAGAATTGATTGAGAGGTGGAACTCGGGCGAGCTCACATGCTAATTGATAGTTGAACTACTGATTTGGAGGTGAAACTGAATAGATTGAATAAATTAAATGAGTCAACTGATTGAGAAAAAAGTTGATTGAAAGATGAAAAAGAATGATTGGAGGATAATTGATTGATGACAAAGAAAGATTTATTTAGAAAAAGCTAACTAGAAGATAGAAAAAGAATGATTGGACAGAATTAAAGAAATGATGTAATTAATCAATTAATTGAAATGATCCATTAAAATAGATGGAATAGTTAACTGATTGAAAGCTTTTTGAAAAAAAAGCAAAGTGGAAGATAGAAATAGAGATCAGAAACATAATTGATTTAATTAATTAATTAATTGAATTAATTAATTTAGCGTGTGCTTGCACTTTGACTTTGATTTTCAATTTAATCTTTGCATGAGATTTAATTCAAATATTGAATTTATTTTAAATTCAATTTGTTATTTGAATATATTTAGAACTTGATTTTGATTTTCAATTTGATTTTTGAAATCATGCACATGTATTTGAATTTAGAAGAAACTAGAAGAATTAATGAAATTAGATGAATAAATTAAATTAAATGAAATTAGAATTTGGGAATTCGGAAATAGAAATTAGAAGAATTATGAATTTGGAGAATTAATTAGTTAATTAAATAATTTAAAGAAACTATTTAATTATTTAGAAATTGAATTTATTAAATAATCTTCATTATTTAAATTAAAGAAATTAAAATCATAATTAATTAAATAATAAATATTTAATTAATATTTTGAAAAGGGTTAATGATTAAATGATTAGAAATAGAAATTGAGAATAGAATTTTATTTAAATAATAAAGATTATTTAAATTGAGGGATTAATAATCATAATTAATTAAATAATAAATATCTAATTAATATTAGAAAATGGTTTAAATGATTAAACAATGATAGAATTGAAATTGAAATAGAATAATTAGTAAGATGATGAGGAAATGTGAAATTAGAATAATAAGATTAATTAACTCAATTAAATAATTAAAAAATTATTTAACTAATTAGAGGAATAATTAGTACATGATCAATGAGACATTTTTAGGTGTCTACATTTGCCCCTCTTTGAGACTGTGTTGGAATGACATTGTTTCAAAGAAAATGAAAAAAATTTCTGCTGCAGTATGTCTTGGTAATAATGTATAGTATAAATATGCCCCCTCAGAAAAGGTGGTCGAAAAATTCAGAAATTGAGACCATATTTTTGATATCATTATAATGAGCAATCGTGTGAAGTTCTATGCAATTTTGAGATCATTTGAGTAGCGTACAAGTTGTTTGCAATTCACGGGGACCACAGGCGTCGAAGTGGAAAAAACTTTAATTTTGAGCTATAAATAAAGAGTTTGGCCTTTTATTTGCTCATTTGCATTGTGTTGAGTTCTTGGAGATCCTTGCGAGACTTTTGCTTTCCTGAGAGTATTTGATCATCATGGCTGGCTATAGGGAACAAGTGCACTTGTCTAATCGAGTACATTCTTATCAAAGACCTGCAAGGACTGGCGTCATGGTATATTTCCAATTTTTTTGCTTTTTTTTGCTTGTTTTTGTAATTTTTTCAGAAAAAAATCAGAGGTTTAGGTTTTATTCATCACGCATACACCTGTCAATTTTTACGCATGCACCATAAGTGCTATGCAAACACTTAAGTGTACCACAAAAGCTTAAGTGTTACACATAGATGCTTAGTATCACACATTCATTTATCTATTTACATATTAGTGTTAAATGCTACGCATTCATTGCAATTGCTACGCATAAGCTTTAATTGTACCACAATAGTGTTAAATGCAATGCATAAGTATTAAACTTTACACATTTGTTGTTAATTAAAAAAAATATTATCATGCGTTTGATCAAATTTTTATCACGACATCCAATATTTGAGATTTTCAATGTTTCTTCTGTGTAGGAGAATATTGGAGTGTTATACTGCTAACAAAGTAGACCCAGTGGACTTGATCTTTGAGCCGATTTACTTGATGAGGAGATTGCACATATCTGACATCTAGGATTATATCATGTTTTACATTTACCAGAGGTTACGGCCAACAAGGCCTTGATTATAGTGTTAGTAGAGCGGTGGCATTCTGAGACATCTACCTTTCCTCTTCCTACTAGTGAGGTGTCCATTACTTTAGAGGATGTTTGGCGTATACTGCATATTCCCATCCATGGTGTGGGAGTTGTTAATGATCATGACGATCGCGTTGTTGGACTGTGTGCCCTTTTTGAGTGTGAGGAGGAGGATTTACAGATCGGTGGTCATTATGCTATCCCTTGGGCTCACTTGGACTATGATGATATTACTATAGTATTGTGTAGTATCATAGGTGGTTTGTTGATTCCTGACAGATGAAGCCATGGCTTTCCAGTTGGATGGGGCAGAGTGCTCCATGATATGATTGTTCATCATCGAGTATATGATTGGGGTCCTTGTCTATTCGCCATGGTTTATTATTAGATGCACAACATTGTATACCTGGGATACCAATCAATCAGTTGTGGTGTGACATTTCTCCAAACTTGGGATTGGGAGCACATTTCTATCTCAAGGCCATTTATTCATATTGACTTACAACCCGATGAGCCATATGCATTCAGATATACACCTGGTATTAGACACAGTGGTTTGGGTAACACCTTGTATTGGCGACATCAACTTGATATTTTGCAGCATTTTATTTGGAGACCATATTTAGATTGCCCCGGTTGGGTAGATGATGTACAACACTTGCCTTTCTATAGACAACAAAGATATCTTATTGGGAGGACCATTGAGATGCAGAGGATTATTGAGGTGTCTCTTCTAGGATGGGTACTCAGACAGTTTGGGGAGGTATATGTGACACCCGTTGTTACAACATACTTTGCTTGTGTTTCTCATGAGGTTTCTAATTGGGGTGTGTGCATACAGCTACATGTGGCGGTGACCAAATTTGATGCTCTCCAGGCATTACCATGGGGTTGAAATAAAAGTGTAGCAGATCCAAGGACTACTCCTAAGTATGATGCTTGGTGGGCCAGACATAGGCCTATTCCACTGACCGATCCAACTATTCTGATCATAGCGCAATAGATACAAAATCCTAGACAGTGACTAAGGATTGAGATGGGGACGAGGATGGGAGATGAAAGAGGAGAGGAGGGTAGAGGGGGAGAGGAAGGAGGAGGAGGAGATGAGGGAGGAGAGGATGATGTAGACATTGGTGGAGACACCAATTCTATGTGTAGCAGGGATGATGATGATTCTTTAGAGTCATCGAGTAGTGAGGATGAGGATGATGATGATATGTCGGAGCTAGAGGATGTGCCTATTGTAGAGGTGGGAGGAGGAGGAAAGGGTGGTGATGGAGATGATGATGATCCACAGATTCTCAAAGCACGTATTTAGAGTCTAGAGGATGAGGTTGCCAGACTTAGGCAATAATGAGATGTTGAGCAGGAGGCATTCTATAGAGACTATGGTGCATTAGAGACCAAGAGAGATCGTCTCTAAAGGGAGAGATATGACACAGTTAGGAGAGCTTAGATCACCATGGATGCATATGATTAGTTATTTGGGCCAGTGACCAAGGCACGTAGCTAGGCAAATAGATATTTTGTTGTTGTAGAGGAGGCTATTTATTATCGACAGGCTTATGAGAGAGCTATTCCTCAAGGTTAGAGGGAGCCAAGTTTTAGTTCTTTTATGGGGAGAAGATTGAGTCGATCTACCTCTTGACAGACTAGTAGTGGAGGAGTCATGGATCCTCCTCAACATCATAGGGCAGGATCTAGTGGGTAGGATCCACCTTTTGACAGAGCCAGTGTCGGTTGAGACATTTAGATCATATTTTTGATTAATGAAAAAGTAGGTTTTGAAGGGGCCCTGAAACCCTTTACAAGCAAGACTTAAATAGAAAAGCCATGAGAAACAGAGAGGAACAGAACCAAAAAGAAAAAGCCAGTGGAAAACCGAAGAAAACCCACAAAAGCCCCTAAAAGCCAGCAGGTCATCCAAGAATCAGATTTTTTCCAGGGCTTTAGCCAGGGTGTTGCTAATTTCTTGCAGCTCTTTGATGTTGTCTTTGAAGTTGGGTGGATCCTTAGCAATAGTAGCCATAGCTTTCTTGATACTGGCCTTGGTTCTCTTCGTAGTCCCGCTCGCTGGTGTAGCATCACCACTTCCAGTCTGGATGGTCTCCTCCTCCAGGTCAAGATCCACAACTGGTTTAGGAGTATGGTCAAAGACCTTGGCAATGTCCTCCAGGTTTTTGGTGACAGCAGAGAGGATATTTGGGATAACTCCCATCAGAATTTTCATCGCTTCTTTTCCCTCTTCCAGTGATTTTACCTTGTTCTCCATTTCCTGCTTCCAATTAATATACTCTTTGTTTTCATCCTCCCTCTTTTTATCCAAATTTATCCCTTTCTTTTCTAGGTTTTTCAGGTTTTTGTAGGTCCGTCTGTCAAAATCCATTCTGGCCTCTGAGAGCTTCTTGAGATTATCCAGGATAATCCCCTCACCAACACTTTCCTTGTCCTTGCTATACCTATCCTTAGTCAGGTTCTTCTCAGAGTCTTTGTTTATTTCCTTCTCAGAGTTAACTTTGGTTTCCTCATTATCCTTGGGAGCCATTCTTCCATCAGATGGCTATTGTCCTTACCAGGGTGATTGCTTGGAATAGGGCTATCTTGACCAGGCTCAAAATCTCTACTTTCTTCCTCATTGCCCAACTCCTCTTCTTTCTAGCTGTCTTCACCGTTAGATTCGTCTGTCTCCATACCACTGCTTTCCTTGACAATTTCCTATGTTTCCAACCCCGAGGCACTTTTCCTTTTCTTGCTAGATGACGCCTTCTCCTTGCTAGTTTCTCCCTCTTCCATCTTTCTCTTACTCGGGGAAGTGGAAATCCACTTATTTTCTTACAGAGCAAGGGTTTTGCAATGCTCATAGATGAGCAGCAGGAGCCCGCAATGGAGAATCGGGCTAGAAGGGTTAGTCTTGTGTTTGTTGAGGGACCTAGAAAGGGACCGAAAAAGGTAGTAGGGCAGAGACACCTTTTTGTCATGTCTAAAATGGTTTAAGAGAATGAAGTGGTAGGTGTGGGCCCTGGAGAAATAGCCTTCAACCATGATATACTCCATGATTGCATTTAGGACCTAGCCCCACAAGTTCTTGATGTTTGCAGCTTCGTAGTAGCCACTGGTAGCCTTGCAAATTTTAGCATGCTCTTTCTCTTTTCGTGGGAATAGGTTAACCACATTGTTGGAGACCTTGAGGTCTCGAAAGAAGTTAAGCCCAGTGTGGGGCATTCCAACCAAAGTTGAAATAAGCCTAGCGTCCAGCTTAAATTTAACTCCATAAAGTTTAAAAGAGCCATTAGACTAGTTTTCAGAAATCTTGGAAATGGCTAAGTTAACCCTACCTTTGTCATAGTCCTCAAGCTTTTCCATGAAGCTGGTAAGAGAGCCCTTCTCTAGTTTCACCCAGACTTTTGGCATTGCTTTCCAGCTCAACATGTTGTCAGGTTCTTCACGTCTTAGGTCTCCTCCCATTTTCGATTGTGGGCTATCTGCTCTGTTTCTCTACAAATTGAGACCTTCTTTCCCGATGTTGCTCAAGTTTTCGCACTGAGTAACCCACAAAGTGTGTGGTGATTTATTGAAGATAGTAGGAGATCTACCACAATGCTAGGTGATGATGGCCTTTCGAGCAAGGCATAAATGATGCTTTTTACTTGTCATGATTTAATTGTCCTTCTCTTCCCGTATAATGGTCCTTTCTAAGGATCTCTTTAATATTTAAATTGAGATCATCCTCATGCCAAATCATTTGAGAGTCAGAGTCAACTCTAGTATTCGCTAAACAGTCAGCAACACTATTTTGCTCTCTGAAGGCATGTTGTATAATAATTTCTTTGAAACTGGTGATGATCTCTCTAGCTTTCATGATGATATTCTCAATAGACCAAGAAGGCTTCAATTCCCCCTTTAAGCACTTAATAATATTAAGTGAATCCCCCTCTAGCCATATTTTATCATAGTTAAGATTTTTGGCTATAATTAAGGTATTCAAGGTAGAAGAGGCTTCAACAAAATGGCTAGTTTGATTCTCCAGAGGACTAGCCTTCGCCTTAAGAAAACTTCCAGCAATTTCCTAACAATGCCCCTATATCCAGCTTTACCTAGATTCCCTTTAGAAGCCCCATCGAAGTTAGTCTTAATCCATCCCTGTGGGGGAAAACACCAGACAAGACCTTCTCTACCTTTCTCCTTGCTAGTAGTAGCAGTAGAAAGGTTCCACTTGTCTTTGAAATCATCTTTAGTAGCAAGTCCCTGATCAGTACAATAGAGGCATTCAAAAATACTCCTAAAGATTTTATCTGCAACCACTTCAGGAATAGCCCTTTTATCTCTGAAAATCCTATTGTTGCGCTCTTTCCATATATTCCAAATAACAATTGGTAGAGTAAGTCTCCAGGTCTCCATAATTTTAGGATTAGAATTAGGACAATGCCATTGAAGCCAGTGTCACCAAGAGTATTCGGGAAGACCCAGCTCAGGTTCCACCTGGAAAGGATGATTTTCCAGCTATCCTAGCTAAAAGAGTATTGATTGAGAATATGGCAAGCAATCTCTTCTTCCCTGCAACAAAGAGAACACCTATTAGGAAAAATAATGCCTCTTTTATGAATATTATCTAGGGTTAATATCTTGTTTTGGATGAAAAACCAAAAGAAGATGTTAACTTTGGGAACTAATTTCTTATTCCAAACTTTAGCCCAGATGGGAATATCTTCCACCGAGACATTGTGAATAGCCACAACAAAGGGAACAGAGTATTTCCCATCTAGAGTTTCCCCCTATATCAGTATGTCATCTTTGTTGTCTCTAGGGATTTTAGCAGAGAGAGCAATCTGAAGGAACTTGAGATCTGAACACTACTGGCTAAAGTCAATCCAGTCCCCATTTCTCCAGTAATCTCTTACCATTTCACCATACCTACATTTGAAACTATCTTTCCAATCTTTGAGGATAGGAATTTCCTCCAGAGGTTTATCTAGGATCCATCTATCTTCCAAAAATCTTATTTTCCTCCCATCCCCAAGGTTCCAGGTTCTGCCAGCAGCAGCCCAGCCTTTAGCAGATTGCACAACATTCCAAATGGCAAATCCATCAACAAAGAAAGAGTTGTCAAAGAATTGTTCCTCAGAAGGTTGCATATAGAGATATTTATTTTTCCAAATAGAGTTCCATTCTCTTTCCTCCCCTTTGAATCTCCATATTTTCTTGGCTAATAAAGCTTTATTCATAGAACCAATGTTCCTTAAGCCCAGCCAACCCGAGGCCTTAGGGGAACAAATATTATTCCAGGCAATAAGGGAGATTCTATTTTTAACTTCCACACCTGACCAAAGGAACTTTTTTTGGATTCTTTCAATAGCTTCTGCAAACTTTGAGGGGATTTTGAATAAGCTAAGAGCATACATAGGAAGATTTTGGAGAGTGGATTTGAGCAAAGTGACTTTACCATCTTGACTAAGGACAACCCCTTTCTAGCCAGCGAGTTTCAAGTTAAGTCTGTCTATTAACTTATTCCAGAAGGAATCCTCGGGCTTGAGACATAGAGGAAGCCCCAAATAGGTAGAAGGAAACTCAGATATGTTGCAACCAAGAATCCTACCAATCCTTAATTGCCTTTGGGCTGGGGTGTTGATGAAAAACAAAGAGATTTTATCCCAGTTGATTTTTTGACCAGAGGCAGATTCATAGGTATTCAGAATAATCTTCATATTTTTGGCTTCCAAGATGGTGGATTCCCCCATGGTGATAGAGTCATCAATGAATTGTTCATGGGAGCAGATGGCATTGGATGAAGAAGGTTTTAGACCCTTAAGATTACCTTCTTCCACATTTTTAAGGATGAATCTACCCAAGCATTCAACAAGAATGGTGAACAGGATAGGGGAGATGGGGTCTCCCTGTCTGAGACCTCTGGAGCTTTTGAAGAAACTAGACGGGGAGCCATTAACAATAATAGTAGAGGAGGAAGTTTCCATGAGTTGAGAACAAAGCTAGATAACTTTGTCACCAAAACCAAACGATTTCATGATCCTAAGGAGAAACTACCAGTTCACTCTATCAAAAGCTTTAGCCATGTCTAACTTAAGGAAGAATCCCTAGTTATTTGCCACTTTCAGGGAGTGGATATTTTCATGAACAAAGATAATAGAGTCCAAAATCTATCTTCCGAGGACAAAGCCATTCTATTGGACAGAGATAATCCTTTGGAGAACATCCAACAATTTGGAAGTCAAAACCTTGGAAAGGATCTTGTAGATAGAGTTACACAAACTGATGGGTCTAAACTTGTTAAGAGAATCAACTCTGGGGTTCTTTGGGATTAGGACAATGAAGGTGGCATTCAGTTCCTTAAGAAGTCTTCTGAAGCCAAAGAATTCCTTAACACCATTGCATATGTCAGCCTCCACAATGTGCCAGAAGTTTTGGAAGAAAAACATGGGGAAGTCATCCAGACCAGGGGATTTATCACCCAGAAAGGAGAACACCGCCTTTCTAATTTCTAGATTAGAAGGAATACGGGATAAGAGGTGATTGTCAGCTTCCGACCGGATAGAAGGGATAGCTTGTAAAAGGGTATTTTTCTTGTTGTAATCCAGGTTATCCACTTCCCCCAACAAGGTACTGAAATGCTCGAGAGCTTCCTTCCTGATGTTGCAATCCTCTGTTAGGATGCCTTTATTGCAGGTTAGTATGGATATTCTATTGGCAGCCCTATGCTTAAGAGCAGTTAAGTGAAAGAAGTGGGTGTTTTTATCTCCTTCCTTCAAGAACAAGGCTCTGGAT
The DNA here is from genome assembly GCF_030272615.1 of Cryptomeria japonica. Taxonomy (NCBI): domain Eukaryota; kingdom Viridiplantae; phylum Streptophyta; class Pinopsida; order Cupressales; family Cupressaceae; genus Cryptomeria; species Cryptomeria japonica. The sequence continues at coordinate 273,390,538 of NC_081410.1, read as the reverse complement.
CTTTGTCTCTAGAAAGTCTCTTCATTAGAAATGATGGAGTGGTATTTAGATAAAAGATCATTTTCAGCCATCCTAAGATCTTCGATCAACCCCACCTCTTGGATTCTATCCTATACATACTTTAATTCAGCTTTGACTTAAGTTTTGTTCTTGAATATGTCCCCAAAAATCTCTTTATTCCAAGTTTTAATTTTGGCTTTTATGATGTTGAGCTTTTTAGAAATTTTAAAAAGAGTCTTGCCCTCCACTTCAGAGTTCCACCATTCAACAATGCAGGCTTCTAGAGAAGGATGGGAGAGCTAAGCTTTTTCAAATCTAAAAGGGAAGAGTCTCTTTGCCAAAAAAGAGTTGGCAGAAAAGAAGATGGGGACATGGTTTGAACCAATTTTGATAACAGAACCAAGGGAGCAGTTATACTTAGATAGCCAGTCAAGAGAAATTAAAGATCTATCAAGCCTAACTTGAATAAGATCAGCTCTAGTTCTTCTATTGGTCCAGGTGTAATTGATGCCCTGGAGATCTACATCAATGAGAGCTTGGTCATTGATGAAATCCATAAGGTCTTGTTTTCCATCAAGATGTAAAGGGATACCTCCCATCTTTTCTTCATCTTTGAGCGGGGTATTGAAGTCTCCCATAATAATCCAGCTTTGATCAGCAAACTGGAGTCTGTCAGCAGCCAGGCTTTTCCAATATTTCGCTCTCCCGGATTTGGTATTAGGAGCGTAGACATTAGATAACACCCAAAAAAAGTTGTCCTTAATATGCTCAAGCAAAACTAAGTTCCTATTAAAAGCAGAGATGATTTCCTTTCCTATGATGGTTTTTTTGTTCCAAAAAATCGCAATTCCTCTAGAAGCACCCTCCGAGTTAGAACTTATGACTTTGTTTTCCTTGAAAATTCTGATCCTTTCAACATTTTCTTTAGACATCTTGGTTTCCTAAACAAGGACCACATCCGGTTTATGATCTTTGATGATGTTACGTAACACATCCTACTTATGGGGGTCATTTAGCCCTCTAATGTTCCAGGATATAATCTTCATACTTTAACTGGGGATAGGGTTGACTCAATGGAACACTATGTTCCATCAGCACAGTTCTTCTAGCTTTCCTGTTCCCTTTGATGTTTTAGGGATGGCCTTCCCTGCTTTTTATTCTGACTTCCAACATCTGCCTTTTTCTTAATCTTTCTTCTTGTTGAGATTCCTCCATTGAGTTCCTCCTTGTTCGATTTTCCTTCTCTCGACCTGGGTATCTGGAGAATCTCATCCAGCATATGCACACTTTGGGTAGGGGTTTTACAGAGGATAGGCTTTGGGCTTCCATTAGTTAAAAGTAGTAAGGTCTCAGTATCAAAAGGGTCTTAGGCTTCATTAAAGTTTACCTCGACCGATTTAGAGAGTAAGGAGGCTGGATAGGATTCTTCTTTCTCCTAGCTAGCTGATCCATCCTCCTAATCCAGAATGGTTTCTTCCTTCTCCTGACTAACAGATTCATTCTCCTGAGCTTCTGGGTTTTTCTTATTGATCAACTTAGTTCCTAGCTCTGCTTCTTTAGAGCTATCTGGTGGGTCATTGGAGCAAACACAATCCTGTTTATCATTGTTGCTACTCCTAGTCATCTTGACTTCATTCATAAATTTCGTTGCATCCTTTTTTTGGTTAAACTCGGATGTTGATGAATCTTCTTTTTTGTTTGTCATTTGCTAGATCTTTTTGTTCTTAGTGTTAGTATCAGTCTTGAATTCCTTGCCTTTCTTAAGCGGACATTATTTTGCGCAATGCCCCAATTTTTTGAAGTGGAAACAAGCAAACGGTAGAGATTCAAATTCAATAGCTTGGGACCATTTTCCTAATTTAGATATGATATCTATGGATTGAGGCATATCTATCATTTGGTTAACATTTACGTAGATGCGAGCAAAGACTAACCTTGATTTAGTCACCGTCATCGAGTCGATTGACAAGAGTTCTCCAAAGGATTTCACAATGCCCTTGAAAACTTCCTCGTTCCAGTATTCCAACGGAAGACCCAAGAGGCATGTCCAGACTAGTGCAGAAACAAAGAAGGATTCATCCAGGACGAGATTCGGGGCCCATTTCTGGAGAGCCAGGGAAGACTTGCCAAACATCTAGGGGCCTTCGTAGAGAGATTTGTTCATGTCTTCTTCAGAGTTGAAAGCAAAGGTAAAAAACCCTCTAGGCAGCGCAGACACTTCCACTTGTCCTTTTACAATCCATTTTCTTCTTATGAAATTCCTAACATCATCAATGTTAGGCCTAAAGCCAGAGAATCGTCCCACTAATGTTATAGATAGGCCAGCTACAGTCATATCAACCACTTTGTCTAGAATGAAAATAGCAACCAGACCAGAGGTGGGGTCTGAAATGTTTGTTACTTCCGGAAGCCTCGATTTAACCAGTGGCTTCACTCTAAAGAGCGAAGACCATTTTTTCCTTTTTCCTCTGTCATGTGGGTCCCCGGGGATCAAATCTTTTTCTTCTCCCAGTTTTTCTTTTCCCTTGTCCTCTTTTGACCCTTGAGATGTCTGACCTCCTGTCTGTTTTCCAGATCCGATCCCAGAGGAACAACAGTTTCCAAGAAATCCACCTTCCCCAGGAAATCTGCCATTGCCCAATTTGAAATTTGGAATTCCCACTGCTTTTCGCTCCACTCCCATTGTCAGCGACATTTAGATCATGTTATCTGCAACTTTGTGCTTGTTTTATGATTATTGTATTTGAACACATTACCATTTTTGAGTTATATATATGATATATAGTTTTTTGGTGGTGATCTATTATGCTTTATTGTCCATGTATGTTATATGATAGTATGAGTTCTATGATGCATGTCTATATGATTTATAAATGATTGTTTATGAATGCAATGGTTTCTACATGATTTATGATGTAATGATGAATGAATAGTTTAATGCTTTCTATATGATTTATAAATGATGTTTATGAATGACGACCATTAAATGCAATACAAATGCAATCTAAACTATATGAATGCGACTTAAAATTATATGGATGCAACTTTAAACTATATGGATGCAACTTAAAACTATATGGATGCACTAAAAACTATATGGATTCAACTTTTATTTTTGTATGATAATGCTAGAATATTCCTTTAACTCAGATGTACCTTAAAGAAATGTTAGTAAGATGAAAGAAAGAAGAGATTGGTGAAAGAATAATGTTAGATGACAAAAAATGATTTAGAAAAAAGATCAGAAATTAGCAAACTATCAATAAACAGATGAGATGAAAATGATAATATTTGATTCATGTACCTGTGTCATTATTTATTCCACAATATATATTCATCACTGAGCCTTATTATTGAAAAATGGAGCTTAGCACATCAGGGTATAAGGAACCAAGATGCAAAGATATCTCCTTGAAAAAACAAACACGTAGCAGACAAGGAGTGAAACCCTCCATTCAGGGAAATAAACTAGGGGTTGAGGTATGTATGGCATCCACAAGCTGAAAGCTCCTATCACAGACACCCACTAGAGAAATTTCCTTATAACTTCATTGGTTCACACCACAAACAACAAACAAAGATAAAGATAATGCCCATCATGGCTCCTCTAGTCACTTGTGGACATCCTTGAGTAGCATAGGAACATGATCTGTCGCCAAATGATAAAAGATAAAGACTGACCTGGACAAAATTCAGCAGCTATACTAACTTTGTGCCTTTGTTCTTAGTTGCTTTATTTGATAGTTGATAATGTTTGATCTCAAAAAGTTGTGGACCCCGTTTAAGACTACTTTGTCTGATTTCGAGTGTATCCTCTTTTGTTTAAGACAAGATAATGATCACTTGATATGGATATCATACAATTGATAAGAAACTTGATTAGTTGATTGCAAATGTTTGACTGGATAGTCGTATCCTTTGTTAATTTCATGCGAAGCATTTGCTAGATATCTGCGAGGGTGCTTGATTCTTGCGAGACATTTTATTGCAAGTTTTTTGATTGATTTTTATTTTTTTTAGGGTTGATTTTATGGATCAATATTTGAATGTTTTTGGCTGATTTTTTCAAGACATTATATGGATGTTTTTGGTTGATTTTATGGATTGGATTTGATGAAACATGACCTGTCATTAATTGATAAAGATAAGACTAACTTGGACAAAATCCAGCAGACATATTGATCTATGCCATTGTTTTGATCATTTGATGATTGATAGGAATGTCTGGTTTGAGAGAGTGAATACCCCATGTAAGATCGATCTATCTTGTTTCAAGTGTACCTTTCCTTGTATAAGACATGTTGATGTTTGATAGAGTTTGATCGATTAATTGATTAACAAGACATGTGATCAATTTGATTGTAGACTTTGAGAGTTTGTTTGTTGTTGATTTGATTTGATGGACAGTCTATGCTTTCTTGCTTTGATTTGTCAGTTTTTTTATTTTTCAATTTTAAAGGTTTTTTTCAAGATATGTTAGGATTTTTTTAGGATTTTTTCAGGAATTTTTAGGATTTTTTCAAGACTTTTTACATTTTGTTTTTTTAGGATCTTTTCAAGACTTGCAATGATTTTTAGGATTTTTTTTTAGCAATTCCCACAGTATGAAGACCTATATGACATGATGATCTGTAGAATGTATGTGAAGACAATGAATTTTTTATATGACCTATGTTAATGCAATATGCATGATGAATATGCATTTCCTATTTGAATGAGGATGATTGTGTTCGTTTAGCATTTTGTAATACACCAATTGAATTGGAGGTACAAAACATTTCATAGATAAGTGGTCAATCGATTCTTAAGGTCCCCTTGGAACATCCAAATTAACACACTTAGTGACTAGGATTTACAAATGGAGACATAGAAAACTTCCCCTTTGGTTCTTGAAACTTTGATCTTCTTTTGCCCATGTGTGTGCAAATGAGTTAATTCCTTCTCTTGTGTTCACTAAAGATCCTTAGAATCCTATATGACTAGCTACATTGCTTATTATAACTTCAAAAGCATCCTGAATAGAGCCTCACTACCAGCAAGCTTTTAGAGCTCTGACAAGGTTATAGACTATAATTTCTCAAATATTGCTCCATTGTCAGCAGACATTCATATCCCTGATGGAGTAACTCGCGTGTTCTGATAGTCAATTTTTTTGTGTCGCACTTTGTATGCATGATATTTCAGTTATATATCATTGCTCTTTTTCCTTGAGATGAATATTTGGCATAGCAATTTTTTTATTTTTTTATTTTCTTGCCTTGACTTGTAAGTAATGAAACCTACTTGGGTGTGACAATTACAACAACACTGAAGTAGCATTTTAGATTTTTCACTAGTCATGTGATCAACTAGGTGTCTTGAATGCATGTTTTTATTGATGCACTTGAAGAGTATGATGAAGCCAAACAGGTGTCGATCTCATTAGCTGGTGATATGCTTGTGCATGAAGAAGATGATGAAACAATTTGGGTGTTGATCTCAATAGTTGGTGCCATGCTTGTTTTGTCACCAAATTGACATGTGATAATGGGTCACATATAATTTTTGACAAGTTTCTCTTTGTAATATGATCTGGATTGGTGATTTCATTCATAAGGGGTTCATAAACAACTTGTGTAGAGGGATTGGGATCATGAGGGTGGCTAGGAGAAATGATAAGTTCATTTGAGAGGGAATCTTGTGAGGAACATGGAGGATTATGACATGGAGATGAAGGGATGGCGGGATCTTGATCAAGATCTAGAGAGATAATGGGATCTTTCTTAAGACGTGAAGGTGAAGGAATACTTTGATCTTGACTTGGAAAGGGATTATTAGGAAGGATGAAAGAGATGTCTTGATCTTTCTTAGGAGGTAGATGTTGGATGGGACTTGAAAGGACACTTTGTTCTTGAGATGAAATAGTGTCATTATGAATGGAATAGAAAAGAGCAAGGGGATCATCATAAGATTATTGGTCAGTGGGATGTTGATAAAAAATTGGGTAGGATGGAAGTGGTTGTTCTTGATCTTTATTTGTTTTAGGACTCATTTCTTCTGATTTAGGATCACCCTCTTGACACGGGGAAGGAGTTTGGATATGCATGGGAGATTCTTGGAATGTTTCAATACATTGGCCTGATGAGGAAGGATTTTGAATGAGATCCTCTTAATCATGACTTGAATTAGATTGGATTTGTATGAATGATAGCCCTTGGAAGGTTGTGTTATTAGATAGAGATAGCATGGATTGGTCTTGTGTAACTTCAGGGGATGATGAAATGGTGGATAGATATGGTTGATTTGGGCTTTGGTTGAAAGGGATTTGATTTTGGTTGAAAGGAGTATAATTTTGGGTGAAAGAGGTTTGATTTTGGGTGAATGAAGTTTGATTTGGACTTTGGTTGAAAGGGGTTTGATTTTGTTTGAAAGAGGTTTGAATGTTGGGTTGGTGTGAATTTTGATTTGGACTTTGGTTGAAAGGGGTTTGATTTTGGTTGAAAGAGGTTTGAATGTTGGGTTGGTGTGAATTTTGATTTAGACTTTTGTTGAATGGGGTTTGATTTTGGTTGAAAGGAGTTTGATTTTGGTTGAAAGAGGTACTTTGAATGTTGGGTTGATGTGAATTTTGTTTTGGACTTTGGTTTAATGGGGTTTGATTTTGGTTGAAAGGGGTTTGATTATTGGGTTGATATAAAAAAAAAAATGGACTTTGGTTGAATGGGGTTTGATTTTGGTTGAAAGGTGTTTGATTGTTGGGTTGATATGATTAGTATGATTGATATAGTGGGATGAAAGATAAAGAAGGTTCACATGACTTTAATGTTGGTTGAACTGAGGTAGGAATGATTTTGTTGAAGAATGAAGGTTGGCATGTTTGAGTGGTCTCAGAAGAAGAAGGTTGGCTTGATGTTGATTCCCTCGTGGTCATCACTTCTCTCATCATTTTTTATAACCAGCCTCTATGGTTGTTAGGACTAGTCATTTCTATCATTTGTTGTTGCAAAGTCTTGATTTGTTGAGCTAAGGTTTCTATAGATGGTGATGGAATAGGAATGGAAGGGATGAATTCTCCACCTTCCCTATGAAATGTATAATGCCAATCCATGATTTTTTCTTGATTGATTTGGACCTAGGATCACAACATGTAAGATTTTTTCTCTATTTCTCTAAATGTGACAATGTTTGATTTGTTGAACTTGACAAACTTGTTTGAGTTGGGGTTGAGTTTGATCAATCCTCTGATTGTGATTCAGACATTTGGGGTATGACTTTCTAGGATGATTATGCAAATGATGACGGACTAAGACAAATGTATATGAAGTCTAAACATGGACTAAAATGAATATTATAACAACACTAAAATGAACTAGGAGGTCAATGGGACACAAATAAGGACTTATGCGAAGATTATGATGACGTATATGGGAACTCTATGAGGACGATAATGAGGAAGATGCAAGGACTTATGCAAATACTTATGCAAATTGTAATGATGTAAATGAGGATGATAATAAGGATGATAATGAGGATGATACAAGGACACGCAAATTCTAAGGACGTAAATGAGGACGATAATAAAGATGTAAATGAGGACTATAATGAGGATGATAATGAGGACTATGAAAGGACTTATGCAAATAATTATGAAAATTCTAATGATGTAAATGAGGATGATAATGGGGATGATAATAAGGATGATAATGAGGACGATAATGAGGACTATGCAAGGACTTCCTATGGTCACAAGTATGTAAAATTTTTGAGATTGTAGGCCCGTCTGATGTTTCAAGGTAAACATTGTTTCCAGTAATTATGTTTGTAGGACAAGTTTGTTGTTTTCCAAATTTGAGAACAGTTGTTTGAAGATAGGTATAGCTGACTGAACTGTGTTCTCACCAACTTTGATAATTCACAGATACACAAGATAGGGCCTGAAATAGGCTGAATACTGACTCAATACTAGTTTGGTACAATGATACACATAAAAGAACAGAATACAATCTTAGGCTGGAAAGTGGACACCATTCAATGAGGCCCCCACAACAAAATACCAAAACAAGATGAACAGATAGAGAGTCTGGTAGCATTGGATCCACTCCATGACACACACTTCTTGGGCATGCTAGCCTCTCTTACCCAGAAGATCCAAAGATCTTATGAGCGAGGGATTTCTATCTCATAATGCAAGGTACATGAGGGGTATCTATGTGGTACGATCCGTACTCCCGAAATCATTGAATGTGGGATTTGAGCTACTAAGTTGGTTCTTATTGTAAATTTCAAGGGATCCTAATCCAACAATGGATTCTCAAATAAAGCCACTTAAGACTTTAGTTAAGCTTATCGATGCAGGGAAGGCCCTCACATACGTCAAATTCACTCAACACTCTAGCCACCTGACCAGTATATTTATATAGCGGCTCAAAAAATTGACTTGAGAGTACGCTGGGAGAGATGATATCTCCAATGCATCCCAATTCGAAGTACCTCTATGGGGTGATGAAATCCCCAGTCAAAGATACCCCTCACTACTAAAATGAAAAATTGGGTGTTGTTATCACCTTCTTCCTTTCTCCCAAGACCCTGAAGGCGAGTGGAAAGTTAGTTGATGCAACAGTAGGTCCACCCCAAACATGATAAAAAGTTATTTCCCTTAAAAAAGAAAAGTGTGAGTTATTCTATTGATAAGCCCAATTCACGTTCATCTTAGAAACCCAAACTTAGGTGTGAGATACGCATGTGCATGTCAATTTTAGAGCACCAAACTAAAGTGTGAAAGCATGCATGTCAATTTTAACCAGATTTATTTTAAGCCCCAAATTGAAGTGTGAAAGCATGCATGTCCATTTTAACCAGATTTATTTTAAGCACCAAACTGAAGTGTGAAAGAATGCATGTCAATTTTAATCAGATTTATTTTAAGCCCCAAGTTGAAGTGTGAAAGCATGCATGCAAATTTTAACCAGATTTGTTTTAAGCACCAAATTGAAGTGTGAAAGCATGCATGTCAATTTTAACCAGATTTGTTTTAAGAACCAAATTGAAGTGTGAAAGCATGCATGTCCATTTTAAATCCAAAATCCAAAAGTGATTTAACCCAAAAGGATCTTACAATCAAATTGTTAGTGGTGTCCAAAATAATCTGGAATGATCAAGCATTCTCTGTAATTTCACCACATGTTGCAAACAATGTTGGCATTATACACTCAGATGAGAATGGTAGATGTTGTCATTGATGGAAAAAAGGTTAAACTAAGTGGCAACAAGGTTCAACATGGTTCACAGGTTCAACCAATAATAGACTTCACTTACTGGCACTGACATATACTACAAGGTTTATTCATATCGGCATCCAGTTTACATCGGCAACAAATCATATCAGCATCCAAAGCCGACTTAGAAATAATATTGTTTATGTAATGTAAATTGTAATTGTATGGCCAACATGATGTATTGTAAAGACTTTTATATGTATGAGATCTTGTAGGTCATTTGAAATGTAAGAAAGGTATGTAGGTATGTGTGTATATAAGTGATATTTGAGATAAGATAGGAATATGATACCAAATAATTGTATATGCACTTTGATGTAATTATTTTAAGAGCGAACAAGAAGCAGAGTAGAGCGAAGACTATTTACTAGCAAGGTTTTGGCAGAGGTATTAGACAAAGCTTAAACTAGTACTGAATCCAGCATTGCAGATGCTATTTTGAAGCAGTACATTGTTATTGGATTTAACCATCCAATTGTGTAGTCAGTGAGACTCCATTTTGTGTTGAGCAGTGAGCTCTAGGCAGTTGGCCTTCCTGCATGTGCAGGCCCCTACTGTACTGAGTAATATTTATTCATATTGGCTAGTGATTAAATATTGTGGGTCACAAATCCCACCAAGGTTTTTCCCTTACCAGGTTTCCTCGCCAAAAATATATGTGTTATGGTGTGCATTGATGTTGATTCTTTTATTTCTCTTTATTGCATTATTATTTGCTTACCGGTATATTAATTCCAGTTATAAATTTGCAAATAAGTTTAAATCTTTCATCTACTGATTAAACACTAATTCACCCCCCCCCCTCTCAGTTTCTTTGGGGTTAACCAAATATCTAACAATTGGTATCAGATCCTGGTTCTCTATTTGCAGAAGCCTAACAGCTTGAGGAAGATTCTGAAACTGGTACCGATGGAAAGCTTGAGACAATAGTTGGAAGGAGCTCTTGAAGATTTTGATGCAAAAAAATTGAAGAATATCAAACAAGAAGATGAACTCAGAACTGCTCGGGAATTCATCAAATCACTTCAAGAAAACTTGGCCATGGCACAGAACAAGAGAAAATAATTACATGAGCAACTGCAAAAACAAGATGATAAAGAAAAATAAACTCTCAAAGATATTGCAGAGAAACTGAGACAAGAGAATAGTAACATGAAGAATGAGATGCAAGATTTAACAATGAGACTATGTAAGGATAGTGAAGACAGAAAGAAGAATGAGGAAGATTTGGCCAAAAGACTTAACGAAAGATCAGATGAATCTCTAAGGCTTAGTTATGAAAATGATATGCTTAAAATAGATTTGATTCACATGCAACATGACAAAGAGGAACTTTGAGACAAGTTAGCACTCTAGAAGGTGAGTTGGTTGCTGCAAATGAATACAAGGGCAAATTCAAAAAAGAGTTCAGACAAGCTTGATGATATGCTGAAAAGTTAAAAACCTGATGGAGAAACAGTTGGACTTGGATTTGAATATGGAGAAAGTTTTGGAACTGAAAACAATCATGATCATAGCAAATCGGTAAGGCAACCTAATGCTTATAAATTCAATGGCAAATTTTTTAATTGCAACAAATTTGGTCATAGAGCAAATCAATGTGGATTTAGGAATAATCAAAATACAAACTCATCCACCGGTCAATGTTCCAAATGTAATAAACATGGTCACAACTCAGACAATTGCAGAATGAATGTAAAATGCTATGTTTGTGGTAGATTTGGGAATCTATCTAATCAATGCAGAACTCAAACTGGTCAAGGTTATGGAAAAGCTATTCAAAGAAACAATGTAACTTGTTATGAATGTAACAAGATTGGGCAAATTGCAAGATTTTGCAGAAGCAAGAATGCATCGACAAACAACAAAGGATCTAATGACAAAGGCAAGGAAAAGGTGAATGAAATCAAGCAAGAATTCACTAAACAATGGGTCAAGAAGAGAGATCAGAGAAATGATGAATTTGTCTCTGCACCGGCAAAATAGAGTAATCCTGCACCGGCAGGAGGTTCTTCATCTAACTAAGGAATAATCCTTAGGGGTAAGGCAACTAATTGAAGATCATGCATTTTACCCTCAGATGGTGGTAAGAAGTCACAATTCTTCTTTACCGGCACATATGTTGAGTTACAAGGAAATTCACTTAACCGACGAAGCATTAATTGCGGTTGTAAGTTAACTTTTTGGTTATAAAGCACTAGAATTTCTCATTTCAACTTACCAAGCATTCAAGTATTCAAAGAGCGCAGAGTTGAGCACCAGCATTCAAGAAGCAAAGCAACAAGATTTTTAGACCGTCCAAGGTTTTCAGTTAAAAGGTATTTATCTTACAACATGGCTTCTTCATCTTTCGCTCCTAAGTTTATTGCAAACCCTACTATTGTGGAAAATATCAAGCATCCTAGACCAATCTTTAAGATCATCCCTAAGATAGCTAAGTTGGATGACTCCATTGGTGCATTTTCAAAAATCCTGAAGGGAGTTGCATTTGCTGAAGACCCTAGGGCATACATTCATTGTAACATTGAATATTTAGGGTCTAAGTATTTAAAGAACATGTTCATGAATGTTATCTCAAACAAACAAGGTGTAGTCAAACCAGAACACAAGATTGTGGAAGATTTAGGGTTCGTAGACATCCTTCACATTCCTGAATTTTCAGATGAGGTTGTCTATTATGTTCTTAGTAGGTTTCATAGTGAATTTTTATGGCTAGACTCAGTTTTTAAAATCACTAAGGAAGAAATTAAGGTTGTTACTGGTTTACCTTCTACTGGCACTAGGCCTGAGAAGAAAAAGAAAATTCCAAACAAAGAGGTTATGAACTTAACCGATGCAACATCAGATAACAGATCACTTAGGGTTAGTGATATAACTATAACAATGTCAAATATTATAGTATGGTTATTGGATATAAGGTGGCACATACTAACAAGCTGAATTTTGTTTCAAGTCTATGCACTCATAGTGCCTATGAGATGATAATGAATAATGCTAAAATTGATTTGTGTGAGTGGTTGAAAGATGAACTGATAAAATTTTTGGATAAGATTAAAGGTGACAAGAAGGGAACTTTCAAATTTGGCAATTTACTTGTATGTCTGATGCTATATTTCCCAAAAGTGATTCCCAGTATAGGCCACAAGGACTTTGCCTATGATATTTATGTTGGAAAACAGATAAAGGAGGCAATTACTGACATGGGTTCAGATGGTGACAAACAAGTAAAAGAGTATTTCAAGGACTTTCAAGTAAAAATGAAACAAAGGGAAAGAATCCCTCAAAGCATTGTTGGCAAATATGACAAACATATATGCTTTGTTATTAAAAGAGATGAAGTATGGATGGAGACAGTTAGACCTAGAACTGTCTAGATAACTGAGATGGGATATGAATTGGATTCAAACATTCTAGATTCTTATGTCTCGGTACTCCTAGATGCTCCACCGGAACTAACAAAAAAGATCTTTGGCACTGCAAAGACTATAGAGAGTGATGTTACTATTCAGAGGCAGAGGAAGAAAAGAGACAAAATAATAAAAGATCCTTCAAAGTTTGTTGAAGTTGTTAAAAAAGGATTGTTGAAACTTGATCTAATGAGTCATGTTGTTGAACAAGAAAGAAAATCAAAACAACAACTGGTAACACATATTTCTCCTATGGCTACCTCATCCGACTCTGATAGTGATAAGGCTACAAAATTCAAAAAGGTGGAAAGGAAGAAGAGAAAACCCTCACCGACACCTACTCCATCACCAAAGAAAACAAGGACACTAAGAAATAAACAACAGGTTGTGAGAGAGTCTAGTAGTCCAAAGAAGAATAAAGTTACATACAAGAAACTGGAACAAAAGGTATCTGATACTCTTTCACTAGTAGAACTTATCAATGAAATAACTTAGGATGGCAATCTTGGTAATGTTAGTAAGTTTTCTCATTCTTTCAAATATTCTTATAAGGATACTATTGAGGAGAGTATAATCTTGTATCTAGATATATATAAGAAGGTTCTTATTGAAGTTATAGATGGTCTTCCTAATGATTTATATCTGAGACTTGAAGCTAAGAGAATGTCTATTATGGAATTAGATGAGAAACTGAAGGTTGAGGCACTGTTAGCGGTTCATCCTATTAACTCTAAGAAAGAAATTGATTATTTGATATCTGAAGCTAATGGGACTATTTTTGCAAGTGGTCACTAGCAAGTAAGCCTCATGACCAGTAGATTAAAAGAGATAGCAAATGAATCAACAGATAAGTAAGACATATTCTTAGTTGAGAAAGAGAAAATAGAATAAAATGAAAGACAAAAAGTTGAAAAATGCTTCAATAAGGTATATCAGAAAGCAGATGATGGTAAGAGTAAGATTGGCAGTGCACCTGACCTTACAATAAAAGATAACTTACCTTCACCGACACAAGACACCCCACTGACAGTAGCAGAGACAACAACAGAAATGTAAAATCAATGTGAAGAAAAGTCAGAGGAAGTGAAAGAAAATGATGTTGATCCCAAGTCAAACATTTTTTTCACAATGAATGTTGACACTCAGGACATCAATATTGTATTGGATAAGGAAATTGGTGAGGAGAAGAAATCTGAATCTGTTAATGTTGAGAAATTTGAATCACCGGTAAAGGCAGTTGACACTCAACAAAATGTTGAGATACCAATAGAAAAAGAACAAAAACAAACTAAATCTAAATTGGCAGAGAATAAGAATGAGAATAAAAGTAAGGATGAAAATAAGGAAGTGGTTAAAGTGGTTGAACAGGTATTTGGAGAAGAGAAGAAAATTATTGCAAAACCTAGCACTTCTCCCAGTACTTCTACTGTGGATTTCAGACCGACAAACATCACTGATGTACTATTGGATTCAATAAAGAAGATAATTGAATGAAATGCCTTAGCATTTAAGGATATTGATGAATCTCTACCAATTTTGCAAATGATTGCACTGACGCGCAAGGTAGATCGCATTGTTGGCTCAATAAGTAAATTGGACACACTATCCAAATTCATTTCTTCTAACATTCAGTCTGTAGATAAAATAAATAAGGAAACTATTTAGAAAAGAGTTAATAAGGAAAAGGAAGATTTCTTTGACAAAACAATAAAGGATTGTATAGAACAAATTTATTCATCACTACTGGCATTGAACTCCACTATTTTGGAATACAAGGAATTGTACCGGGAAGCCTACAAACCTCATCATTTAAGAGAAGACATTGATGAACAAATAAAGAAAACTCAGAAAGAGATTGATGGCATTGAAGATAACATGATTGGTTCTTCATAACTAACATCAGTTTTGGAGCAAGAAATGGCTATTCGTGAAGAAAAGATTGAAAAATTGGAAAGACAGAAAGCAAGGTTGAAGATGAAAACCCGGGAGTTGAAGAATAAACTTGGTCCTAGATTGGATAATCTACTAACACACTGGAATGAATTATCCAAGGAAACAATTCAAGGAGATAGATCACAGGAGCAACACATGCATTATCTCACTGGGATGATCAAGCAGACAGAGACAATTATTTCTGATAGTACAAAGTTTTTGCAGAGTCTTAACTTAATTTTGGCAGATATTTTTCAGATTGTACATAACCGGCTTCAGGGATCTAGGTAAATTTTTGAATTTTTGATACTTTTGACATCCTTTGTCATTGATTTCAAAGGGGGAGTGGTATAATGAGAAAAATGTATAGAGTAAGGCATGGTGACAAGTGAACAGAAGGAGATCATTTTCTCAGGGGGAGCACTTTCAGTTTTGGTTTTTCTCATGAGTGTTGCCATCAATGCCAAAGGGGGATATTGTTGGCATTATACACTCATATGAGAATGGTAGATGTTGTCATTGATGGCAACAAGGTTCAACATGGTTCACAACTTCAATTGGCAAAAGACTTCACCTATCGGCACTAGCAGATACTACAAGGTTTATTCATATCGGCATCCAGTTTACATCGGCAACAAATCATACCACTATCCAAAGTTGACTTGGAAATAATATTGTTTACATAATGTAAATTATAATTGTATGGCTGACATGATGTATTGTAAAGACTCATATATGTATGAGATCTTGTAGGTCATTTGAAATGTAAGAAAGGTATGTAGGTATGTGTGTATATAAGCAATATTTGAGATAAGATAGTGATATGATATTGGATAATTGTATATGAACTTTGATGTATTTATTTTAAGAGTGAATAAGAAGCAGAGCATAGCGAAGACTATGCACCAGCAAGGTTTTGGCAGAGATATCAAACAAAGCTTAAACCAGTACTGAATCCAACATTGCAGATGCTATTTTGAAGTAGTACATTGTTATTGGATTTAACCATCCAATTGTGTAGTCAATGGGACTCTATTTTGTGTTGAGCAGTGAGCTCTAGGCAGTTGGCCTTCCTGCATGTGTAGACCCCTATTGTACTGAGTAATATTTATTCATATTGGCCAGTGAGTAAATATTGTGGGTCACAAATACCACCGAGGATTTTCCCTTATCGGGTTTCCTCACCAAAAATATGTGTTATGGTGTGCATTGATGCTAATTCTTTTGTTTCTCTTTTCTGAATTATTATTTTCTTACCATTCTATTAATTTTAGTTATAAAGTTGCAAATAAGTTTAAATCTTTCCTCTACCGATTAGACACTGATTCAGCCCCCCCCCCTCTCAGTGTCTTTGGGGTTAACCAAATATCTAACAACATGCATGTCCATTTTAAATCCAAAATCCAAAAGTGATTTAACCCTTAAGGATCCTACAATCAAATTGTTAGTGGTGTCCAAAATAATCTAGAATGATCAAGCATTCTCTGTAATTTTGCCACATGATGCAAACAAACAATTAGTAAGAGAAATCAAAATAACATTAAAAAATAAGTTTTTTTAAATTTTTTTTTAGCCCCAAAATATAATTACAAAGAAGATACCCCTGATGAATTTTAAAGAGCTTTCAAAAAAAGTAATTTTTTTAGAAAAAGACATTAATTTGCACCCTGGAGAGCATATTTATGGAATAACATGAATTTTTATAGATCTAGCTTTACATTAATTATTTGACATCAAAATCAAAAGTGTAAAGAAAATACACCCTGTGAAATTTTAAGAGCTTTCTAGAAATTTAAGAATTTAAGAAAAATTCTCTTATTTGTGCTCACAATTTAGAATTTATTAAAAATATTAAAATGATCATATCTTAGTCAAAACAGATGGTACAAATCCAAATTTTTTACTGTAGCCGTGTCTCTATATCCTAAACCAGTTCTAAAAAAATCTCACTGAAATTCATTTATTTGCTCCACAAATCAAAGATTTATGAAAATAATTGCAACTATCATATCTCACTCACAAATGATGATCTAAAGTTAATTTGTTTACTAAAGATTTTTTAGAAGGTCATTAACCTTACTTAAGAAGATATCATAAAATCTTTGAATAGCCTGCAATATTGTCTAGAACCTGATCTGCACAATGTTAGTCTTGAGATTTTTTAATAAAACACCAATTAAGATTAGACAACCTCTTAGAATATGAATTTAAGAAAGAGGATTAGTTGCAAAATTAGATACCTATACCTGTAGAATACATAAAATTCCAAATCAGAAGGTTGTGTGTTCGATTGACGTTGGGTTCACCAAAATGTGTATTGCTAAAATTAATCATGTAATCAAATTTAAAATAAGGGAAATCATGAATCCCTATTCAATTAAAGAATTTAAACAAACTCAATGAAAATAGATGCATATAGAATAATTTTAAACAATGTAAAACTCCCTATTGTGCATCATGGCTTCCATTGCTCTTCTCCTCTTTGTGGTATGGTGGCTCTCAGATATCATGTTGGCAACTTGCAAATGACACAAAGATTCAAATTTTGTGATTGTTGAAAATAGATATTGAATGCTCAATTTATAGATAATTGAATGAGAATTGATTGAGAGGTGGAACAGATTGATCAAGAGGTGGAACTCAAGTGAGCTCACATGCTGATTGATAGTTGAACTGTTGATTTGGAGGTTGAATTGAATAGATTTAATGAGTCAACTGATTGAGAAAAAAGATGATTGAAAGATGAAAAAGAATGATTAGAGGATAATTGATTGATGACAAAGAAAGTTTTATTTAGAAAAAGAATGATTGGAGAGAATTAAAGAAATTATGTAATTAAACAATTAATTGAAATGATCCATTAAAATAGATGGAATAGTTAATTAATTGAAAGATTTTTGAAAAAAAAAGTGAAGTGGAAGATAGAAATAGAGATTGGAAAGATAATTTATTTAATTAATTAATTAATTGAATTAATTAATTTAGCATGTTCTTGCACTTTGATAATCTAATAATAGGGCCACCCTTGCAGAACTATAGTTGTTCTGTGGGGCAATTGGGGGATAAAATGACTCTTTTTGAGTCTGGGGTGGGCTGTATGCTTTTAGGTTGAGGACTCGACTGGTCATTTATGGGGTTCTTATCTATTGCCGGTGCATGCAGAGGGTTACCCCGAGGAATCGTCGCCCTCCTCTGGGAAGAAGTCTGGAACCCCCCCGCATGATAATATATTTGAGGGCGGGCCCCTTCTGCATGCACATAGAATTCGCCCTTTCAACTTTGATTTTCAATTTAATCTTTGCATGAGATATATTTAGAACTTGACTTTGGAATTCAATTTGATCTTTAAAATCATGCACATGTATTAGAAATTAGGAGAAATTGGAAGATTTAATGAAATTAAATGAAATTAGATGAATAAATGAAATTAAATGAAATTGGAATTTGGGAATTCGGAAAAAGAAATTAGAAGAATTGTGAATTTGGAGAATTAATTAGTTAATTAAATAATTTAAAGAAACTATTTAATTATTTAGAAATTGAACTTAATTAAATAATAAAGATTATTTAAATTAAAGGAAATAAAATCATAATTAATTAAATAACTAATATTTTGAAAAGGGTTAATGTTAAATGATTAGAAATAGAAATTGAGAATAGAATTTTATTAAATAATAAAGATTATTTAAATAGAGGGATTAATAATCGCAATTAATTAAATAATAAATATCTAATTAATATTAGAAAATGGTTTAAATGATTAAAAAATGATAGAATTGAAATTGAAATAGAATAATTAGTAAGATGATGAGGAAATATGAAATTAGAAGAATAAGATTAATTAACTTAATTAAATAATTAAATAATTATTTAACTAATTAGAGGAATAATTAGTACATGATCAATGAGACATTTTTAGGTGTCTACAAGTAGAATCCATCCATTCTAGACAGTTTAACTAATTCCATATATTTATTAGTTGAAACTAGAAGTTTATTAGTAAGTATCAAATTGGCTATTCCTCGAAGGTTCTCGTTCTGAAGCTCAAGGACAAATATAAGCAGATTTTTTAGAAGAGTAGTTAAGAAATCTTTTTGATTGTTATACAATTTAGATATTATTTTTGTTTGTTGATTGAACACACTCTTTGTCCTTGATGTCAAAGGGGGAGAAAGGTAAATGGATATATATGGGTGATATGAGTAAGGGGGAGTTATATGCAGATATTCATGCGGACATGTTTTTTTTTCTTTTTGAGATGTTTTGCCATCAATGACAAAGGGAGAGATTGTTAGATTTGTGTGAATGTTGTTATTTATGTCAAACCTAGTGATCTGGTTGGATCAGATGTATCATATCGAGTAGAGCAGTGATAATGAACAAATAATGTATGTAGTAAGCAAATCAATGATATTGAATAGATACTGAGCAACTAGGTATGTATGATCTACATGAGTACTTTCCAGAAAATCCTCTTCTCTGGAATCTTGTGTTTTTCTTATCATGGTATGTTTCGAGTTCCAATATTAGTTGTGTTAGTTGAGTTGTTATATGAATGTTTGTATTGCATTATGATTTATGAATCTTGTGCTCTGGAATCTATGGCATTTGTATCTTGAAGTTGGAAGATGTTGTGCTTGGAATTTGTGCTTATTGGTTAGTATCTATGGGTCCTGTAGAACCTTTTTTTGCTTTCATAATTGAGGCTTGTGTTTTGGTAATTGAAGCATGTAAAATATTTGTGAAGGTTGACTTTGTTACCCTTTGATTTGATCAAAACACGTTTTGGTAATGTGTCGATGCAAGCAATGTATTATTGTGTAATTTATTTGTGCTTAGTCAACATATTATCTTGATGCATGTGCTTACTAACATATATAAAATATATGTGGATGTGTGTTATATATAGAAAAGTATGAAGTGTGTGAGAGATATAGTAGTGGTATGCAAGGTATGAGAGTAAGGAGAGTAGTAGGAGTATGCGAGCAGTGTGTAGTGTGAATACCAAAGTAAGATGTATGTGTAAGAGCAAAGGTGTTTGTGGTAGTGTAGACAATGTTGTACTAATGCCTCACCAAATCTACTACAAGTAGTTGAATTGATAGAGTGTAGACAGTGTTGTAGTAATCCCTTACTGGATCTACTGCAAGCAGTTGTGGATAGGTTGGAGAGATCCCTTACCAGATACGTTGTGAGTTACTATGAGTTATTATCAGAGCTTATCTTGGAGTTGACCTCATGCATTTGGAGATGCAATTTTCCTCAGTTCATTAATTTCTATTGCAGTGAGCATTCTGATAGTGAGCCACATTGTAATCAGGCAGTGAGCCACCCTTTTTATAAACACCATATAACTAGTTATATTATCTTAAGAGTTAACCCTCTTTGTGGTTTTTCCCATTTGAGTTTTCCACATATAAAATATGATGTTTATTTTGTGGTTATGTTTTTACTTATTCTGCATTTGTTGATTTGTGTTGATGAGATTAGTTGCTAATGTTTAAATATCATAAAATTCTTATGTATTGTGGGAATACTGATTCACCACCCCCCCTCCCACCCGCTCTTAGTATTCTAGTCCATTCAACTATCCAATAGTATGAACTACAAAAGTGGGTGATTTTTTTTTAAGTTTATCACCATTACTTAAACAGTTAAACATATCCCTCACTTTGTGGCCTTAAATCTTGGACAATGTTCTTGATGAATGAGGATGAACCACTATTCAAGGAAGGTTTGTTACTATTGTCCTTATTCAACTTTAAATCAATCAAGGACAATAATTCAAATTTACCAAGAGTAGATTCCTCACTATCATAATTTTTCATATTGTTAATATTGTTTAGGGTCATATTATACCCAATTTTATCTAAGGTTGATTGTTGTGCATTATTCTTTTGTAACTTAAAGGTAGATTCCAAAGCTCTAATATTTTCAATCTCTCTCTACGGATTTTGATTAACTTTTTCTAGGCACATTCTCAATAGGACTATTAGGGGTCGGGATACTAGTCTCTACAATATCCAAGGAAATACTCAAAGTACAATTCATGCTATCTTTCAAGGAAGGTATATCCAATTCTAGGGTTATTGGGCTAGCTAGTTTCAAAGAAACCTTAGTATCAAAGGGATTAGGTCCATATACAACTTTGTGTAGGGGAATACCAATTTCATATTTATCAATCTTACCCTATTTAGTAGGGGTAGTCAAGCCAAGATTGTCAAGAGGGCCACATTCAAAATCAATAGGGTGGATGGCACAACTATTCGGTATCACACCACCAGTATTATCCATAGAGATATGTTTTTAAATAGGATCCAAGTATATGACACGAGCCTCAACATTGTGATTATTTATGTTAATAGCATTGTAAAATTTATGAGGAATGAGGTTCACTAGTCTAAACATACAAACTACGAATCAAACCCATACACATCAAGATTCATTAAAGATTAATCAATAAGAACTAACTTCCAACCCTTGGGAGAGTTGGGCACTTATGATTGATTATTCCTCTTTTGGGATTGATATGATTGGATATGATTAGAATGAGAAATGATGCAATAACTAGGGATTTTAACAATAAGCAACATAAACAAGAAAGTATAGAACTAAAAATTAGGAAATAGACTTAGACTTGGAAATGTGATGCAAAGAGGAACCTATGTCTGCAATCTGGGCCTAAAAGTGCTAGTCATTGTGGCTAGGTACTACAACATAAGGGGTATTTTCATCATCTTATATGTGCAAAAACCAAATTAAGATGCTCTATAGATCAACCTATCAAAATTTCAATGCTAAAGTATTTGACACTATGGCTAAACCATAATGATTAGGGATTTTTGCTTTTTTAAAATCTAAAACTATGTATCTGTGTCTACACTTTCTAGATTTGTAACTCTCTATCATTGAATATCTCACACACAAAAAATAGAGGAAAAATATTGGTTTGTATAAGTATTTGCCTAAGTCAAACCCTAGGTATAGACTGATATTCACTATAGTGATGATTGAATAGAAATAGAGCTTACCCTTGGTAGGGTAAAGGCTAAATTTGAAGTAAAATTTTGAATTGACAAGGTTATACCTCAAGCTTGATGATGGTGCTGATGTAGTTTTGATGAAATAGCATGACATAACAAGACAAGATCAATCATGAAGACACACTTGCATGAAGATTGTTGTGACTTGTTTCTCCATGATCCTCAAATTTAAATAAATTCACTCATAATAATTTCTCCAAGAATTGATTGAAATATGAGAATTGAAAAGAAATTAGGAAAGATTATCTTGTATAGGTTTCCCAAGGTATTTCATAAATTAGGTCGACTTCCAATAGTCATACAAGTATCGTGACTAGATAAAAATTGTTGGGAATCAACACAATGACAAGTTTAAATTTGGGCCCATTCTAGGGGGAGTATGGTTTCTAGCATCATCCATGATGACTATGGTGCCTAGCACCATAGTCAACTCAAAAAGGGGTGAAACATATGTAGATATGGAATGCACAAATTCAAGATGCAAGTATTTGGTACTGAAAGGGGCCAAAATAGTCTTGGAAATAGATACGATAAGACATATTAAACCAAGGTCCCAAAAAGGATTCTGAAATTGTAAGGAATTCCAATTTATACAACTACAAAATGTTATCAGGAGATTCTAGATTCTAAGGTTAGAACCCATAGTATTTGTGGATGATTTTTTCTTAGAGAAATTGATTGAGGAAACCTTGATATTTGGTTTTTGTTTAGCACCATATTTGCCAAGTTTTTTTAATATAATCAGACAATTTTTCTAATATGCCCTTCTCTTTTGTAGAGATAGCAAACATTTTTCCCTCCCAAAACTTCAATATCATAGGAAAACATTGTTCCTTCCAAATTAATATATATAATCTCATGGATTTTACTACCATATAACAAAGAAATAAGTTCCCTAGTGTCCATATGAGTGAGAATGGTTCTAGATTCATCAATTACAAGGACATTCCCCAAAGGGGATATCATGGGGTAACAAAGCCCACAACAGAGGAGCACATTTTTAACTATTACCCAATGAGGGAAATAAAATGCTAGAAAAAATTCTTTCAAGACATTTGGCAAATAGGTTAGGACACAAAACATACATTTTCCAATGTTCCAATAGTGTCTGTAAACAATAATTTCTTGCCTTTTATGGTCTGTAAAAAATATTCAAAAGAGACCTCGTTGAATCATTCTACAAAATAATACTTAAATCCCCAATTTTTTAACTCAAGCACTCTTTATCCATTCATCTAGAAATTTTAGTGCATGGATTTTATTTTTGATAAAGATAAACGGGTTTTACATGGACCTGAAACCCAAAGTTTTACAAAAGCCGATCATCAGCCAAATAGACATAAACCAATAGAAAAATAGGGGAGCACCCTAGAATAGTCACAAAAGCAAAAGAGTCATAGACAACAAGACAAAACAAAAGAAAAACACTCAATTAAGAGAGTGCACTAGCTCCTTGTTCTTAAGAATCTGGAGGTACCCTTATTGATGCTCCTTCTGCTGGTTCTGGAACTAGGACCAATGGTTTTTTTGTCTCAAGTAGCCATGTCTTCACCTCCAATATCTTTCTCCGGTTCACTATGAAAGGATCTATATTTCGCAACCATGACATTGATCTTTTCGAGCCCCTCTATACTATTGTTCATGGCTTCTTTGCTTATGTCAGCCAAGTTCTTGAGGTTTTTCTTTATCTCTGCCATAGACTACTCCACCTTTTCAATTCTTTGTTCGTGGTTGCATTTCATCACCTTGACATCCTAGGAGAGCTTCTGGGTCATAATCATGAGTTTCTCAGATTTGTTGGGCTTAGCTTGCAGTGCATGGATTTTGTTACAATCCACTGCCACAAGAAAAATGGTAATTTTTTTAATCTAGTTATTTCATTATTTAACACAAGAAGCATCTCAAATTTAGGAGAAATTATTGATTTCCTAGGGACATTGGGAGGACACTTAACTTCTCATCCTCCGTCGAGCCCATCCCTACTTTTTTTGCCATCAATCCTTGTGACAAATTTTGTAAAGGCCAAAACCCTCATATTTTCTTTTGCAACCACATCATAGAGTTAATTGCCATTACCTTTAATACCAGAAGCCTATTTTCTGAGCCATTAGGTGGGTCACTGGATATGCAAGGATTGGCTTCCATATGTAGGCCCTATACTATAGTCTTAAATGCACCAACTAACATAAATGTAGAGTAAAATATCCCACAATAAATGCATGCAAGAAACAAAAAGCATGACTAAACAACCAAACATAACTTTCAAAACATAAGCACAAGCATGAGGAAAAATAACAAGGACAAGGAGGACACTATTTAGAGAAAACCACCAAACCTCAATGGACGGGATACAGCTATTCTAGCAACAAAATGAAACAATCATACGCACAATTACTTTCATGTTATGCAGATAGTGGGAGACAACAGATGTAGCTATTCTGTCGAGATCTGTTATTTACTATGTCTCCCATTATCTGCATAACACAAAATTAATTGTGTATGATAGTGTTGTTTTACAGCCAGAATAGCTAGAGCCCAATGGTGGAAGGTCAATGCCTCCTCCACGAATATTGTTGATTGCATAAACCATAGGCACTTGCATGCTCCATATATCGATGATTTAGTTTGATAAATAGTTACATAGTTTATTTTCTAATTCTTGTAGCAACTAGTTGACTTGCATCATAGGAAAAGTTTAGCATTGACTTGTCAATTTAATTTAACATAAGTTGATGATTACTCTTAGTTTTATTTACTCTTTACTTTATGGTTGTAATTCCATGCTTTAGTAGGACTATATCTTCTTTTAGTAAAATTGTAAGTTAATTGATTCTTCTAATACAACACAACTTATCCCTCTCATAGTGTACACATAGTACCCATTCCATCTCAATTTTATAATCCTATCTGAAAATTTGATGTACCCTATGATTAATTTATGGTTTCTTAGTATAGGATGACCTCATCTTTGAGTTGTAAATCCAATCTGGTTAGCCTAAATTATTAGTTAATATAGGGAATCATATATTTATTGTAGTGTTTCTAGGGATGGTGTCAAACTATGAGAATGTTCTGATTTATTAGAAGTATTTTATGTCTTCATAGGGGCAGCGACTCTCATTTCCATATATAGGATCATTAGAGCTTTGATAAATTATCACAATTCTTTACTAGCAACATGCAAGAAAATTGAATAGTGGATTTCACTTGTTGCATGAATAGAAAAAAGGGATTAGTTTGGAAGGTTCCTTCTTAAAAATATCACAAGAGAAACTGATGAAGCCACTATGGAAGGAATACGTCAAGTTTATCATTCTCCACTATCAACTTCTCCATCCCACTCTATCTCTACTTCTCTATTTGGAGCTACCACAACATCTACTAGATCTCATCCTACCATAACAAACATAGGGGGTGCATACCAATATAATGAGATAACCACATTCCACTTCCCATTGTAGATCAAAAAATGAATCTTGTACTAAAGAATATACCACCTTTAACCCTTCCTAATTTTCATGGACTAATGACAGAGAACCGAAAAAAATTCTTTTTTGAGTTTGATTTCCTCTATAGGAATTATGACTATACTACATATGATCATATATTGAAGCTATTTCCTACCAACCTTAAGGATTATACCTTAATATGGCTCATCAGAGTAGGGAGAGATATAGTTGATAGTTGAGCTACTATGAAGAATAAATTCATCCAAAAATACAAAGACTACTACAGAGAAGGTGATATGTGAGTGGATGATATCTTTATAATGAACCAAAGGAAAGATGGACATTGATTAGATTTTTGATAATGTTTCAACATTCCTTCTTCTAGGAGGACACACTCTAAGGCTAGACCTTTCTTAGTAATTTTATCAAAGGTTTCAAGGTATTGGCAAGTTAAAGGTTTGGACAACTTGAATACTAGATTTTGTTGGAATAATTTAATTTGATATGATTATGGCATATACCAAGGGAATTTTTGATAAGGTGATGCCACCTTTGAAGAAAATTGGAAAAGGTTTATCCAAGCCTTTGCTTTGTGTTGCATAGGTCCATGATAGAGGCATCATTCTCAATGTTGTATGAATAATGAGTCACAAAATTTTCTACTAGGTCTAGGAATGATGTGATGAAACCATGAGGTAGGGCAGAGAACCAAGCGAGTGCATCTCCACTAAGAATTTTAGGAAAAGGTCTTCTAAGGTACACATCACTATATGAGACATCTTGACAAAGGATGTAAAATTCATAGACATGGTCTCTAGGATCACCTTTACTCTTGTATTTATCAAATTTGGGAATTCCGAAGCCAGGTGGGTAAGGTGAAACCGAAATGGAAGGGTCATACGAACAAGGACATATTATTTTAAATGTGTAAGATTTCTTGTTAGTCTCATCCTTGATATTCTTGATAAGGTTCTTCATTTCCTAAATTTCTTTCATGAGATCGAGTTGTTGATTGTGAGCATTAGGGACATAGTGACCCATATTAGACCCTTGGATTTAGTTAGACATAGATGGCATACCACCACCACCAATGTATTGAAATGAAGAATGATAAATTTGTGAAGTGTTATGAGGTTGAGACCCACAAATGGTACTAGCGGAAGGCAAGCTTCTATTGATGTAGTTAGCCATGTTGTGCAAGGGTGCAAATGACCTCAGAGGATTAGAAACATTTGGAGGAATAGAAATCGAAGGCAATGTGGTTGTTAGCGCAGACATTGTGGGTAGTGGATGAAGAAGGGGATTGAGAATAGAATTTCTTGTGAGTTCAACTTCTAGTGGCCTATCAAGGATAGATCTATCAAAACCATGAGGTAAACACACTCCTTGGGAGAAGATTTTAGCCACAAGCCTATTGGGATCATGTTTGAAAAATATTTCCATCATGTCCTGATTGTAAGGATCTTCTATAAAGGATTGGACATGTGGAGAAAGCTCATGTTGATCGATGAGTTGTTTTACCTCTTGTTGATGATCTTGATCAAAGAGGTGGTTGGTTTCAGGCATATCATTGTTGCCTTCAATGACCATCTTCACTTTTTGGGCATGAGTCAAGACCATACATGAGTAACCTTAAAGATGAAAGTGACGAAAGAACTTTGGAAATCATTTGGATTGGATGAGAAAGAATAATGAAAGAACTTAGCAATTTTTGATTTGATTTTAACTTAATTTGGATTAGATTGATGGTCCTTGGATTAGGACAAGATTGATTTGATTAAGATGACACCTGAGATCTTGGATTAGGACTTAGGGAGGGATTGATTATATGGACCACAAGCAAGATGACAATCAAGCTAGGTAAAATTCAAACCTTAGATTTAGGTGCAATTGATTAATCCTTCTTCTATTCAGGGTAGACTTATGTTCCTAAGAAAAATATGGCAAAATTATTAGGGTTTTCATCAACCCAAATGTTTAAGCAAAGGTACTTGGTGGAGATTCTTTCCCAACAAAAAAATTTAATTGATAATTGATTAAAAGATGAAAGTCTAAATCAAACTTTTGCAAAGTATTGATCGTAGGATGAGGTTTATTGATTAATTGGATGATTTGATTCAATTGATTGATTAAGGTTGATTATGCTAAGTCCTTAAAAAATATGACAATGATTATGGGAGGAAAAGAGATTTATTGAGGAAAAGAAATGTGAGGAAAAGTTAACTTGGATGGACAATTGACTCAATATGTGATTTGAGTAAGGGGAAAGTTGGATAAAGGAATGCAACCACTCCTATTAATGCTTTGGGATAAACCTGATCTTTGATGGAAAGAGTGAATTCTCAAGGATTCTTCATAAAACTCATTGTTGTAACCATGAAGGTAATCATGAAAACGGTGCAATAAGGTTCCATGTTTCAACAAGAGTTTTTGGTTGATATACAAGAACTTGCAATGCTTGAGGATTTATTTATAGCTAGGCTTCTTCTTCTTGACTTGGTGATAGATAGACTTTTTAGGATGCTTAATGGACTTGGTTTTATGATGCATGAGTGAAGGAGGTCAAATTTTGAATCAATGTGGAAAGGTTATGGACTTTGTCTACTCTTGGCAAGAGAAATCAAACATGAGAAAACACATTGGCCAAAGGATTTGTTTCACAATGAGCGTAAAAGTGATGTGGGCCTAGATTAGTCCAATAAAAAAGCTTACTCACTTTGCACAATTGAAGACATGCTTAATACATACAAATTAGGATGGAAAGTGAAAACCATTCAAGAAGTCTCTCACACAAAGTGATACCTCAAACAAGCTGACAGATAGAGATTCTAGTAGCATTGGCTCCCCTTCATAGCACTTAATTCTCAGGAATACTAGATTCTCTCATCCCAAAGATCCAAAGATCTTTTAATCAATGGATTTATATCTCATCTTGAGTGGGTACATGACAGGTAACTTCAGGGTACAATCCATATCCTCTGCACCATCAAATATGGGATTTTGGCTACTACAACAAGGTTCTTAGTGTAATTATGAGGGATCACCAATCCAACAATAGATTCTCAAAGCAAGCCATGTAAGGATTTAACTGATCTTATTGGTGCAAAGGGGGCCTTCACATACATTGAATTCACTCAGCACTCCAGCTGCCTAACCAACATATTTATATAGCGGCTCAAAAAACCCACTTGAGATAGCACTGAGAGAGTCGATATCCCCAACGTGTCCTAATTCAAACTACGCTTGTGGGGTGATGAAATCACCAATAAAAAATATCCCTCACTAAAAAAGAAAAATACAGGTGTTGTTAATCACCTTCTCATCACCCAAGTTCCACGAAGTCAAGGGGAGAGGATAATAGGTGTGATGATGGGTCCACCCTACATGAGTGCAAGCGCACCAAACACGAAATAAAAATGTTCTTTTTAATACCACATATAAGTGTTGAATAATCTAAGATGCAAGAAATCAGACTAAAACTAGTGGAAAAAATCAATGTCTTCGACAATCGTTTGCAAAACAAGTGTTAATAGTTTTAATGTATGTCTTCTCCCAACAAGTGCCAAGTTGCTACATAGATCATTAATAACACAAAAGCCTAGTCTCTGATAAATGAATTTAAATTGATCTAACTAATGATTTAATTCTAAGATTGTACCTACTTTTTTGCCCCTACACAAGTGCAAGAAAGTCTCACACAAGTGCAAGAAAGTCTCAGACAGGCACAAGAAAGTCTCACAAAAGCACAAGAAAGTCTCACATAGGTGCAAGAAAGTCTCACACAAGCACATGAAATTCTCACATAGGCACAAGGAAGTCTCACACGGGCACAAGAAAGTCTCACACAGGTGCATAAGTGCAGTGCCTATGCGAAAGACTGAAGTTTGGACAAACAAAGACTAATTTTGCACAAATAAACCTAGAATGACCATGTAAAACCCTAATCTTGAAAAATGGGACCTATGTGAGCTCCAAATTCATGATGACATCATTATTTTTCTTAAATGAAAGATCCCCATGATTTATGTATGCCTAGGAAAGCAAATGCAACTCACAAATTAAGAAATGCACTAGTTCTTAGTCTTTCAGCATGAGATGCAAAACTTTGCCCCTTTAGAAACCCTAATACCCTTAATGTGCGAATTTTTTATTCTTTGCCTTCATAATTAATGCTATGTGAGTTCATTCAACATTTATAAGTCCTAATTAAATTTATTTCATTTGCATCAAAGAAAAATTGAAAGATTGTGTTCATTTTATAGCCCCAAATTCACAATCTTAGCTATTTTTTAAGCCAAACATTGCATGAAACTTAGTGTGGAAGATTGTTGTTCATTCACAAACCTAATTAGAGCTTAATGAGTTCTTTTTTAACTTGAATAGTCCATATTTGATCCTATTTTAGACCTAAAAGTATCAAAAATTGTGTAATCTTGCAAGTTAGAGCAACTATGATAAATTGCCCCCGGACCCTGCACAGGCGCAAGTCTGGGTTACACAAGTGTAAGTATCACCTACATAGGCACAAAAAGTCTTTGTGAAAGTGCAATTTGTCCTTTCATAGGTGTAGAATGCTTGAAACTTCCTAGGAAAGTCTTTTTTTGCTTAGAAATCTGACCTGCAAGCTAAAAGGGCACTTCATACAGCATCACAAGGATTAGATTGACCCATGAAGTGGGTCCAATCGGGTGTGCCAAAATGGATGCAAGGAAAACGGGGCTAGAGGATTCAAATGTATACACTAATAAAGAAATACAAATAAATCACAAAACATACAAATGAAACCTTTATACCTTCCATTACTCCCTCGGATTAGACCTTTGGTGAAGTGAAGAATGCACCCCTTCCTCACTTGATTGGATTGTGGATTTCTCTCCATTACAACAATAATAAAAGGATTAGGTGTGAGATGGATGGATTGACTAGCTAAGTGTGATATGAAATGGGCACGATAAGGATGCTATGAAGATGATTTTAAGCCTAATCGGACAGCATGAGATTACATGAAAAGTCGATGATTTGTGAGGAAATGAGACCCCAATTTATAGATTGGAGAAGTCAAAATGGAGGGCCAAGATTGATTTGGAATGAAGGGATAATATTGAGAGAATGTGGGAGAGAGGATTGAGAAGAGCTTTTCCATGAAGGCATTTCTTGTCTCCACACACCTCAAGGTACATGGGGAAGAGATCCCCAAGTACATTGGGGGAATAAAAAAGGAATTTAAAATTCTTTGGAGAGGACAAGAGAATTAAAAATTCTCAAATAATGGATTGTGTAGGAAGAATAAAAGATAAAAGGAATTCAAAATTCCTTGGGTAGACAAAAGTGGGTGGCATTTAAGGTTTGGAGATGAGATGGGAAAGCCATTTATGGAAAAGAGTTGGCCCATCCCTAATAAAGGTGATTAGGAATGTGCAAATGATTAAGGAAGTGAATTGGGTGGATTAATGAGGGATTATATTGCAAGTGAACAACCTAGGAGGATGTGACATGAGGAGAGAGAATGAGTGGAGGAATTTAAAATTGGAGGATAATGATAAGTATGATTATGGAAGAATTAATTAGGCTAAGTGAGGATTAGAAAATTTGATTTCTAAGAATCACATGATTAGGTTAATTAATCATAATTAATTAATTGATTAGAGTTGAAAAGAAATAATGGTTTGGATGACTTTAGAAGAATAGGGAAATAATTAATTTGTTGTCAAATTAATTACTAGACTATAATGATAAAATTAATTAAATTTTATTTAATTAATTTCAAGAAGATTAAGGATAAGAATAATTAAATAGATTAATTGCATAGGAAGGCTAAATTAATTAAATATTTAATTTAATTAATTTTAGACATCTACAAGTATTGATTTGGCATCATCATCCTTTACTTTCTCATCAATACCTGCTAATTGATTTAATAGGGAGTGAAACTTACCTATATGATCCAACCATTTTTGTACCTATACCCATATTCAATCAATACAATCTTTGCTTCAATGTTGTCTTGGCACTTTTTGCTTCAAATCCAAAGATCTTATTTAGTGACTCTTAGATCTCTTTTGTAGACTTTGTGAAATGCACATGATGTAAGTATGCTTTTTACAGGCCAAGGCCAATAATCCCTAAAGCTTTTTTATTTTTGATATTCCACTAGGCAAGCTCATTTGCATCAGTTGGTGAGACTAGATTTGTTTAAATGACAACATCCCAAAGGTTATTTTCTATCAGATGTAATTGCATATGTATCTTCCATTTAAGATAATTTCTACCTTCAAATTTCACAATGAAACTTAATTTATCCTTAGCTACTCCTTTAAATAAAATGAAATCAAAAGTGTCAAGCTCCACTGTTCTGATTACTAAGAAAAATAGGTTTTAAGGACCCGAAACCTTTAACATAGGAGCATAAAATAGTTCATCAAAAAGAATCTAGATCTGCTAGGAAAAACTTACAAAATGACTGGCAAAAACTAGTCAACCGAAAGGACAACAAAAGAAAGGAACAGTAGACCAAAAAAACTAGAGAAAACACAATACAACTAAAAAAACTTGAGGAGCTCCTCCACCTTATTCACCAGCTGATCATAGTTTTCCGTGACAGCTCTAAATTCTTCCATGTCTTTGTTTGGCTTTTTCTCCTTATTTTTACCTTTGGTCCTTGTTCTAGGTCCTTGCACTTCTCCCGTGCCATCCATATCAGGTTCAATCTCCAAGGGGTCCTTCTCCTCTTCCATTTTGCTGATGAGGATTTTTGTATTACCAGCTGAGGCCTTCAAAATATTTAAGCTTTGTTCTACAATGCTTTTAAGGCTTTCTTCAATTTTATTGACTTTTTTATCAGTTTCCTCCATTCTTTGATCCATACCAGCCTCATTATTTTCCCTCTCAGTCAAGTCTTTCTCAATTTGCTTGAACCTGGGGTTAAAGGAGTCTCTGATCTCTTCGGCTCTGGCAACAGTTTTAGTCAAATCCTCAACCTGTTCTACCATTGACTTGCCTCTGCCAAAACTGATAGTCTCCGGGATTTGGACTCTGTGATTGTGCTTCTTAATGTCCTCCATAGCTTTCTTGTAACTAGAAATTAGCCAATCAATGGTGTTCACAAAGCCTTTCAAACCCTCAGGAGGAGGATTTGAGGAGGGTGATTTCTCACCAGAGTTGTCTTTTTCCTTATTGGAGGTGTCTCCAATAGTGATTTTACCAACTTTTATGATTCTTTGTTCAAAACCTTCCCCAGTGGTCTCCTCCTCCAAATTCTGGTTGAAGTCCAGATTCTTTCTCTGCACCTGTTCCTTAAGCTCCATAATATTGACATCCTGTTTCTTCTGTTTGTTCCTTGTTTGAATAGAAATTTTGTTTTTCTTTTTTCGAGGAGACTGGGGTTCCTTCTCAGAATCCTCAGAGACCACTTCCTCCAAGGAGGAGCTAATTTGGAGAACTTTATCTTTAGATTTATTGTTACCCTTTGAGGAGGAAGGCTTGTTCTCACATGTTTTCTTTTCTTACCAGTTTCCACTTCAGAGTCATCTAGACTCTCTTCAGACTCACTCATCGAATCACTATCTGACTCCTCGCCCATAGAAAAGACAGAATCCAACCCTTCCTCTTCAGACTCAGAGATAGAAGGCTGAGGGTAAGCAATTTGGTTGGCTTTTAGGTGGTCATAAATTAATACCATGAGACCTTGATGCATGGTTGTATCATCCTTAGGGTTCTCTTTATGGGCCTTAATGGTAGCATTCATAGAGCACAACAGAAAATATGGGATATTAACTTTTTCATCATACCTAAAATGGTTCAGCAAAACAAAATGCTAGCCATAAACTTTTGTGAATCTACCATCCAAAGTCACATAGCACATTATAGCAAATAAGACCTCCCTCCATGGTTTAACAAAGCCCTAGGAGGATAGTAAGTTTTACTTAGCTTAACTAGGCGCTTTTTCTCCTTTGCCATTTTAGGATATCTTTCAATGGCCTCCTTGCTCAATTTCTTGTCTCTGTCATAATTTCTTCCTTCCCTATGGAGACCCGTAACCTGAGGAATGAGGTCTTCATCTATAAAGATTGATTGATCTCCCATCTTCAGAGTTCCCTTTCTCCAGTTTTTACAGAAGAAATTAGTAACTGTGGCGTCGTGCCCATGGATCCTCTCCATAAACTTTGAAAACCTGCCCTTCTGCAAAATGTTCCAAACTGCCTCCTTTTTCTTCCACTCCTTGCAGTTGTTGGGTTCATAGCAGCGTCGATTTTCTCCCATTTTTTCACTATTCAGAGAAATAAGTCGAGAATTGCAGAGAGCTTTAGGCAAGAAATTTCTCGGAACTACCAAATATACCCAGAAAGCGTGGGAAGCGATAGCATAAGTCTTGCAATATATGGTACTGACATTATTATAATTACTCATAGTACTCCTATTAATCCATTTCATCATTACTTTGTCCATTTATGATCTTTGGGGTACTATAGTATTGATCCTTAAAAATCATTCATCTAACCTCATTGAGGATGTGCTCTTCACCCTTCCATGTGACCATTTTATCTTGAATGACCACCACGTTGGCTGCCCAGTTAGTAGAACCATTAGCTTCATGATAGATATGAGATATGAAGCATTTATCAAAAGTGTTGATGAGATCTCTAGCAGCGTTTATTATGTTATTGATAGTCCATGAAGGCTTAGAGGTTCCCTTTAGGCATTTGATGATGTTATTAGAATCCCCTTCTATCCATAGATAGGGACAATTCCATCTTTTAGCCAGAAGAATACCTTGGAGTGTAGCCATTGCTTCTGCCTTGTGGTTAGTTTTACTCCCTATAGGAACAACAACCATTTCCTTAAAGTTACCATTTTCATCTCTAAGGATTGCACCACATCCCACAGGACTAGGATTGCCTTTCGCAGCACCTTCAAAGTTGACTTTGAGCCAACCATGTGGGGGAGTATTCCATCTAGCTTCTAGTCTTTTGTTTAGAGTGGGATTGGGAATACCAGCATTCTTCAAATTCCAGGAACTTAAAATGTGAGTTTCCATGGGGTTGGCAGAAATGCAGGGATTCCCAATGATTCCAATGTTCTCCACAATAGCCCATTGAATTTTCTGGAAAACAACATCCTGGGTGAGAGAAGTGTCCCTGAAGATACAGTTGTTCCTTTCTTTCCATATCCCCCACAAAATGTGAGGGAGAGATAGCTACCACAAAGATCTCAAAAAGGGGCTAGCCCAGTGATAATTCCAAGAATGGAACAAATCATTGATAGTGTTAGGAAAAACCCAATCAATGCAAAAATTATTAAGAAGTCTTTCCTAAATTGAAGTATTAAAGGAGCAGTGGATAGCCAAATGGTCCACAGACTCTTCCTCCTCAAGACAGAGAGCACATCTATTAGGGAAAGAAAAGCCTCTACCCTTAAGATTGTCTAAGGTCAGGATTTTATTCTGAAGGATAGTCAAATAGAAAAAATTGATTTTAGGGATTAGACCCTTTATCCAAGATTTAGACCAAAAAGGATTCTCAAAGGAGGCAAGGGAAAGAACACCATACATTGAAGAGACAATGATGTTGCCTTTAGAATCAAATTTCCAAATAAGGGAGTCTTCGTCTTTATTCAGCCAAATAGAAGAAAGATGGTTCTTAAGATTAATAAGGCCCAGGTAAATACTTTCAATGTTTTTCCATTTATCATCTATCCAATACCCCTGAACCAAAGGGCCAAAGATTCTAATACAGGAGGGAGAAAAAGGGGCCCATTCAAGGATATCAATCAAAGGTTCATCAAAAAGCCAGGGATCTTCCCAGAATCTAACTTTCCTACCATTGCCAACATTTCATTTAACCCCTTTGGCAATGTTGTCTTTACACTTAGAGGCATGATTCCAGATATGGGACCCAATCATACTGAAATAAGAATTGATAAAATCTAGAAGAGAAGAAGACAAAAGAGAGTACTTACTTCTCCAGATTTTACACCATTCACTATCAGAGTGAAACGGTCTCAATACCTGTTTAGACAAGAGAGCTTCATTGAGGGTCTTGATTCTTCTCAGGCCCAAGCCTCCATTGCTTTTTGGTCTGTACATCTTTTCCCAAGACACAAGAGACATTATTTTATTTTCCTCAACCCTTGACCAAAGAATTTTTTTCTGAATTTTCTCAATTGCTTCAGCATACTTAACAAGAATTCTGAAGAGGCTAAGGGAATAAATAGGAATGCTTTGAAGAGAAGCTTTTAGAAGTTGGAGTTTTCCAGCCTGACTTAAAAGGGCACCTTTCCATCCAGCAAGTTTTTTTTGAAATTTGTCCACCAGAGAACTCCAAAAGGAATCAAGTGGTGCAATGCCCAGAGGGAGACCAAGATAAGTGGTCGGAAGATCAACAATCTGGCATTCCAGAATTCTGTTGATTCTATGTTGTCTCCTCTCAGGAGTATTAATGAAAAACACTTCACTTTTTACCCAATTGATAAGTTCGCCAGAAGAAGAAGAAAATTTGCACGAGGTGTCCTTGAGAGTTCTGGATTCTGAGATGCTTGAGTCCCCCATGATAATAGTATCATCCATAAACTGTCGGTGGGAACATGTATGATCAACTAAAGAAGGTTGGAGTCCCTTGAAAATTCCTCTCATCACCATACTCTCCATAGATCTACCAAAACATTTAGCCATTATTATGAAGAGGATAGGAGAAATGGGATCCCCTTGCCTCAGTCCTCTAGAAGCTTGAAAGAAGGTGGAGGGAGATCCATTGATAAGAATAGAAAAGGAGGTAGTGGTAATAAGTTGTTTGAAGAGATCCACATATTTGGTAGAGAAGCCATAAGCCAAAAGAACCTTCACGAGGAAAGACCAATCACCCCGGTCATAGGCCTTAGAGAGATCAAGCTTAAGGATTAAACCCTATTTCTTAGCTGTAACTAGTGAATGAATATTCTCATGAATAGCTATAATGGAATCAAGGATTTTTCTCCCTGACAATTTTTCTCCCTGACACAAAACCATTTTGCTGATGATTAATCAAAGGAGGAAGAATAGTCAGGAGTCTAGAGGTAAGGACCTTAGAAATAATTTTATAAAAAGAATTGCATAAGCTAATTGGCTTGAACTTATCCATGGAATTAGCACCTTGAATTTTTGGGATTAATGAAATGAAGGTACCATTGATCTCTTTCAAAAGTCTTCTAGCCCCAAAAAATTCTTTGACTCCATTGGAAACATCTTTCCCAACAATATCCCAGAATTCTTGGAAGAAGAACATGGGGAAGCCATCAGGTCTAGGTACTTTGTTACCATCAAAAGAAAAGACAACATTCCTAATCTCCTGGTTCAAAGGTATAGAAGAAAGGGAGGAATTCATCTGCTCATCAATGAGGCAAGGAATGTTATTTAGGAAAGAGCTTTGAGCATCAACATCCAGTCTATGGTTCCTACTAAGGAGACCAACAAAGAATCTTTTGGCCTCATTTCTTATATCATCCTCCATAACCAGCTTCCTATTGTCCACAACAAGTTTAGTGATCCTTTTTGCCGCTTTATGTTTAATAGTTGACATGTGAAAGAATATTTTATTCTTATCTCCTTCCTTTAGCCAAGTACATCTTGATCTCTACTTCCAAAAAGTTTCTTCTTTAGCAATGATTTCGTGGTATTTTTTGAGGATTTCATTTTATTTAGCAATTGACATAGTAGAGAAACCATCCTTGTGAATTTGAACCTGTATTTTATTGAGGTCTTCTTGAATTTTTCCTTTGGCTTCAAAAATATTCCCAAAGTTGGTTTTGTTCCATAACCTTATATTGTCTTTGATACTTTTGAGTTTCTTCACAACTCTATACATAGCAATGCCCTCAACTTTGATGTTCCACCATTCCTGAATTTTAAGATTAAGGTTAGGATGAAGAGTCCACATTTTTTCAAATCTAAAAGGAAAGTGCCTTCTTCTATTTATAGGGTTAGCATAAAAAGTTATGGGATAATGGTCAGACCCAACCCAGATGTGGGCAGATAGGGAACAGTAATACTATCTATACCAGTCATCAAAAATAAGAGCCCTATCAAGGCAAACTTGAATAAGATCATTTCCATTCCTCTTCTTAGTCCAAGTGTAATTGCATCCCTGTATATCCACATCATTGAGAGCCTGAGAGTTTATAAAGTCCATGAGGGCCAGTCTACTTTCTAGCTGAGAGGGGCTTCCTCCAAATTTTTCCTCCTCTCTCAAGGGAGTGTTGAAGTCTCCCATGACCAGCCAACTTAGATTCTTGAAGTTGTCCCTTATTTCCATTAGTTTTTTCCAAAAATTGTTTCTAGCTTTCAAGGTATTAGGAGCATAAATATTAGTGAGGATCCAAGATGTTCCATCTTTTATATGCTCAAATTTTATGCAAGAGAAATTGTTTTCTTGAATAAGAACATGACCTTTAACACTATTGAGATTCCAAATGGTTGCAATGCCTCCAGAGGAACCTTTCGAGCTACCACCACTTATGCTTCCAAATTTAAAGAACTTCAAAGATTCAACCTTTTCTCTACTCATCTTAGTTTCTTGAATAAGAAAAATATCAGGTTTTCTATCCCTTATCATATTCCTAATAATATCATGCTCGTGGGGATTATTTAGTCCCCTAATATTCCAAGCGATGATCTTCATAGTTACTTACCAATTCCTAACCCCTTCAGAGTCTTCTGAGTCCCATCTGCTATGTTCTTGTTGGCCTCCTTGTCTCTAACTTTGTGGTTTGAAGGTCATCCTGGAGAAGAGGAAACATACCCGACATCAACTTGAGCGATTCTGCTAGACTTCCTTAATTGGGAAGCCGAGGGGGTGGATGCTTTCTTATTCCTATATTTTGGTATTTTCCAGTCAGCTTCTTTCTTAAGAACAACATCAGGGTTACTGAGAGTTCTTGAAATTTCTTCTTTATTACCCCAATTAGGAAATCTGGAGTCCTATGAAGTACTATTGACTATTTTAGAAATTTGATCTAAATCCAAGAGATTCATTCACAATATAGCACATTTATGGGTTTCTTGCATTTCAGAGCTGATCAAAAGCGGGGAAGAGTCAATTTTTTCTTCTTGAGAGCTAGGGATCTCCCCTTCCTTAGGTTGTTCCTCTCTGATGGGTGCTTCCTTGCTGGCCAAAGTATCAATAGTTTACCATCTCAGCTATTTCTTTTGAGAATTCAGACTGTCCTTTAGATTCCTCTATTTGGATCTGCCCTTCTAGGGGGTTGTTTACTTTCGTTAACTCCTTCCTCGGGACTTCCTGAGTGGGGAGATTAGAGACAGAGGTTGAGGATGCCACTTCCTTATTTTCTCCCAAATGTCCAAAGAAATTATTATCAACAAAGTAAGCTTCCTTATTTTCTGAGTTTTTGACTTGCCATACCTTTCTTTCTGAAGCCTTTTTACTTTCAGCTGAAAGTTTGGCTTTCTTGAGCTCCCCTTTAGGCTTGAGAGGATAGGATTTAGCCCAGTGACCTGCTTTCTTACAATGAAAACAAGCAAAGGGGATAGATTCATATTCTATCAATTGCTTCCACATGCCCAACTTTGACACAATGTCTATCTCTTCTGTCATATCTACATCATGAGCTATCCCTACACAAAATCTAGCATGAGTAAGCCTCCTTTTTGAGGTTGTGACTGGGTCTATTAAGAGGAGCTCGCAAAAGGAGCTTGCTATTCTAGAGAAAATTCTTTTTTCCCAATACTCAAGAGGCAGACCTGGTAACTTTACCCAAACTAGGACCTGTGCCAGAAGAGAATCATTCATGTTTAGATTCGGATGCCATTTTCGAAGGAACAATGCTGTCTTTCCGACCATCCAAGGACTACCACAGAGAATCCATGTTTTATCTTCTTCACATGAGAAAGAAAAGGTAAGGAGGCCTTTGGGCAAGGCCAAGATTTTGACATTACCTTTCAAAGCCCATTTCCTTTTAACATAAGCCCTTACAACTTTGATGTTTGGGCACGGACCCATAAACTTGCCTACCAGGGAGTTCGACATACTGCTAATATTATGATCCAGAACTGAATCAGGGATAGAGATAATGAATTTACCACTGGTAGGGTCAAATATATTCTTGACAGGAGGTAAAGAGGATTTTCCAGTTGGTCTTGTTCCAAAAAGGGATGACAATTTTCTAGATTCGATTCCAATCTCCAAGGCCTCTTCACATGGGTTGGACCCCCCACTGGACCCCACCACCCCCCCCCCCATGATTTCAGAAGCCACTTTCTTCTCTGGTAGAGTACCAATCTTCTCTAGAAGAGTACCAACAACCTGTGGAATATCATTCGCCTTCGAAATATCCCGAGGCTTGTTCTTCTCCCCCATAGGACCAATTCCATCATTTTGGCCGTTCCCACCATTGGAACCAGAATTCTTGCCTTGCAGGGAATTTGAAATTTGAATGTTTCTCTCAAGCTCCACTTTTAATGTGCCTTGATTTTTGGATTATGATACAAAATATATATATAAAATTAACAATAAGACACTAGATGGAAGATAAATTTTAATATAGATTTAACTTCTCCACTGTAGACATAGACTTTTAAGAACACATCTAAATAAGCCCAAATTACAAAGTTAAATGCCTAATGAATCAATGGCCATGATTACTACACAAAGCAAACAACCAATGATATTTTTTGGAAAATTATTTTTCAAACCAAAATATATATATCCAAAGCAACACAATATGATATCTCCCTTATGTGTCATTTTCATATCAAGCTTGGTGGTATCAAGATTTGACAGTATCCTCACTCTTGATAAGAATAGTTCAAGTTCAATGTGCAAGGATCAACTTAGATATCCTCCAACTTTGGCACTTCTCTATATGATCCTTAGAAATAGATTTAATGCAAGTGTATCTAGCACGATTCCCTTCCTCTTTTAAAATTATGTAGCATAAATCTTCTATCATATCATAATTTAAACATAAATACTCCCCAACAAAATAGGCCTATCAATACCATACCACACTATATGGTAAATAGGTGATGGAGAAAAATAATGAATTCCTATTTACATGTGGAGATATATGTATTATATGCCCTATGAAAATTGTTGTCACAAAAGTTGAACCCGCTTGATGAACAACCTTGGTCATCAACCTTGTGCAACATGGAAACAACCTCCCAAGTGTGGGAATTGCAGAGTGAGGTTGAATCTCTAGAGAAGATTGGCTTCCTTTCTAATTTGAGATACAAGTGTTGGACCAACCTAACACAAATAAATCCTATTCTACTAATTTTTGGGGGGAAAGGGGAAGAAGAAATGCAGAAAGGGAAATAAGGCTTGCACTTGAATTGAAATTTGATATTTTCCCCACCTGTAGTTGAACAAAAACATCAATGAAACTACCCAAAATATCTATTACCTTCTATATAAATCTAGTTTTCTAAGACTGAGTCAAGGTTGGAATTCTTAACAATGGTAAGAGGAATGAGAAAAGATCTCAGATGTCACTCTAGGAGGAGTCAACACTATCGTAGATGCTGAGAAAACAAGAAGAAAATGCATCTAAACAAAGAGGTAAAAAATACACATATGTTTAGACTAAAAATAGGTAAGTCAAGAAAACTTCATTAATGCAAGGGCAAGGTAATTTACAACTGCAGAAGTCATAGACTACAGAAAGAGAAAAAAGGGAAAATATCCTGAGAATGGGATACAAAATTTCCTTTATAGATCAGGCATAGCTCTAATTTAGCTATAGTCAAGAAACCCTAACCCTAGGTAGGGTTAGGTTACAAAATTATCTAAGAGGAAGAAGATCAGATCAAGGATTTGATGGCACACTGAGTGAAATCTCTTTAAAATGGTCCTTTACAGTATGGGGAAAGAAAAATCTACATATGAGGGGAAAGCCCTACGCACAAGGTATCATTGTGGCATCTACAGGCTGAAGAAGTCTCCATTTTGCATTGAATGAGCATGGGAAGTGGGGACAAAAGTCTAGAAATCACCTATAGAAGCACCGAGAGGGACAATCATCTCCTAAAATTCATGAGAAATTTGCATTGGGATGACATCTGAGAAATCTTTGTCAGACCCAAAAGTGTTCACAATAGCTTGAAGAGGCATGGGTTGTGTTTGAAACTAGCCACAGGGGTCATGTCTTAAGTAATGGTAGAGATCCATGGTGGTTGAACTAAAATCAAGTTGAAATCTAGGCACCGACTGAGCAAAAAAAGGACCTCAACTACTAGGTTGACAACCACCCTACATAGAAGTTTAAATGGCCAATGGTCCTTGCAAGTTTGAAAATTGGTTGTCAATCTGAGAGGTTCACGCGAAGATGGATGCATGGATCTTCTCGACATAGCGCTCCAAAGTTCTCAATTGAGATTTAAAATGTGGTCATTTGATCAGGCCTTTATGAAGATCTGATGGTTGATAATGACTGATGTGGTGAGTTGGGCCCACATCCTATATTTTTGTTACCTCGCATGCCATCTTGTTGTGCTTTTTCTTTGGCATAGGATAGTAGGGAACTGCATTAGCATCACTTTTTGTTTTACCCCACAAGACCTTTTGATTATTTGCATTTTCCTTGAGGGATGGCGGGGAGACACCCTTGTATTGTCTTTTATTATCCCGCATAGTCATCTCTTTGTACTTTTGTTCAGTGTGGGATAGCAGGGAAGCCTGTGCATAACTTTTCTTGTTTGCCCCACAAGGCCCCTAAGCACCCTTACTTTATCATGTGGGGAAGACCAAACTACTTATTATTCTTACCCCACACAGTCATCCTTGCCTCTATCCTTTTTATGCGGGGCAAACTGGACTCTAGCCAGATCCATTATCATGTTAGCCCACAGTGTTATCTTTTTTATGCTCTCACTTTCACCATGCAGGATGGTAGGGAACATCACCATGCCCATTATTCCTTACCTTGCATGACCTTTTACCATCTGTATTTTACCTCATGGGGGAAAGATGTTCCCCGAGTGTGTCTTTCCTCTGACTCATCCCGCTATCCTACATGATCCTATGAAAAATACCTTCCCCTCACCATTAGGTAGAAAGAATAAAAGGAATTGGGCCGCTAGGGACAAGGACCCTCCATCCAGTGGGATTTAAGTGAGTTGACCAATGAAGCCAATCAACTCAAAAATAGAAATTTAGAGCCTAGGTAGAATAAAAGACCCACTCTACAACTTGCCAAAAAATTACTGTGACTAACACGGTGCACATAACATGATGTGTATTACATAGGGGTTATCACTAGTGCGCATGAGACATAAGTTAGTCAAAATATTTTCTTAAATCAGTTATAACCATGGAAAGGGTTGACAGAAAAAGGTCAACAAGAATCTAAACCCATACTGCTTCACTAGGTAGCACTCACTGTGGAACAATTTGATCCAAAAAATATAATTTGCATGCTCCATCCACAATTTAACTTTGTTTCTCTAATACCATGTTTTGATTTAGAACTCAACATTAAGACAAGATGCTTTTTACACTCCCCCTTGTCTATCATTTGAACCATTACATATATATATGACTAATTTTTTTTTGTATGGTTTTACCTAAATTCCCAATTTAGCAAGTTGTTAAAACAACTCATAACCAATCCAAACTGAGCACTAGTAATAGTTTTTTGCAAAATTTTTGATCCCACCCATGATTGCATAGAATTATACATAGATTACTTCACCACATATGGAAACACTTATGATGAAGCATTGACAAATTTAGAAAAAGTATTACAGAGATGCCAAGATCAAAATTTGTCACTCAATAATGACAAATGCTACATGATGATGAACGAAGGGGTAGTTTTGGGATACTATTTCTAAATAAGGTATTTATGTAGATCCCAATCACAAATCCATTAGCTTCTATCAAGCAAAAGGATGTCAAAAGTTTCTTAGGTCATGTGGGTTACTATAGATGTTTCAATAAATATTTTAGCAAGATTGCATCATCACTATTTGCCTTTCTAACTAAAGCCTCAAAATTTGAATGGACTGTAGAATGTCAAGGGAATTCTAAAAATCTTAATTTGGAATCTTTTGCTTCACATTCACTTTGATGACTTTGATTATATTGTTGGAGTAGTTTTGGGACAAAAAAGAGTGATAGAGTAATCCATCTACTATGTTAGCTAGAACCTTCAAGTAGTTGAGCTCAACTATACAATCACTAAAAAATAAATGCTTATAGTCATTTATGTCATTAACAAGTTTAAACATTGTATAACAAGCTATCATTTTTTTGTGTGTACAAATCATGGAGCTATTAGGTATCCAATGGATAAGCCTGTTGCAAGTGGAAGATTAGTCAGATGGTTACTACCACTACAATATTTTGATATAGCAATAATAAACAAACTTGGTAAAGCTAATGTTGTAGAGAATTTCTTGTCTAGACTAATTACCATAAAATTTGAACCTATTATTAATGACTCTTTTCTAGATGAACATTTATTTTCCTTAATAGTTCAAACACCATGGTATGTTGGCATTAATAATTATCTAGTATCAAGCAAGACACTCCACATTTCTCACCTAGAGAAAAAAGTTGGTTTATGAGAAAAACATATCTTATTGCTAGATATATGGTTACCTATTCTACACTATACCTAATAATGTCACAAGAAAGTGTGTAAAAAAAGATGAGATTTATGATATTTTGCATGTTTTTATGAAGAGCCATGTAGAGGAAACTTTGTTGCAAAAAGGAGTTCTCTAAAGATATCCAGTATAGGCTATTATTGGCCCACTCTGCACAAGGGTTCAATAACATATACTAGGTGTTGTAGCAATTGTCAA
Organism: Cryptomeria japonica; assembly: GCF_030272615.1. Classification (NCBI taxonomy): domain Eukaryota; kingdom Viridiplantae; phylum Streptophyta; class Pinopsida; order Cupressales; family Cupressaceae; genus Cryptomeria; species Cryptomeria japonica. Next base: position 273,346,660 of record NC_081410.1, on the reverse strand, counting down.
AGGATGGATAGACCTACTCGTATTGATGAAATGCCCCTACAACCATAACTAGTATTGTAATGTTTTGACAAATGGGGGATTGATTTCATAGGACCCACTACTAATAATAAAGAATATATATCAGCCTACACTAATGATCTTACTAAATTGGTAGAAGTGTGTGCAATGAAACATGTTAGGAATAGCTATCACAAATCTCTCCCTTGAAACATTTGAGAAACTTATTTGATTAAGTCAGAGTAAATTTGAAATAATTATTTATTAAAAAAATAAAAATAAATTATTTAATTTCACAAGAAAACTAAGGTATTAAAAGAAACTCTATCAGGGGGAGAGTCGAATATGCAAAGGATAAATTTAGGGTCAAGACTAAATCCTGATGCCTATGATAGCAAAGGGGGGCAATTAAACACATGTCATTTTTTGTAGAATAGAGAAAGAGACGAGAAGTTGCCAAGATGGGCATGGGAGGATTAGAAGATGGGTGGATTTTAATATAGTAATAGAGACGGGGGTTTTTTTGAATCACAAAGGTTTCTCAGAGGCAAAAGGGGGAGAACACATTTTCACCCTAATTTTCAGAGGACATTGGATGAGGCTAAGAAGGATAGCAAGTGAGTTTTTTTCCAAAGAATGGAAACCAAAGGAGCCCCTGAAAAAGGATGAAAGCAACAAGGTAAGCCCTTCATCGCCAAAAAAAAGAGTTGTTTCTTTTTCTCTGGATTCACAAGTGTGGAATGAGATAGTTCCCCATTTTAGAGAAATAATCTTCTTTATTAAGTGGGTAGGAGAATAGCCAAGTTTTAGTCGGGTCAAAAAATGGTGTGCTGAGATATGGAAGTTCCCTTGTGAACTGAAGACCATGCCAAATGGTTTTCACATGGTCATATGAGAAGATACCAAACTAAAAAATTGGGTGCTCAACAATAGACCTTTTTCTATGGGTGAGTTGGGTCTGTTTGTGAAAGAGTGTGAGCCAAACTTTAACCCAACCAAAGCAATAATAGATGAAATCAATGTTTGGCCAAGACTCTATATTCTCTCTAGAAAATATTGGGATCAAGAGACTCTTTAATTAATTGGGAATAAGCTATGTTTCCTCATTAAAGTAGATGAACCTATTGATATGAAGGACATGAGCATGTACGCCCAGATATATATCGGTTGGAAACCATTTTTCTCTCTTCCTAATTCCATTGAAATATAAACTAATGCAGGGATTTGGAATTAACAAAATGTGGTTGAGGAAGTCATTGATCATTTCCAAACTTGCAAAGGGGTTGATCATGTAGAAAGTGAATGTGTGGGTTTAAAAGGGAAAATATTTTCAACAATAGTTTTAACCGATAAAAGTATTAAGGCACTGAACCCTATCCATCCCCATGATTTATAAACTTGGAGGGGCATAGGGAAGGATTTAGAAATAAGTATGAGAGTGGGGGAATCTGTAGGTAATGAAGATTTGAACTCAAGCCTAGATCTTGTGAAAAAATATTTAATGAGTTTGTATACAAAGGGGAGTTTGGAAGCCCAAAAACATGCCTTAACAAGCCAAATTTGAAAATTTCTTTGGATGATGAGTGTCAGATGCTTATGAGAAGAGAATAATTGAGAGAAGATATGGGTAATAGGGATTCTCAAAGGTTTATGCCCAGATTAAGAGATGATATTCAATGCAGTAATGCAATTGCAAACCTTGTGGGTGAGGCTCCAGCTAAAGTGGAAGGGGCTATTCTGGTGTTAGGCATGCAAGATAGAAAACAAATGTAGGAGGATTTAGTTTAGAAGGAGAATGGTTAGTATGAAGGGACCTGGGCAACAATTAGGTTTAAATATATTCTTGAGTCTCCAGTAAAAAAAAGAGAGGAGAGGAGTGAGGATCATAATTTTTGACTTGGTAGCAGTGAGGAGGATAAAGAAGCAAACTTGGAATGGGAATCTTCAGAGGGGGAATATGTTTGGGGGGTAGAAAGGGAGTTGTCCATTAGAGACAAAAGAAATATTAACCAATCAAATTCAAAGATAGAGAAATGCGAATTTGGGGAAAAAAGAACAAGAGGAAGAAAGCCTAATTGGGTGAAATTGGAGGTTGCGGAGTGCATCAAAGGTCAAAAAAAAATTTTTAGAAGGAACAAGACCTCCCTTCTCAAAGAGCCATGAAAATCTTACCATGGAATGTTTGGGGCTACAATGCCCTTAACAAGAGATGGTTGATCAAGAGATGTATTGATCAATCGAAAGCATGTGCACTTTTAATACAAGAGACCAAACTAAGTAAGGATGGTTCAGATGCTTTGTCCAGAATGATGGGGAGGTGGAAAAGTCATTTTGTGGAAGCAGATGCAGTTTAAGAGTGATTGGAATATTGTGGAATCCAAACATAATGCATTTAATAAATGAAAACCATTCAAACAGTTGAAAAACCTTTAAAATGTCCTCTCTTATGAGTGGATTGGACTGGATGTAGCATATTGAGTAAAGCAATGATAATGAATAGATAATGTATGTAATAAGAAGAGCAGTGATATTGAATAGATACTAAGTAGCAAAGTATGTATCATCTACTGGAGTTATTTTTGGAACATCCCTTACACCAGAATCTAGAAGTTGCTAGTCATAGTTGAAGTTATATGAGTTGTAGTGCTATCCGAATGTTTGTATTACATTATGATTCATGAATCCTATGCTCCAGAATATGTGGCATTGGTATATTGAAGATGGAAGTTGTTATGCTTGGAATTTATGCTTATGGATCCATATCTATGGGTTAGGTAGACCCTTGTTTTGTTCCGATAATTGAAGCGTGTGTTCCAATAATTGAAGCATGTGAAGGAAGCATGTAAAAGATCAGCAAAGGCTGACTTGGTTACTCTATTTTTGGTCAAGGCTTAATTGGGAAAGGTGTTGATCTGAGCAATATATTATTGTGTAAATCACTTACGTTTGGCTGACATATTATCTAGATGTATGTGCTTACCAATAGATTGATAAACTTATAAGGCATTGGGAGAGGGAGGTGAATCAATTCAATCAAAAACAATATGAATCTGATCACCAACTTAAACAGCATAAAAATTAACAAGCATAAGAGGAATATCACCACATAAGATTATGCCCAATAAAATAAATTCCACATAACACAAGAGATTTATATGTGGAAACCCAAAAGGGAAAAACCATGATGGGAGTTAATACCCACAAGATTCACTATCTACATAATAGAAATCTTGATTGGTCAAGGTCTTACAAACATGCCCTATTAGGAGCATACCCATTTAGGAGTCACCAGGTTAAGAGATTTGAATTATGATATTTGTTAGGATCTTTGACCTATTAGGATCAACCTTGCAAAAGGATTTAACACTCTGATGTAGAGCTACCCTGTTAGGGGATTTACAAGTTAAGGCATTTTGGGACCTACCCTGTTAACGGATTTTTTTGTTGTAACTATTAGGATAACAACTGTTAAAATGATCTTCATGTTACACCTTTGTGTCTGATAAGATCTACTTCATATCCTCAAAACTTTAGCAACACATCAATACAGAGCTTCGTAAATCACCACACAATCAGAATCACAATATTCGCCTTTGATCTCTTCAACATATGCATGTCTATCTCATAATTAATGTGATGCTAAAAATGTGGTATATAAGAAGGGAATACACATATAATGAGACAATAAAACATAAATGAAAATCTTAATTGAAAACTAGATTAAAAATCCAAACCATAAGCCTTCCTTGAAATGTCTCATTTTCCTCTATTCTTGAGGACCTTGAAGGTGTTGGATTGATTGGCTCTTAGTGGAGCAATGACCTCCAAAGTGGCAACTCAAGAGTTGAGTAGCTACTTGATCATGATTTGATTATGCAAATTATATAAAAATGCAATTCTATGATTAATCCAAAATGCTAATTACTAGATGATTGAAATGAAAATTACCTATAGTAATGATGCTAAAGTTGTGAATGCAAGGGATACTTATTGCTCCAAAGTGGGGGATATTTATAGGAATTCCAAGGCCAAAGCTGAGGTGGTAGGAATCAATGGTGCAGATCTGATCTAAAGATATCAAGGGCTAAGATTGAGGAAGTTGGAGAAGAGGTTGGAGGAAGAGACACTTGTCATCTCTGTGGTGACAAGTGTCAAGAAGCCTCGCTCATGAGAGGGAAAGTGTCCAAGGGAGGAGACATGTGGAAAAAGTTCCATGTGTCTCAAGGGGAGAATATCCACACCATGGGAGCTTAGGATAAGGAGGTTAGAATGTGCAAGATAGGATAGGATTAGTTAAACCTAGGGTTAGGTGTAATGGGTTAGGTTAGCTAGTTAAAAGTTAGGAGTCATGTGCTCATTTGAATTAATTCCCCTTCACAGTTAATTGAATTCACAAGCAATTTGATTAATTTCTCTATTCCACTTTAGTCAACGCTCCTAACTTTTAACCACCTAACCTAACCATCCCCTAACCTAGCCCATTCCACCTAGCCTTGGGTTTAACTAACCCTATCCTATCTTGCACATTCTAATCTCCTTACCCTAACCTCCCATGGTGTGGATATTCTCCCCTTGAGACACATGGCACTTTTTTCACATGTATGTCCCTTGGATGATAATTCAATGATGAGCGAATAGTACCAAACCAGTAATAAGAGGGGGGGGGTGAATCAGTATAGGCAAAAACACACTCTTGAACTGGTTTTTCTGCAGACATTGTGCATTGATAGATAAATAGTAACACTGGTCCTTAAATAGAGTACAACTGGAAAAACCCAAAATAACTGAGACAAGCATAGACCGGTTGACACTTATCTTCTCATATAATCTAACACTTCATTTCCATTTCACCCTAATGCATGAATAGGTAATCTACCATCAAAGATATACATATAAGAAACTAGATCAACATGATTCACCGCTTGACAGAAAACAACATAGCATCACATGAAGAAGACATCACACATGACACACATATTTTTCACGTGGAAACCCAACTAGGAAAAACCACGGTGGGGATGAATACCCACAAGCTTGTTTTTGAACTCTTTAGAAGTCCGCTCTATTAGGAGCCTTGTCCGGTTAAAGACTGATACAATAGGTTTTGTTAGGAACCGATCCTGTTAGGGATCACTTGGTTAAGGGTTAAACCCTATTAAAGGTTACCTTGTTAGAGGATTTCAAGAACTCAATGGTTTTGAGTTACCCTATTAAAGGATTTGCAGCAAGCCGATTAAAGCTACCCTGTTAAGGGATTTCTCAACTGTTGAAGTGGTTAGAGATTAATAGGTATTACAATGATCCGGTAACAACACTCAATGCCAACGCAAATCCACTTAAGCTCCTCTTCACCTTTTTCACTTACACTCTACAAGTATCACTTCTCTCCTTTGGTCTGACAAGAGTCACGTATCTCTTCTCTTGGATACACACACACAACTTTTTCCAACAACCCTAGAAAGAATCACAACATTGACCTTATAGGAAAATAGATAGGTCAGTAGCATAAACCCTAAACCCTAAACCTGTTAGGTTAAGGAATTCAAACGGTTCAATCCTAACTGTTGAGCACACTGCATTAATCTCCATCGTTCATTTTCCACCGATTTCATGGTGGCTAATAACCCATCACACGTTATCACCATTTACAGACTTCGCACATTCCTGAGGTAGATAGGAACAATCTCCTTCATGCAAGATCCTTCATGCACACAAGGCATACATGCCAACATGATCTATTCTTTGTTATCATGCTTGACTCATCACACAAAGTCACTGGTTGAGCCACACGAGCTTGAAGCTTCAACTGGAAACCCTAAAGTTAAGACTACCAATTGGTAGTCATACAACACTTCCATGTGCCAATTCCCATAACCATATGTCAGTTCACCTTGAACAAGCACACCGCTTCACTTTGGCACAAATGTCAGTTCACAGTGTTATATCGGTTCTCTTCTCTTCATCATATTGACATCAATGACAACACACAATATCATTATGTCCTCATACTGGTTCACATAATGCCAACAATCTCCTCCTTTGGCATTGATGGCAATATACAAAGATATCTCTTCGCTTCACATCTTCTCCCCCAATTTCTGCAGATATCTTCTCTGCTTCACATCTTCTCCCCCTTTGACAACAATGCCAAAGTGGAGCCACAAGCTTCCCTATTCCATTATGCCACTCCCCTTGAGGAGTAGCATCCTTCAACACATCAATCCAAAAAAAAAATTGACTATGCAATACCTGACTGATGTGGAGCATATGCCTTTAGTTTACCTCCTGAAGGGGAAACACCCCTAATTCACCTCTTAAGTACATAAATGTAGCCTTTGGGAGAGGCTTGGTGAATATGTCTGCTAACTGCTCCTTATAGGAAACATGTTCCGGTGCAATCTCTTTGTTCTGAACCTTTCCCCTCAAGAAATGATACTTAAGCTCAAAGTGCTTGGTTCTAGAATGTAAAACCGGATTCTTGGAGATATTAATTGCACTAGTATTGTCATAAAATATACTTACCGGATCAGATACAGGAACTTTGATGCCATTTAATACATGCTTCATCCAAATTGTCTGAGTGTAGTTCATGAAAGCTACAACATACTCTGCTTCCACTATAGACTGAGAGATACAACTCTGCTTATTACTCATCCATGAGACCAGTCTACCACCAAGAAAGAATGCACCACTGGTTGTTCTTTTCTGGTCATCTATATTACCTACCCAATTAGCATCTATGTATACTTTTAAGTTGAAATCCTTGTTGTATGGATACCACAATCCATAATCAATAGTTCCCTTCAGATACCTAAAAATCCGCTTGACTAGAACCAAGTGGGATTCTCTTGGGCTTTTCTGGAACCTTGTAGTAATGCCAACTACATGTGCAATATTTGGTCTGCTATGCACTACATAATGCAACTTACCAATCATTGATCGGTATTCCTTCTCATCAACCAATGCTGAGTCATCCTCTTTGGATAGTTTACAACTGGTCACCATCGGTATACCAACCAGTTTGCTATCTTCCGTGCCAAAGGTCTTCAACACCTCTTTGACATACTTGGACTGAGTGATAAAGAATCCATCTTTCATCTACTAGATCTATAGTCCAATGAAGAACTTAATCTCTCCTATGAGTGACATCTCAAACTCTTTCTTCATCTTATCTACAAACTCATGACTCATCTTGTCATCTCCACCAAAGATAATGTCATCAACAAATACCTCACAGATCAGGATCTGATCTCCTTCAGACTTCAGGTAGATATTGCTATCTTCACTTGTTCTCTCAAATCCAATCTTCACAAGATAGGAATGCAGATGTTCATACCATGCTCTACGTGCTTGCTTTAGACCATATAAGGCTTTATGTAGCCTACATACCATGTCACTATCTTCAAATAGGGCAAACCCATCTGGTTGCTCTATATACACCTCCTCTTTAAGTACACCATTTAGGAATGCAGATTTTACATCCATTTGATATACTTTGAAACCTTTAAAAGCTTCATATGCAAGAAGCATACGAACTCCTTCCAATCTGGCTATAGGAGCAAAGGTTTCTCCATAGTCTTCTCCTTCTTCTTGGGCATATCCTTTGCACACCAATTTGGCTTTTTTCCTAATCACTATGCCATCCTCATTTAGCTTATTTCTGAAGACCCATTTGGTACCAATGACATTTTTATGCTCCAGTCTAGGTACCAAAGACCATGTACCATTATTCTCTATCTGGTCAAGTTCCTCTTCCATTACCTTGATCCAGTCTTCATCTTTATGTGCCACTTTGAATGATTTAGGCTCAAATTCAGAGATCATACATGAGTTTTCTCTGACCTTTCTTCTTGTAAGGATTATTGCATCCTTATCTCCTATGATCTGCTTAGGATCATGATTCAACTTAACATACCGAGGAATGGTCTTGATAGATTCCTCTTGCTTTTCTTCTTCATCCTCATCTCCATCAGTATCAGCATCTACATCTGCCGGTGTAGGAACACTGTTACTGGTACTTGGTTGACTAACAACCGGTTCCCAGAAGGTTACAACTGGTTCATTTACCGCTTGCTTGCTGCCGGTTTCCTCAATTTTCTCAGAGGTTTCATCAACTCTTACATTGATGCTTTCCATAATTCTCTGAGTCCTATTATTGAAACACTTGAGAGCTTTTCTCTTGGTGGAATACCCTAGGAATATTCCTTCATCACATTTCACATCAAATTTGCTCTGGTGTTCACTCCTCTTGATGTAACATTTGCTACCAAATACTCTAAAGTAGCTAACCATAGGTGTCTTACCATTCCAGTACTCATAAGGAGTTTTATCCTTACCTTTCTTGATGAGTACCCGGTTCATTGTATAGATTGCAGTGCTCACGGCTTCTCTCCAAAAGGTGTGAGCAACCTTTCCTTGAATCAACATGGTTCTATCTACTTCAACCACAGTCCGGTTATTCCTCTCTGCTAGGCCATTTTGCTATGGAGTCTGAGGGGTAGACAGTTGTCTCTTGATGCCATGTTCTTCAAAGTACTTGTTGAATTCACCGGAAGTGAAATCCCCTCCTTGATCAGTTCTCAAGCACTTGATCCTTTTACTGCTTTCCTTCTCCACTAATACTCTGAAAGCTTTGAACTTTACAAAAGCTTCAGACTTATCTTTCAAGAATGTGACCCACGTCATTCTTGAGTAGTCATCAGTGAGAATCATGAAGTACCTATCACCCTGCACACTCCTAGTTTTCATAGGAACACACAAATCAATATGCACAAGATCAAGCCGATTGTCAGCAGTGAAAGATTTACCTTTAAAGGTTGAGGAAGACATTTTCCCCAATTGACATTCTCTGCACAGGGTATTATCTGATGTGTTTAGCACTGACAACCCTCTAACTGCCTTGATCTTACTAGCCTTCACAATGTTATCAAAGTTTACATGGCAGAGTCTCCTATGCCATATCCAACTATCATCAAATTTAGCCATAAGACATGTACTTATATTTACATTCAGCTGAAATAGGTTACCTTTGGTCTACATGCCGGTGGCCACCAATTCACCATTCTTTCCTTTGATTCTGCACCCTCCATTCTTGAATTCCAGAGTGAGACCACTGTCGTTCAGCTGGGCAACACTCAGAAGGTTGTGTCTGAGACCATCAACCCAGTACACATTGTCAGCACTAGTCTTTCCATTCAGAGAGATGGACCCTTTGCCTTTGACCATACATGGTGCATCATTACCAAAGCGAACCACACCACCATCATATTCTTCCAAGGATAGAAACTTGCTCCGGTCACCAGTCATATGGTGAGAACAGCCACTATCAATGATCCACTCATTGGAATTATCAAACCAGGAGACAAGAGCCTTCTTGTCTGACACATCTTCCTTGACAACAACAAACACAATATCTTCATTTTCTTCATCCTCTGATTCCTCATCTGTGACACCTTCATCAACTGCCACAAAATAGTTTCTCTAGTTTCCTCCTTTGAATTTCTTGACCCTTTCCGCTTTGTCCTTGTTGTCACCATTAGGACAATTTACAATAATATGTCCTATCCGGTTACAAGAAAAGCATTTCAAAGGAATCTTACCTCTGTATTTGCCAATTCCTTTAGGAAGTTTCCTGGCAAGGAGAGCTTCAAATGCCATCAGAATCTCCTCATCATCCATTTCTCTTCTCTATCTTGGTTCACCAATGGTGCTAGCTTCTTTTCCTTTTCTGGATGGTATAGCAAAAGCTTTAAAAGCTGATTCAGTCTTTTGAACACCACCATCAAAACTATTTAGCTCATAGGCTGTCAACTTTGCAATGATAGAGTCTAGGGATACCTTAGTCTTGTCTATTGATCTCAGCTCCTAAATAGCAGCAAATGTTATTGCATATACCGGCAATAGGGATCTCAGGACTTTGCTTACCACAGTGGAATCTTCTATTTTACCACCTGCACTCTTGATATCTCCAACAATGGTTTTGATTCTTATTCCATACTATTTAATGGTCTCACCTTCAACCATCCGCATGCCTTCAAACTTCCCTATAAGGCTTTCTTCCTTAGATTGTTTTACATGCTCATCACCGCCATAGATATTTTCAAGAGTATCCCATACCTCTTTGGGATTTACCTTATCTTGGACATCAATAAACTCAATGTCAAATAAACTACTAATTAGGGCTTTTGTTGGTGTAAATAATTATTCATCTTGGATATTATTACACTTTACTTAAGTTTACTTAGGAAATACATTTCATAGTAGTTTGGGTATGAGACACTTGGGTGTTTTGGGATAGTGTGTGTAGGAGAAATTCCACCTTTTATGGTGTTGATCTTGTTACTACTTTATTATATCCACTTATTGTGGAGTGATAATTCCACCTTTGGTAGGTCATCCACCTCATGTGGACTATTATATTATTTCTCCTACCTACCCACGCCTATTTCCTACCTACCCTTGTTTCTTATTGAGCCACATGTCATGTTTGTGTGCTCACATATCTCTAGCCTTGCCTATATAAGCAAGCTCATCTACATTGTATGTAATTATGATTATTGATCATTTTCTATTGATGAGAATACTATTTATTCTTGTCCTATATTGTGTCTATTTTGTACATTTCATTGAGCTCTTGATCTTGGCAAAATCTCACATGGTATCAGAGCCATTGGGGCTTCATTGATTCGTCTTGAAGAGGTATTATTGCGACGTCATGAGGTAGATCTGAGGAGCAGCATCTTTTGGAGGCGTCCTAGACCAGATCCAACCCCGCCATTGCATCCAGAAGGCCGTTTCCATGAATTTTGGTTATAAAGTCGGCCTATTTTGGTGAGAAAAAAATTTTCGCCAATTTTTCTATTATTGTATGGATTTCCAAATTTTTTTATTAATTTTTCGAAAAAAAAAAAATTTATTTTTTGAAATTTTTTTTTTCGAAAAATCAAAAATAAAAAAAAATTGAAAAAAAATCAAATAAAAAAAAATTATGTGTTTGGGGGTCCGCAGACCCCCCCGTACCTATGTGTTGCAGGTTGCAGGTCCAGACCGGCAGCTGTCAGTGCTGGCCGTCCCGTCTCGTCCTCACGCCGCCGTTCGTGCCGTGTACCCGCAGACCGAGACCCACCGCCGCCCGCAGGTCCCCACCAGACTCTCCCGCCACCACCGCCGCCGGCATCTTCCTCAGCTCCCCTGCAACCACAGAGCATCCTCCCACCGTCACTCTCCGGTGCCCGCGCCACTCTCCAATGCCTGCTACCTCAACCACCGCCACCGGCCTTTCAGCTCCGGCCGCTCCCTCCATCGGCAGTCAACCAGACAGAAGGTCCCGCGTCCGCCACGTGGCAGGTGACCACTGGCTCGCGGGTACAACCTGTATACATCAGCTCCATACAGAAGCCGAGTCATCGGCCATGTCATCTTCCACGTAGAGCTGACGCAAACTACCTAGTCAGCAAATCTGTACGGTACGGCCTGCACAGTCACCTGCCCAGTCATCAGTCTGTACAGTACGGACGCTCAGTCAGCAGGGGGCAAAGTTTTTGCGATGGTCATACAGATGTCAAATTTAACATAGTGACTTGCTGATGTCACCACCACATCAGCATTTTTCAAAAATTTTGTGGGCCCCTCTCATTGAGCTTTTTGATTTTGCAGTTCAACTTCAAATGGCCATAACTTGCTCATTTTTGCTCCTTTTTGGGTGCAATTTTTTTTGAAATGGGCTAGAATGTCATGCTCTCTGCAGTGGTGAAGAAATTTTTTGATTTTGATGCACTGATTTTTTAGAAAATGTAGTTTTTGGTGACTATACCTGAGTAATCCCATTTTTTGCAACTTCAGAGGCTTCGTTTAGGGTCATACGACCTCCTTTTCAGGTGCCATTTTTTGTGAAAGTGCATATTTTTTTGTCTACTTTCACATGATGCTATCAGATTGATTCCATTGTAAGTAGAAATTGTACTTTCAGATTTTGGCCATTTTTGGCTCTCTTAGTACTTGTATCTTTGCTTGAATCTCAATTAGATTCATTGCACTATTGATTGAAGTCTCTTGTATCTCATTTGAGAAGTTGTAAAATTTGCATCATAAGTCCACTTTTCCTTGTTTTGCAAGTGGTTCATTTTAATCGCACTAAGTATAAAGTGCCAAAATCATCACTTTGGGGGGGGTACTTTGATTGAGTGAATTTTGGGGGGGTGTCTCTTGTGATTTTGTGCTCTTGTGTTCCTTCCTTTTTGCTGCTATGGGTTCTTCTAAGTTTCCTCTCTTAACTCCTCATAATTATGCTACTTGGAAAATTGATGCATGGAGTAAACTTATGGAAAAACGACTCACTCATTACATTGATGGAACTATTGTTGCTCCCATTGATCCTAAGGTTGATCCTATTGGTCACTTGGATTGGCTCACTAAAAATATCATGGCAATTGGTACCTTAAGAAAGTATGTATCAAAGGATCTCATTTTTCATATTGAGAAATGTACTCTAATCAAGGATGCTTAGCAAAAGTTTCAAGACTTGTATGGTCAAGTTGATGAGATTAGGGGATATCAAATTGATAGTGATCTCACCATCTTAGATCCCAAGAACTTTGATTCTATACAAGATTATGTCACTAAGGCAAATGAGTTGAGGGCACAACTCAAAGATTGTGGCATTGATAAGAAGGATACTCAATTGATATTCAACTTGATAGGCAAGCTTCCACAAGAATGTGCAGCATTTGTTTCTAGTTTCCAAACCCATAGGATGACAATGGGTTCAAGCTACAAAATGCCTACATTTGATGCTTTCAATGAAATGTTGATGATGGAACAAACTAAGTTGATAAGCATGGGCATTCTTAAGGCTTCTAAGTCTCAAGCATTAGTGGCAAATCAAGGGAACAAAGGAAATCAAGCAAAGGACAACTCAAACAAGAAGAAATGGCAATCAAAGCCTAAGGAAAAAGCACCATCTTCTCCATAATAAGGAGATTCATCCTCTTCCAAGAGAGATAATTCACCAAAGAGGGAGAGACCTACTTGTGCTTATTGCAAAAAGATTGGTCATGAGGAGCATCGTTGCCATTCTAAGAAGATTGATGAGCTTACACATATCATCAAAAAGCATAACATTGATTTGCCTAAAGTCTACAAGAAGGATGATTCATCAACTTCCACTTCCTTAGATTCAAAAGGAAAAGGGCAAGCATTCATGGCTTCTACAAGTGGGAAGACTCACTCTTTTGGAACAAGAAAAGGAAAAGCTCTATGTGCTACTATTAGTCATAATTCAGAAAGATGGCTTCTAGATTTAGGGGCTTCTCATCATATGGCATCTTCGCAGTCTATGTTCTCTACATTTGAGCCTTGCACCATGCCACAGATTTTGATGGGCAATCATACATACATGGATGTGATTGGGAAAGGATCTATTGACATTAGGGATAACTCCTTCAATGATGTGTTGTGTGTACCCCACTTGACAAACAATCTCCTTTCTATCTATCAAATCACACATGGCGCAACTAAGAGAGTTGTGGAGTTCACACCTGACTCAATTTTCATTAGAGACTTGGAGACTAGAGCTATCATTGCGACTGGGGTGGTTGATCATGCATCTTGATTATACTCCTTTTCAGATTTTGTTGATGATGGTGATTTCACATTTGATGATTCTACACATGATGATCACACTTCTTGTGACGATTTAGATTTTGAGGAGAACTTTGGGCACTTGAACATGGGGATTCTCACATGTGACCCCATTCTTGAGCCTTGTATTTCATCTCCTCATATTGATATCACATCACCTATTGCACCTGATGATGTGGATAGTGCGACAGTTTTTCCTTCATGTGATTCAGTGCAATAGGATATTCATTGTCTTCCAGCTTCAGATTCATGGGATGATTACTTGACAGACATTGTAGGTTTATTTATGGAATCCTATATTGCAGATTTGGGAGACATCATTGATGACATTCATCTTCTCATTGGTGATCCTTCTTCAATTGTTACAAGGGCACACTCTAACCCTCTTGTTCATTCTCTACATGATCATTCTTTTGAGGTTGACATGATTGTGGATACTTATGTACAACAGTTGGAGGAGGTCTCTTTATTTTTTGAGGAGACATGTGAGTCTTTGGGACATGTTCTACATCCATCTCCACTAGATCTTGGAGTGCCTTTTTCAGCAGTGTGGCACAGTTTACCACCTTTGGAGGGGGTATCTTTCAGCATCGACATGGGGACACTTGAGCAGTTTTCAGAGATTCCTTTCATCATGAGTTTTCTTCATACATCTTCCCTTCATGATTGGGGAGACTTCATGGATACACCTTTGGTTTTGTTTCTTCCTAAGGGGAGGAATGTTGTTCGACATTCATGGAGTAGTTTCTTCATACATCGAGCTTCTATCATTGGTGTAGATTCCACATTGAGGGGGGGCTTCCTAGCTTCTCTTCTTCTCTCATATGGGGGGGACTATTTCCTCACATGGGGTTTTGTTCCTCACATACTTCTATGAGAGTTCTTTTTATCTATGTTTTCATCTCTCTTTTGGGGGAGGGTTTTTTCCCATTGGGTTTTTCTCTCTTTCCCCACTTTGTGAGAGTTTTTCATTGCATTGGTTTGCATGCATTTGCATTTGTACATGGGTACCTAACATGGCCTGGTAGCCGAGACCCATCTTGCTTTACTTAGTTGCATTGTAGACTTAAGTGCATTCCCCTAAGTTGCACTTAAGGGGGGGTGTTGGTGTAAATAATTATTCATCTTGGATATTATTACACTTTACTTAAGTTTACTTAGGAAATGCATTTCATAGTAGTTTGGGTATGAGACACTTGGGTGTTTGTGCCACATTGGGATAGTGTGTGTAGGAGAAATTCCACCTTTTATGGTGTTGATCTTGTTACTACTTTATCATATCCACTTATTGTGGAGTGATAATTCCACTTTCGGTAGGTGATCCACCTCATGTGGACTATTATATTATTTCTCCTACCTACCCACGCCTATTTCCTACCTACCCTTGTTTCTTATTGAGCCACATGTCATGTTTGTGTGCTCACATATCCCCAGCCTTGCCTATATAATCAAGCTCATCTACATTGTATGTAATTATGATTATTGATCATTTTCTATTGATGAGAATACAGTTTATTCTTGTCCTATATTGTGTCTCTATTTTGTACATTTCATTGAGCTCTTGATCTTGGCAAAATCTCACAGCTTCCATGACTTGCCCATTCTCCTACATCTCTCTCTTTTGGTCATCGGTGAGAGTACCAGTAGGGGCAACATAGGAATTCTCAACATAGCTCCAGTGTTGAGCACCCATGCTTTTAATGTATATCTTCATTATGTCTTTCCATATACTGAAATTTTCTCTGTTAAACTTTGGACCTTCCCTCTTCATCATTAGACTGGGATCTTTACCTCAAACAGTTAAGCTTATAACACAGAGGACCTAGAGGACGCTCTAATACCAATTGATAACTCAATGATGAGCGAATAGTACCAAACTGGTACTAAGAGGGGGGGTGAATCGGTACAGGCAAAAACACACTCTTGAACCAGTTTGTCTGCAGACATTGTGCATTGACAAACAAATAGTAACATCGGTCCTTAAACAGAGTACAACTGGCAAAACCCAGAATAACTGAGACAAGCATAAACCGGTTGACACTTATCTTCTCATATAATCTAACACTTCACTTCCATTTCACCCTAATGCATGAACAGGTAATCTACCATCAAAGATATACATATAAGCAACTAGATCAACATGGTTCACCACTTGATAGAAAACAACATAGCATCACATAAAGAAGACATCACACATGACACACATATTTTTCACTTGGAAACCCAATTGGGAAAAACCACGGTGGGGATGAATACCCACAAGCGTGTTTTTGAACTCTTTAGAAATCCACTCTGTTAGGAGCCTTGTCCAGTTAAAGACTGATATAATAGGTTCTATTAGGAATCGATCCTGTTAGGGATCACCCGATTAAGGAATGGCTAGAATACCTGGTTAAGGGTTAAACCATGTTAAAGGTTACCTTGTTAGAGGATTTCAAGAACTCAATGGTTTTGAGTCACCCTATTAAAGGATTTACAGCAAGCTAGTTAAAGCTACCCTGTTAAGGGATTTCTCAACTGTTTAAGTGGTTAGAGATCAATAGGTATTACAATGATCTGGTAACAGCACTCAATGCCAATGTAGATCCGCTTAATCTCCTCTTCACCTTCTGCATAAACCCTAAACCCTAAACCTATTAAGTTAAGGAATTCAAATGGTTCAATCCTGACCATTGAGCACACTGCATTAATCTCCATCATTTGTTTTCTACCAATTTCATGGTGGCTAATAACCCATCACATATTATCACTGTTTACAAACTTCGCACATTCTCGAGGTAGATAGGAACAATCTCCTTCATGCAAAATCCTTCACGCACATAAGGCATACGTGGCAACATGATCTATTCTTCCTTATCATGCTTGACTCATCACACAAAGTCACTGGTTGAGCCACACAGGCTTGAATCACTTCAATCGAAAACCCTGAAGTTGAGACTACCAACCGGTAGTCATACAACACTTCCATGTGCTAGTTCCCATAACCATATGTCGGTTCACCTTGAACAAGCACACCGCTTCACTTTGGCACAAATGTCAGTTCACAGTGTTATACCGGTTTTCTTCTCTTCATCATATTGACATCAATGACAACACACAATTTCATTATGTCCTCATACCGGTTCACATAATGCCAGCATTGGACACTTGCCCTCTCATGAGCAAGGCTTCTTGACACTTGTCACCACAGAGATGGCAAGTGTCTCTTCCTCCAACCTCTTCTCCAGCTTCCTCAATCTTGGCCCTTGATATCTTCAAATCGGATCTAGACCATTGATTCCTACCACCTCATCTTTGGCCTTGGAATTCATATAAATATCCCCCATTTTGGAGCAATAAGGATCCCTTGCATTCATATTTTTAGCATCATTATTATAGGCATTTTCATTTCAATCATATAATAATTAGCATTTTGGATTAATCATAGCATTGCATTTCATATCATTTGCATAATCAATCATGATCAAGTAGCTACTCAACTCTTGAGTTGCCACTTTGGAGGTCATTTCTCCATTGAGAGCCAACCAATCCAACACCTTCAAGGTCCTCAAGAATTGAGGAAAATGGGACATTTCAAGGAAAGCTTATGGTTTGCATCTTTAATTTATTTTTCAATTAAGCTTTTCATTATGTTTTATTGTCTCATTATATGTGTATGCCTTTCTTATATACCACATTTTTAGCATCACACCCATCACACTTTTTATAGATATCAACTTAGTCGGCTACAACCTTGGAACAATTTCCTAGGTTCAATGAATCTAGACAGACTAATATTGCACGCCAAACTTATGTTGGCCACCGATATAACACACTAAAATATGTGTCATTTTACTGATTTAAGTGACTTTATCACTACCAGTTAAGTTTTCATCAGAATGTCTGCTCCGTACATCAAATCTCCCGTGTCTGATTGAATCTACCAATGCAGTCATGAACATAGCTCCAAATACTTGTCTCCATCACCCCTGTAAAACCACATCATTCAAATCTTCATCAATTGCTTGTACCGAGTGCATGAATGCAACTCCGTCTTTGTTTACTAGTTAAGAACCTATTTGTCAGTTTACTGGTAAACTGTAATCTGTACCGGTTATACCTTATGGGTTGGCTTCCAAGACTTAGATGACCACAAAAACATTGTTGCCATCAATGACAACATAAGACTTAGTCATCAAACATGAATCTCAATCTTTTCATCACATTCACCAATCAATCATTTACTGGTTGCAAATCACCAACAGTCTTTACCGGTTCAGTCAAATGCCAACATATATATATATATATAAGACATATGTATGTGGATGTATGGAAAAGATAATGTAGTGAGTGTGGTATGTGAATAGAAGTGTGTGAGCAACAAAGTTGTGATATGTGAACATGTGCACAAGAGAGATAGAGAACAAAATATATGTGAGTAGTAGTAGAAGTGTGTGAGAGAAAAGGTATATGTGGAAAGGCACGAGTGTAGTGCTATAGTAATCCTTTACCGGATCTGTTGAAAGTTGTTGAATTGACAAAGTGTAGATAGTTTTGTAGTAATCCCTTACCAAATCCACTGCAGGTAGTTGAGAATAGGTTAGAGAGATTCCTTACCAGATCAACTGTGAGTTGCTGTGTTTTTATCTAAGCTTATCATGGAACTGACCTCATGTATTTGGAGATGAAATTTTCCTAAGTTTACTTATTTCTATTACAATGAGCATTCTGGTAGTGAGCCATTTTTGTAATCATGCAGTTTTCCACCCATTTTGTAAACATCATATAACCAATTATATTATCTTGAGAGTTAACCCTCTCTACGGTTTTTCCAATTTGAGTTTTCCATGAACAAAAATCCAATGTTCATTTTGTGGTTATGTTGTTTATTTATTCTACATTACTGATTCATGTTGATGAGATTAATTGCTAAGGTTAAATTATCAGTCAAAGTTTTATTGTTGTGGGGATACCAATTCACCCCCTTCTTTCAGTATTCTGGTCCATTCAACCATTGAATAATTGGTATCAGAGATTGGTCCCTTGTTATCTTATCCACTTGAGAGATATCCTTGCTAGCTGAATCATGGCAATGATGAGTATGACCAGAGAATATCATCTGGATGAAAAAATTGAAGAAAACTCCTAAAGATCTAGAAAGTGTGGAATTAGAGAATGAAGAATTGAATGAAAATGTGAAGGTAGTGAAAGAATGTGTGCAAAAAATGAGAGAATAGATTTGAAAGATCAAGTTGAGGCATAAGGAGGTTAAGAATTGATGTAGGAGCAACCCCGGTTCATTGCAATCTTGCATCAACAAAAAACATTTTCCTTTCTGTTTTGTTTTCTATTTGTAGTTTTTAGTTTTCCTTTTTGTGTGTCCTGGGTTTTGGCTCACTGGATCCTATGGAGTTGGATTCTACTTAAAGACTTGATCACCTTTCTTGCTTCTAGACCGCATCACATTTGGATTATTTTCCAAAAAAGATATCGCCACCGATTTCCATGATAGTTTCCTGTTACTGGTTGTTCCTTTTTTATCAGTTGCCTGGACCTATTCTGGTGATCTACCAAAACCCATTTTGAAGCTTGCGGAGGCTTGGGCATTGATTTCGATGTTCCTTGGCATGTGGCAGACCTTTTCCCGTGATCTACATTTCATCCTTTGGATTTTTGGGAGGAATTTCTTGGCAGAGGCCGACCTTGTTTATTTTGCACGTTAGGTCTTGTTCTTCAAGCTTTGATCCCTTTTGGGTCGGCTGGATCCTTTGGATCGATATATATAATTGTAATTATGCATTATAATGGGATCAATGAGAGAATCAGGCAGCTAGACTATGCATAGAAGATAGATCCCACGATTCAAGGTCCCAGTTGTGACCTATTATGTATATTCTACTAGGCCTGTGAGCTGGTATGTTGTAACCCGGTTGTTACCAGTTGGATGTAATCAGTTTCATGTAATAAAACAATATGTTCTTCATTGCCTCCATCATATCTTTGTGTTTTCATTGTGTTTACTCTTGTTGAATAGTCTGGATTGATCTCTTTGAGGTCCCTCCTCATCGGTGAGTGCTTCAAGTGGTATTAGAGTGGAATTTTTCTTTTGTTGTAGGGTGGCGGATTGCGGATCCAACCTACAACTATAGAGGACTAGCGTGAATGATGGCGCGAAGAGGAGATAGGAATGGTGGAGCACATAAGAATGCAAACCCCATTGTGATAGAGATGTTGTGAGGTATAGCAGCCCAATTAGAAGCCATGGAGATAACCCAGAGAAGAGGCCAACATATTGAAGATGTGAGTGAAGATGAAGGAGAAGAAGCCCCAAGAGAACAAGCAAACCCACCAGCGGTTGATCTGGATGAGGAAAGGTTTTTGAGGGTTTTTAGTAGGGAGAATACTAAACTTCATTTTACCCCATTAGGATATGATGGGAAGTTAGATTCAGATGAATTGATGGATTGGATCTCGAAGATGGAGATGTATTTTTATTTTGAAAACACTGCAGAAGAGAGGAAGATGAAATATGCATGTATCTGATTGAAAGGTCATGCAACTCTTTGGTGGGAGCATTTGCAAGTTGATAGATAGAGAAGAGGTAAAGTAAAGATTAAGACATGGGATCAGAGGATTGCTAAGTTAAAATCAAATTTTGTGCCAGCGAATTATCAAGTGGATTTTTTTCCAAAAGTTGCAGAATTTGAGACAGAAGGAATCCAGTGTGAAGGAGTACACTAAAGCATTCTACAAGTTCAATATCAGATCCGGACATGTTGATGATGAAGTTGAGAAAGTTGCAAGATATTTTAATGGATTGTGGATGTCTATACAAGATGATTTGAGTTTGATCAAACTAGAGAGTGTTGAAGAGGCTTACTAGTATGCCCTAAAGGCAAAAGAGAAGTTAAACAAAATACATGAACATAGACAAAGAGGTAGAGGTGGAAGGTTTACCAGAGGATATTTTGAGGAAGAGGATATATCAGAGGAAGAGGAACCAATATAGATTAGAACAAGGTCAAGGAAGTGAGAAAAGAAGGTAATTCATACCAAAAGGATGATAGAAATTTCTACCAAAGGAGAGAACCGGATGGTCGCTAGAATGAGAACTTTGGAAGCAAGACAAGAGGACATTCAGAGGAACCTTCTTTAAGTGTGGAGGAGAAGGACATCATGCATTTTATTGTAAGAAGACAAAAACAACCAAAAGAGAAATAGTGGTGGAAGAAAACCACACCAGATCAGACAATAAAGTGGAAGATGGAGAACTGTTGGTGATGAGGAGAGCTTTGTTTCATAACGGAGGAGATGAAGAGCCCTTGCAGAGGAAGAATATGTTCAAGACCAGATGTAAGTTATCCAATAAGTTTTGTAAAGTTGTTATTGATAGTGGTAGTTCAGATAATCTTGTTTCAGAAGAAATGGTGAATAAGTTGAAATTGGAGAGATTGAAACACCCTAAGCCTTATCAAATAGCATGGATTCAGGATGAACATAAGTTGTTAGTAAGTGAACAATGTTTGGTGAAACTAAAAAATTGGGAATTATCATGATGAAGTCTTGTGTGATATTATGCCTATGGATATTTGTCACCTTTTGTTGGGTAGACCTTGGCAGTTTGATAGATAGGCAGTACATGATGGGAGGAAGATTACATACACTATTGTGGCCAATGAGATGAAGAAAACCTTATTACCCTTAGAGGAACCTTTGAAGAATGAAGTTTGTGCAAATGCTAGAATCTGTTTGGTAGATGGAAGGAAATTCCTAGATGGATTGAGACATGAGAATGTGTGTTTTGTCTTAATTCCTAAGAAGACTGAGAAACTAGAACCATAACAAGAACACCCAGAAGAGATAAAATATTTGTTGATAGAGTATGAGGACATCATTTCAGATAATGTACCTGATGGATTGTGACCTGTGAAAAGTATTATTCATTGCATGGACTTGGTTCCTAGAGCTAGTTTGCCTAACAAAGCTGCACATCGGTTGACATCGACAAAGAATGAGGAACTGAATAGACAAGTACAAGACCTGTTGAAGAAAGTTTTGATAAAGGAAAGTCTAAGCCCTTGTGCAGTACCACCATTATTATCACCTAAGAAGAATGGAGAATGAAGGATGTGTACTGATTCAAGAGCAATAAACAAGATCACAATGAAATATAATTTTCCTTTGTTTAGGATAGATGACATAATGGATTGTTTGAGTGGAGAAAAATACTTTACAAAGATAGATTTGAAGAGTGGATATCATTAGATCATGATCATAGAAGGTGATGAGTGGAAGACAACATTTAAGACAAATGAAGGACTTTATGAATGGTTGGTGATGCCTTTTGGATTGATGAATGCACTGAGTACTTTCATGAGGCTAATGAATGAGGTATTGAATAAATTCTTGGGTAAGTTTGTTATTATGTATTTGGATGACATTCTATTTTTCAGTAAGACAAAAGAGGAGCATTTGTTGTAGTTAAGACAAGTTTTGCAGAGGTTGAGAGAAGACAAGTTGCTGATCAATATCAAGAAGTGTACTTTCATGAAGGATGAGGTAGTCTATTTGGGATTTGTGATATCTAAGGATGGTTTGAAGATGGACCCTAAGAAAGTGAAAGCAATTATTGAGTGGCCTACACCAGAAAGTGTTGGAGAGGTAAGATCATTTCATGGATTGGCTAGTTTTTACCAAAAGTTTATCAAAAATTTTAGTTCAGTTTGTAACCCTATGACTGAGTCCATGAGAGGAGATCAGAAGGAATTCAAGTGGACCATCAGAGCAAACATGAGTTTTGAACTGTTGGAGCAGAAAGTGACTGAGCAACCTATGTTAGCTTTACCGGATTTCAACAAGGTATTTCAAGTCTATTGTGATGCAAGTGGAATAGTGATAGGAGCAGTCCTGAGTCAGGAAGGGAGAGAAGTAGCTTATTTCAATGAGAAATTGAATTATGCCTAGAGGAGATATCTAGTGTATGATCAAGAGTTTTATGCCATAGTTCAAGCCTTGAAAAAGTGGACACATTACTTGTTGCCTAAGGAGTTTGTTTTGTATATAGATCATCAAGCTTTGCATTATTTAAATAGTCAAAGTAAGTTGAATCAGAGACATATGAGATGGGTAGAATTCTTACAGAGTTGCACCTTTATGTTGAATAATAGAAATGGGAAATATAAAAAAAGTTTTTCATGCATTGAGTAGGAGAAAGAATTTGTTGACAGAGATGAGAGTGACAGCATTAGGATTTGAAGATTTCAAGACCTTGTATGATGATGATTTGGATTTTGCATAACCTTGGAAATCATATAGAGAACTGGTTATGGTAGATAGAACCAAATGGCTAGATTATTTCATTTAGGATGGGATGTTATTCAAAGGAGTTCATTTGTGCATACCTAAAAGTTCTATGAGGGAGAATCTGATAAAGGAGAAACATAATGGAGGACTAGCTAGACATTTTGGCATTAACAAAATAGTAGCATTTGTGAGTGAGCAATACTTTGGGCCCTAGATTCATAAGTATATTAAGAGATATATGCAGAGTTGTAGAGTTTGTCAAGTTGCAAAAGGTACTAGTCAGAATGTGGGATTGTACAGACCTTTGACAGTACTGGTAAGACCTTGGGAGGATATAAGCACGGATTTTGTACTTGGATTTCCTAAGACACCAAGAGGGAATGATTCTATATTTGTGGTAGTGGATAGATTCTCAAAGATGGCTCATTTCATACCTTGTAAGAAGAAATCAGATGGATTGCATGTAGTAGACCTATTTTTCAAGGAAGTCGTGAGATTGCATGGATTGCCTAAGAGCATAGTTTCAGACAGAGACACTAAGTTTGTTGGCTATTTTTGGAGAACACTTTGGAAGAAGATGAAAATAGATTTGAAGTTCAGTTCTACTTTTCATCCACAAACTAATGGACAGACAAAAGTTGTTAACTGGAGTTTGGGAAACTTGTTGAGATGTTTAGTGGGAGATAAGACCGAAAGTTGTGATTTGATCCTTGCACAAGCAGAGTTAGCCTACAACAATTCAGTGAATAGAAGTACCAGAAGAACACCTTTTGAGATTATTACTAGAGTGGATCCTAGATGTATATCAGAATTGGGAGATATTAGCATTGAAGACCAGAGAAGTTTAGAAGTAGAAGACTTTGCAGATCAGATGGAAACATTGCATATTCAGGTTAAGCAACATTTGGAAGACATGAACAACAATTATAAGGAGAAGACAAATGAGAAGAAGAGACATAGGAATTTGAATTTCACGATGCAGTGATGGTATATCTGAGAAAACAAATATTCCCAGTTGGAATTTATAATAAGTTGTAGATGAAGAAGTTTGGACCTTGCAGGATTTTGAGGAAGTTCAATTCTGGAAGTGCATATGAAGCGGAGTTACCATATAGTCTAAGTATTTCACCTATATTCAATATTACAGATCTTCATGAGTATCATGAACCAGAATTCAGTGAGGATAGTGTCGCAGACTTGGAGAAAGAGTTGGCCTGGAAGGAACTGGATCAAATTGAAAATATTTTGGACAGTAGGATTGGGTGTGGTACCTAGAGAAGTCAGTATAAAGAATATCTTGTGAAGTGGAAGGACAGACCAATTGAAGATTCATCTTGGATTTCTCAGGTAGAGGTAGACCACCTTGGTTTCCCTCTGACCCTAGAAAAGTAAGAGGCTCATTTTTTCAATAACCCCAGATGTCTGATGTAGGAGCATCCCCAATTCATTGTAATCTTGCATCAATCAAAAAAAATTTCCTTTTTGTTTTGTTTTTTGTTTGCAGTTTTCAGTTTTCCTTTCTGTGTATCCCAGTTTTGGCTCACCAGATCCTATGGAGTTGGATTCTACTTGAAGACTTTATCATCTTTCTTGCTTCTATATCGCATCGCATTTGGATCATTTTTCAAAAAAGATATCGCCACTGATTTC
The DNA here is from genome assembly GCF_030272615.1 of Cryptomeria japonica. Lineage (NCBI taxonomy): Eukaryota > Viridiplantae > Streptophyta > Pinopsida > Cupressales > Cupressaceae > Cryptomeria > Cryptomeria japonica. Next base: position 273,322,093 of record NC_081410.1, on the reverse strand, counting down.
TATGACAGTTTCCTATTACTGATTGTTCCTTTGTTACCAGTTGCCTAGACCTATTCTGGTGATCTACCATAACCCATTTTGAAGCTTGCAGAGCCTTGGGTGTTGATTTCAATATTCCTTGGCATGTGGTCAACCTTTTCTCGTGATCTATGTTTCATCCTTTAGATTTTCTGTAGGAATCTCTTGGTGGAGACCAACCTTGTTTATTTTGCATGTTAGGTCTTGTTCTTCAGGTTTTGATCACTTTTGGGCCGACTAGATCCTTTGGATCCATATATATATAATTGTAATTACACATTAGAATGGGATCAATGAGAGAATCAAGTAGCTAGACTATGCGTAGAAGATAGATCCATGATTCAAGGTCTCGATTGTGACCTATTATGTATGTTCTACTAGGCCTGTGAGCCAGTATGTTGTAACCCGGTTGTTACTAGTTGGATGTAATAAGTTTCATGCAATAAAACAATATATTTTATATTGCCTTCGTCATATCTTTGTGTTTCTATTGTTTTTACTCTTGCTAACCGGTCTAGATTGATCTCTTTGAGGTCCCTCCTCACCGGTGACTGCTCAAAATATTAGTTAAAGCAGGAGAATGAAAATTTTAGAGATGTGATGATGAAAATTGAGGAGAAGAACAAAGTGGAAGAAACTCTTAAGCATTCAATTCTTGAAAGAAGTGAAGAAGTTGAAGGTGGAAACTAAAGTTCTTGCAAGGAACAAGCTATTGGAAGACTTGATTAACATGCAAAAAGCTCATGTAGACAAAACTAGACTAGGATTACAGACCGATGAATGTTCAAATTAAAATGACAAAGACAAAGGCAAGGTAGTTAAGATTGAAGCAGAAAAGAAACCTAAAGATACAAGCAAAATCTGGAATCAAATATTTACTGTAAGAATTTTGTTGATTCATCAAATGAATGCATAAAGGTACCTATCATTTAATGTTTATTGTTTTCAATGCAATAAATTTGGTCATAAAGCTATAGAATGTAAAGGCATGAAGGAACAAAACATACAATGTTACAATTGCAAGAAGTTTGGTCGTAAAGCCAATTACTGTAGGAATCTTGTTGTGAGTCAGAATCATTATCTAGTTGGAATGAGTAAGATGAATGGTAATTTTCATGGATATTATCATCTATGCAATGGTTATAGTCATAAATCTAATCAGTAAAAATCTAGAACACATTTAGCAAATTTAGTGTAGAGGAACATCAAATGTTATAAGTGCAAACAATTCGGACATTATGTTAATAAGTGCACAAATGTGGTTGGTATAGAGAAGTCCATGGAGAATAATATGGTCAAGACTAGTGAAACGAAGAAAAAGGGAGTCATGGTTTTGAGAAAAGGAGGTAAATAATGAAAGAAAGCCTAGTAAACTGGAATCTGATGATGACACCTCTTCCTCTAGTAACTAAGTTTATTGCTTTGTATTAGGTGAAAATATCAAGGAAAATATTTCATCCCCCCTTTCCAAAGTAGTTTGTGTTGGGGATCCAACATGATTGTGTTGGATGTAATTTAAAAATTTGGTGTACATGTTGATATTACTGACAAGATTTTGGCAAGTAAACCCTAGAAGTATTTGGTGAGATAAATATGATAATTTGAGATGATTTTCTACATTATGCAAAAAAAAAAGAAATTTGAGTGGAGTAGCAGTTGAAGAGTAGAGAAGCAGAGCAATAGTTCACATCATGGAATCCAAGATGATCATTAGAGAATCGAGCAACAAAGAATTTCAATATTTGGAAAAGGTACTATTGAATGAATTTGATATTGAAAACATCACAAAGATGGAAAGCAAATTTAGTGAAGTACAATTGCAAAAGGTTAAAGAGTTAGGACAAAAAGGATTAGATTTATGGAGAAAATTTCCATGATTTGATAATGAAAATGCAATCAGATTAATCTTAATTAGAGTGCTCAAAAGTGTTTCTCTTTCTTTGCAATCATTCTCCTAATCCTTGCCCAATATCGGTGGATTAGGTTGATTCTGAGTAGGACCAACATAGCCATTCCTTGTAACTTCCCATCTGTCTCTTCCAAAGCAATTCAGAAATGTCTCCATTCTGATCTTCCATATACCATAGTTAGTTCCATCAAGTTTCCGACTATCCTTCCTAAAAATGTTAGTTGTCATAGGATCTCCTCAAGCTGTTAGGCTTCTACAAAAAGAGGACTTAGCTCTGATACCAATTTTTAGGAACTGGAAAGGCAATTGAGAGGGGGGGGGGGGGGGGGGGCGTGAATCAGTTGTTAATGAAATTCAACCCAATTATAAATCACTTCAACTTATTACTTGATACCGGTAAACCAAACTTAATGTCGGTTAATAGATTAACAGTTAATATCAATACTGGTGAAACTTAATGCATGAAATAGAAAGAGAAACAACATCCACAATACATAACCTAGAGATTTTGATGTGGAAACCCTATAAGGGGAAAAACCACGATGGGAAACCTTACCCACAATCACATGATACTACTGCAGATAGTATGTGTATACAAATGGGGTTTGCACATGTAGAAAGGCCAACCACCTAGAGCATAATGCTCAAATGGGAGTTGCAATGACTTTAGTAGGATGGTTAAATTCTAGAATAATGTATTGCTCAAAATAAAATCTCCAATGTTGGATTCAGTACCGGTTAAGCTCTGACAAACACCTTCAAACCTTCCTTGAACCTTCTCTTATGGTCTGCTCATATGATCTTCAATATTCGCACATACCATGTTACATTACCATACCATAACCTTACATACCATGTCCATATCTCATCTCAAATGAGATCTTACATATATACAAAACCTAAGACCAAATGTGTAGGTCAGCTCATTACAATTAAATCAATTACAAACAAGTCTAGATGTGATGCATCATGTCAGCTCAATACATTTATAACAATATCCAATCAATAAATCATCTCCATAACATGTCATGTTGATCTAGAATCGATAACGCATACCATTCCATAACCTAGACCAATATGTCGGTAACAACAAATATGTCATCCTGATTAGACCATTAACCAAAATACCAAAACCAAGTATCCAAACCATGTCCTTGACATAATCAAGTGATCTCCAGATGATAATAAGTCATCCTTAGTGTCGGTGAACCATATAACCTACCAGTGAAAAATATACCAGTGACTGTGCATAAGTCACTGAACTTGTCGGTGAACACAAGGTGTCGGAACAACATAACCATAGATCTCAAAAAGGATAAGTGTTGACATCAATGACAAAACTAATGCAACACATCCATAATACCAACAATCTCCCCCTTTGGCATTAATGGCAACACTAGATGGAAAAACATCTAAGTGCCAAAACAGAATGCCAAAAACCAAAAACCAACAATCTCCAAAATAGATCAATACCAAAAATCAAAACCAAAATGCAAGGAGTATATATCTTTCACCCAATGAATAATTTCTCCCAAGGAATAATGTTTTTCCATAGATATCTCTCCCCCTTTGACATCAAATGCCAAAGCAAATAAATACAAAAACATATAACCAACTAATACAACCAATTAATATAACCAACTACTCCCCCTGAGAAGTAGCTCTCCTCCATTAAAGCCAGAAAAAGGTTTCTCTATTAGTTTCTATTGGTTTGATGCCAATCTTCAATCATCTAAGTCTCTATCGGTGAGGGTATTAGCCCAAGCTGCTCTCTGAGATATTCAAAATTTTCCTTACGCAAAGGCTTCGTAAAGATATCTACAATCTACTCTTTAGTCTTCACATAAACCAATCTCACTTCTTTTGCTTCAACATTCTCTTTCAGAAAATTATATTTGATAGAAACATGCTTAGTCTTAGAGTGAAATATCAAATTCTTTGATATATCAATTGTTGTTGAATTATCACAATAAATGAGTATTGGTTCTTTGCATTTTACCTTTATGTCCTTCAACACTTTCTTAATCCATAATACCTGAGTACAATTAGTTGCTATTGCAACATATTCTGGTTTTGTTGTTGATAATGATATACAACTCTGCTTCTTGCTTAACCATGAAATCAATCTGCTACCAAGAAAGAATGCTCCACCAGTGGTTCTCTTTTTGTCATCTACATCTCCTGCCCAATTTGCATCAGTGTATACACATAAATCAAAATTTTCATCTTTAGGGTACCATAAACCAAGATTTGTTGTGCCTTGTAGATACCGGAAAATCCTTTTTACTGCTGATTCATGATATTCTTTAGGATTACTCTGAAATATTGAAACAATACATATTGCATTCATTATATCAAGTCTTTTTTGTGTCAAATATAGTAAACCTCCAATCATAGATTTGTATCTTGTCGGATTAACAGGAGTTGAATCATCCTTCAATGTCTATTTATCAGTTGTAGTCATAGGAGTACTTACTGGTTTAGAGTTTTCCATACCAAATTTATTCAATAGTTCCTTTAAGTATTTTGTTTGACATATGAATATACCTCTATCAGTCTATGAAATCTACAATCCTAAAAAGAATTTTATCTCCCCAATCATAGACATTTCAAATTCTTCCTGCATCTTGTTAGCAAAGTCCTTACACAATCCATCTTCTCCTTGAAAAATGATATCATCAACAAAAACTTCAATAACCAAGATGTCATCATTAGTCACTTTGAAATATAAGTTGTCAGTACCTTTAGTGTAACCAAACTTCAAAAGATATTTGTCCAATCTAGCATACCAAGCTCTAGGAGCTTGCTTTAATCCATACAAAGCTTTCCTTAATCTGCAAACCATATCTTTATCATTTGTCAATGAAAATCCATCAAGTTGTTCAATGTCAACTTCCTCTTCAAGATCACCATTCATAAATGCACATTTTACATGCATCTGATATACTTTATACTTCTTATGAGTTGCAAATGCAAGAAATAATCTGACTGCCTCAATTCTAGCTACCGGTGCAAAGGTTACATTATAATCAATTCCTTCCTTCTTTGAATAACCTTTACAAACTAATCTTTCTTTGTTCCTGATTACATCACCATCTTCATTAAGTTTATTCCTATATACCCATTTAGTTCCAATTACATTTTTTTCTTTAGGTCAGGGAGCTAATGTCCATGTATTGTTCTTTTCAATTTGTTCTAGTTTATCTTCCATTGCTTTTATCAAATGTTCATCTTGACATGCTTCAATAATAGATGCTGGTTCAATTTGAGAAATTAAGAATACCTCTTCATTTGCCAATCTTCCTCTTGTCATAACACCTTGCTACTTATTCCCAATTATCTGATTTTATGAGTGATTCAGTGTTACATACCTGGGTTTATTCACATGTTGTTTTTCTTCAGTCATTATGGAATTCTTTGATGATGTCGGTGTGACTGGATCCACATTTTGTATCGGTGCACTCTATATTGATTCATTTATGATCATCTCAATTGTCAGTTCAGAATCTACGAACCTTGAATTTCCTCTAAAGTGTTCATCTATCTTCACATTAGCACTCTCAATGATCTTCTACAATCTTTTATTAAAACATCTATATGCCTTTCTCTTAGATGAATAACCAAGAAATATTCCTTCATCACTTCTAGGATCAAATTTACCAACATACTCATCTCTCCTAGTATAACATTTGCTTCCAAATATTCTGAAGTACTTAAGAGTAGAAGTATTACCAAACCATAGTTCATAAGGGGTCTTACTGGTTTCACCTTTGATGTGAACTCTGTTGAAAGTGTAAATCATTGTATTCACTGCTTCTCTCCAATATACATGAGGTAGATTTGCTTCCAATATCATGCTTCTAGCTGCTTCTAGAATAGTTTTGTTATTCCTTTCCACAATTCCATTCTGCTGAGATGTCTGATGTGCTTATAGTTGTCTTTTGATTCCATTCATTTCAGTGAATGTATTAAATTCTTTAGATGTAAATTCTCCTCCTTGATTTGATCTCAAACATTTTATTTTCTTACCGATTTCATTTTCTACCATTGCCTTTAATATTTTGAATTTTCCAAAAGCTTATGATTTCTCCCTGAGAAAAGTAACCCAACACATTCTAGAATAATCATCAATAATTAGCATAAAATATCTATCTCCTTGTAGACTTCTTGTTCTTGCCAGACCACACAAGTCAGTATTAATTAAATCAAGAACATTATTGGATTTCTCATAAATAATCTGTAAAGTTGTTCTAACTTGCTTTCCCATTTGACATTCCTTACATACCGGATTATGAGGTTTCACAATCTTAGGTAAATCCCTTACTACCTTAGTTGAACTGATCTTTACAATGCAATCAAAAGTCACATGACAAAGTCTCTTATGCCATAACCAACTTTCATCAATATGTGCAATCAAGCATGTCTTATCATTGTTGTTCTAATGAAAGATATTACCTTTAGTCTGATTACCGATTGCAGTCTCCAATTCAGTTCTATTTTTGATTTTGTATTTACCATTCTTGAACTATAACTGAAATCCTTTTTCAAATAATTGACCAACACTCAAAAGATTATGCTTCAAACCTTCAACATAATAAACATTGTTAGTATTGTGGTTACCATCCAAGGATATAGTGCCTTTTCCTTTGATTAAACAAGCTTTATCATCACCAAACCTTACTAGACCTCCATTGAATTCCTGAAAAGATAAGAATTTACTCTTATCACCAGTCATATGATGTGAACATCTTGAATCTATGATCCATTCATCTTTTTCTTCAGTATTGGCTATCAAGGCCTACTCTACCAGTGGAACAGTAGGTGTCGGTTGATCTTCTTTTATTGCAATAAAAGCCCATCCATTGTATGTCGGTTCTTCATCAGAATCATCTGTGACTCCTTCATCAGCATAGTAACAAGATTTGTCTATTCTTCTTAAATCTGTATCTCTGATATTCAGGGTTAGGCTTGTATGCTCTTTTAGCTTCCTCTCTCAATCTTTCATGTCTATCAGGACATCTAGATTCCACATGACCAACTTTATTGCAATTAAAACATTTAAACGGTGCTTTACCTTCATACTTCCTTCCAACTGAACCTTTAGGCATTTTCCTTGCAAATAGTGCTTCAAGTTCTTCCAGTTCTTCATTTTCCCTTCTGATATCTTTAAGTTATTTTGCATAAAGTGCTTTCCAATCAGATTTGTCAGATGATAATGATGATGTTGTAGATGATGATGCTTTGAAGGCTATGTTGGTCTCAAAAAAGACACCCAAGTTCACCTGCAAACTATCTATGAAATAACCAATCTCAATCAATGAAATGCTTCAGGGCTTGGACAACATAACATAGGATCCTAATGATCCTCCTACACTTCAAATTCTGAAAGACCTAGGGGGGGACACCCTTTGATCCATAAAATACAACTAGTTATAGACATAACAACATCAATAGAACGTAGACAAATCTCATAGGGCTCAACAACAAGGAGCTTACTGCAGATGGGCTAGATCTACATTGATATCTCAACTAGATTGGAGCATGAGATAGGTGGAGAAAACTAAACCTACAACATAAAAGTAAATGGATATTGATTATTAAAACTCTCTGAGAATCCCTAGAATCTGTAGGACCAGTGCCTTATCCAAGGGAATGGAGTCATACATCAAACTGTAAATGGAAACCTCTATTGCAAATCCAATTTATTGAGAAAGATATCCCTGTATTTATGCCTGACATTAATACATTCTAAACTCAAATAGAGGATCATACATATCCAAACATTATCCTGAATTCAAAATAATTGCTCATAGAATTTAAACCCTTCCTTGGAGAGTACCTAAGAACACCCATTACACTCCCACTTTGAGAGGACAAACCCAAACTCCCTTGAAGACTAGATTCATTGAAAATAAGAGAAGGCCTAGAGACAATCCAATAAACTATATATATGCCTTACATATATGTGACTTGCAACAAAAAACATTTACAGCAAGAAGATACTCTATTTCTTGAAAAGGGACATTGTATTACAAATTTGGAAAAAAGCTCAGAACTAGAAATCGAGATTATGGAGCCTTGCTCAAAAACATCTAGAACCCTTACAAAATGAGAAGACTCTTGAATAAGAAGAAAGGGAGGACAAAATCAAATCTCATTCTTTGACAATGGCAACTACCCTATCCTTCAGCATTAACTATTTCGCCCAACTTGACCTACAGAAAATTCAATCTCTCTTACTGAAACATAAATTTTGAGATCCTGAGGTAACTGCCCCAAAAATATTTGTCATGGGCTGCACTTGACTACAAGAATAGATTTCTTGGATCGAGAGATTTCCAACAATATATAACACTTATATATCAGGCAAAAAATAAATCCCTCAACCATTAATCTCTCAGATGCACAATAGTCATTTAATTTTTTGAATTTTCCACTATAGCCTGAACTATAAGAATTAACTTTGATTTTTGCCTTGCATCATCCATGCCACATGTCACAATTTGATTCGCCTGTGGGTAAACCTGATTGGCTTCGGCATCCTTGTCCTGCCACCTCAACATGGCCTGGACTCACTGCCAGAATGAAGCTCTTCTTTGTCGCTAGGTCACGAGGAAAAAAATTTTGAGCACTTTCCCATCATGACCTAGCGATCACCGTTGGATCAACCTTGATCTCCTTGACCGTTATCTCACATGGGTTGCTCATCTACCAGGTCCCACCACTTGGGCACCACCTATCTACCACCTGTTGTGAGGGTATTCATTCCAGGCACTTCACAACCGCTGTACAACGACAGTCATGGATAGCCCCAAAATTTCACTCCACCATTGATCTTCCTTGGATCTATTGTTGGATCTTCTCGACATGCACGACCCTTAGACTCTTCTCACCAACCTGTCCCAAAAATTTGGATGCCTTGAGATGCGCATACATGTGGGGTCCACTAGGTCGCTGAGCTAGCCTCCAATAAAAATCCCTTAAGCTTTGACACTATGAATGTGTGTTGCTTTACATTTAAATACTAAAAATTCCCTCCCCACCACCAATATGGGATAAATGTTTATGCACATTCCCTGGTTATTGCATTTGCTTGGAAGATTTTGATGGCCATGTCTGCAGATATGCATTTGCTTGGAGTTTTATTACCCTCTCCAATGCACGTGAGATGACGGTTGGGCATTACACCTACCAATTTGCATTTTTCTTAAGATTTTTAACACCTTGGTCTATAGCCATGCTAGATTTGCTTGGAATTTCTACAAGTAACCACGCACCACGTAGCAAGGAGGAATTGGCCATGGGCCTACCAATTTCAATTTTGCTTTGAAAATTTAAAGTGCCCTTAGCTTGCAACGCCAAAGACCCACGCTACACCTACAAATTACATTTGTCTGAAGTTATTATCGCGTTGAATTTCTAGCTGGGGATTTGGCATTACACCTACCAATTTGCATTTACTGAATGGAGTTTCAAAAGTCTCCCAGCTACACTCCACGCAGCCCCTTGCATTTGCCTGGAGGTTTCTAAGGCCCACATGATCCTTGGAGGATCTGGAGAGTTTTTGACTAGCACTTTGCCTACCAATTGTATTTGCTTTAAAGCTTTTGAGGGCTTCTATCACACCATAATGGAATTCACTTAGAGTTTTTAATGCCTACTCCACATCGTGGGAGGGTTGGACTCTCAGCCTGCTGATTGCATTTGTTAAAGTTTAATTGGCCTCTAAACTGCCATGCCATTCAAGGAAGATCAGAGAAAAGATGTGGAGTTTGGCATTACACCTAACCAATGCACTTGCTTGAAAGCTTCTGAAACTTTTCAATAGACTCCATGTTCTTTCTCAATGAATCCATTAACCATTGCTAACTTTTCTTTCATAATAGTCATCATTATCTTTCGATTGGAACATGCAAGAGGATTGTAACTGTCATGATTTTGTTCCTCTAATTTTGGTCTTACCCTATGTTCATTATTTTGCTTGCCTATGAAATATCTCATCTCCATGCTTTTCCTTTATACTTAAATCATATAACATATGATTTAAAATAACGATTTGAACCTTGATTAAAAAGGCACATGAAGTTACAAGTCAGGTTGGGCCCCAAAGTGGGTCCGACTAAAAAAAAATTCATTTTCATGCCACTGACCCTTGAAAAGCCTTCAAGCATCTTGAACATGCTTCTGGAGTTGATCGGCACAATTTTTTTATCACTGAACTGAGTTTTGCAACTCACTAGCAACTGTGCCACATTTTTGCATTTAAACCCAAATATGCAATTTTAAAACTGGTCAGAACACATTTCTGGACTTCACAAACTGAAAGGCATACTGTCTGATATATGGGAATTCACTTTGCCAAACCATTTCTCAAGACAAATCCTGGGTGAAGAGATATTAATGCACAAAGATGACCATTTGGCTCTATCGGCACTTGAACTTGATAAAATCAATGTGCAGGGACCTCAAAGTGCACACATTAAAAATATCAAATGGTCTCCGTAGATCCCCAAATCTGGGGCATAGATACTTTGAAGTATAAGGAAGACCATGGAATGTTTAGTTTGACTAGTAAGCTGATAGGTTGCAAATGGTGAGCTCATGAAAATGGCCACTTTAATAGATGCAACAATGCAAAGTGCAAAAAAATGAATAAAATGGCTCAAGAAACCATCTCGAAAAACTGATCAAGCGGATTGGTAGGAGCTTCAAACTGGAAACATAGTTTTTCTTTCATACTAGCAGTAGCCCAGAATAAACATCCTGATATGACACTCACCGGGGCATCTTTTACACATGTGCAAAGTACGGCTCTGACTAGCTACTGAAATGGGGACTTATGCAAACAATACAAACTGCAAATGGATTAAGCTTACCAAATTGAGAAAATGGATTGATAGGGACTTGAAACTTGGCATGAAAACTCACTTATATGCATACAATTCAATGCACTTTGAATTTCAACATGATGATCAACTGGTCATGAAATGCAATGCCTCAAAGTAAGCCACTTAATAAAATTTGAATATGTGCATAGAACAACTTTCAGTCCACCCATTGAAATGGGTACTTAATAAACTGATCTAAACTAGAATCTGAAAGTTGTAGAACACTGTATAGGCTAAATGAAAGGTGTAGGACACATTTACCAAGCCTTACCACTTGACAATCAACTGGCTCCATTTTACCCTTCTTCAAACTAGGCCACTCTTGTTGATAAGTCAAGTACCATTTGAAAGTGCAAAGCAAAATTTTGAAATGGGCCTCTCAAAATACTCAAATCTTATGAATCCCAACAATGGCTCTGATTGGAGATGTTTGATTGCAAGATCAACACAAGAATCTAGAATCTTTGGTTAAGCAGACCACCCATAAACAAATCACTTCTCTTTCTCAAAAAACAAGGGCTCCTTATTCAAAACCACACAACTGAAAGCAAAGCGACTGCACAATATAGAGATTATTTACAAAATGGCCTCGGGCCATCAAAATTGAAGTCAAATCTTACCCCTATCAAACACATGATTCTCATTTCCATGAATCAAGGGTAAGCTAAAGATTTCATTTACATCTGCCTAATCACAAACCCTGCAACTTCTCCTCAGCTCATGCAAAGAAAAATCACCATATTGGTAATCACCAAACAATTGGAAATCAAACAAATGTTGAAAGTGTTGATCACTATGTGACATATAATTGTCATATTCTTTACAATAAATTCCCTGCTGAACAAAAAAGTAATCCAACTCCCTTTGAAAGTTAGGAACATTAGGCACATGTTGATTGCTAGTTTGCATAAATGGAAAACACTCATCCATAATACTGGCTTGCAAACTAGAGATAAAAATTTCTATATAAAATGACTTCACTTCAATATGTTGATCACAATTTCTATCAACCTCTTGCAAACATGAAAATGTATCATCACTTATCAATGGTTCATTTACCACTTGCAAATCTGGGAAAATTACTTCATATTTGTCATTCTTTTTAACAGCGAAATCCACACAATGCATATCAAATTCTGATTTCATATCAACATATGAATCCACATTATCACATTTATCAACCATATATGCATTTTCATCTTGTCCATTATTCAAATCAAATGTAGGGAAAGAAATATCATATGTATCATACCTCACACCTTCAAGAACATCATCAATATCAAAACATATACTGATTGGGTATGAGAGATTGGGGACATTTTTGGATGCATACTTCTGAAGATTAGCAGCTAAGAGTTTTGAGATTTGTTCACTACTTAGTGAACCTTCTCCTTCATTTTCATTTTCCTTAGTTTCACCTTTTGTACTGTAAACATTGTCCCAATCTGATGCAGGTATAAAATCTGCAGTGCTCATGTCTTTATGCACATTTCTTTTATCATTACAACAACTTGCATCTACATCATAACCTTTATCATGTTGATCATAAAGTGTTGCCATATGTTGCAACATAGTTTCATAACCTTGGTTGCAAACATTTTGTGGACTAAACTTAACAGCAAGGTGATCTATATTATTCAAATCTAAAACCTCAACAGGCTCATGACTATTTGAACAATAACTTGTACTTTCATAATATTCTTCTTTCTCTGAATACACATCTGCACTGTCATGCTAGGAATAAGAGTCACCTTCAGCATCATAAGAGATATCTCCACTCACGGATTCATCTCCATCACTATACTCAATCTTGTGTACATTTTTAGATTTAATCATTTCAATCTCATCTATCCATTCTTTAATACATGCAACACTTTCTTCTCTCAAGGTTGTAGACCAATTAATTGAGTCAGACTCATCAAGCTCTAAGAATAATTGAATCCAAATAGACTCATGGGGTCTAACATCAACTGGGAGCTCATTTAATGTAGCAATAAATCTTTCATAAAAAACATATGATGATTCTTCATTCCTCTTCCCTACTTTCTTTCTTAGAAACAAAATGCACTTTTCTTGGATCTTTTGAAAGAAAATATCGATTTCTCTATCAATGTCTTTCAAATTTGACAAAGAAATTTTAGATCTAGGAACCTCATCTAGATCCATCAAATTTGAAACATCTACTGAACCATTACCATGACAATGCATCTTATTGTTCTACTCTCTTTTCAAAACATATGTAGTCATTAACTTCATAACCAAACATACTTCTCACCATATTTCTGACTGAAACTTTTCCAAAACAAGAAGTATGTAACTTTAGAACCAATACTCCTTTTCCTGGTGACTTACTTCACCTTATAAGGAACAAATAATTATCTCATGAATGGGAAATACCTGGAGTAGATTTGTTGTTGTTGTCCACTTCACCTTTGACTAAAAATTTGAAGAGCATCTCCAAATCTCAGGTTTGTTCTTACAGAGTTGCCACCTCCCTGAAGAATAAAATTTTACCACTGATCTTCACTCTGAAACACTTTCAGATTTATGGGTACTTGACACAGCAAAGTCACATAATATTCCTTTTTTTTTATTTCTCAGCAACAAAACCTTCCAGGATGTATACCTTCAAATCTGAAAACAACTTTCAAACTTGTAAACTTGTAAGACTCTTCCCAAAATGACTTTGGCTAGACTCACGAATTTGACTTGACAAAATTTTTACATCATTCTCCCCAGCAGAGTCACCATTTTTGTTGTGGTGACTCGGATGAGCAAACCCACTTACAATCTGATTCAACAATCTATACCAGAGATCTTTAGATTACACTCCAGCAGAGTCACCATTTTTGTTGTGGTGACTTGGATGACCAACTCACTTTCAATCTAATTCAATAGTATATACCAAAGCCCTTTGGATTACTCCCCAATAGAGTCGCCATTTTTGTTGTGGTGACTCAGATGGGCCAACTCACTTTCAATCTTATTCAACAGTCTATACCAAAGCCCTTTAGATTACTCCCCAGTAGAGTCGCCATTTTGTTGTGGTGACTCAGATGGGCAAACCCACTTACAATCTGATTCAACAATCTATACCAGAGATCTTTAGATTACTCCCCAGTAGAGTCGCCATTTTTGTTGGTCTCAAAAAAGACACCCAAGTTCACCTACAAACTATCTATGAAATAGCCAATCTCAATCAATGAAATGCTTCAGGGCTTGGACAACATAACATAGGATCCTAATGATCCTCTTAAACTTCATATTTTGTAAGACCTAGGGGGGGACACCAGGGATAACTTTAAGAAACCACCCCCCCCGGGCAACTATGTAAAATCCTGGCGAATTAGACATTATTTTAGAGGGGAAATTTTCATATGGATGGCGAATTTTTTTTTTAAATGGGGAAAAAAATTATTTTGTATTGGCGATTTTTTTCTAGGGTACGAAAATTCCATAAATTTCTAGCGAATAGTACCTTGTTCTATGGGGAAAATATTTATTGTCGGAGGCAAATAATTTTGTTTAAAGGAACAAATATATAATTGTATGAGCGAAAATGTTTACTCCGAAGGAAAAATTATTTAAATGTATTGGCGATTTTTATCCACCACTTGAAGATTATTTAAATGTACTGGCGATTTTTATCCACCGCTTGAAAATTATTTAATTTTTTTTGGCGAATATTTTGTTATTTATGGTACAATATATAATTTATTGGAGATTTCATGAATTTAATGTCATTATTAGACAAGGCACATCACATCACATCACATAATACATTGAGTCCGGACTCTACACAATGTATCAATAAGCACGGCCTCTTTGACACATGAAGGGTGACACATACCTAAAATCTATCAATGATTTTAAACCATTCAATGATCGTAGATCAATGGCTAAAGTTTTATTTCGGCCCAATTTTCTGAAGAGAACATAGCTCACCAGAAAGTGACCGAAATGGAATTGGATTCAATAGACACGTATCAAATGTCACAAATCACAATCGATAATTTCATTCATTTAATATATATATTTTCACTAATTTCAATCCACTCTGTCCCCATGACTTCCAATGTGATACTTGCCAATTTGGTACTAATTCATAACTATTTCCATTTTCGCACAATAGTGCATTTATGGGAAGATTTGCAGAGATACGAAAGATTTTAAAAAATTTATAGCAGTTAATATTGTTAAAGAAGTAATTATTACAATCAAGAGCTTCAACAATTTATATATGATCTCTGCTTCTTTCATCTTCAATTAGCCTTTGCCATTTGGTAGATAAATCATTAGAGCTCACGGTATTTTAGGTTTATAGGCTCACTGCTTAGGTTGTTTAATTTGTTAATTTGTTTTCTCAAGATGGACACTCTCATCTACTTGAGAAGCATTTTTGGAGAGGACCAGAGGGCCTTTCTAGGCTCCGTTAGAGACCCAACCCTCCAATCAGTCTGCAAGGAGGTTGGGTCATTCACTAATGAGGCTGTATGGATGGTGCTAGGCAGAGAATTTCTATGAAACAAAAATAGGTATCGTGTTAACATGGACCTTACATCCCACTTCTTAGTTTCTCTTCTGGACTTGGGAGGAGATAAGGTGGATATGTTGATGCTATTGATGAAGGTTTTTAAGGAAGAATTCCTTAGAGATGACATTACTCTTGTTGTTCTTGCAGAAGTAGGAGTGGGGATCCCTTGGGCGAGTGATTTATCCAAGATTCTTCTCCCTGACCAAACAGTGCTAGTGGTCAAGCAACTGTTTCTCTTATACCTGAATGCGGAGCAGCTGACGCGTCACAGAAAATGGGCGTGGATTGGAAGGGACTTCCTCCAGAAATGGTTCCTCCTGGACAACTTTCCAAACTACATGTGGCTTGAAGAATTTTCTCAACTTATGCTGTCTGAAGAATTCTACATGGAAGGAGGGTCAGATTCTTAGGGAAAAATTGTAAACAATTCCACTACCTGTGCCCTAGCCCCGCCCCCCTGTATTTTTTTTTTCCTATGTCCTCGAACCCTAACAGGCTCAGTGTCAGTGGCTCACTCATTTTGGCTTTTAAGTTTTGGGGGGACTCAAGTCTCAGACGAAAAAATTGTAAATTTCAAAAGCATAAATATTAATGATAATTTTTCAAATTCTAGTTTGTTTCAGTTTGCCTCTTACAGTCTTATGGATATAAAAATGCTTTCTATAATTCTATTTCATTTTTATTAATTAATTTCTTTCAAATTCTTTTTGTATATGAGATACGTTATTTCAATTATTTGTTAAACAATGGAAAAAATTTAATACTGTGATCTTTTTTATGTAATGGTATAAAAAAAAAAATTCAGTTTGTTCCATTAATTATTTGTACATTGATTATGGTTGATTATAATTTTATAAATATATACTATATAGTCATTCAAAATACAAAATTTCAAAAGTTTCAAGATACAAAATTTTATCGGTAAAGGTTTTTCATTCTGTTAATTCAAAAGTTTCAAGATACAAAATTTGCAGTCATTCATGCATAAACGCAGATAGAGAGAAAACCATACTGCCCACAGCTTATAGCAAGCAAACAAAAAAACCAGTTCATTGTCGATAGGCCGGTCACTCAGTCTCACTATCCCCTTGGGTCACCTCCTCCTAGTCCCTTCCCTCCTCAGAGGTCAATGCTTTGGCTTTCCCTTTTGCTGCTTCAGCTTTCATTTTTGGAATGCAGTTTAGGCACCCAAAGTCGGGGTCACCCTCCAAGCTTGCCAGTAGCTATATGGCCCTTCCTTCTTCAGCCCTATCTCTCAATTCCCTACCAACCTCCATCCTTGCCACCACATGTAAAGCCTTCAGGACTTCATCCACCCTGGTTAATTTCACAAAGAGTTTCATCACTTCCCACCCCACTCAAGCACGTTCATGGCACTGGTATTTGATTTCATCCTTTGGGCCATGAATAAAAGGAAGCAATTCCTCCTGGTCATCCCCTTCCTTAATTCAAATGCCAACTCCCGACACCACCCACTCCAAGATTGAATCTAGGTTAATCAAAAAGTCCCCATCAATCAATTTCACCAATGTGAGTTTTACCTTTTCCACCTCCGGTTTGAATTCACAGGCCCATGCCAGAATCAGAGAGTAAACCTCCATGTTATTTCGATACCAGTTACTCATATGTGCCACCTCCTCTGCAAGCATCAGTCGAGCTACCACCCACAACTTCTCCTCCTTAAACCTTTACAGTCCTTGCATTCGTTTATCAAATACTTTGCCCAAAAAGGGCACCAACTTCTTGTCTGTTCAAAGTGTGAAATTGGCCTCCATGGTCACCTGCAATTTCAAAATCACTTCCTACAAAAAAATGTCTTACAGAAGGTACGATTCTACGAACTACATATTTGTTCTGCTTCAAAGCAAAAACTGGTACACAGATCAAAAGGTAATAAATTTTGCCTCCTTCTTATAGGCTGGGTAATGAATGTGCACGATAAGGCATTAATGCCATCAGATCAAGAAAAATATTTCCTGTCATCCTCCCCTTCCTCCGTTCATACGACATATCACAGACAACTCCTTCTGCAACAATTAATTGCCACCTTAGCATTTGTACTTTCCAAATTTGCTCGCCTTAATAGGTTGAGGATTGCACATTTTTTTAAATTAATATAAAGTATTTATGTTGAACTTTTATATATATTTTTAAAATATTTTTTAAATTATATATTGTAAACATATTTTCAAAGAATTTCATTAAACTTTAAATTAATATTTTAGATTTAATATTGAATGTTTTCTTTTTTATATTGAACTTTTACCATTCAAATTGTATATCAAAATTTATATTTTTATTTAGTTATTTGTTTTATTCTAGAAACTAAGTTTCATGTTTTATACTATTTTTTAATTTCAAATTTTTACAAATAATATTAACATTATATTTAATAGTTATCTCAAACTATTGCACATCTTTAAAATTTAAATGTCTCTTATTATGGGACCGACGACATCTGACAACACTCAAGTTCTCAACGGGTATCATCGTCCGTCAGATGAGCAAAGATCAACGACTTAGGGTGGATTTCGACCCAAATGTGGGTAGTGAACACATTTGTGAGAACTTCGCCCGGAATTGAACATTTTAAATTTAATTAAATATAATTAAGTCTATAGTCTATAGAATATAATTCTCTTTTTTGGGCAAAATTTTAAAATGATTAAATAGACTTTAAAAACAGACCCAAAAAGTGACACGAGTATGGTGACGTGCCAGAAAAATGGCAGAAGTCGTGGGACCCACTTCATCTGAAAACAGGTACCATCGACCGCTAGATGAACAAAGATCAACGGCTAGGGTGGATTTCAGCCTGAATATGGGAAGTGAACACCTTTCTGAGAACTTCATCTACAATTGGACATTTTAAATTTAATTAAATACAATTAAGTCTATAAAACTTTTTTTCAGGCAGAGGTTTAAAATGATTAAATAGACTTAAAAATCAAACCCAACAAGTGACACGAGTATGGTGACATGCCAGAAAAATGGCAGAAGTCGTGGGACCCACTACATCTAAAAATAGGTACCATCGACCGTTCGATGAACAAAGATCAACAGCAGGGTGGATTTCGAGGCAAATGTGGGAAGGGAACAGATTTCTGAGAACTTTGCCCAGAAAACTGACACGAGTATGGTGACATGCCCGAAAACTGGCAGAAGTCATGGGACCCATGACAACTGACAAAGGGTACCATCGTCCATTGGATGAGCAAAGATCAATGGCTTAGGGTGGAATTCGGCCCAAATGTGGGAAGTGAACACATTTGGGAGAACTTCTCCTGGAATTGAAACATTTTAAATTTAATTAAATATAATTAAGTCTATAAAGCACTTTTTCGGGCAAAAGTTTAAAATTATTAAACAAACTTAAAAAACAAACCCGTAAAGTCACAACAGGTACCTTGGTCCCTCGTCCGTTGGATGAGCAAAGATCAACGACTTAGGGTGTATTTCGGCCCGAATCTGGGAAGTGAACACATTTGGGAGAACTTCGCCCAGAATTGAAAGGTTTTAAATTTAATTAAATATAATTAAGTCTATTAAGCACTTTTTCGAGCGAAAGTTTAAAATTATTAAACAGACTTAAAAAACAAACCCGCAAAGTCACAACAGGTACCTTGGTCCCTCGTCCATTGGATGAGCAAAGATCAACGGCTTAGGGTGTATTTTGGCCTGAATGTGGGAAGTGAACACATTTGGGAGAACTTCACTCAGAATTGAACGTATAACATTTAATGTCCTCAGAATTTATACTAAAGTAGTGCATGTTTTGTCCTTCGGCATCGAATAGTTATTAATAATAATTAATAAAATTACAACATGATTCTTAATGTCCTCAGAATTTATACTGAAGTAATGAATGTTTTGTCCTTCGGTATTGAATAGTTATTAATAGTAATTAATAATATTACAACATGATTCTAGATATTTTGCCCTTTAGGTTTTACTTTTCTACTTTTCAGAGTTTTCAAAATAAGAGACTCATAAATCATAATCATCTTTCATTTCTTGGACAAACCTATAAATCGAGGGAGATTCAGAAACAACTACTAGATTGAGGAATGCAAGCTGCAACTGAGACTGTTTGCGCCAATCTAGTGAAATAGAAATTCTAATTTCTGGGTAAAATCTAGAACACCTACATCCCACCTTTTTTTCTTTTGGTAATCTTGTTGTCCAATTTGAGGGTTAGCATTTTCAAGTTTTTATCTAGCATTATTTTGAATTACTAACAATAATAGTGATGGGGAAAACGGGAAGCAATAGTTCAACAAGAAGCCAAGTGAAAAACAAAATGTACCTAACTGAACTGGTTAAAACACCAGGTTTCACTGATGAATACCATGATATTTATGACCCTGCTATCCATGGTGAAAATTATATCATAGATATTATATATACATTGTCTAGTAAGGCAAGAGATGCATCCAGGGTAAAATTTACTGTTTTCAACCCAATGTTACAACGAAAAACAAATAAAATTGCATCGTGGGATGTTGGATTGGGAAGCATGTTGTTACCTGAAGTATTCCCTTGCCCTGATTTTGTCATGGTCTGCACCGAAAATTATGATGAAGATAAAAAAGCAATTGTTAATAAAAATACAAAAGAGGAAATTCTATCCATAAACAAGGGAGAATTTGCTTGTTTGTTGAACCTAGGATTTGAAGCCCAAAACTCAAACATCCAAATTGACCTTGAAAAGCTGGCAGGGAATTATGAGAGTCTCAATCCAAGTCGCAGAGATTCATTTATCAAAGCTCTAATAAAGATTGGTACTGGTTTTGTGTTGGATCATAATCATAAGCCTCCTTATGATTCTAACATTTTTGTTCAATGGGTTGGGGATACTATTTCCTTGAAGTCGTTTTGCCTGGGATTGGAAAATGATAGGGAAGTGGGTGCAAGCCTTCTTGAAATGATTTATAATATCCATTGTGCAGGTTAGCCAGTAAGATATAATTTTATTGAGCACATTGTAAAATCCATGCAAAAACAATTACTAATGATCAAAAAGGTTCTTGTAAGACATTTAGGTTCTCATCCTACTTGTGTTATCTCCTTCTATCCAAGTATCGTGCAATATTCGAGACCAACAAGCTTCAAATTGTGAGCTATAAGATTGATGAAAAGACTGGGAAGAGTACAGAGTGTCCAATATATGATTGGATGCCAAAGATAAGGATGCATGATAACAGAAAGAACTACAACCATTTTGTAGACAACTTTTTGGCACCAATGTATAATGAAATTACAAGCACTCCAATGCCTTGGTTGCCTGTGTCTTGTAGAGATTGCATTCAACTCGGAAGTCAAATAGAATTGGTTGACTGGTTCTTCATGGAAGAATTCACTGTGTTAAGGTTTTACAAATCGGCAGTAAAACCATGCAAACATCCAATACATGTGACAGAGAGGGTATTTGCATTAGAGTATGTACAGCAATTGGAGAGCACGGATAGGCACTTCCATGGTCAACAAAAGAAGAGCATATTTCCTTCCTTGCCTTTCTCATGTGGAGGGTTCATATTTGAGAGAAAAGAATTCAATGTGGCACATGATTTTTTGATAGTTTTTAAATTTGGTGAGGAGGGTCTCTGGCAGTATGATCCAATCAGTGTAGTTCAAACAAGGCTTAAGAAAAATGGGAACTCTTCAATGTTATGTCAACATGAAAGTAAACCATTGCTAGAAAAGCTTAGAAACATGGACTCCTGGGATGAGGTTAGAGATGGAGAAAATTGCAGCTAACAATAACATTTCAACAGAAGAAATTTCATCACAAATTATGGCATTGCAAATGCACACAGAGAGGACAACGAAGGAGGGCCAGGGCATCCAAAGTAGGAGGTCCTACAATTTCTACCTAGAATCTGCTAATCCATCTAACAAATCTATTCCCAAATCAATTTTGCACGAATGTAAAGAGAATTATTTCACTCAAACCAAAATAAATGATTTTTGGAATATGAGGAGGAATCTCGGTGAACCAAAGACAAGTGCAGAATTTGAGAGCATCGGTGAGGATGTAGAGTTTAGCAAATTATTGGATATGGAGCATGGCAGGACTGAAGATGATGATGAGCATGAGGTTGACGTTGAGCCCTCTCCAACAACTACAATCCCTAAAATATTAGGTGGATTCAGTGAGTCCATGAAAGAAAAATATAGCAAAGGGGCAAACCTTGTGGAAAAAATGGTTTTTGAAGGTGGTGGTCTAGGTCCTAGAGGAGAGGGCATTTGGTATCCACTTCAGGTATAGCTTCCATCACAGTCAAAATCAAAAGGTCCTTATAAACCAGTCATTGGACTTGATTCTTTAGATTCATCAGGGATAGGTACTACTCATTACCCTCAGGGTCCACCTATATTTGTTGCAAGTTCAAATCCACAACCACCACCACATCATGATATTCCCATTGGTGGTGAATCAAGTGTCACTGCCACTAGTGGGGAATCTAGGGATAGTATTCCTATTATTGTTCAGTCAAGTGTTGCTGTGATTGGTGGGGCTGGCATGGGTACTACTACTGATACTAGTTTTCTTGGTGTTGGACAAGGGTAACAACAAAATATATCTCGCAAGAGGCTACTAGAGGTAGATACTCAATCTCATACTATTGAGAATCCTATATCAAGTGCCACTAACACTACAAATCAATCATTTACAGCTTCAGATCACACACCTCAAAAGAGTATGAAAACTACACATGAAAGTGTCAGTGGGAGTGGGACAGCATCAAGAACTATTGTTGGTAATCCTCATCAAGCATTAGTTAAAACCACAGGAATAAGTGGAACTGGAGCCTATGGTATTCCTATGTCACCTTTCAAACATTCAATTGCTTCAGCAAGCCTAGATTTTCAATTTCGTGATTACTATGAAAAATATGAACACACAACAAAAGAAAATAAAGAAAAAAAAAACATTTCATAGGGTTTCCGTGTCTAAAGTTGTAAACAAACAACCTACAAGGAACAGGGTATTTCCAACATATGACCCATAGAAAGATATGATGGAGTTCATGGTTGTTATGCCCCCGAGCCCATCTAAAGATAAAAATCCACCACACAGTCAGATATATCCCTCTCAATTTCAAGTTAGCACCCTCCAAATGGATTTTTCCAAAGTACATCATGTGGTCAAAATTACTGTGTCAAAAAGGACTAACAAAGTGGTCTACACTTCACTGCTAAAGGTGGAGAGAGAAAAAAATAAATTGGAGAAACAAATAGAAAAGTTACAGGCAGACCTAGAAAAAGAAAAATTGAGGAAAGCAGCAGATAGAAAGTGCAATGATTTATAGAAAAGGATAAAAAATTTGATCTCTGCAATAGAAATTTCAGAGCGGGAGAAGAAGGATGTAGAATTGAAGGACTTGACAGAAAAACTGGCTAAAAGCAGTAAAACATTATTGAGGAAAAAGCCAGTTTTCAAAAATTATACAAAAGTTATGAGTCTACTGCCGCTGAAATGAAAAAATTACAGGACCTATTGGATCATGGGAAGGAAAAAGAAAAACATTTGCAAGAGGAAGTAGAGGAAGAAAGAAAAAAATGTGCTCAAATGAAAGAAGACCTACACAATGCAAATGATAAAATAAAAACTTTGGAGGATAGATTGAAAGATAATATGAAAAATACAATGAAGTATAGACAAGAAAACATTTGGTGGCAAATAATGCAGAGGAGTGAGAAGTTGTGTGAATGGTTTCAATTGATTGAAAGTATGAGACTAATTTTTATAAAAATCAAAGGGCACTTTGAGAAGAGCACACATTTTTTTTTAAAAGAGGAAAAGGCAAAAAAGATTCTGAAAGTAGTCTACAGTTCTAGTGACAGCTACTTGGCATCCAAGGGAATTAAGAGCCGCATCGATGCCACAGTTAAGACATCATCTATCATTCAAAAATGCTAGAAGCTAAGGGAAACAACAAAAGTTATGGAAAGTTGTGGAAAAAAGATATTGAAGCTGCAAGAAAAGAAAAATAATTTGATTAAACTTGGTTTGCCTAAGCCTTTTGACACATCAAATAAATTCATTGGAGAATAAGCTTACTAAAAAAGCATGGAGATAAAAATGAAGTCTGATTTAGACTTGCTTCCAAAGGACACAACTCCCAAAAGCTTTCTGGAATTCATCCAACCATTTACAACTCTAAATTTGGTATTGATGAAACAATGATGTCAAGTAAATCTTCTAAATATGGAATGTTGATGAATTTGGAGTTTACTTTTTGTAGTTTACATAATATTGACCTTCCATCAGACAAAGAGTGGAGCACCCTACAAAAACTGGCACGGAATTCTTAAAAATCATAGTATGTATTGCACAATTTTCTTCTTTTATTCTTAATTTCAAGGTTTTATGTTTTTTCTGTTTGCTATTTTGCTAATCCAGCCTATGAATCTATGATGCACTCACTATTGCTATTTTGCTAATCCAACCTATGAATCTATGATGCACAGTGCAAAACTTCAGCCAGTAAATTTGTATTCTCAAATTCTCCCTTGCTTTAACATTTATGCATTTCTCTATTTCTGATTAGTAGGTTTTAGGCACTGCTATTATCTATGTTTAATTTGTCATGGAGTTAATTAATATTTAATTTTGAACTCTATTTTTTGAACAGGAGACATCAAACATGTAGCAGATGTTAAATTGCTAATATGGCTTGTGATGGCCATATAAATCTATGTTGAGTTTGTGATTTTGATGTTCAGTCTTCACATGTTGCAAACTTGAAATTTGACCTTAAGCTATTGTTGCTCCCTTGTTTCTATAAAAGGGAATTTAGGGTCATTTACAAAGGGTTCTAGAACTTTGTATTCACTTTTGCAATTGGCATGGAGAATCACACAGATTGGTGTATTACTATTGAATGAACTGTATCATATGGCTATATTTTGAAAGAATTAATGAAAATCTAAGTTCTCGACATGTGTATTACTATTGAATGAATTGTATCACATGGTTCTGAATGTATCACACAGATTTGAGACTCAAACATGTATAAATAAACAATAAACATCTTCGTATCAATAAACACATTATGGTTTTTTTTTATTATGCTATTTTAAATCTGGAAATAGAAAGTTGAAAAATACAATTACAAATCAATATTAAATTCTAATTGCAAAAAGTAATATGCTTTTGTAATATGAATGATGAGATATCATAATAAGATTAATAAATACCAATCTCTTACAGTTGCCATTGATCCTCATCAAATTTAGTGCTTTCTTGATTCTTGTTTGTGGTTTCTTCACTCTGAGTCTGCATACCTTCGCTTAACTACATCTCAATGCTACCAATAGGTCCAGTACATGATTCAATAGTCCCACTTTGGTTTGAAGTGTTGCCCAAACCTCTTCTTTCACATTTGAACCTCCAGATTGTAGTGCTCTATTGTAAGGAAAAGTGTGGACATCATACCTAGATGTATAGAGCCTCAAGCAATTTTCTAATTTTTTATCTAGTTTGTTTCTTAGCTTTGATTTTAGGAACCCCAAAGCACTGAAAACTCTCTCATCTTCCATAGAACCCAATATCATGGTAAGACATAAATCAGCAAGCTTCACATATTTTGGCATTGAATCATGCAACATTGAGTTCTCAGCTATAGATTTCCAAAGCCTTGTTACCGATCCCTCTTCACGGGGGTTCTCCGTCTTGGCATATTGTTCTTTCATAGTGTATGCAAAATGAGATGATTGCTCTCGAAGATTATTTTCATCTAATATTCCATTTATAGTTACTCCATTCAATTCTTTGGATATACAAATTCTTTTATCAAAGTCAGTAGCTTACTTCAAAAATCAGCTGCATTATTGAAGCTCCAATAATGAGGAAACATAATAGACATGGCTTAGAGTAGGTTGTCAAGAGGGAATCTACTTCTAATTTGTGAGGAAAGATCATATGCAATTTTCTTCACAGAAGTAGCTATAGTCTCAACAATCTTGTTGAAATCTTCCCTTGTAACTCTTGCTTTTTTCTTCCTGGGGCGCTTTCCTAGTTCCTCGGGGTCGACCGTGGCATAGAAGTGCATTGTTATCTCAACTCCCCATACATTGGCACATACCTCCCCATCTGCACTGATTTGTAAAAATTTATTAGGATTGTTCAAATCTATGAGTGTCTACCACAAAAAAATTTTATTAGATAGTGTTGGTTGATTTCGATAGAGATTGTCAAGGGTCATGCATGTCATCTTACACAACGTAGCATATTCTGCAATATACAGAGCTCTTTTTTGGGCAGCCTTCATATTATTCCTCATTTCCTCTAGCATGGGCAAAGGAGCTGCTAAAGTTAAGAGTGTCTCTAAATTACTTAACCTTCCAAGAAGTTTTGGAAATTTTGGTTGATTTGATTCGTCGCAAGTTGTGTGAAATAGTCCAATCAACAATGGATATTCTGAAAACACTCGATGCTCTTGACCATCCAAAGAGATCCATCTAGTAACATTATCCTTGAGAATCTTGTTCCCATCAGTTAATCCATCAGCAAAGTGTTGAAATTCCATAAATCACTTGGGACTTCGACAGAAGTGTGAATAGAGCTTTCTGATTAAAATTTCAATTTTTTTAACCGAAGTAAACTTGCTCACAATTCCAAAAGCTAGATTCCTTCTGTGAGCCATGCAATGAATTGCATTAATGTATGGTGCAAATGAAGTTTCAATCTTTGTAGAAAGACCATTCCTGTGACCTTGCATTACTGAAGCTCCATCTGCTCCAACACAAACCAATTTTTTGGCTACCGTCATGTCATCCATACCTTCATATTCAATTAAACTTCTCTTTACTAGTTGAAATAAATTTTCCGTTGTCACACTTTCCTTCATTTTAGCAAGAGATGAGGTTGGCGGGTATGATTCTCTATAGTATAAACATGCATGCATACCCATGAAGTATTGTCTACTGTCATAACTTCGTCTAAAGAAAATGCAATGAAGTTTGACTCTCTTATTTTTTCCTGTAAATCTTCTTTTTCAACCTCAGCAAGACAACTTGCCCATTCCCATCCACTGTTTACTGACTAGTGTCTATTAGGATAGTTAGGAACTTTCAAAAACTGTAATAAACCACTAATTGATGGGAAATCTGTCATAGCACACCCTCTACTTGAAATATGAAAAATAACGCTTAACTGAACAACTTTTCCCAGTTGTTCTATTTGCATTGCTTTTCCAAAAACAGCTTCAATAGAACCTTTAACTTCAGTAGGCTTTGTCTGTAATTTCTCATGAAAATAATACTCTTCGGCATTCCTCACTGTAGCGTCGTAAATTGTATGCACTCGCTAGGGTGGTACAATTTCACACCTAGTTTAGCACCCGCCTTAGTGCATTTTGCATTCTGCATTGCATTTCTCCTTAAGCACTTAATTAATCAAATTAATTAGGTCTAAGGCCCTATTTCATCATTCTCTACATCATAAAGTTGGGCCCTTTCACTAAAGCGTGCCCTTCGCATTTTATTCTTCCAATACACCACTCAATCAAAAACCCTAATTAAGTCCTATTTCGAACTTGGGGGCTTGGTTTCAGGGTCTAAACATCTTGAAATCACCTATAACTTCGGGATTCTCTCTAAAATCATCATATCCGATGGCCCTGAAAATTTGGTGAAAAGTTGTCGGGACCGTGGCGCCCGGTGCACATGGTCCCGGATATTTTTCCTGAAATTTTGGGAGCACGATCCAATCATAAAATAAAGCATAACCCCAAGAAATTGGCGGGATATTCAATCTCTAGGTTGGCCAAAATATGAATTTTCGATCTAGGGTTTCATACATAAGAACTCTCTTTCTTCATTTGAAGAGATGGGATTTTTGTTTCCAGGAACTTCATATGCAGCGAAAGAGCAGATCTTTGAGGACTTCAACAACATTCAACATCATTCTATCAAGCATCAATCAAATTCATTCATCCACTTAGGGCTTGGAAGACATTGAAGAACAATAGGAGATTACCGACTGAAGATTGGCTTGTACTCCTCCCTTGAGGGTTGGGTATGATTTCATATTGTTTTCATGTCTTTGTATAAGCTTTGACACATCATTGATTCATGCTTTAGATCACATTGCATCTTGATTTAGAGCATTTGCATTATCATTTACAAGCAATTAGGGTTTACTTTCTAGGTTGCCCTAGTTTGCTTTCTTGCATTTTAGGACCTTGCACACACACTAGGTCTGCACACACAATACATTTTACAAAACAACTTGGCTATTCGTGGAGGTGGAAATCACCGAAGCGGGGGTTTGACTAAGGCAAAACCCTATATAGCTGCCCCTTCCCCTTTTCAGATATTATTGCAGGTTTCGGGATTTGGACGACGCCGCGGGATACAGATCCGGAGAGAGAAGGTCGAGACAGCACCCTGTGTGAAGTTGCAGAGCAGAAGACTGGGATAGGGGTGCTGGGCGCCCTGGTCCTGCCAGGACAGGGGCGCTGGGCGCCCTAGTCCCTGGGACAGAGGCGCTGGGCGCCCTGGTCCTCCGGACAGACAGTTTGCAAACAGCTTCCCGACAGTGTTTCAGAGTGCAGAACAACAGTTTCCGGTGCAGTTTTCAGGACAGTGGCGCCCGCGCCCCCGTCCCGAACATTTTCAGTCTGATTTTGACTCTGGGTTCATATCTACATTCTTATTTTATCCTTACATTTACAGCTGTTCATTGTTTAATCTCAATTCTGCAATCTTGTTATTGGTTCATACTTGCATTTTGGGATTAGGGTTTGAACTTGCATTACTTGATCTTACAATTTCAACAAGGGAATAGAAATCCTAATAGATATCCCGTGGCTCTCTCTTTCACCAAAATAAGTAGCCAATTGTGCGATATCTCTAGGCTCTTTCGTATTCCGTAATGTGTGTCAAAAGGTAGGATTAGGGCATGATTGACCTAGTCTCGCTTTTTCCCCTACACATTTTGGTGAACCCGACGTGAATCTATCATTTCTTCCTCTTGCATTGCATTTATTAGATCTAGATCTAGATTTAGTGTGTTTTCATTTCATTTTCATTAAAAAGAAAAAAAAAAAAGTGTGTTTCTTTGCATTATGTTTTTAAATTTTATGCAATCTTTTCAAAATGTCAGATTTTTATTTGCAAAATGTTCATGCTTTTGATGATTATTATGAGTATAGCCAAGATGAATTAGATGAAGCTTTAGATGAGTTTTTAAACCCTAAGGATGCTAAACCTTCATTTTACCAAAAACTCATAAACCTTGTTACTATGCCATTTAGGTGTGATGAGAAAGATAAGTCGAATGATTCCTCTCAAGGATACATTCCTATCAACTCTTCCCCTGAATCTAGTAACATGGTTGTTTTCAATAATCCCCTCTATGAGGAGATGTCTCCTTTTGAATCAAAAGACAAACCTTTTAACCGATGTGATCATGCTTTGTTGGATGATGCTCTTGATGACTTTGTGGCTTTGTCGAAACCTATAAACAAAAACAAGACCTCTAAATTGGTTAACATGATAAATTTGAATGAATATAACAAGCCTCTCTTTGAAGTCCAAGGTGCTTATCCTTCTCCCACCTTTCAAATTCCTAAATCACCTCTCCTTATTGTCCAAGGAAGGTATGATCATGATTCCTTTCGTACCCTGAATAAACCAATCATCACCGTACAAGGAAGAAAACCTATAAGTCCTTACAATTATGCTAAGCAAATAACTAGAGAGAGTTATCATGCGGTTGCCCATACTTATCATACCAAAAATAATAGGCAACCTAATCCTCCTCCTGTTATTCCAGTTTCTCTTCCTAATCCTCAACCAATTCTTCCTCAAGCTCCCCGTATCTCGCAAGTTATGGGTAAGGAATATGATCTCATAGAACAACTTAAAGCTACCCCTGCTAAGATATCCCTTTGGGATTTGATTCAAACTTAT
This sequence comes from Cryptomeria japonica, assembly GCF_030272615.1. Taxonomy (NCBI): domain Eukaryota; kingdom Viridiplantae; phylum Streptophyta; class Pinopsida; order Cupressales; family Cupressaceae; genus Cryptomeria; species Cryptomeria japonica. Next base: position 273,292,821 of record NC_081410.1, on the reverse strand, counting down.
TCCACTCATCATGGAATGTTACAAGATGCCTTGAAAGATTTGAATGTTCCTCCACCGAATACATCTAGTAATATAGCATCTTTTGTTAACTCTGTGATGAATCCTAAAGCTCAAATTGTGTTTACCCAAGATGAGTTGCCTACTAGTGAAATTCAACAACAATATGATCCCTTGATGATTGTGGTTGTCATGAAAGACACTGCTATAAGACGAACACTAGTAGATAATGGCTCTGGTCTTAATGTGTGTAGCATTAATCTATTGCATAAGATGAATGTGGATACATCTCTTATTGAGCCTGACTCTAATCCCATTCGTGGCTTTGACAATGTGGCTAAGACTTCATTAGGTATCATCACCTTACCTCTCACAGCAGGACCTGTTACTTTGCCTACTCCTATCCATGTTATGCCAGGAAATTTAACATACAACTTGTTATTAGGGAGGCCTTGGATTCACAGCATGCAAGCTGTCCCCTCTACATTACATAGACAAGTTAAATTCGTTTATAACAATAAGACATATACCTTGATAGGTGATACTAATTTTCAAGCTTGTCTACAAACATCTAATTCCAAAGGAGATTCTTCTAAGCCATCCTCGTCTAGTGATGACTCTTTAAACAAGAAACCTATCGATGAGTCTTCGCTTTCCGATGATCAAAATCCTTTGGATGAGTCTAGAACTCCTGAAGAAGATCCTTCTCGACTTGAAACTACACATAAAAAGGATTTTGATCCTGAGAAGGTTCTCGCAGAAGATGATTGGGGATCTCTTGATTTTAACCCTACTTTTGTAGGTGAATATAAGGTTCCTTCTAGAGAGCTTAAAGTTGAAAAGAAGGAAGAAGCCAAAAATCACAAAGTTGAAAAGAAAGAAGAAACTAAAAATCAATCAACCTTACCTGAATCTATGAGTAATAATTTTGTGGCCGCTTCTCAAACTTCTTCTCCTCACATCTATAATTATGAAGAGTTTGATTCTTTGTCTTATGAAAAACCACCTTCTCTTCCTGAAATGGCTGATCGTTATGGTCGTGGTTTTCGCATTTTTGCTAAGCATGGGTATCATGGAAAAGGTTGTGGTGCTAATGAACAAGGGATTAGAGTTCCTCTAGAGACCAATTTTCAACATTATGCCTTTGGACTTGGCTATAATCCTTGTAGATGTACTAAAGCTTCTAAAAGACCATGCATTAGTGTTAATGCTATCTCTACATCTTTATCAATACAACACCCTGAGTATATTGATGAGGATTCTTCAGGTGATTGTGCTCTGGATATCTTCCCTACCGATGATGCTTTAGCTGAGTTCTTGGGAGCCTATGACACTCTTCCTCGTTATCATCACAATAGGGGACTCCCTTATTGTTTGAACACTGAAGCCTATTTTGGAAAAGAGATTGATAACGATAAGATTGTGAAAGAATTCCCTCAGTTAAAGGATACTCCTCCACAAAGTAATCTTCTTATAAGTGATACCATTGATGTTAAGATGGATCCTTGCAACAAAGAGAAAGTTATTAAAATTGGAAAATGTTTGGATGAAGAGGAACAGAAACAATATGAAGAACTATTGCATGAATTCCCTGAGATCTTTGCTTGGACATATTCTGACATGCCCGGTATAGATCCTAAGATTGTTACTCATAATATTGTCTTAGTTCCTGACGCTAAGCCCATGAAACAAAAGATTCAAAAAATGAATCCTAAGGTGGCTCTACTTGTTAAGGCTGAGATTGAAAAATTATTGGAGGCTGGATTTATCCGCCCTATTGACTATTCCCCATGGATTTCAAATATTATCGCTGTGGCTAAACCAGATAACAAAATAAGAATGTGTACCGACTTTCGGGATCTAAATAAGGCTTCTTTAAAAGATGATTTCCCTCTTCCAAACATTGACATGATAGTTGACTCTACGGCAGGACATGCCTTGTTATCCTTCATGGATGGTTTTTCAGGCTACAATCAAATTTTCATAAACCCTCAATATCAATAAAAAACCGCTTTCACCACTCCTTGGGGTACGTTTTGTTGGATAATGATGGCTTTTGGACTTAAAAACACCGGTGCAACTTATCAACGAGCGATGACCCTTATCTTTCATGATTATATGCATAAGATTTTAGAGGATTATGTTGATGATATCTTAGCTAAATCCTTTCTTCGTATGGATCATGTTAAAGTCCTTCGTCAAATCTTTGAAAGAATTCGTAAATATCACATGCGCTTGAATCCCCGAAAATGTGTTTTTGGTGTGGATAGTGGAAAACTATTAGGGTTCATAGTTTCGTATCGTGGGATTGAGGTGGACACTAAGAAAATAGATTCTATTGTTAACATGCCACCTCCTCGAAATGTCTCTCAACTTAAAAGCTTACAAGGAAAGATTCAAGCTATTCGTAGGTTCGTATCTCAACTTGCGGATCGTACCTTTCCTTTTACTCAACTTCTTACAAAGGATATCACTTTTCAATGGAATGAGGATTGTCAGCAAGCATTTGAAGATTTAAAAGTGTATTTGGCTAGTCCTCCTATTCTTCAACCTGTCGAACCTTCTAAACCCTTCCTTCTATATACAGCTGCTTCTTCTCATGCTCTCGTAGCATTGTTAGCACAACATGATAAAGATGGTAAGGAATGTTCGGTTTATTACATAAGTCATACCTTACTCGATTATGAGACTCAATATTCTGCGATAGAGAGACAATGCTTGGCCGTGGTGTTTGCGACTCAGAAATTGAGACATTATCTTTTAAATTCAGAAGTCCATGTCATGGTTAAGTTTGATCCTTTGAAGCATCTTTTCTCTAAAACTGATTTATCACGACGTCTAGCTAAGTGGGTTATGATGTTAACTGAATTTGACCTTAAATTTGTTTCCCAAAGAGCAATTAAAGGACAAGCGTTGACCGATCACTTAGTTGAGGCCCCTTCACCTTTTTCCTTCCCTAACCCTGAGTCCTTTCCTGATGACTTCATTCTTTCTATAGAGAAAGATGAAACTTGGGAGTTATACTTTGATGGCTCTAAGTGTCGTACGGGATCGGGGGCAGGTGTTTTTCTAGTTTCTCCTACAAAGAAACCTATTCCCTTATCATATCGTCTAAATTTCCTGTGTACCAATAACATTGCTGAGTATGAGGCTCTTATAGCGGGAATAAAAGCAGCCTTGGCTCTGAATATAAAACACATACATATCTATGGAGATTCGCAATTGATTATAAGACAAGTAACAGGAATGTATCAAGCAAAACAAGACAAATTATCACAATATAAAGATCTTGCTACCTCTTTATTACAAAATTTTGATTCTTATACCATGGAACCCGTTCCTCAAAAAGATAATCGACATGCGGATGCAATGGCATGTGTGGCTTCTCTTGTATCTTTAGAGGACCCTATGGTCGATCTTAAATTCGTTATTCACAACCTTATTTCTCCAGCTATTGAAGACGATTCTCGCTTAGTAACATGTTGTGACTTTGTAGATTCAAATGAATGGTTCTCGCATATCGTAAGATATTTAACCGATGGTACCTTTCCTGATTCTGCTAATAGGAACACTAGGGCTAGAATCCGTAAGCTATCTGCTAGGTATATCATCCTTTCTAATGTCCTTTATCGAAGGGGTTAGGATGGTCTTCTCCTTCGTTGTCTTAACAAGTCAGAAATCCCTGTTGCTCTTGAAGAAGCACATTCAGGTGCCTGTGGGGGGCATTTTGGGGGCAAATCCTTGATTCATAGATTGCTTCGTATGGGATACTATTGGCAAACTATGCAGAAGGATTCCTTTTCATTTGTTAAGAAATGTCATCAATGTCAACAACACAATAATCTGATTCATGCTCTTGCCCAAGAACTTCGTTCTCAAATAGCTTCTTGGCCTTTCTCCGCATGGGGTTTGGATCTTATTGGAAAAATCTCTCCTCCTTCATCTCAAGGACACACCTTCATTATAACCACAACAGATTACTTTACGAAGTGGGTAGAAGCTATTCCCCTTCGCTCTACTACTGCTGAAGTGATTTGCCAATTTCTTTTAGAAAACATTATTTCTCGATTTGGGATACCTTCTACTATTATCTTAGATAATGGGACATTGTTTAAGAACAAGGACGTGAAGAAATTCCTCGAGAAGTATCATATCAAACATCGATTTTCTACACCATATTATCCTCAGTCAAATGGTCAAGCCGAATCATCCAATAAGATAATTGAACAAATTCTTCGCAAAAGCGTAAATAAGCATGGTAAGGATTGGAGTAACCAGCTAATCTATGCTCTTTGGGCCTACCGAACGAGTGTACGAATTGCTACGGGAACTACTCCTTATAATCTTGTTTATGGTGCTGATGTTATTATGCCCTTAGAGTTAGAAACTCCATCACTTAGGGTTTCTCTTAAAGGTATAGTAGATGATGACTCTTATAGGGAACAACGACTTCAATAGCTTGAAATGCTTGATGAACAGCGCATAAACGCTCTTGAGCATATTCAAGCATATCACAAAACTCTACAACGAAGCTATAATGACAAGGTTATTCAGCGTTCCTTCTCAGTAGGTGACTTAGTCCTTTATGAGAATTAGCGCAATGTGAATGCCTTGCCTGCCGAAAAGGGAAAATTTAGTCCTAATTGGCTAGGACCATATATCGTTATTGAGGATTATGGATCAGGTGCTTACAAAATAGCGGATGTAGATGGTACGCCTCTTAAAGAACCTATCAATGCTATGCACTTGCGTAGATATTATGCTTAATTCTTCATTTCTTATCTATCTTCTTTTCAATTCTTCAACATTGGATAATATGTTAGTATCTCTTAATTAAAGCAAAATAGAATTAAATGTTATGTCATTTAATCTATATTGCTTCGTTCCTGACAAGCGTGTCTTCTTACTTTATAGTTTGTCTTGAATTCATTTATGTAAATTGTAAAAGGTTTACATTCCCGTTATGCTAGCATATTATACAATGTCTTTATGTGTTAAGTAGAATTGTATCATGTTGTGTTTAAGTTCAAGATTAAATCACATTAGTTATATGATTCTTAGACTTAGTGCATATTTCTTCCTTTATCATCAATGTCGTACTTGATTCAATATTTTAATTAAGTCACACATGTATCAATTTAATCATGGAGCATTGAGAAATCAATCACATGGAAATTAAATTCTGAACATACATCTACCAAATGTATTAGATTTAATCGAAACAAAATATACGTTGTTTTAAGCATTAAAGATAACACATTTGAGACAAAAGAGAAGCATGTATATATACATATATATGTGTGGATCGTATACAAATCTAGGTCACTGAACATCCAAAATGTGACCTCTCTTTTACATTATAAAATCATCTCCTATCCCTAGGGCTAGTGGCTAGAGAGTGTCGACTGGATGCTCCCTCCTGGTCTGGCCGTGAAGGTGGACCCATGGGTGTGTAGCGCAATACAAATCGTGAGTGACTCCGAGAGGAACTCCTATGATCCCTATCCATAAGGATCGCACGATAGGTGGTAGCCTCGGTCTGAGCCGTTGCTAGATCTCGCCGCGCCTGCTGGAGGTCCTCTGATAGGATTCTCTCTCTCTGTCGTGCCTGCTGAAGGTCCTCTGATAGGACTCTCTCTCTCTCCCTCCATATATCTACCTGTACTCAGAATGGGAAAAACAAATCCTCATGCTGACCCGTGTTCCCCTGAGGCCTATAGGCAATCTGTGAGGAACTGGGGATCTGTGCTATCATGGAAATGTCTGTCATTGCCTGCTGAATCAAGGAACGCCATTCCTGCACATTAGCTGTGGCAGTAGAACAGATTTTTGTTAGTACCATTCTATATCATCAAAACATTAATCAATCAATATAAACCTACTATACTTGGATCTCCCTCGCGCCAATAGGGATCATGATATGGTAGTATCTGTGCCTGAGAACCGCTAGGCTCCCCTCGCTCGCATACTATATCAACGATGGGTGTAGGCTGGACGGTACTGGTGACAGGTCTCTGTATCGCCTCCTGTTCCCCCTATTGGGAAATAAGAGGTGGATCCAGAGCTATGGTATCATCTCCTAAATGGTGGGGAGCTACATCCGACTCCTCCTCTTCGTCCTCCTCGTCATCCTCATCCTTGTCCTCATCCGCATCATCATCTGCATCCTCCTCATCCTCCTCTCTATCTGCATCCTCATCCTCCTCCTCCTCGTCACTGGGCTGATCGCCTGTAGGTGGATCAGGATCTCCTACCTCCTCATGACCCTCTCCCTCCTCTGGCTCCTCTGACCTGGATCCCTCGTCCTCATCTCGATCTCCATGTCTCCATGGGCCTGGATAGCCTGTCGGATGATCTGGTGGAAAGATAGGACCTGGATATGATCTCATAAACCATGAAACATATCTGCGCTGTGGTCCAGGCTCTGCAGAATAGTCAGTGACTACATCCTGATCGGATCCCTCTAAGTCTGTCATCTCAATGTCATCTACCGTCGGTCTCGCTACTGCTCCAGGTCTGGGAAGGACCCGTGAGTGTCGAGTATAGATGGGCACATCGGCTGGAACACACTGCTCTAGTCCGAACTGCCTCCGTACTCGGTCAAAGTAGAAAGGGACTATGATGTGTGCATATCATCCTCACAGTAGGCGGTTCCTCTGTGGACATGCTAACTGTCTCTCCATACCATCCCATCTGTGCATCAGTAGGTAAGGTCTCCACACTATCATCTCGGCTGTCAGTCTATCAAAAATCACTCTCCAATACAACAAATCTCCAAATCTCCACTCGCTGGTAAGTGGATAAGCGAACACCCTAGGTCGCTTGCTCGCTGTACTCAGTGGAAAGCCGACAGGCCTGGTGCATGTGAAATGCTCTAAAATCCACACCTGTAGAAGTGTGCATGTCATCAAGCTACAACCCTGTCCGAATACATACTCCTCAAGGTCGTGATAGAGATGTGCAAGCATACTCCGACCCCACGCATACACTCTCCTGTGTCTCTCCATCACTCTGATACACCATGTGAGGTCCCCATGCATGTGTGTCCCTTGCCCATTAGGGCAGACGGCTAGTGCTATGATGGCTATCATAAGGCATCTCAGAAGTGGTACCTCCCCTGTAGGATGTAAGAGCTAGCTGACCATGATGCGACCTCTCGTCTCGCTCGGCATGACTCTCCCTATGCAATACATCTGCTCTCTCTGATGATCCTCCACTGACCGATCGATCGCGTATGTAACTGTCACTCCTCTGATAGGCAGACGAAGTATATGGTACACATCCTCAAGTGTGACCGTCAGCTCTCCTACTGGAAGGTGAAAAGTGCATGTGTCAGGATCCCATCGCTCCATCAGTGCCATGAGCATCGCAGGATGAAATCAAATGGCCGGCATGAGAATCACGTACCACAATCCCACAATCGATAGGGTGTCTCTCTCTGACTGAGTCAGTCACAGAATCTGATCTCGCAAAGTGCGAAGAATATGTCCCGCTGTATGCTCTCTCATGTATGGGAGACCCTGCAACACGAAAACATGACCATAATCAGTACTCAATCATCGAAATCGCAAATGCAAACTATTGTACATTGTATGCCAGCCCTGAAACCCCTCGCCAGGCCCTGATTGGGGACCATGGCGCCCTGTCAGGGACCATGGCGCCCTGTCAGGGACCATGGCGCCCTGAGGGGACCATGGTGCCCTGTCAGGGACCATGGCACCCTGCAGGGACCATGGCGCCTTGGGGGGACCAGGGCACCCCACAGGGACCATGGCACCCTGGGTGGGCCCCGGTCAGCCTCCAAGGTCCGCATATGATCACGAAAAAGTCAAACATGCAAAAAAATCAATAGTCAAACGTTCAGTCAACTCACCTCGTCTAGTGGCTCGTCGTCAATCACGGCCTAGCGTAGGATCTCGATCCTCGTGGGACGCTCCGGTCGTTGTGAAGGCATGATGATGGCTAGGTGGGCTCTGCTACACTGAATAGTATCCTGAAATCAACAAAGTGACGAATACAAGTGTCACTTTCGAAGTATATACTCTCGTTTGTTTATTCTTACTCTTTGAAACCCTAATTTTTCCTCTATCATTCATTTTATCATAACTTGAGTTTGGGAGATGCGATTTTCGAGCTGTTTGTTGCGTTGGAATCGTATTTTCCTTCTCCTACTCTCAGGATGTTCCAAAAAGTGCTCTGATGAAGCCTATTTAGTGAACACCCCTCATCAATGCTCTCTTACACAGTTTGTCGCAAGTAAACATGCTACCTTGTTTCACCTCCCTAATAAGCAAGTCGAAATAGGGGGGGGCATATAGCTACTCACAGATTTCATCACTTTCCTTAGTAAGAATTAGGTGATTTTGTGATCTAACATTTGTTTTGTAGGGTGCGGTTCCTAACTGTGTACTGCAGATACCGCTGGGGGCTTCGTCCGACAACTTATGGATATATCCTTTTTCAAATGATGTTTACTTTTCTGTACTTTAGCTTGCATATGCACGTAGTACTCATATGACCGCTAAAGTGGGGGCTAAATGTAGCGTCGTAAATTGTACGCACTCGCTAGGGTGGTACAATTTCACACCTAGTTTAGCACCCGCCTTAGTGCATTTTGCATTCTGCATTGCATTTCTCCTTAAGCACTTAATTAATCAAATTAATTAGGTCTAAGGCCCTATTTCATCATTCTCTACATCATAAAGTTGGGCCCTTTCACTAAAGCGTGCCCTTCGCATTTTATTCTTCCAATACACCACTCAATCAAAAACCCTAATTAAGTCCTATTTCGAACTTGGGGGCTTGGTTTCGGGGTCTAAACATCTCGAAATCACCTGTAACTTCAGGATTCTCTCTAAAATCATCATATCCGACGGCCCTGAAAATTTGGTGAAAAGTTGTCGGGACCGTGGCGCCCGGTGCACATGGTCCCGGACATTTTTCTCGAAATTTTGGGAGCACGATCCAATCATAAAATAAAGCATAACCCCAAGAAATTGGCGGGATATTCAATCTCTAGGTCGGCCAAAATATGAATTTTCGATCTAGGGTTTCATACATAAGAACTCTCTTTCTTCATTTGAAGAGATGGGATTTTTGTTTCCAGGAACTTCATATGCAGCGAAAGAGCAGATCTTTGAGGACTTCAACAACATTCAACATCATTCTATCAAGCATCAATCAAATTCATTCATCCACTTAGGGCTTGGAAGATATTGAAGAACAATAGGAGATTACCGACTGAAGATTGGCTTGTACTCCTCCCTTGAGGGTTGGGTATGATTTCATATTTTTTTCATGTCTTTGTATAAGCTTTGACACATCATTGATTCATGCTTTAGATCACATTGCATCTTGATTTAGAGAATTTGCATTATCATTTACAAGCAATTAGGGTTTACTTTCTAGGTTGCCCTAGTTTGCTTTCTTGCATTTTAGGACCTTGCACACACACTAGGTCTGCACACACAATACATTTTACAAAACAACTTGGCTATTCATGGAGGTGGAAATCACCGAAGCGGGGGTTTGACTAAGGAAAAACCCTATATAGCCACCCCTTCCCCTTTTCAGATATTATTGCAGGTTTCAGGATTCGGACGACGCCGCGGGATACAGATCCGGAGAGAGAAGGTCGAGACAGCACCCTGTGTGAAGTTGCAGAGCAGAAGACTGGGACAGGGGCGCTGGGTGCCCTGGTCTTGCCAGGACAGGGGCGCTGGGCGCCCTGGTCCCTGGGACAGAGGCGCTGGGCGCCCTAGTCCTCTGGACAGACAGTTTGCAAACAGCTTCCCGACAGTGTTTCAGAGTGCAGAACAGCAGTTTCCGGTGCAGTTTTCAGGACAGTGGCGCCCGCGCCCCCGTCCCGAACATTTTCAGTCTGATTTTGACTCCAGGTACATGTCTGCATTCTTATTTTATCCTTACATTTACAGCTGTTCATTGTTTAATCTCAATTCTGCAATCTTGTTATTGGTTCATACTTGCATTTTGGGATTAGGGTTTGAACTTGCATTACTTGATCTTACAATTTCAACAAGGGAATAGAAATCCTAATAGATATCCCATGGCTCTCTCTTTCACCAAAAGAAGTAGCCAATTGTGTGATATCTCTAGGCTCTTTCGTATTCCGTAATGTGTGTCAAAAGGTAGGATTAGGGCATGATTGACCTAGTCTCGCTTTTTCCCCTACACACTCACATGCTTACATTTCTCCTTTTTTTTCCATCTTATCACTGATTTTTCAACCCCGTCTATCATTTGTTTTTCATAAACTTTACCCATATGCTTTTCTATGGTGTCAAATTTTAGCTACAAACTAATTTCCTTGTTATGTTTCTAAGTGCAAATCTTACACCTGCATTCTATTGGAGGCTCTCCTTCAATTGGATTCTCCACCGGTTCAATGAATGGATACTTTGATGCCCAATTAATTTGAAAATTCCTCACTAACATATCCCACTCCCGATCCTTTTTTGATTGTAGTTTACCCTTTTTTGATATGGCTTTTCTTTTCCCCTTCCATGCATTATCATCAATGGCATTATCACCCAAGTCGATTATATCATTCTAGCTAACTTGGGTATCTACCAGATAATCTTCTTCAAGATCATCCTAATCTGAGATATCAAATTTGTTGTCATCTTCAACATGCGGTGCAGGTGGCGAATTTTGTACTTGTACTTGTGATGATGTACCTTCCTAATTTTCACCACAATCTTTTCCAATGCCAAAGTACAAAGACAACATTCTACCTTTTGTTGGCCTCTCCTGGCCTTCCCCACATTCAGGTTTCCTACCCCTCTTCCTATTCAACATCTCCAATGAAATAAAGGCTGCCAAAAAAACATCAATTTGTTGAAGAAGCAATAATAGACTATAATGTATAATATACCACTTCAAAAATATGACCGCTCACCTTTAGGCTTTAGGTCACTACCAGTCGCCAATGCAGTCAACAACAATGATTTTCCTTGGTCTAAAACTTTGCTATTGATCAGTATTTAGAGCCTAGAACCCACTAGATTGTGTTGAGATAGATCTAATCTTTGCATGTATTTATACTAATCCTTATATGGCGAATTCTGCAGGAATTTTATATGGTATACAAATATTTGGCAAATCCCGCGTAACTATAACATGACTTATGTAATTTTCAAGGCAATTATAGGTTGTCCAAATATGACTTATGTAATTTCGAGATGATTATAGGTCATCCAAATAATAGGTGAATACAATATAGTAGGTGAAAGTTGGGGTGAATGGAAACACGTGTCGGCAAGATGTCGAGCGAATTGGGTCCCCCTAGCTAACAAATCTTCACATGCCTATAGGTGAATTAAGGTCATCTATTAAGGCAACCTCAGAGAGTGTAGGTGAAACAATTAAATTTATTGTGTGTCCACCATATATTGTATTGGCGAAATCATCGCATAGAAACATTTAATTGCATAAAACATATGGCGATCGGGCTGTGACTTTGACAGAAATTGATAATGTTCTGGTGACATGGCCACCCCCAGTCGGTACAAAATAGTCATCATTTCCAACATGGATGACGTGAAAAATTCACCATTGGCGAATATTCGCCACTAAAGCAATCTTTGGGGGACACCCTTTGATGCATAAAATACAACCAGTTATAGACATAACAACATCAATAGAATGCAAACAAATCTCACAGGGCTCAACAACAAGGAGGTTACTGCAGATGGGCTAGATCTACATTGATATCTCAGCTAGATTGGAGCATGAGATAGGTGGAGAAAACTAAACCTACAACATAAAAGTAAATGGATATTGCTTATTAAAACTCTCTAAGAATCCCCAGAATCTGCAAGACCAGTGCCTTATCCAAGGGCATGGAGTCATACATCAAATTGTAAATGGAAACCTCTATTGCAAATCCAATTTATTGAGAAAGATATCCCTATATTAATGCCTGACATTAATACATGCTAAACTCAAATAGAGGATCATACATATCCAGACATTGTCCTGAATTCAAAATGACTGCTCATAGAATTTAAACCCTTCCTTGAAGAGTACCTAAGAATGCCCATTACACTCCCACTTTGAGAGGACAAACCCAAACTCCCTTGAAGACTGGATTCATTGAAAATAAGAGAAGGCCTAGAGACAATCCAATAAATTGTATATATGCCTTACATATATGTGACCTGCAACAAAAAACATTTACAGCAAGAAGATACTCTATTTCTTGAAAAGGGACATTGTATTACAAATTTGGAAAAAAGCTCAGAACTGGAAACCAAGATAATGGAGCCTTGCTCACAAAAATCTAGAACCCTTACAAAATGAGAAGACTCTCGAATAAGAAGGAAGGGAGGACAAAATCAGATTTCATTCTCTGACAATGGCAACTACCCTATCTTTCAACATTAACTGTTTCCCCCAACTTGGCCTGCAGAAAATCCAATCTCTCTGACTGAAACATAAATTCTAAGATCCTGAGGTAACTACCCTAAAAATATTTTTCATGGGATGCACTTGACTAGAAGAATGGATTCCTTGGATCAAAATATTTCCAATGATATATAACACTTATGTATCGGGCAAAAAATAAATCGCTTAACCATTAATCTCTCAGATGCACAACAGTCATTTAATTTTTTGAATTTTCCACTATAGCCTGAACTATATGAATTAACTTTTATTTTTTGCCTTACGTCATCCGTGCCATGTTTCACAGTCAGATTTGCCCATGGGTACACCTGATTGGCTCTGAGGTCCCTATCCTGCCACCTCAGCACGGCCTGGACTCACCATTGGAATGAAGCTCTTCTTTGTCACTAGGTCACGAGGAAAAACATTCGAGCACTTTCCCATCATGACCTAGCAACCACTGTTGGATCAACCTTGATCTACTTGACCGTTATCTCACCTAGGCTACTCATCTGTTGGGTCCCACCACTTGGGTGCCACTTGTCGCAAGGGTATTCATTCCTCGCACTTCACAACTACGGTACAGCTACAGTCATGGATAGCCTTGGAATTTCACTCCACCATTTATCTTCCTCGGATATGTCATTGGATCTTCTCGATATGCACAACCCTTGGCCTCTTCTCACCAGCCTATCCCAAATTTTTGGATGCCTTGAGATGCGTGCACGCGTGGGGTCCACTGGGTCATTGAGCTAGCCTCCAATAAAAATCCCTTAAGCTTTGACACTATGAATGTGTGCGGCTTTACATTTAAATACTGAAAAGTCCCTCCCCACCACCAATGTGGGATAAATGTTTATGCACATTTCCTAGTTATTGCATTTTCTTGGAAGATTCTGATGGTCATGTCTACAGATATGCATTTGCTTGGATTTTTATTGCCCTCTCCAGCACACGTGAGATGATGGTTGGGCATTACACCTGCCAATTTGCATTTGTATTAAGATTTTTTACGCTTTGGTCTGTAGCCACACTGGATTTGCTTGGAATTTCTATAGGTAACCATGCACCATGCAACAAGGAGGAATTGGCCATGGGCCTACCAATTTCAATTTTGCTTTGAAAATTTAAAGTGTCCTTAGCTTGCAACGCCAAAGACCCAAGGTACACCTGCTAATTGCATTTGTCTGAAGTTATTATAGTTGGTATTTTGGTATGGTTTTGTTATTGATGTCAACACCTACTAAAACTCTAGTATTTTGGAGAATCAGCAACATTCATCGGCAGGCAAATGACTTATGCACAGTCATCAATATATGGTACACCAACAGGATATAATGACCACTGGCACTTGGAATGACATGGAAAATACTTGGTAATGTTGAAGACATCATTTGGACACCTTGTCTTGGTGATTTGTTTATTGGCATATTCGTACTTGCATATTTGTTGTTATCGGCAAATAGGTCCAGGTTACACATCGGCAGGTTTATCTTTTCCAAATCAGCATGGCATATTGTATTGTTTGTAAAATGATTTTATTGTAATATCTTGTAGAGCTGACCTACTAAAATTGGTCTTAGGTTATAATATAAATGTAAAATCTTATTTGTAAGATCACATGAGGAATGCAAAAAAGGATTGTGTAAAGGTATATGCGAGAATAAGAAGAGCTATACACACAGACATCATTTGAAGATTGAAGAAGGGTTTTTGTAAAGACATCAGAACTATACCGGTACGGAATCCAACATAGAAAGATGCTAACTTAAGTAGTACATTCTTATTGGATTTAATCATCCAATTGTAGTCAATGTGACTCCTATTTTATTTTTGAGCAGTGAGCTCTAGGCGCTTGGCCTTTTTGCATGTGCAAACCCCATTTGTATACACTTACTATCTGCAGTAGTATCATCTGATTGTGGTTAAGGTTTCCCATCATGGTTTTTCCCCTTACATGGTTTCCATGTACAAATATTGGTTTTATGTGTTGTGGATGACTTTGTCTTTTTGTTTCATGCATTAATATTTACCGGTATTGCAAATTATCTGATAAAACTATCCACCAGTATAAAAGACTATTTCACTGGTATTAAGCAAAAAGTTGATTAAGTTGTTTTTAGTTTGAATTTATTTGACAATTGATTCACCCCCCCTCTCAGTTGTCTCTGGGACCTAACAATTGGTATCAAAGCTTAGTCCTCTTTTGCAGAAGTTTAACAACTTGAGGAGATCCAATGTCTACTAACTATTTCAAGAAGGATAGTCCTAAACTTGATGGAACCAACTATGGCATATGGAAGATCAGAATGGAGACACATCTAAATTGCATTGGAAAGGACATTTGGGAAGTTACAAAGAATGGCTATACTGCTTCCACTCCCGGTTAGCCTAATCCACCTAACTTTACTAAAGATGAGGAAAATGATTGCAAAGTAAGAGAAGCACTTTTGTGCGCATTAACAGATCAACAAATCATGGGATTATTAGATAGATCAACTGCTAAAGCTATTTGGGATCATCTGGAAATACTGAATGAAGGAGATTCCACAGTCAAAATTGCAAAACTTGAAAGCTTCCGGGTCAAGTATGAAAATCTAAAAATGGAAGAAGATGAAAGGATTTCTGCTTTTATGGAAAGAGTTAATGAAATTGTTTTGGGTATTAAATGTTGTGGAGGAACCTTAAGTGAGGATGAAATTGTTTCAAAAGTTTTAAGAGGATTACCACCGGTATATAAAATAAAGGTTAGTGTTATAAATGAATTAAGAACAATGCCTAATACATCAGTAACTAGAGATACATTGATTGGAAAACTTTCAGCTTTTGAAATTGAGGAATTTGGTCCTGTTGCTACTATAAAGACAGATTTAGCCTTTAAAGCATCAACATTGTCTACATCATCATTTGACAAATCTGATTGGAAAGCATTTTATGCAAGAGAACTTGAAGAAAGCGGGAAATAAAATGAAGAACTTGAAGAACTCGAAGCACTATTTGCAAGGAAAATGCCTAAAGGTCTAGTTGGAAGTAAATATGAAGGTAAAGCACCCTTTAAATGTTTCAACTGTAATAAGATTGGTCATATGGCCTCAAGATGCTCTGATAGACATGCTAGACTAAGAGAAGAAGCTAGAAGGACATACAAGCCTAACCCCGAATATCAGAGATACAGATTTAAGAATAATAAAGACAAATCTTGTTATCTTGCTGATGAAGGAGTGACTGATGATTCTGATGAGGATCCGGCAAACAATGGATGGGTTTTTGTTGCTATAACAGAAGATCAACTGGCACCTACTGCTCAGCTAGTAGAATAGGCCTTGGTAGCTAAAATTGAAGTAAAGGATGAGTGGATCATTGATTCAGAATGCTCACATCATATGATAGGAGATAAAGGTAAATTCTTGAACTTTCAAGAATACAATGGAGGCTTAGTGAGATTTGGAGATGACAAAGCTTGTTTGATCAAAGGTAAGGGTACAATATCTCTTGATGGTAAGCATAATACTAACAATGTTTACTATGTTGAAGGTTTAAAGCATAATCTTTTGAGTGTTGGTCAATTAGTTGAGAAAGGATTTCAGTTACAATTCAAAAATGGAAAATGCAAAATCATGAATAGAACTGGTTTGGAAATTACAACTAGTAATCAGACTAGAGGTAATATCTTTCATTTGAATAACAATGAAAATACATCCTTGATTACACATATTGATGAAAGTTGGCTATGGCATAAGAGACTCGATCATGTAAACTTTGATTGCATGGTGAAAATCAATACTACTAAGACAGTTAGAGATTTACCTAAACTTGTCAAACCGCACAATACAATATGTAAGGAATGTCAATTTGGAAAACAAGTTAGAGCTAGTTTCAAAAGTATTCCAAAAAAATCCAATAATGCTCTTGATTTAATTCATACTGATTTATGTGGTCCAGCTAGAACTAAAAGCTTACAAGGTGATAGATATTTCATGCTAATCATTGATGACTATTCTAGAATGTGTTGGGTTACTTTTCTCAGAGAAAAATCAGAAGCACTTGGAAAGTTCAAACTATTCAAAGCTATGGTAGAAAATGAAACCAGTAAGAAAATCAAATGTATAAGATCAGATCAAGGAGGAGAATTTACATCTAAGGAATTTAATGCATTCTGTGAAGTAAATGGAATCAGAAGACAACTATCAGCACCTTGGACACAACAGCAGAATGGAGTTGTTGAAAGGAAAAATAGAACAATCTTGGATGCAGCTAGAAGTATGTTATCAAAAACAAACCTACCACATGTATATTGGAGAGAGGTAGTAAGTACAGTGGTCTATACTTTCAACAAAGTTCACATCAAAGGTGAAACCGGTGAGACCCCTCATGAACTATGGTTTGGTATTACTCCTACTCTTAAATATTTCAAAATATTTGGAAGTAAATGCTATATTAGAAGAGATGAGTACATTGAGAAATTTGATCCTAGAAGTGATGAAGGAATATTTCTTGGTTATTCATCTAAGAGTAAAGCATATAGATGTTTTAAAAAAAGATTGCAGACAATTGTTGAAAGTACAAATGTGAAGATTGATGAACAATTCAAAGGAACTTCAAGGTATATAGATTCTGAACCAGCAACAGAAATTCTAACAAATGAACCTACACTGAACCCATCGGTACAAAATGAAGATCCAATTACACCAGTATCATCTAAAAATTCCACTATGACTGAGGAACAAAAGCAAACAAAGACACCCCGGTATGTAAGATTGAATCATTTTGAAGATCAAATAATTGAAAACAAGTATAAAGGAGTTATGACAAGAGGAAGATTGGCAAATGAAGAGGTATGTCTTATTTCTCAAATTGAACCTTCATCAGTTAATGAGTCATGTGAAGATAAATATTGGACTAAAGCTATGGAAGAAGAATTAGAACAAATTGAGAAGAATAACACTTGGACATTAGTTCCCCGGCCTAAAGATAAAAATGTAATTGGAACCAAATGGGTATTCAGAAACAAACTTAATGAAGATGGTAAGGTTATCAAAAATAAGGCAAGGCTAGTGTGTAAAGGATATTCTCAAAAAGAAGGAATTGATTATAATGAAACTTTTGCACCAGTAGCTAGAATTGAGGTAGTTAGATTATTTTTGGCTTTTGCAGCACATAAGAACTACAAAGTATATCAAATGGATATTAAATGTGCCTTTTTGAATGGAGATCTTGAAGAAGAAGTTTACATTGAACAACTTGATGGATTTTCTTTGGCAGAAAACAAAGATATGGTTTGCAGGTTAAGGAAAGCTTTGTAGGGGTTGAAGCAAGCTCCAAGAGCTTGGTATGCAAGATTGGATAAGTATCTTTTGAAAATTAGTTTTTCTAAAGGTAATGCAAACAACAATTTATATTATAAAGTGACTAATGATGCATCTTGGCTATAGAAGTTTTTGTTAATGATATAATCTTTGGAGGAGAAGATGGATTATGTAAAGAATTTTCTATTGAAATGCAGCACAAATTTGAAATGTCTATGATTGGAGAAATAAAATTCTTTTTAGGATTGCAGATTTCACTGACTGATAAAGGTATATTTTTGAGTCAATCCAAGTACTTAAAAGAGTTACTAAAGAAATTTGGGATGGAGAACTCTAAACCGGTAAGCACACCTATGACTACAAATGACAAATTATCACTAAGGGATGAATCTACACTTGTTAATCCGACTAGGTACAAATCTATGATAGGAGGTTTACTGTATTTGACACAAACTAGACCTAATATTATGAATGCAGTATGTATTGTTTCAAGATTTCAGAGTAATCCTAGAGAAAATCATGAATCAATAGTAAAAAGGATTTTCCGGTACTTACAAGGCACTATAAATCTTGGATTATGGTATCCTAGAGATGAAAACTTTGAATTATGTCCATACACCTATGCAAATTGGGTAGGAGATGTGGATTATAGAAAAAACACCACCAGCGGAGCATTCTTTCTTGGAAGCAAACTAGTTTCTTGGTTGAGTAAGAAACAAAGTTGTACATCTTTATCAATAGCAGAATTAGAATATGTTGCAACAGCAACTAACTATACGCAGGTACTATGGCTTAAGCAAATGTTGAAGGACATAAAGGTAAAATGCAAGGAACCTATTACTATCTATTGTGATAATACTACAGCAATTGATATATCTAAGAATCCGGTATTACATTCTAAAACCAAACATGTTTCTACCAAACTAAATTTTCTAAGGGAACATGTTGAAGCAAAAGAGATAAAACTAGTTTATGTGAATACTAAAGAGTAGATTGCAGATATTTTCACTAAACCTCTTCCTAAGGAGACTTTTTAATATCTCAGAGATCAGCTTGGGGTCATACCCTCACCGGTAGAGACTTAGGAAGTTGATGATTGTCATCAACCGGTAGAAATAATAGACAAATCTTTTACTCTGGCTTTGATGAGGAAACTACTTCTCAGGGGGAGTAGTTGGTATACTAAATTGATTGGTATTTTGTATATGAACTTGGATTGGTAATAACTTTGGCATTTGATGTCAAAGGGGGAGAGATTAGTATGGAAAAACACAAGGAAACACATGTTACTCTCAGGGGGAGAGATTGATACTTTGGGAGAGTTTACTTATATTTTGGTAATTGTTGGTTTTTGGCATTTGGCATTTATGTTTTGGCACTTTGATGGTTTTTCCATCTTGTGTTGCCATCAATGCCAAAGGGGGAGATTGTTGGTATTTTGGTATGGTTTTGTCATTGATGTCAACACCTACTAAAACTCTAGTATTTTGGAGAATCAGCAACATTCACCGGCAAGCAAATGACTTATGCACAGCCATCAATATATGGTACACCAGTAGGATATAATAACAACCAGCACTTGGAATAGCATGGAAAACACTTGGTAATGTCGAAGACGTCATTTTGACACCTTGTCTTGGTGATTTGTTTATTGGCATATTCGTATTTGCATATTTGTTGTTATCGGCAAATAGGTCCAGGTTACACACCAGCAGGTTTATCTTTTCCAGAACAGCATGGCACACTATGGAGATGACTTATTATTGTTGTAAATGCATCAAGATGACATGTTGAATTAGTTATTGCATTGGATATTGTATTGTTTGTTAAATGATTTTATTGTAATATCTTGTAGAGCTAACCTACTAAAATTGGTCTTAGGTTATGATATAAATGTAAGATCTTATTTATAAGATCACATGAGGAATGTGAAAAAGGATTGTGTAAAGGTATATGCGAGAATAAGCAGAGCTATACATGCAGACATCATTTGAAGATTGAAGAAGGGTTTTTGTAAAGACAATCAGAACTATACCGGTACTGAATCTAGCATAGAAAGATGCTAACTTAAGCAGTACATTCTTATTGGATTTAACCATCCAATTGTAGTCATTGTGACTCCTATTTTGTGTTGGAGCAGTGAGTTGTAGGCGCTTGGTCTTTCTGCATGTGCAGACCCCATTTGTATACACTTACTATCTACAATAGTATCATCTAATTGTGGGTAAGGTTTCCCACCGTGGTTTTACCCCTTACAGGGTTTCCACGTACAAATATTGGTGTTATGTGTTGTGGATGACTTTGTCTTTTTGTTTCATACATTAATATCTACCAGTATTGCATATTATCTGATAAAACTATCCACCGGTATAAAATATTGTTTCACCGGTATTAAGCAGAAAGTTGATTAAGTTGTTTTTGGTTTGAATTTATTTGACAACCGATTCACCCCCCCCCCCCCCCCCTCTTAGTTGTCTGTGGGACCTAACAATTATGGCATTGAATTTACAGCTGGGGATTTGGCATTACACTTGCCAATTTGCATTTGTTGAATGGAGTTTCAAAAGTCTCCCAACTCCACTCCATGCAGCCCCTTGCATTTGCCTAGAGGATCTGGAGAGTTTCTGACTAGCACTTTGCCTACCAATTGCATTTTCTTTGAAGTTTTTGAGGGCTTCTATCATGCCATAATGGAATTTTCTTGAATTTTTTAATGCCTACTCCACATCGTGGGAAGGTTGGGCTCTAAGGCTATTGATTGCATTTGTTAAAGTTTAATTGGCCTCTAAACTGCCACGCCATTCAGGGAAGATCAAAGAAAAGATGTGGAGTTTGGCATTACACCTGACCAATGCACTTGCTTGTTTTCAAAAGACTCCATGTTCTTGCTCAATGAATCCATTAACCATTGCTGACTTTGCTTTCATAATAGTCATCATTATCTTTCGACTGGAACATGCAAGAGGATTGCCACTGTCATGATTTTGTTCCTCTGATTTTGGTCTTACCCTATGTTCATTATGCTGCTTGCCTGTGAAATCTCTCATCTCCATGCTTTTCCTTTATACTTGAATCATATAACATATGATTTAAAATAACGATTTGAACCTTGAATAAAAAGGCACATGAAGTTACAAGTCAGGTCGGGCCCCAAAGTGGGTTCGACTAAAAAAAATTTTGTTTTCATGCCACTGACCCTTGAAAAGCCTTTAGGCATCTTGAACATGCTTCTGGAGTTGATCGGCATAATTTTCTAATCACTAAACTGTGTTTTGCAACTCACTGGTAACTATGCCACATTTTCGTATTTAAACCCAAATATGCAATTTTAAAACTAGTCAGAACACCTTTCTGGACTTCACAAACTGAAAGGTGTACTATCTAATATATGGGCATTCACTCTGCCAAACCATTTCTCAATATGAATCCAGGGTGAAGAGATATTAATGAACAAAGATGACCATTTGGCTCTGTCAGCACTTGAACCTGATAAAATCAATGTGCAGGGACCTCAAAGTGCACACATTAAAAATATCAAATGGTCTTCGTAGATCCCCAAATCTAGGGCATAGATACTTTGAAGTACAACGATGACCATGGAATGTTTAGTTTGACCAAGAAGCTGACAGGGTGAAAAAAGTGAGCTCATGTAAATGGCCACTTTAATAGATGAAACAATGCAAAGTGCAGAAAACTGAATAAAATGGCTCAAGAAACCATCTCGAAAAATTGATCAAGCAGATTGATAGGAGCTTCAAACTGGAAACATAGCTTGTCTTTCATACTAGCAGTAGCCCAGAATAAACATCCTGACATGACACTCATTGGGACATCTTTTACAATGTGCAAAGTAGGGCTCTGACTATCTGTTGAAACAGGGACTTATGCAAACAATACAAACTGCAAATGGATTAAGCTTACCAAACTGAGAAAATGGATTGATAGGGACTTGAAACTTGGCATGCAGACTCACTTATATGCATACAATTCAATGCACTTTGAATTTCAACATGATGATCAACTGGTCATGAAATGCAAAGCCTCAAAGTAAGCCACTTAATAAAATCTGAATATGTGCATAGAACAACTTTCAGTCCACCCATTGAAATGGGTACTTAATAAACTGATCTAAACTGGAATCTAAAAGTTTTAGAACACTGTATAGGCTAAATGAAAGGTGTAGGACACATTTACCAAGCCTTACCACTTGACAATCAACTGGCTCCATTTTACCCTTCTTCAAACTAGGCCACTCCGGTTGATGAGTCAAGTGCCATTTGAAAGTGCAAAGCAAAATTTTGAAATGCACCTCTCAAAATACTCAAATTTTATGAGTCCCAATAGGCTAAATCTATCTTAATAGTAGCAACAGGACCAAATTCCTCAAGCTCAAATGCTGAAATTTTTCCAACCAAGGTATCTCTAGATATTGATGTATTAGGCATAGTTCTCAACTCATTAATAGCAGTTACTTTCATTTTGTATGTTGGTGGAAAAGCTCTTAAAACTTTAGAAACAATTTCATCTTCACTTAAGGATCCTCCACAACATTGTATCCCTAAAACAATTTCATTAACTCTTTCCATAAGAGCAAAAATTATTTCATCTTCTTCCATTTTCAAATTTTAATACTTGACCCAGAAACATTCTAGTTTTGCAATTTTGACAGTGGTATCTCCTTCATTCAATGTTTGCAATTTATCCCAAATAGCTTTAGCAGTAGATCGGTCTGATAGTCTCATGATTTTCTGATCTGATAATGCACTCAAAAGTGTTTCTCTTGCTTTGCAATCATTCTCTTGATCCTTGCCCAATGTTGGTGGATTAGGTTGATTCTGAGTAGGACCAACAGAGCCATTCTTTATAACTTCCTATATGTCTCTTCCAATGCAATTCAGATGTGTCTCCATTCTTATCTTCCATATACCATAGTTAGTTCCATCAAGTTTCGAACTGTCCTTCCTAAAAATTTTAGTTGCCATAGGATCTCCTCAAGCTATTAGGCTTCTGCAAAAAGAGGACTTAGCTCTGATACCAATTTTTAGGAACTGGAAAGGCAACTAAGAGGGGGGGTTGAATCAGATGTCAATAAATTTCAACCCAATTATAAATCACTTCAACTTATTACTTGATACCGATAAACCAAACTTAATGTCGGTTAACAGATTAATAGTTAATATCAATACTGGTGAAACTTAATGCATGAAACAAAAGGAGAAACAACATCCACAACACATAACACAAATATTTTGACATGGAAACCCTGAAAGGGGAAAAACCACAGTGGGAAACCTTACCCACAATCAGATGATACTATTGCAGATAGTATGTGTATACAAATGGGGTCTGCACATGTAGAAAGGCCAACCGCCTAGAGCACACTGCTCAAATGGGAGTCACAATGACTACAGTAGGATGGTTAAATCCTAGAATAATGTACTACTCAAAATAGCATCCCCAATGTTGGATTGAGTACTGGTTAAGCTCTGACAAACACCTTCAAACCTTCCTTGAACAATCTCTTATGGTCTTCTCATATGATCTTTAATATTCACACATACCATGTTACATTACCATACCATAACCTTACATACCATGTCCATATCTCATCGCAAATGAGATCTTACATATATAAAAAACCTAAGACCAAATGTGTAGGTCGGCTCACTAAGAATAATACAATTAAATCAATTACAAACAAGTCTAGATGGGATGCATCATGTCAGCTCAATACATTTACAACAATATCCAAACAATAAATCATCTCCATAGTGTGTCGTGCTGATATGGAATAGATAACACATACCGGTCCATAACCTAGACCAATCTTTCAGTAAGAGCAAATATGTCATCTCGATTAGACCATTAACCAAAATACCAAAACCAAGTATCCAAACCATGTCTTTGACATAATCAAGTGATCTCTAGATGATAACAAGTCATCCTCAGTGTCGGTGAACCATATAACCTGCTAGTGAACAATATACTGGTGATCGTGCATAAGTCACTGAACATGCCAGTGAACACAATGTGCCAGTTCAACATAACCATAGATCTCCAGAAAGATAAGTGTTGATATCAATGACAAAAGTAATGCAAAACATCCATAATACCAATACTAGAGAAATTCAATGATGCATAGATAACTTTATTAGAATGTATATGTGAAATGAAGGATTGTATCAATAGTGCTAACAAAGTGTACAGGTATTGTCTACAATGGCTAGTTGCTATGGCAAATTTCAAAGAAAAAGTTGAATCTATTGAAGAGGAGTTGAGTTCTATTGGTAAGATGTTTGACTTTCTGAGCGATAAGGATGGTGATCAAAGAAAGAAGATAAATTCCCTACAGTCTAAGTTATTATCTTTGCGAAGGAAAAAGGAAGATTATGTGAGCATTTTCAGAGTTAAGGAGATTGTTGAGGCTAAACTAGAACACTTCTCAGCATTGCTTAATGATGCAATTGAGTGTGAGCAGAATCCATCCATTCCTAACACTTTATCTCATGTTATTGATATGTTGGTCAAATACAGAATCTTGCTTGTAAACATCAAACTAGCTATGCATTCCTAGAAGGCTCTCCTTTCGAACCTTAAGGAGAAATACAAGTAAATCTTTTAGAAGAAAAACAGTTAAGGAATTTCTTTTTTATATACATTTTTGACATTCTTTTTGTTGTTGAATGCATTCTTTCTCTTTTTTTATTAAAGGAACCCTTTGTCCTTGCTTTCAAAGGGGGATAAATGGAGATCTATCTATATATATATATATATATATATATATATATACATATATATATATGTATATATATATATATATATATATATATATATATATATATATGTATATATATATATATGTATATATATATATATATGTATATATATATATATATATATATATATATATATGTATATATATATATATATGTATATATATATATATATATATATATATATATGGGTGATATGAGCAAGGGGAAGTTATATGCAAATATACTTATCAGACATGTTTTTGAGATTGTTCTTTTTGAGATGTTTTGTCATCAATGACAAAGGGGGAGATTGTTAGACTTGTGTGAATATTGTCATTGTTGTCATTGATGTCAAACTTGGTGATCTGGTTGGACCGGATGGAGCGTATTGAGCAGAGTAGTGATAATGAACAAATAATGTATGTAGTAAGCATAGCAGTGATATTGAATAGACATTGAGCAGCTAAGAATCTATGATCTACTAAAGTTATTTCTGGATAACCCCTTGCTCTGAAATCTAGTATTTGCTAGTCATGGTTGAAGTTGTATCAGTTGTAGTGCTATCTGCATGTTTGTATTGCATAATGATGTATGAATCTATGCTCCAGAATATGTGACATTGGTATCTTGAAGATGGAATTTGTTATGCTTGGAATTAGTTCTTATGGGTTAATATCTATGGGTTTAGTAGACCCTTGTTTTGTTATGGTAATTGAAGCTTGTGTTCCAGTAATTAAAGTGTGTAAAAGATCAGCAAAGGTTGACTTGGTTAGTCTATTTTTGGTCAAGGCTTAATTGGGCAACATGTTGATCCGAGAAATGTATTATTGTGTAAATAATTTATGTTTGGTCGACATATTTTCTTATTGTATGTGCTTATCAATATATATAAAGAAGACATATGTATGTGGATGTATGGAAAAGGTAATGCAGTGAGTGTGACATGTGAACAGAAGTGTGTGAGAGACAGAGTAGTGATATGCAAAGGTGTGCAAAAGAGAGATAGATAACAATGTATATGTGATTAGTAGAAAAAGTGTGTGAGAGTGAAGGTGTATGTGGAAAGGTATGAGTGCAGTTTTGTAGTAATCCTTTACTGGATCTACTACAAACAACTGAATTGATAGAGTGCAAATAGTGTTGTTGTCATCCCTTACTAGATCTGTTGTAGGCAGTTGAGGACAGGTTGGAGAGATCCCTTACCAGATCACCTGTGAGTTGTTGTGTTGTTATCTGATCTTATCTTGGAACTGACCTCATGCATGTGGAGATGCAATTTTCCTCAGTTCACTTATTTCTATTGCAGTGAGCATTCCAACAATGAGTCATTTTTATAATTAGGGAGTGTGGCACCCTCTTTGTAAACACCATATAACTAGCTATATTATCTTGAGATTTAACCCTCTTTGTGATCTTTCCCATTTGGGTCTTTCACGTATAAAAATTTGATGTTCATTTGTGGTTATGTTGTTTATTTATTTTGCATTACTAATCTCATATGTTAATGAGATTAATTGCTAAGGTTAAATTAGCAATAAAAGTTTTATTGTTGTGAGAATACTGATTCACCCCCCCCCCCCTCAGTGTTTTGGTCCATTCAACCATTCAACACAATTTGTCAAATAAAAGTTGAATGAGTGGAATAGGGTTAGCTTCAAGAATAGTTTGTAGAAAAATTAAGAGTGGAAGCCTGTTTGGAGTTGCTACATAGAAAAATCATTGAGATGGGAATGTCGACCACAAACTATGAAGTAGAGAGATCCCTTCATGAGAAGTATTCAAAAAATTTATCTTGGGAGGAAGAATTTTGGAAACAAAAATCTCGAGAAGGTTAGATAAAATAAGGAGACATAAATACAAAATATTTTCATAATGTTGTGAAAGATAAAATATCAAAGAATCGAATCACCATGATAATAAGAAAGAATGGGAGAACCCTCTCTATAATAGAGGATATTAATCAAGAGGGTTTCACTTTCTACAAGGAGCTTTTGTCAAATGCTTAACCTAGGAATAGTAATCTTGATTTTGAACTACTTGCAGTAATCCCATTGCTCATCAATGATCAACAAAATGAGGTATTAGTTCAACCGATTTTTATAGAAGAGGTCAAAAAGGATGTATTCTCAATGGAAGGAGACAAAGTTCTTGGGCCAGATGGCTTTCCTACTCATTTATATCAAAAAATTTGGAATATCATATCCAAAGATTTATGGAGGGTGGTAGAAAAATCTAGAAAGGAACATTATTGATGAGCCTATTGTATGCTCAGAAATGTGGAATCCACAAAATAAAATCAAACAACATCAAACACACACATGAAACATTATGTTAGAGTTAGAAATAAAAATAGAAACTAAA
This sequence comes from Cryptomeria japonica, assembly GCF_030272615.1. Taxonomy (NCBI): domain Eukaryota; kingdom Viridiplantae; phylum Streptophyta; class Pinopsida; order Cupressales; family Cupressaceae; genus Cryptomeria; species Cryptomeria japonica. Next base: position 273,265,997 of record NC_081410.1, on the reverse strand, counting down.
TTAAGTTAGATTCAATATCAAGCACCCCAAGCACGTCTCATATTTCTCTATCTCCAAGGATCTTCAAGATTCAAGGTGGCTCTCACCTAGAAGAGCACTTGATCTTTTCGATGTCAACCTAAAGAACGATATTGAAGGATATGTCGAGATCAAAATGAATGCAACTAAGATCCTAGCTAGACGATCAAATGATATGAAAAGATGAAATTCAAGATGGAATGCAAGATATGAGACTAAGATTGATTCCAAATTGAAAGCTTAGATGTGATAATTAAACTAACATAGAGATTTCTATGAAATTTATAGACAATGGCTATGAATTAAGATAGCATGAAAATGGGATTAGCATGATACTATCAACATGATGAAAACTAAACTAGTATGCAACTAAGATGATCTAAGTGCTTGAACATGACAAATTGAGCTCCTTGATAACCTGAAAAATGAATATAAGTATGATGCACAAGATTATGGATCCTAAGATTTAAGAAATGGGCTCTATTTATAGAGAAAATAGAAAAATAGATGGCCAAGATTGAGCAATCTTAACAAGGGCTAGGATTGAAAATTTTCAATCCATGAAGGGGATTCAATCCAATCCCAAGTTGAAAAATGTCACCTTGAGATGGCTTCAGAGGATGCTAAGCAAGAATTAGATGCTAAGTAAGCATTAGGGATAACCTCAAGGGATGACATGATTGGATAATGCTATTATCCAAGGGAGCATGCCATTGTCCAAGAGGTAAAATCTTGTGCAAACTTGAAGGATGGCCAAAGGGACAACCATTATGGGCAAGGGTGATGTCTTTTAACAGGCATCAAATGCCTTTGAAGACTTTGGAGGTTAACTTGTTGGAAGGTAGATAAACTTCAAGGATTTTGCAAGAGCCTTACAATTTTGGAAGACTCAACAAGTTGACTTGTTGAAGAAGGTAAAGTCTTCAACATATTTTCAAGACTTTCCCAAAATTTGGAGAAGTGATTCCCCCAAATTTAGGGATGTGACATGATTAGAGGAATTAGTCTAGTTAATGAGGAATTAGAGGGGTTCTAGAATAATATTAGCATGCTAATGGAAAATGTAGGAGAATGTAAGTGGAGGGAAATAGGCATTTTTAGATAAAATAAAAGATTTATTTTAGCCAAAAGGGGTGCAACTTGCATTTGTAGGATTTCACAAGTGGGAGGGACTATTCACAAATAAATAATGATTTATTTAAACGTAAAGGGAAAAGGGGGGTTTTAATTAAATAAATAAGATTTATTCAATTAAATGGCTAAAGGGTACTTAATCAAACCTTAGTTTAATTAATAAGTTAGGCTAGAAGAAAAGGATTTTAATCAAATATTTAATTTGGTTAATAGGTTGATTAGAAGAATGGGGATATTAATTAAACCTTAGTCTAATTAATGGATGAATAAATGATCATTAAATGAATAAAATTCATTTAATTAGTTGTGCAAGTTTTAAGTGTCTACATTTTGCCCCTCTTTGAAGCGACGTGTGACCACATGTTGATTCAAAGAAAAACACTCGATATGTCACCAAAATTCTTTATTTGTCGTCAAAAATTTTGATATGAAGCCCTAGATATGAAGAATTGATTTGATATGAAAATTCAATACAAAGCTGGTGTCGATATGAGACTGATATGAAATTGATATGGATATTCAATATGATAATGCCCCCTCAGGAGACCCTTCATGCACTAAAGGCATGAATGATCTCTCGAAAGAAGAAGAATGTTATTTGAAAGATAGAAGAGTGGATAGTTGATGACATGCATGGGTTTGATAAGATTTATTAGATTGACTAGATTGATAAGATTGATCAGATTGATAAAAATGAGATCAAGTCTGGTTTCAGGAATGACACCTCCTGTATAAGACAAAGATGATCAAAATGTCTTGTTTCAAGAATGATATATCTTGTATAAGACTTGATCAAAACGTCTGGTTTCAAGAAAGATACATCCTGTATAAGACATGATAGAATGGATCAAATGAAATGGATTGATAAAATTGATAAGATTGTGTAGACACCTAAAATTGTCCAGTCTAATTAAATAAATATTTTATTTATTTAATTATCTAAGCCTAATTCTTCTATTTATTTAATTAATTCATTTATCCTCTTCTAGCCTTATTTCTTATTTAAATAAATACATTTATTTATTTAAATTATCCTTTTCCTAAATTAAATAAATATTTTATTTATTTAATTTGATCCCACTTCTTCTATTAATTAAATAAATCTTTGTTTATTTAATTAATTCATTAACCTTTTCTACCTATGACACGTGTCATTCATCTCTTAATTCATACACTACCTACCCTCTTATTATTTTCTTATTTTCTTTACCTACCCTCTAATCATAGCCGACCTCTTTTACACCTCTCAATCTTATCCCTCCATTTCATATAGTGTCTTCTATATAAGGAGATGCTTCCTTCATTATCAAACCCTCACTCACTATGCATTCAGCCCCGACTACGCTTTCGAACTTGCATATGCAATCAAGCCTACTTGCAACCACACTTCCATTCTTTGTTGAGCTCTTGTGCACATAAAATCTGAGAGCAAATATATCAAGCAAGATCAATGGAGATTCAAACCCTATTGGACATGTGATGGTATAATCTTTGTGATTTCATTTTATTTGCATTGTCTTAGGTAATCTTCATATGTTATGGTGGATCTTTGTTGTTGTTAGGCTAGGGTTTTGTGGTTGAATCTATTTAGTCTTTCAATATTGTTGTTTCCATTTTCACCATATACATTTTGGCATGCCCCATGGGACATGGATTTTTGTTAGATCTATATTTTCTGCAGATAATGCTAACCCTATATTGTTGTTTTGTAAAACAATTTGGAAAATAACCTTGTGCAGCTAGGGTTTTGGACACAAAATCAAGATCTTGGAGATATTTGATCTGATCTCACAAATGACTTGGAATTTTTGCACAAAATTTTGTTTGCAAGTTGAAGACAGTATCAAGAGCTCTCAATCCAAAATTCAGAATTTTTGGAGCACATTTTCATTTTCTATGAATTTTTTATGATTTTTCATAAAAAATTAATTTTGAGAGAAAGTGAGAGAATTTTTTGGATTTTCTTACATGTTTTGAAATATCTCATAATTATACACAAGATCTGTTCTTTGTAATTTTAATTTGGATGCAAAATATTTCCTAAAAAATCAAATCTTTAAGAGTTAGAGTTTTTCATTATTTTGATTAGATCTCACAAACGGCTTCAAATTTTGGCATAATTTTGCAGGTCAGGAAAACTATCAGTAGAGTTCAGTAAAAATTTCAGATCTTTTGGATCAAATTTTCATTTTATATGAATTTTTTATGATTTTTCATAAAAAATTATTTTTGAGAACAAATTAGCGAATTTTTTGGATTTGCTTACATTTTTGGAAAGCTCTGAAAATTATACATAGGATCTAGTATTTGTGATTTTAAATTTGATGCAAAATCATTCCTCAAAAATTAGATCTTTGAAAATTAGGGTTTTGCATTATTTTACTCATATCGCACAAACTGCTTGGATTTGTTGCAAAAAAAAATTTCTGCAGGTTTGGAAGATTATCAGGACTCTCGAGTAAAAATTTCATATTTTTTGGATCGATTTTGCATTTTATATGAATTTTTTATGATGTTTCATAAAAAATTATTTTTGGAGCAAATTAGCAAATTTTTTGGATTTTCTTACATTTTTGGAAATCTCTTGAAATTTTACAGGTGGCCTTTTTTTTATGTTGAATCAAATCTTTGAATTGGTCAACAAAATGCATTGTTGAAGGCCCCTATTTCACAAAGTCTTTTGGATCTAAAATTTACCTAACTTGTGTGCTTGCAGGAAGGGGTGATCATTTCAAACAATCCAAACTACTAGTAGATATTTGCTATAGGACCTTGGCAAGGGTTTTTGATCTTTCATTGTGTGCCTTGTTTTCATAGATTAGCAAACACTTCAATTGGTGCACTAAAATTGAACCATTGTCTTTTGTGTCTTGAGCAATAGGCTCTTTTTGTTTAATCCTTAGAGGGTCTGTCTCCCTGTGTGGTCATTAGGACTACTAGTGAGGAGAGAATGACCCAAGTGGTATCAAAAGAAAAGCCATCTTCTTCTGAACCACTATAAACAACTGTATTCATGGTGAAAACTATGGATAATGTGTGCCGATTAGTTCATGCCGACACTATGTCTCCCCATAAACTCGTTTGATCAAATTTATTTGATCATTTGTAGGGCGTAACCCCTACCAGCTGGGAGCCTTCTATATTTATAGAGCTGAAAGTGCCACATGTATGGCCACACGAGAGGATGCCCTTACTAGCACCTTTTTGTTTTAGAATCCAAAATTCTTCTAGTTTCTGGGGCAGGAGGTCAGACCTCTGGTAGCGGCCCACACACATACGGTTCTTAGTAGAGATACAAAGTTCACCATGAGGAGTTTTCATGGGGACTAATGCTTGGCTGCCCCGAGAAGAGAGTGTCGAGGGTGGAGCCAGTGGGGTCAAGCATCTAAGTAGCCACTCTGAATAGTGTAACCTCGGGGGAAACTCCATGTGGGATCAACAACTATTGTCTTGGCCAGCCATAAGAATTGTGCTTGACTTATTTTGAACAATCAAACATTCAAGACCAAACAGTAAAACATTGTGTATTTGGTGTCTTCAAGTGTATGCAAAACATTTTTACATCAAACAACACACTTTTCCTTGAGTCATTTTGAGTCTAAACACTTGCAAACATTGAGTCCTCATCAACATTGTGTCCTCTTGTCATGAAAAACAGTCAAAAATTCAGATTTGGTCACAACAAGTCACTTCACAGATTGGAAAAATTTATAGTCCAACAAACAAGAGCAATCAGTTTCAAAATTCTTGAGCTTCCTAAGCTATATCTTCAGGTTTTCATCTAGAATTCAACCTATCTTTGGGTCTCATAGAGTCCATCATTGCTTTACACCTTACATTACATTCACATTTGTCTAAACTTGAGTCAAAAGGTCACTTGCTTGTCCTCATCATACTTTGTCAACACACTACATACAACAACATTTTGCTAAGTGGTCCCTCATCAAGGTCTATCACCTTTGGGTCTCATTTGGTCTTACTTAGAGTCAAGGTCAACTTACCTCATTAAGAGAAACTATCCTCTCTTTGGAAGTCACACCTACTCTACTACATACATACTTGGTCTTACACTTTGGACATTGCAAGTACACCTCAGATTCATTTACATTTCATCCAACTCTTAGTCTTCCATACTCTTTCCATTTTCATCTAGTCTCACACATCTTGGTCAAGACCTAGTTCATGGTTGAAACCCATTCCCAAAAATCTAAGAGAGAAACTAAAGAGGCTCAAGTGTCCGCAAACATGAGTGCCTATGAGTATGACAATGATATCTTCTTCAATTCTAATCATACTACATTACCTGACATGGATGCCTATAGAAACATTCCAAATGTTGAGCACATGGACACCACAAACAACAATGATACACACAATGACAATATGGACAACTTTTCCATACATTCAGCAGAAGTGGAAGACTTCATTATGGATCCTCATTTTAATCGATTGGTTGAGGAAATAATGAGGAGAGATAGACAATATTTCTTACAAATGATGGCACAAAGTGGAGCCAAGATACCTCATGATTTTGACATGTCTCAAATAATGGAAAAGGAGGCCTAATAGTGGAGGCAATAGCGGACCACATATGGTGCCTAAATCACCATCATCTTTGTTTCAAAAACTAGAGGTCCCATACACACATGGTCAAGCATATGATACTCACCTTCGCAGACCATTATGGAAGTCTTATCCAGAAAAATATGCTCAATCACATGCTAATGCTAAAGACCTACCACCAAAGCAATTGGATATCCAAAGGCATGCTCAAAATTTGGACACAAGGAAACCCCGCGTCAAATTTGGGGGCAACACATTTGAACATGACATGCATGTAGAGTATGGTATACATGGACAAAGTAGATATTCCATTCCTCACCATGACTCTATACCAAGTGGTCCATATACATAGCATCATTATAGACCTCCTCCATATGAACATGTGTATGACCAATATCATCCATATATGCAACATGCTCCTCCTCCAATTGGTGCCTCAAGCATGGGATATGGTCCAAGAAGTCGGTCTCCACCGAAGAACAATTTGGAGCAACAAATCAAGGACTTACAAAAGAAAATGGAGGACATAAATACATCGAAGCCAACTTACACAATGAGAGACATATGTCCTTATCCATTTGACAAGAGCATTCCAATGCCTCCTTTTCCTACACACTTTGTGACACCTAAGTTTGATAAGTATAGAGGAAAAGGGGATCCTAAGGCACACATAAGACAATTTTTCACATCTTGCATTGAGGTAGCTTTAGAAGAGACATATTTGATGAGATTATTCCCACAAAGCCTAGGTGATCAAGCTATGGAATGGTTCTCCAAACTTCCACCTGGAATTAAGTCATGGGGTGACTTAGTAGAGGCATTTATCCAACATTTCTCATACAACATAGAGACAGACATATCAGTCACTACTTTGTGCAACACCAAGCAAAAGGATGGAGAATCTTTTTCATCATTTTTACAAAGATGGAGGAATCTAGCCAACAGATGCTCTTGGGAAATTCCACAAAAACAAATGGTAGAGATGTTCACCCAGAATGTTAACAAAGATATTGGTTATGACCTAAGGAAAGCTTGTTTGTCCACCTTCAAGGACATCATTGAAAAATGTTTAGCAACAAAGAAGGTCCTAATTGAACAAGGAGTCATCAAAATATTCAAAGAAAACAAAGATGACTTTAAAGGAAAAGACAAGCCAAGATTTTGGAATAAAAACAAGAACACTGTCAACGATGGTGTTGTTGATGCCAATACGGTACGACCAAAAATCATTTTTTCTGGATCAAATTCTACAAACAATCAAGTGAATACTCAAACAACTTCAAAGTCACGAAGGAAGTACACCCCATTGGGAGAACCACTTGAGTCGGTTTTCAAAAAGCTAGTGGCAAACAAGATAATAACAATTCCAAATCTACCTCCATATGAGCCAAAGGTCAAACCAAATTGGTGGAATGATGATGAGTATTGTGAATTTCATAAAAGCAAGGGACATAAAATAGGAAATTGCCATCGACTAAAGAACATCATACAAGATCTCATTGATAGAGGTGACATTGAGATTGAAAGACATTCCTCCAATCAAGAACATGAGATGTTTAAGGAACCATTCCCAAAGCATGACAAGGGAAAAGCTAAAGCCACAGATGACCAAACGAACTATACAAGAGTATCTTATAACTATGATTCAACTATCAATCACATTTCAATGGACAACTATGTCTCTACCATTATCATCAAGGACAAAACACCTGAGAATTCTACCCAAAGACCCAAGATTGTCCTAAAAGGCATTGGATCTTCTTCCGAACCTACCTCTGAATGTAATGTTACTACTTGTCGAGGTAAATTCACCTTGCCAGGTGCTCCAGCTAAAAACACTGCTTCCTCATCAACCAAACCTGAGTATGACATTGTAGAACTGTTAGGGAAGACACCCACACTCATTTCAATCCTTGAGCTCCTACACATATCCCTTGCACATAAAGCCATTCTTGATAAAATCTTGAGAGAAACTGATGTTCCTACTGATCTAAACATGGACCAGTTTCAAGCCATGAGGGGATACCTTTCCATTCCACACTCCCTTACATTCATAGAAGCCAATGATGCCTCTGTAAGTCAGCCACATAATGCACCTTTACACATTGAAGCCTTCATACACAAACATCGAATAAAATGAGTCTTGATAGATGGAGGAGAAGGTCTGAAAATTTGTACTTTCAACACAATAAAACAATTGGGATATTCTGATAAAGTTGTGAATTCTACAAAAAAAATTACCATCAAAGCATATGATGATGAAGAGCGTTCATCCAAAGGAACAGTCACCTTGCCTCTCAGAGTTGGACCAATTACTAAGGATGTGATTTGTCAAGTCCTAGACCTTGATCTCACATACAACATATTGCTAGGACATCCTTGGATTCATGAGATGAGCGCAGTCCCATCTACATATCATTGATGCATCAAGTTTCCACACAATGGAGTTGAAGTGACTGTCAAATCTGATCCAAATCCATTCATATATTGCAACAATATGTGACATAGATCAGAAATAACAATCCTAGTCAATCAAGAAGCTATTCCTTCATCAGCATATGTGGATCCAGAAGCATTGAAAGCTTCTACATCAAAACAAACAGAGCTCAAAGAAAAGTTCAAGTTTAAAGGCATGGGATGTGGTGAGTATATCTTTCATGTTGATAAACTCCCACTATCTCCTAAGGTATTCAATCAATAAGAACAACCTACAAACAACTTGCAATACCAAGGAATTGGGTGTGAACCACCTAGTGTTGTGGCTACTAAGTATGAATGCAAATCTCCGCCAGTGGTGCAAGCATCTCTTGATATCAATAGTCCTAAGAGTGGTTCCAACAAAGAATCTATTGAGCATATTGCCAACCCTCTTGAGAACTCACATATCTTTACCATTTCGTCCACTCATTCCATTTCCACTCCACTTCTAGACTTGGATCAACAAGAATTACAAAAGCCCTTACTTATTGGGGATCAAAAATCAAGCTTTGAAAAGAAAAATCTACAAGTCAAAAATAAAGGAAAGTCCTTTAGTCCAAATCAAAATCAAAAGCTACTGGACTCTGCAAAAATCAAAGTCAAGGATAAAAATCCTATGAAGCAAAAAGAGCAAGAGATGATCTCCCCTAATACAAAAATAACTGGGGGAAAAATTTATACAATTTTAAGTCAAAAAACATACTTGTTGATCCTAAGTCTACATCATGCTATCCTACTTTCACTTCTTTTCACAATCATAAGCCTTCATCACTCATCCATTTGTTCTACACATCCTTTCCCTTCTGGCGATACATCATGGACCTTTAATGGAGCTTCCTTGAAGGACTTTGTTATCAGGGATGTCCAAAATTCTTTAGGTGAAACGCATATGGGACTGTGTAGTCCACACACTAGTAATTCTATCTCAGTTCCTTCATCAAGGAAGACAGTCACTCAAGATACACATCATTCAGTCAAGGAACATCGCAACTACAATCATAAAGTCAAGCCTCACACATTTGAGGTGGGTGACTTAGTTCTTAGAGAAAATCCTAAAAATCAGCAAGACAAAGAGAAGAAGGGAAAGTTCGAACCAAATTGTCTTGGTCCTTACATCATCACAACAGCATATGGATCTGGTGCATATCAGCTCTCAACCACAGAGGGCGAACCTTTGGAGGATCCTATCAACAACATGCACCTTCACAGGTTTTACACATAGCTCTTCAGAGTATCCTAATTCAAAAATACAAAAAAAAATCATAAAACAAACAAAAAAAATCATTACTTGGTGAAAACCTGGCAAATAGGCACCTCGTGACACAAAAAAAAACAATTTGAAAAAAATTGAAAAATAGAAAAACATTTTGTCCAATGGTGAAAACCACTTCGGTGGTGCCCTGGGCAAGTACCATGGTGAAAACTGGGTCACCAACGCCATGCGTAGAGACATTGCTCCTCCCTCCTTCAAGATTCACTTTCATCCATTCACTTTGCACACACTCACAACCTATTCATCCATATTAAATTTACCCATTCCCATCATGGCTTGTTATTGATCTACCTAAGATTGGTTAGCCATTCATAATAATCCTTCCTTTTCACCCCTTTCCATCCATAATAAATCAGCTCCTATCTATGGCTAAGGCAAATCCTACATCTAGTGATGGGTGTGGAACTAAGAGCATCACATGTTATGAGGAGTACAATTTCTTCCAGTTTTCTTCAATCTATCCGCACACAATCCACAATAAAGCAACATTTGCATCACCAATCCACAATAAAGTTCCATCTTCTCTGCAATAAAGTATTAGTTGCATGGATTCAGTCAGTTTTAGATAAGACACAACAGCAATGGGCTTCAACAAATCAAATCTTTCAACAGACTCAGACAACATTATGGTTTAGTGCTATCTATCCTTTTGTGAAAGTAAACATTGTGACCACAATCAAATAGACTTATACAAGTGACAAGAGACACTAAACTTGAGGACTACAGTGGATGTTGGTGTCGAATCTTGGTGTTATTTTGATTTTATCTTTTGGTGACATGTCTTTTAGCTTTTCCAGGATGTCTTTGATTGGAGATTCTATCTCCAAGATGTCTTTGACTAGAAAGGCGAGGATGGGGTATCGTCACCTATTTTTCTTTGCTATTTGTTGATTGTCTCTTAGTAATGCTATGACTTGTCCAAGGATATGAGGACACTAAGAGTCTAGTGTGAACTGGGGCATTCCTTGTTTGTGACTGTCTTATCTCCATGCAAACAAGTACAATGACTTTTTGGGTCGAACATATGCCTTGATTGTCATAACCTACTTGCCATAATAAAGCTCAATGATGATAACGCACAAGAAGCTCTTTCAGTTTCATATCTTCTATCTTCCATCCCCATTTCTTGATTGACTTCCATCATCCTTCTTGAGTCCATGTAGCCTGCTATCATATGACTGAGTATAATGACACACCAAAAACATTTACATTTCATGTAGTTGCACCTGCATTACCACATATTAAGCATTTCATACATACATATAGCTATCACAATTGCATCACATCCTGCACACAACACATATTAGCACATTTTACATCCTTATCATATTCATCTGCATTTCATACATCCACATAATGCATAACATTTCAAAACAAAAAAGAACAAAAATATTGCATTTCATTATATACATATTTGCATCCATATCATAACCATCACAGAAACATGCATCATGAAACATCTCATCACATAGGTATGCATGCATATAGCTGCTGCAAAGATGAATCATCTCATATATATAATCATAAGTGTCATGATACAATGATGTCAAAATCATATGGCTACAATCACCCGAAGGTTTCTACATCATCATAAAAAAATGGTACAAAATTGATACATAGGGAGCCCTCTACGGCTATGATGAACTCCCTCCCTCGGAGATGGCTGGCCTCGATGGAGTCTGAGCCCTAGAAGGACCCACCCCAAGATCATCCCTCATGGCCCCTGTGTCCTCTACAGCCACCCCTCGCATCGCCCTATGTGGACAAAGGAACCCACTGATCACTCCTACTAGCACTGCCGCTAGCGCTAATCCTGTCTATGTCATCGTGTCCCAAGCCACGTGTCTAGCCCTCATCTCTAGTCCTGGATTTTGGAACACTCATCTTAGTGCATCCCTATCTCCATCTCGATCATAGGGTATCAACTTCCCATCGATCGGTATCCTCAAAATCCTATACACATCCTCTAAGGTGATTTTCATCTCACCCATCGGCAAATGAAAACTACAAGTCTCTGAGTGCCATCTCTCAGCTAATGAAGTCAGCAATCCCATGTTCACCCAAATTTAAACACATACATAATGTATTGCAAGCCCATGGCCTCAATTGTCTCTCTATCCTCGAATGTCATCTCTGCTTGCAAACTCTAAGTCGAAGGGAACCTCTCCCATGACTCTAGCATAGGTAGATCCTCCTGCAGTCAAGCAAATCAATCATGTCAGTCATAGTGGCATTCCCTGTTCATCACAAAATGCTGCTCTTTATCCTAGTGCTTATATTTATCATATGGCGCTATTTATCCTAGTGACACTCACTGTTCATCACAAAGTGTTGCTATTTATCCTAGTGGTACTCCCTATTCATCACAAAGTACTACATGTTTTTGCACTCCCTATTCATCACAAAGTGCTGCTCACTTTTGCACTTACTATTCATCACAAAGTGTTGCTCACATTTGCACTCGCTATTCATCACAAAGTGCTGCTCTTTTTTTTAGTCCTCCTTGTTCATCACAAAGTACTTTGTCTTGGTACTCTCTGTTCATCACAAAGTGCCTTGATCTATCTTATCCTAGGGCCTCTGCTTGAGTGTATCCTCTTGAGTAGTTTCATAATTGGCAACGTATGTTCTATCACAGAATTGTCAATCCTAGCCCTATTTGCTATTTTAGTCTTCCCTAGAGGACCTGCTTGAGTGTATCCTCTCAATAGCTTATCCAATCGATAATGTATGCTCATCACAGAACTATCGATTTGACATTAAAGACATAAACATGCATTCATGATGCAGACACGCCTGGCACCAGCACAGACGCGCCTAAGCATTTTTGACATTTTTCTAGACATACCTAAATGCGCATTTATTGCACTACCTAGCATGCATTAATGAAAATATTTATTGCGACAAAGTACAAGGAGGTTTTGTGGTACTTACCGACTCTCCTGCATCTACTGGCCTCTGAAATCGGCAAACGCGATTGAATCTGTGAACCAATGTCATCGTTGTTGACTGTTGCTACCCTATTCTCTCTCTGTACTTTGATCTCTTAGATGTGTGGATGACAATGAGGATGTTTTTCCCCTCGTGGTCTATCTTATAGACTACCCTAGCCCTAGCCCTAGCCCTCATTTCCTGAGCCAGTCTTCATTATCCCATGACTATGTCACTCTATCCTATCCGGTCAATCCATTCTAGCCTTTCTTTCTTATCGAGGGATTGTCTGTGATCTTTTCAGACATTTTCATCCAATCTCTCGAGGGGGCATATCATTCCCATCTTGGGGCAACTTTGTATCAGTTCATATTATCTTCTTTGAAACAACGCGACAAGCTGCATTGTCTCAAAGAGGGGAAAATGTAGACACCTAAAATTATCTAGTCTTATTTATTTAATTATCTAAGCCTAATTCTTCTATTAATTGAATAAATCTCTATTTATTTAATTAATTCATTTATCCTCTTCTAGCCTTATTTCTTATTTAAATAAATACATTTATTTATTTAAATTATCCTTTTCCTAAATTAAATAAATATTTTATTTATTTAATTTGATCCCACTTCTTCTATTAATTAAATAAATCTTTATTTATTTAATTAATTCATTAACCTTTTCTACCTATGACACATGTCATTCATCTCTTAATTCATACACTACCTACCCTCTTATTATTTTCTTGTTTTCTTTACCTACCCTCTAATCATAGCCGACCTCTTTTACACCTCTCAATCTTATCCCTCCATTTCATAGTGTCTTCTATATAAGGAGATGCTTCCTTCATTATCAAACCCTCACTCACTATGCATTCAGCCCCGACTATGATTTCGAACTTGCATATGCAATCAAGCCTACTTGCAACCACATTTTCGTTCTTTGTTGAGCTCTTGTGCACATAAAATCTGAGAGCAAATATATCAAGCAAGATCAATGGAGATAGGAAGAATGGAGATTCAAACCCTATTGGACATGTGATGGTATAATCTTTGTGATTTCATTTTATTTGCATTGTCTTAGGTAATCTTCATATGTTATGGTGGATCTTTGTTGTTGTTAGGCTAGGGTTTTGTAGTTGAATCTATTTAGTCTTTCAATATTGTTGTTTCCATTTTGTTGGTGTAAATAATTATTCATCATGGATATTATTACACTTACTTAAGTTTACTTAGGATAATGCATTTCATAGTAGTTTGGATATGAGACACTTGGGTGTTTGTGCCACATTGGGATAGTGTGTGTAGGAGAAATTCCACCTCTTATGGTGTTGATCTTGTTATTACACTATCATATCCACTTATTGTGGAGTGATAATTCCACCTTCGGTGGGTGATCCACCTCATGTGGAATATTATATTATTTCTCCTACCTACCCACACCTATTTCCTACCTACCCTTGTTTCTTATTGAGCCACATGTCATATTTGTGTGCTCATACATATCCCTAGCCTTGCCTATATAAGCAGGCTCATCTACATTGTATGTAAGTGGTTGATCATTTTCTATTGATGAGAATACAGTTTATTCTTGTCCTATATTGTGTCTCTATCTTGTACATTTCATTGACCTCTTGATCTTGGCAAAATCCAACATGGTATCAGAGCTTTTGGGGCTTCATTGATTCGTCTTGAAGAGGCATTATTGTGACGTCAAGAGGCATATCTGAGGAGCAGCATCTTTTGGAGGTATCCTAGACCAGATCCAACCTCACCATTGCGTCCGGAAGGTCATTTCCATGAATTTTGGTTATAAAGTTGGCCTATTTTGGTGAGAAAAAAATTTTCTCCATTTTTGCCCTATTCGTACGGATTTTTGAAATATAATTATTTTTTTTTCGAAAAAAAAAATTGTTCCTTTTCTGAAAAAAAATTTCAAAAATAAAAAAAAATTGAAAAAAATTGAAAAAAATTTCGATCAAAAAAAAAAAAGGGAGAAAAATCAAAAAAAAAAAAAACATTTGTTTGGGGGTCCGCAGACCCCCGCACCCCCGTAACCCGCAGGTCGCAAGTGTACCTGTGTGCAGAGAACGTACCTGTCACATCACGTCACGCGCCCACCGAGCTGTAGACCGTACTCTACACTGTCCTCATCGCCGCCCGAGCTCATGTCCCGCCGGCTCCCACAGCACGCTGCTCTGGCCTCGGCTCCTCCGCCCAGCGGCGCCCGCCACGACCGCCGCCCTCGGCACCGCGCCCGCTACCTCCTCCCGGCGCCTCCCCAGCTCCTCCCGTCTGCGGACTCTGCCTCTCCTCCCGGCGTCCACTCTTCGGCGCCGTGCAGCTCCTCTCTTCCGCTACCACTCCTCCGCTCTGCACAACCCCGCCGCCACCAGCGGCTCCTCTCAGGCATCCTCCGCCACGCGGACTCCAGGCCGGTGAATCCACGCCTGCCATGTGGCAGGAGGCCACTGGCCCATGGACATAAACACAGACATGTCAATTTTTCGTACACCGCCACGTAGATTTCTGTACACCCAATCATCTGCCATGCGGCTTATCCAGTCAGCAAATCCGTACAGTACAGACCGTACAGCCAGCAGCCGAGTCATCTGTCCGTACAGTACGGACATCCAGTCAGCAGAGGGTGAAGTTTTTGCGACGGTCATACGGCCATCAAATTTAATCACGTGAATTTCTGACATCAATGCCACATCAGCAGGGTTTTAAAATTTTTGGACCCCCTCTCATTTGCATTTTTTGATTTTGCAGTTCAACTTCAAATGGCCATAACTTGCTCATTTTTGCTCCTTTTTTGGTGCAATTTTTTTTGAAATGGGATAGAATTTTGTGCTCTCCGCAGTGGAGAAAGAATTTTTTGATTTTGATGCACGGATTTTTCAAAAAATGCAGTTTTTGGTGACTGTCCCTGAGTAATCCCAGTTTTTGCAACTTCAGAGGCTTCGTTTGGGGTCATCCGACCTCCTTTTTAGGTGCCGTTTTTTTTGAAAGTGCGTATTTTTTCATCTACTTTCACATGATTCTATCATATTGATTTCATTGTAAGTATAAATTGTACTTTCAGATTTAGGCCATTTTTGGCTCTCTTGGTACTTGTATATTTGCTTGAATCTCAGTTAGATTCATTGCACTCTTGATTGAAGTCTCTTGTATCTCATTTGGGAAGTTGTAAAATTTGCATCATAAGCCCACTTTTCCTTCTTTTGCAAGTGGCTCATTGTAATCGCACTAAGTATAAAGTGTCAAA
The DNA here is from genome assembly GCF_030272615.1 of Cryptomeria japonica. Lineage (NCBI taxonomy): Eukaryota > Viridiplantae > Streptophyta > Pinopsida > Cupressales > Cupressaceae > Cryptomeria > Cryptomeria japonica. Next base: position 273,250,336 of record NC_081410.1, on the reverse strand, counting down.
ATCATCACTTTAGGGGGGGTACTTTGATTGATTGAATTTGGGGGGTGTCTCTTGTGCTTTTGTGCTCTTGTGTTCCCTCCTTTTTGCTGCTATGGGTTCTTCTAAGTTTCCTCTCTTAACTCCACATAACTATGCTACTTGGAAAATTGATGCATGGAGTAAACTTATGGAAAAAGGACTCACTCATTACATTGATGGAACTATTGTTGCTCCAGCTGATCCTAAGGCTGATCCAGTTGGTCACTTAGATTGGCTCACTAAAAATATCATGGCAATTGGTACCTTAAGAAAGTATGTATCAAAGGATCTCATTTTTCATATTGAGAAATGTACTCTAATCAAGGATGCTTGGCAAAAGTTTCAAGACTTGTATGGTCAAGTTGATGAGATTAGGGGATATCAAATTCATAGTGATCTCACCATGTTAGATCCCAAGAACTTTGATACTATACAAGATTATGTCACTAAGGCAAATGAGTTGAGGGCACAACTCAAAGATTGTGGCATTGATAAAAAAGATACTCAATTGATATTCAACTTGATAGGCAAGCTTCCACAAGAATATGCAACATTTGTTTCTAGTTTCCAAACTCATAGGATGACAATGGGTTCAAGCTACAAAATGCCTACATTTGATGCTTTCAATGAAATGTTGATGATGGAACAAACTAAGTTGATAAGCATGGGCATTCTTAAGGCTTCTAAGTCTCAAGCATTAGTGGCAAATCAAGGAAACAAAGGAAATCAAGGAAAGGACAACTCAAACAAGAAGAAATGGCAATCAAAGCCTAAGGAAAAAGCACAATCTTCTCCACAACAAGGAGATTCATCCTTTTCCAAGAGAGATAATTCACCAAAGAGAGAGAGACCTACTTGTGCTTATTGTAAAAAGATTGGTCATGAGGAACATCGTTGCCATACTAAGAAGATTGATGAGCTCACACATATCATCAAAAAGCATAACATTGATTTGCCTAAAGTCTACAAGAAGGATGATTCATCAACTTCCACTTCCTCACATTCAAAAGGAAAAGGGCAAGCATTCATGGCTTCTACAAGTGGAAAAACTCACTCTTTTGGAACAAGAAAAGGAAAAGCTCTATGTGCTACTATCAGTCATAATTCAGAGAGATGGCTTCTAGATTCAGGGGCTTCTCATCATATGGCATCTTCACAATCTATGTTCTCTACATTTGAGCCTTGCACCATGCCACAGATTTTGATGGGCAATCATACATACATGGATGTGATTGGGAAAGGATCTATTAACATTGGGGATAACTCCTTCAATGATGTGTTGTGTGTACCCCACTTGACAAACAATCTCCTTTCTATCTATCAAATCACACATGGCGCAACTAAGAGAGTTGTGGAGTTCACACCTGACTCAATTTTCATTAGAGACATGGAGACTAGAGCTATCATTGCGACTGGGGTGGTTGATCATGCATCTTGGTTATACTCCTTTTCAGATTTTGTTGATGATGATGATTTCACATTTGATGATTCTACACATGATGATCACACTTATTGTGATAGTTCAGATTTTGAGGAGAACTTTGGACACTTGAACATGGGGATTCTCACATGTAACCCAGTTCTTGAGTCTTGTATTGATATTACATCACCTATTGCACCTGATTATGCAGATAGTGCGACAGTTTTGCCTTCATGTGATTTAGTGCAGCAGGATATTCATTGTCTTCCAGCTTCAGATTCATGGGATGATTACTTGACAGATATTGCAGGTTTGTTTGTGTAATCCTACATTGCAGATTTGGGAGACATCATTGATGACATACATCTTCTCTTTGATGAAGATGATCCTTCTTCGATTGTTGCGAGGGCACACTATGACCCTCTTGTTCATTCTCTACATGATCATTCTTTCGAGGTTGACATGATTGTGGATACTTATGTACAGCAGTTGGAGGAGGTCTCTTTATTCTTTGAGGAGACACATGAGTCTTTGGATATTGTTCTACATTCATCTTCACTAGATGTTGGAGTTCCTTTTTCAGTAGCGTGGAGTAGTTCACCACCTTTGGAAGGGGTATCTTTCAGCATCAACATGGGGACACTTGAGCAGTTTTCAGAGATTCCTTTCATCATGAGTTTTCTTCATACATCTTCCCTTCATGATTGGGGAGACTTCATGGATACACCTTTGGTTTTGTTTCTTCCTAAGGGGAGGAATGTTGTTCGATGTTCGTGGAGCAGTTTCTTCATACATCGAGCTTCTATCATTGGTGCAAATTCTTCATTGAGGGAGGATCACAGTTTGACTTCTCTTCTTCTCTCATATGGGGGGGACTTTTTCCTCACATGGGGTTTTGTTCCTCACATACTTCTTTGAGAGTTCTCTTGTATAGCTTTCATCTCTCTTTTGGGGGAGGGTTTTTTCCCATTGGGTTTTTCTCTCTTTCCCCACTTTGTGAGAGATTTCATTGCATTGGTTTGCATGCATTTGCATTTGTTCATGGGTACCTAACATGGCCTCGTAGCCGGGACCCATCTTGCATTGCTTAGTTGCATTGTAGACTTAAGTGCATTCCCCTAAGTTGCACTTAAGGGGGGGTGTTGGTGTAAATAATTATTCATCATGGATATTATTACACTTACTTAAGTTTACTTAGGATAATGCATTTCATAGTAGTTTGGATATGAGACACTTGGGTGTTTGTGCCACATTGGGATAGTGTGTGTAGGAGAAATTCCACCTCTTATGGTGTTGATCTTGTTATTACACTATCATATCCACTTATTGTGGAGTGATAATTCCACCTTCAGTGGGTGATCCACCTCATGTGGAATATTATATTATTTCTCCTACCTACCCACACCTATTTCCTACCTACCCTTGTTTCTTATTGAGCCACATGTCATATTTGTGTGCTCATACATATCCCTAGCCTTGCCTATATAAGCAGGCTCATCTACATTGTATGTAAGTGGTTGATCATTTTCTATTGATGAGAATACAGTTTATTCTTGTCCTATATTGTGTCTCTATCTTGTACATTTCATTGACCTCTTGATCTTGGCAAAATCCAACACATTTTCACCATATACAGATTGAGATCAAGTTTGGTTTCAGGAATGATACCTCTTGTATAAGACAAAGATAATCAAAACGTTTTGTTTCAAGAACAATATATCCTATATAAGACCTGATCAAAACAACTGGTTTTAGGAAAGATACATCCTGTATAAGACATGATAGAATGGATCAGATGAAATGGATTGATAGATTTGATAAGATTGAGATCAAGTTTGGTTTCGGGAATGACACCTCCTGTATAAGACAAAGATAATCAAAACATTTGGTTTCAGGAATGATATATCTTGTATAAGACCTGATCAAAACGTTTGGTTTCAGGAAAGATACATCTCATATAAGACATGATAGATGAGAGTTGGATGAATGATGAAGATATAAAAGTGAAGAAAGATTCCATGATGATGTGATAGAGATGCATGTGATGAATGCAATGATGAATGTGACTAGATGATGATGATGATATGCAACTAAATGCCATGATATGATAATGCAACTAAATAATGATTTTAGGAATGATCTGAAAAATGCACCTAAGCACTTAACAATGATATGAAACCTGATATGAAATGCATTCTCATTCTTGATATTGTCACCTTTTGTATCAAATTAGATAGGCTTCCTTTTTATCATCATTGAGCCTTTGATATATTAAAAGTTTGATACAAGCATCATGGTATAATTGAACCATGATGACCTAAGTATAACTTACATTGGTTTTGATATTGCAAGATAGCACAAGCATCAGGGTATAATTGAACCATGATGACCTGAGTGCAGCTTGTGTAAATAGACAAGAGTTAACCTTTGTCCTATACAAATTAAAAAATGTTCTCAATCATATGCCATTGGATCATGTCAAAGAAAAAATTTTCATAGTAAAAAGGCTTCACTCACAACCAATAGCTAACAAGATGAGAGCGGGGGGGGTGAATCATAAAAACTTAATCTTCCATAAACTCAACAGATTCAACCTCGGTAACTTATACTTCAGCAATATAACCAAAAACTGCTAAACATGCAAACTCATAAACATATAAACATCATAACACTCATAACACCAGATTTAACATGGAAACCCAAATAAGAAAAAACCACTATGGGATTTTGGACCCACAAAGAAATATACTCTTCTAGAGTATGCTTGGTTAAAAGCAAATCCTGTTAAAGATTACAAACATATTGCTACATGTGACCCGGTTAAGGGATTTCCCTCAGATCTGTTAGGATCTTAATTTTGTTAGAAGTGACCTTGTTAAAGGATTTCAAACACTCAACTAGAATGTTACCTTGCTAGAGGGTTTACAAATAAGACTGCTAAGTCCACTCGGTTAAGAGATTTCCTGTCACTTACAAAATAACAGTAATAAAAATATATCTGCAACTTCACATCTAAAATGTTAAAGCAGATTCTTATTTGCTCAAAACAATCTAGTGATAAGACTTATCTTGTCCCTCTGTTGAGCTCTCTACTCTATTATTCAAAATAGGTCTTCAATCTTTTGTGCTCGGTAATCACTATGTAGCATCCATGTGCTTACACTTGCCTACATACATTGTTTATTAACAATTCCTTATTTATAAACAATTGCTAACTACTAAATCTCCTTGATCACATTTCCCATGATCAATCTTAGTCATCAAATCTTCAAACTTGACCAGGTTCAATGTATCCTTCCGATCTAAAAATGTTTTACCTTGCCTAGAGACTTGCATTCCTTTCTTGGAACTTGCACAAGGTTATTGTGGTTCAATCTGTGCTATAGATCTTCCTGTCAATTTTCCTTTGCCATAGATCCTTAACAAACTTCATTCACAGCATACCAATCATTTATACATCTCCAGCTTATCATTGTCCTTCCTTAAATAATGCTTTTATCCATCCAATGCGCATTGTCATAACTCGATTGCAACTCGGTAAATACTAAACTTTACTCAGTAGACATTCCGCCTTCATTAACCGATATCGATAACCTTAGGGTTTATTGACTAGGTTATTTTCTCGGTAACATAGTATAGTATTAACCTTACAATCAACAACATATTTAGGACATCAAAACACTCTAAACATCATGATCTCATCATTGTCTAACTTGGTAATAGTTGCCCAGTGAGTATCTTATTCCTCCTCTTATTCATCACATTCTTTATGTGTCTTTTACCGACATCTTAATTCTCTTCTAATCAATCTTCTTAAGATATGGCAACATCATACTGAATCAGATAATCAATTTCCTGACATCAATGACAAAATAATGTTATAAAGATAGTTATCATCCTTCTTTAGTTATATCAATAATCTTCAACAACCTTCTCAATATCTTTCATGAATATCAACAATCTTTCTTACTGTAATGCCAACAGTCTCCCCCTTTGGCATTGATGGAAAAACCAACAATTAAATGGTAATACCAACAAGATATTCAAATTGATTCAGATTTAGATTGTTGTTAGACTTCTCCTGTTATCCTTGAGTTGTTGTCTTGCATTTAGTCTTCTCCATTTTTGCAATCTTCTCCCCCTGTCATTAGTCTTCTATTATTTCCATCATTCAGGGCTTTCATCATTCAGGGCTTTACCATTCAGTCAACCATTTAGTCTTCTCCCCCTTTGACAACAATGCCAAAAAGTAAAAGAACTAAATCATGATTTCTTCCCCTGTGAAGTGATTTGCCTTGTTGTGTATCATCTCAGTCTCGGTCAGAGCAACTTATCTCTATTCACTATTTCCTGCACACCTTTAGAAAACCTTCTAAAGTGTGCAAATCAGCATCAATCCAAACATAATATTCTATAGATTCATCGAATTGATGCTTTCACTGAACTCGATCAGTGAGTGGAAGATAGGGGTAGGACCCCTAACTTGCTTCTGAGATACTCAAAAGTGTCCCTTGGCAATGGCTTTGTGAAGATGTCTACTAATTGCTCCTTTGAATTGATATATTCCAACACAACTTTCTACTCTTGAACTTCTTCTCTGAGATAATGATACTTTATATATATATGCTTTGTCTTAGAGTGCATTACTGGATTCTTTGAAATGTTAATGGCACTAGTATTATCACAGAATATAGTTACCAGCTCGGTAACTCTCTCATTTATACCTTCCAACAGTTGTTTGATCCATGCTATATTGGTACAATTCAATGTTGCAGCAACATATTCAGCTTCTATTGCTGACTGTGAAATACATCCTTGTTTCTTGCTAAGCCAACTTACTAGTCTTGATCCCAAAAAGAAAGCTCCACCATTTGTGCTTTTCTTGTCATCTATGTTGCCTACCCAATCAGCATTAGTATAAACTTTTAAATCAAAATTATTCCTCTTTTCATATACTAAGCCATAATCTTCAGTGCCTCTCACGTATCTGAAAAATTCTCTTGATTTCTATCATATGGGTTTCCTTGGGATCTGCAGAGAATCTTGCTACAATACCTACTGCATGTGCTATATCCGATCTACTATGCACAACATATTGTAATTTTAGAATCATAGATCAGTAAAGTGTCTCATCAATAGATGCAGATTCATCATTCTTTCATAGTTTACAGTTAGTAGTCATAGGAGTACTTACTAGTTTAGAATCCTCCATTCCAAATTTCTTCAAGATTTCCTTTATGTACTTGAATTGAGTAATGAAAATCTCAAATGTCATTCGCAGTATCTGTAAACCTATAAAATATTTTATCTCACCGATTAGTGACATCTCAAATTCTTTGCACATTTCATTACAAAAATTCTTGCATAAGGAGTCATTACCACAAAATATAATATCATCAACAAATATGGCTGAGATAAGTATTCCATTTTCCTCATCTTTCTTCATGTACATATTGTTGTTTTCACTTGTCCTTATAAAACCAATCTTGATTAAGTAAGAATGCAGTCTCTCATACCATGCTCTAGGTGCTTGTTTCAGAGCATATAAAGCTTTGTTCAGTTTGCATACCTGATCTTTACTCCTATCTTCAACAAATCCTTCAGGTTGTTCAATATAAACCTCTTCTTCTAGTATACCATTCAAAAATGCAGATTTAACATCCATTTGATATACCTTGAAATTTTTGAAAGTAGCATATGCCAACAATGTTCTTACTCCCTCAAGTCTAGCCACAGGTGCAAAAGTCTCACCGTAATCTATTCCATCTTCTTGAGCATAACCTTTGCAAACTAGTCTTTCTTTATTGCGAATGACCTCACCTTTTTCATTTAGCTTGTTTCTGAAAATCCACTTTGTACCAATTACATTTTTGTCCTTTGGTCTTGGGATCAGTGTCCATGTGTCATTCTTTTTGATTTGATCAACCTCTTCTGTCATAGCATTTACCCAATCTTCACTGTTAAATGCCTCTTTTACTATTCTCGGTTCAAATTTAGATATCAGACATGTGTTCTATCTCAATTTGTTCCTTGTCATCACTAAATCATCCTTATCTCCTATAATCTGACTTGATGCGTGATGTCTTCTAACATACCTGGATAATATAGGCTCGGTAGGTTCGATATGATCTTCTTCATCACTCGGTAACTGGACATTATCTTCATTTTCTTCAGCAGCTTTCTCAGTAGGACTTCTCAGTTGAACATAAACAAATTCTTCATAATCTTCTGGTTCTTTGGAATTTCCTTCACCATTTCTTTCTGCAAATTCATCAATTTTCACATTTGCACTTTCCACTATTTTGTTAGATGATTTGATCAGACATTTAAATGCTTTACTTCTAGAAGAATAACTAAGAAATGTTCCTTTGTCACTTTACTGATCAAACTTTCCATTTATGTCATCTTTGTGAACATAGCATCTACTTCCAAAGATTTTAAAATAACTTACATTAGGTTTCTTGTCATACCAAATCTCATATGGTGTCTTCATAGTTCCTTTCTTCAATTGTACTCAGTTCTAGGTGTAAATTGTAGTGTTGATTGCTTCTCTCCAAAATGTTTGAGGTGCCCTCTTTCTATCATCAGGGTTCTGGCACAATCCACAATTGATTTGTTTCTTCTCTCGGCTATCCCATTTTGCTGAGGTGTTCTTGGTGTAGATACTTGCCTTTTATACCATGATCATTACATAATAAGTTAAATTCATCAGAAGTGAACTCTCCTCCTCTATCAGATCTAAGACATTTCAATTGTCTTCCTATTTCATTTTCAACTCTTGCCTTGTACCATTTAAACATTTGAAAAGCTTCTGATTTTTCTTTTAAAAACATGACTGACATCATCCTTGAGTAATCATCCACAAATAATATGAAATATTTGTCACCATAATAACTTTGAACTTTCATGGGACCACAGAGATCAGTGTGTACTACATCTAAAATTCCTTTAGAAGTGTAGGACTTACTTGTAAAGCTTGATCTTGTCATCTTACCCATCTGGCATCCTTGGCACATAGCATTCTCAGGTTTTTCAAGACTCAGTAGACCTCTTACTCGGTGCTTCTTACTTATTTTGATCAGATTATCAAAATTTACACGACAAAACCTTTTATGCCATAACCAAGTATCATCTATCTTTGCATAAAGACACTTGTTCTGAGTTGAGTCAAGATGAAATGTATTACCTTTTGTTTGTGTCCCGGTAGCAGCTAACTTTCAATGCTTGTCATGAACTTTGACAATTCCTTTCTTAAATTCTATTTGGTATCCTGTATTATTTAGTTGTGCTACACTCAACAAATTGTATTTCAATCCTTCAACCCAGTATACATCATCACATTTAGCATTGACAAGAAGTTTTATAGATCCTTTACCTTTCACCGGACATGGTGCATCATTACCAAATCTTACATAGCCTCCAACATAGTCTTCTAATTTAACAAATTTGTGTTTATTACCCGTCATGTGATGTGAGCATCCACTGTCTATGATCCAAGAATCATTATTATTTATGTGAGATATTAGGGCTTTTTCTTCATACCTTTCATCATCAGATCCATCTTTAATAGCCACATAAACGACTTCCTTAGTATCAGTTTCATCAAATTTGTCATTGTTGGATTCCTCATTAGCTACTAGACATGTCTTTCTATCTCTCCTTCTGAAGTCTTGGTGTCCTCTGTATTGGTTGTATTTCTGCCTATTATCTTGGTATTCTCTCTTTTCACTAGATTCCTTGTCAGGACAATTAGAAGTCATATGTCTTATTTTATCACAATTGAAACATTTTAAAGGTAGCTTCCCTTTATACTTACCTTTTCCTCTCGGTAACCTTCTGGCTAATAATGCTTCAAACTCTTCTTGCTTCTTGATTTCCTCAAACAGTTTGTGCACTTCTTCCATGTTCTTATGAAATCTTTCACTTGCTCCACTGTGATTCCCTTAAGAATACTTACTCATTCTATCATTGTAATCATCAGATTCACCAATATGAAAAGAACTGAATGCAGATTCAACTTTATTTACTGAAGACCCATTGTTATCAAAATTACTTAACTCAAATGCATGTAGCTTACCAATAGTAGCATCCAAAGAAACTGGCATGTTAGGTATAGACCTCAATTCATTGATTGTAGAAACTCGAGTAGCATAAGCTGGTAGAAGGGTTCTCAACAACTTACTTGTTACATCCTTTTCTTCAATAGTTCCACCTCCTCCTTTAATTTGATTGACAATCTCCTTTAGTCTTGTATTGTATTGGGTTATGTTCTCACCTTCATTCATTCTCATGGATTCAATTTTTCCTCTTAGACTATCTACTTTTTCTCTTTGAACATGTTCATCACCTCCATACACAGATATGACCTTAGTCCACATTGTTTTTGCATCATTCCAGCCTTCTAGATCATTAAACTCTGAGTCGGTCAATGCTGATGTTATTTCAATCATAGCTTGAATATGTTCTTCATTTTCCTTTATCTCTTCCAAGGTCATAGGGTTGGTTCTCGATGCAATGTAATCATTCTCCAGATAATATATTGCATATTCTCCAATTCCTAATAAATGCAGCTTCATCCTTTTCTGCCATGTGGAGAAACTTGACTTGTTCAGCTTCGGTGCATCCCTTTTATATATTTTTAGATCTTTGCCTCAAGTACCTTTAAACTTTTCTTTCAGAGTCCAAAGCTCTGATACCAATTGTAAGTTCTAATACTTAATGTAAAGTACAGATGCCAATAGCTAACAAGATGAGAGGGGGGGTTGAATCATAGAAACTTAATCTTCCATAAACTCAACAGATTCAACCTCGGTAACTTATACTTCAGCAATATAACCAAAAACTGCTAAACATGCAAACTCATAAACATATAAACATCATAACACTTATAACACCAGATTTAACGTGGAAACCCAAATAGGGAAAAACCACTATGGGATTTTGGACCCACTAAGAAATATACTCTTGTAGAGTATGCTCGGTTAAAAGCAAATCCTGTTAAAGATTACAAACACATTGCTAGATGTGACCCGGTTAAGGGATTTCCCTCAAATCTATTAGGATCTTCACTTTGTTAGAAGTGACCTTGTTAAAGGATTTCAAACACTCAACTAGAATGTTACCTTGCTAGAGGGTTTACAAATAAGACTGTTAAGTCCACTCGGTTAAGAGATTTCCTGTCACTTACAAAATAACAGTAATAAAAATATATCTGCAACTTCACATCTAAAATGCTAAAGTAGATTCTTATTTTCTCAAAACAATCTAGTCATAAGACTTAACTTGTTCCTCTACTGGGCTCTCTACTCTATTATTCAAAATAGGTCTTCAAGCTTCTGTGCTTCGTAATCACTATGTAGCATCCCTGTGCTTACACTTGCCCACATACATTGTTTATTAACAATTCCTTATTTATAAACAATTGCTAACCACTAAATATCCTTGATCACATTTCCCATGATCAATCTTAGTCGTTAGATCTTCAAACCTGACCAGGTTCAATGTATCCTTCTGATCTGAAAACATTTTACCTTGCCTAGGCACTTGCATTCCTTTCATGGAACTTGCACAAGGTTACTGTGGTTCAATCTATGTTGTAGATCTTCCTGCCGATTTTCCTTTTCCATAGATCCTTAACAAACTTCATGCACGGCATACCAATCATTTATACATATCCAACTAATCATTGTCCTTCATTAAATAATGCTTTTATCCATCTAATGTGCACTGTCATAACTCGGTTGCAACTCGATAAATACTAAACTTTACTCGGTAGACATTCTGCCTTCATTAACTGATATCGATAACCTTAGGGTTTACTGACTAGGTTCTTTAGGGTTTACCGACTAGGTTCTTTGCTCGGTGACATAGTATAGTATTAACCTTACAATCAACAACATATGTAGGACATCAAAACAATCTAAAATTCATGATCTCATTATTGTCTAACTCGGTAATAGTTGCCCAGTGAGTATCTTATTCCTCCTCTTATTCATCACATTCTTTCGATGTCTTTTACCGACATCTTAATTCTCTTCTAATCAATCTTCTCAAGATATGGCAACATCATACTGAATCAGATAATCAATTTCTTGAAATCAATGACAAAATAATGTTATAAAGATAGTTATCATCCTTCTTCAATTATATCGATAATCTTCAACAACCTTCTCAATATCCTTCATGAATACCAACAAGCTTTCTTACTATAATGCCAACAATCTCCCCCTTTGGCATTGATGGCAAAACCAACAATTAAATGGTAATACCAACAAGATATTCAAATTGATTCAGATTCAGATTGTTGTTAGACTTCTCTTATTATCATCGAGTTGTTGTCTTGCATTTAGTCTTCTTTGTTTTTGCAATCTTCTCCCCCTATCATTAGTCTTCTGTTATTTCCATCATTTAGGGCTTTCATCATTCAGGGCTTTACCATTCAGTCAACCATTTAGTCTTCTCCCCCTTTGACAACAATGTCAAAAAGTAAAAGAACTAAATCATGATTTCTTCCCCTATGAAGTGATTTGCCTTACTATGTATCATCTCAGTCTCGGTCAGAGCAACTTATCTCTATTCACTATTTCCTGCACACCTTTAGAAAACCTTCTAAAGTGCGCAAATCAGCATCAATCCACACATTATATTCTATAGATTCATCGAATTGATGCTTTCACCGAACTCGGTCAATGAGTGGAAGATAGGGGTAGGACCCCTAACTTTCTTCTGAGATACTCAAAAGTGTCCCTTAGCAATGGCTTTGTGAAGACATCTGCTAATTGCTCCTTTGAACTGATATATTCCAGCACAACTTTCTTCTCTTGAACTTCTTCTCTGAGATAATGATATATGGTAGATATATGCTTTGTCTTAGAGTGCATTACTGGATTCTTTGAAATGTTACTGGCACTAGTATTATCATAGAATATTGTTACTGACTCGGTAACTCTCTCATTTATACCTTCCAATAGTTGTTTGTTCCATGCTATATTGGTACAATTCAATACTGCAGCAACATATTCAGTTTTTGTTGTTGACTGTGAAATACATCCTTGTTTCTTGCTAAGCCAACTTACTAGTCTTTCTCCCAAAAAGAAAGTTCCACCACTTGTGCTTTTCCTGTCATCTATATTGCCTGCCCAATCAGCATCAATATAAACTTTTAAATCAAAATTATTCCTCTTTAAATATACTAAGCCATTATCTTTAGTGCCTCTCAAGTATCTGAAAATTCTCTTGATTGCTGTCATATGGGTTTCCTTGGGATCTACAGAGAATCTTGCTACAATACCTACTGCATGTGCTATATCCGGTCTACTATGCACAACATATTGCAATTTCCCAATCATAGATCAGTAAAGTGTCTCATCAATAGATGCAGATTCATCATTCTTTGATAGTTTATAGTTAATAGTCACAGGAGTACTTACTGGTTTTGAATCCTCCATTCCAAATTTCATCAAGATTTTTTTTATGTACTTGGATTGAGTAATGAAAATCTCATCTTTCATTTGCAGTATCTGTAAACCTATAAAATATTTTATCTCACCGATTAGTGACATCTCAAATTCTTTGCACATTTCATTACCAAAATTCTTGCATAAGGAGTCATTACCACAAAATATAATATCATCAACAAATATGGCTAAGATCAGTATTCCATTTTCCTCATCTTTCTTCATGTACATATTGTTGTTTTCACTTGTCCTTATAAAACCAATCTTGATTAAGTAAGAGTGCAGTCTCTCATACCATGCCCTAGGTGCTTGTTTTAGACCATATAAAGCTTTGTTCAGTTTGCATACCTAATCTTTACTCCTATCTTCAACAAATCCTTCAAGTTGTTCAATATAAACTTCTTCTTCTAGTATACCATTCAAAAATGTAGATTTAACATCCATTTGATATACCTTTAAATTTTTGAAAGCAGCATATGCCAACAATGTTCTTACTCCCTTAAGTCTAGCCATAGGTGCAAGAGTCTCACCATAATATATTCCTTCTTCTTGAGCATAACCTTTGCAAACTAGTCTTTCTTTGTTGTGAATTACCTCATGTTTTTCATTTAGCTTGTTTCTAAAAATCCACTTTGTACCAATTACATTTTTGTCCTTTGGTCTTGGGATCAGTGTCCATGCGTCATTCTTCTTGATTTGATCAATCTCTTATGTCATAGCATTTACCCAATTTTCACTGTTAAATGTCAATTTTACTATTATCAGTTCAAATTCATATATCAGACTTGTGTTCTATCTTAGTTTGTTCCTTGTCATCACTGGATCATCCTTATCTCCTATAATCTGACTTGATGCATGATGTCTTCTAATATACTTGGCTAATATAGGCTTGGTAGGTTCGGTATGATCTTCTTCATCACTTGGTAACTGGACATTATCTTCATTTTCTTCAGCAACTTTCTCTGTAGAACTTCTCGGTTGAACATAAACAAATTCTTCATAATCTTCTGGTTCTTTGGAATTTCCTTCATCATTTCTTTCTGCAAATTCATCAATTTTCACATTTGCACTTTCCACTATTTTGTTAGATGATTTGATCAGACATTTAAATGCTTTACTTCTAGAAGAATAACCAAGAAATGTTCCTTCTTCACTTTTCTGATCAAACTTTCCATTTCTGTCATCTTTGTGAACATAGCATCTACTTCCAAAGATTTTAAAATAACTTACATTAGGTTTCTTGTCATACCAAATCTCATATGGTATCTTCATAGTTCCTTTCTTCAATTGTACTCGGTTTAGGGTGTAAACTGCAGTGCTGATTGCTTCTCTCCAAAATGTTTGAAGTACCCTCTTTTCTATCATCAGGGTTCTAGCACAATCCACAATTGATCTGTTTCTTCTCTTGGCTATCCCATTTTGCTGAGGTCTTCTTGGTGCAGATACTTGCCTTTTTATACCATGATCATTGCAGAATAAGTTAAATTCATCAGAAGTGAACTCTCCTCCTCTATCAGATCTAAGACATTTCAACTATCTTCCTATTTCTTTTTCAACTCTTGCCTTGTACCATTTAAATATTTGAAAAGCTTTTGATTTTTCTTTTAAAAACATGACTGACATCATCCTTGAGTAATCATCCACAAATAATATGAAATATTTATCACCATAATAACTTTGAACTTTCATGGGACCACAGAGATTAGTGTGTACTACATCTAAAATTCCTTTAGAAGTGTAGGACTTACTTGTAAAGCTTTATCTTGTCATCTTACCCATCTAGCATCCTCAGCACATAGCATTCTCAGGTTTTTCAAGACTCAGAAGACCTCTTACTCGGTGCTTCTTACTTATTTTGATCAGATTATCAAAATTTACATGACAAAACCCTTTATGCCATAACCAGGTATCATCTATCTTTGCATAAAGACACTTGTTTCGAGTTGAGTCAAGATGAAATGTATTACCTTTTGTTTGTGTCCCAGTAGCGGCTAACTTTCAATGCTTGTCATGAACTTTGACAATTCCTTTCTGAAATTCTATTCAGTATCCTGTATTATTTAGTTGTGCTACATTCAACAAATTGTATTTCAATCCTTCAACCCAATATACATCATCACATTTAGCATTCTCAAGAAGTGTTATAGATCCTTTACCTTTCATCAGACATGCTGCATCATTACCAAATATTACATAGCCTCCATCATAGTCTTCTAATTTAACAAACTTGTGTTTATTACCTGTCATGTGATGTGAGAATCCACTATCTATGATCCAAGAATCATTATTATTTATGTGAGATATTAGGGATTTTTCTTTATACCTTTTATCATTAGATCCATCTTTAATAGGCACATAAACAACTTCCTTAGTATCAGTTTCATCAGATTTGTCATCATTGGATTCCTCATCAACTACTAGACATGTCTTTCTATCTCTCCTTCTGAAGTCTCAGTGTCCTCTGTATTGGTTGTCTTTATGCCTGTTATCTCGGTATTCTCTCTTTTCACTAGATTCCTTGTCAGGATAGTTAGAAGTCATATGTCTTATTTTGTCACAATTGAAACATTTTAAAGGTAGCTTCCCTTTATAGTTACCTTTTCCTCTCAGTAACCTTCTGGCTAATAATGCTTCAAACTCTTCTTTCTTCTTAATTTCCTCATACAATTTGTGACTTCTTCCATGTTCTTATGAAATATTTCACTTGCTCCACTGTGATTCCCTTCAGAATACTTACTCATTCTATCATTGTAATCATCAGATTCACCAATATGAAAAGAACTAAATGCATATTCAACTTTATTTACCGAAGACCCGTTGTTATCAAAATTACTTAACTCAAATGCATGTAGCTTACTAAGAGTAGCATCCAAAGAAAATGGCATGTTAGGTATAGACCTCAATTCATTGATTGTAGAGACTCTAATAGCATAAGCTGGTAGAAGGGTTCTCAACAACTTACTTGTTACATCCTTTTCTTCAACAGTTCCACCTACTCCTTTAATTTGATTGACAATCTCCTTTAGTCTTTTACTGTATTAGGTTATGTTCTCACCTTCATTCATTTTCATGGATTCAAGTTGTCCTCTTAGACTATCTACTTTTTCTCTTTGAACATGTTCATCACCTCCATACATAGGTATGAGCTTAGTCCACATTGCTTTTGCATCATTGCAGCCTTCTCGATCATTAAACTTTGAGTCGGTCAATGCTGATGTTATTTCAATCATAGCTTGAATATGTTATTACTTTGCCTTTATCTCTTCCAAGTTCATAGGGTTGGTGCTCGGTGCAATGTAATCATTCTCTAGATAATATGTTGCATATTCTCCAATTCCTGATAAATGCAGCTTCATCCTTTTCTGCCATGTGGAGAAACTTGACTTGTTCAGCTTCGGTGCATCCCTTTTATACATCTTCGGATCTTTGCCTCAAGTACCTTTAAACTTTTCTTTTGGAGTCCAAAGCTCTTATACCAATTGTAAGTTCTGATACTGAATGTAAATTACAGATGTCAATAGCTAACAAGATGAGAGGGGGGGGTGAATCATAGAAACTTAATCTTCCATAAACTCAATAGATTCAAACTCGATAACTTATACTTCAGCAATATAACCAAAAACTGCTAAACATGCAAACTCATAAACATATAAATATCATAACACTCATAACACTAGATTTAATGTGGAAACCCAAATAGGGAAAAACCACTATGGGATTTCGGACCCACTAAGAAATATACTCTTCTAGAGTATGCTCGGTTAAAAGCAAATACTATTAAAGATTACAAACACATTGCTAGATGTGACCCGGTTAGGGGATTTCCCTCAGATCTATTAGGATCTTCACTTTGTTAGAAGTGACCTTGTTAAAGGATTTCCAACACTCAACTAGAATATTACCTTGCTAGAGGGTTTACAAATAAGACTGTTAAGTCCACTCGGTTAAGAGATTTCCTGTCACTTACAAAATAGCAGTAATAAAAATATATCTGCAACTTCACATCTAAAATGCTAAAGTATATTCTTATTTGCTCAAAACAATCTAGTCATAAGACTTATCTTGTCCCTCTGTTGAGCTCTCTACTCTGTTATTCAAAATGGGTCTTCTAGCTTATGTGCTCGGTAATCACTATGTAGCATCCATGTGCTTACACTTGCTCGCATACATTGTTTATTAACAATTCCTTATTTATAAACAATTGCTAACCCCTAAATCTCCTTGATCACATTTCCCATGATCAATCTTAGCCATCAGATCTTCAAACTTGACCAGGTTCAATGTATCCTTTCAATCTCAAAACATTTTACCTTGCCTAGGGACTTGCATTCCTTCCTTGGAACTTGCACAAGGTTATTGCGGTTCAATCTGTGTTGTAGATCTTCCTACTGATTTTCCTTTGCCATAGATCCTTAACAAACTTCATTCACGGCATACCAATCATTTATACATCTCCAGCTAATCATTGTCCTTCATTAAATAATGCTTTTATCCATCCAATGTGCACTGTTATAACTCGGTTGCAACTCGGTAAATACTAAACTTTACTCAATAGACATTCTGCCTTCATTAACTGATATCGATAACCTTAGGGTTTATCGACTAGGTTCCTTAGGGTTTATCGACTAGGTTCTTTTCTCGGTGACATAGTATAGTATTAACCTTACAATCAACAACATATGTAGGACATCAAAACAATCTCAACATCACGATCTTGTCATTGTCTAACTTAGTAATAGTTTCCCAATGAGTATCTTATTCCTCCTTTTATTCATCACATTCTTTCTGTGTCTTTTACCAACATCTGAATTCTCTTCTAATCAATCTTCTCAAGATATGGTAACATCATACTGATTCAGATAATCAATTTCTTGACATCAATGACAAAATAATGTTCTAAAGATAGTTATCATCCTTCTTCAGTTATATCAATAATCTTCAACAACCTTCTCAATATCCTTCATGAATATCAACAATATTTCTTACTATAATGCCAACATGATATGCCACTGGATCACATCAAAGAACAAATTTTCATAGTAAAAAGGCTTCACTCATAACCAACAAACCAATAAAATATCATACTCCTTCCTTGCTTCTCTCATTTCAATACATTCTTGAGTCGCTCGGGAGATATGATAAGCAAAAATTGAAAATAACCATAGATAAACATGCATGTCATCCTATGTATTTTTTTCATATAAAACATCTTGAAAATGCCTCGTTGTTTAGTTTTGATCAGTTCATATTTCTTTGTTTTACCATTTATTGTCATGATCTTGTTTTCGTCTTGATGTGTTTATTGTGATCGATTGTCTGTTTGAAACCCAAAGGTGATATGCCCTAGCGAGGTTAGGATTTTTCCCCCACAATAGCCACTACTTACGATATGGAATATGTACATTGACCACCAAGCCATGGTGGGATATGATATGGATAATTGTTCAGATAATCAAGGACAGTGACTACGGTAAGTATGTCCAAGATTGATAAGTATTAGTGAAATTGTGAATTTCTGGTGATGGCTCAGATGGGTGGATATGATATGTACAAATAGATGGAGGAGATGCTCTATCACAAATAGCGCTTGCTGCCAGGTTTTCTCCACTTGTTTTTATTGCACATTTTGATTTGTTTTTGTTTTTTTTGTATTTTTCTTGATTTTTTGAAAAAAAAATTGAGAGATGGAACATGTCCTGCCATCAATTGATAAAGCTAAGACTAACTAGAACAAAATCTAGTAGTCATACTGATCTATGTCATTGTTTTCATTTGTTTGATGATTGATAAGAATGTTTGGTTTCAAAGAGTGATTATCCTGTATAAGATCGATCTGTCTGGTTTCGAGTGTACCTATCCTTGTATAAGACATATTGATATTGATATTGATGTTGATGTTGATGTTGATGTTGATGTTGATGTTGATAGATGGATTGATTAACAAGACTCGATGATTGATAGGAATGTCTAGTTTCAAAGAGTGAGTACCCCTATAAGACCGATCTGTCTGGTTTCGAGTGTACATATCCCTGTATAAGACATGTTGATGTTGATAGATTTCGAGTGATGAATTGATTAACAAGACATGTGATCGGTTTGATTGCAAACTTTGAGAGTTTTTGTGTTGTTTATTTGATTTGATTGATGGTCCATGTTGTCATGCTTTGATTTTCAATTGTTATTTGATTTTGTCAATTTTTTAATTTTTAATTTTTGGACATTTTGTGATTTTTTAGAATTTTTTGGATTAGAAGTGAGATGTATTTGTTTTGCCCCAATTTCTAGAAAGGCAAGTAATATTATGCATGGATGAATGACCTATTGAGGTGAGGATGAATGGGTGAAAGATGGATGCATATTATTATGGAACATGAAGGGACATGTCAAAAGCTTTTTGAAATTGTGTTTTTGTCCTTATCTTTTATCAAGATCAATGATGGAAAAGGGGATATGGATGGAGATAGGATATGGATAGGAGAAACAAGATCATATAGAATAATGGATGGAGGATGCAATGCATAGATTGGATAAGGTGTAGCAAGATCATAGATAGCGTTGGATGATGGAACCAATGAATAGGTAGGATAGATGGTATGGATAAACTAAAGAAAGATCATAGATAGCATTGGATGATAGGAGAAATAAATAGGTAGGATAGATTTTATGGATAAAGTGAAGCAAGATCATAGATAGCATTGGATGATGGATGCAATGAATAGGTAGGATACATGGTATGGATAAAGTGAAGCAAGATCATAGATAGTGTTGGATGATGGAAGCAATGAATAGGTAGGATAGATGGTATAGATAAAGTGAAAAAAGATCATAGATAGCGCTGGATGATAGAAGTAATGAATAGGTAGGATAGATGGTATGGATAGATTGAAGCAAGATCATAGATAGCGATGAATTTAACTAGGATAATGGATATTGGAGGAATGATAATGGGAGATATGGTATGAAGAATAGAGTGGGTGAACTTTTCCCCCAAGCATAGAGGTCTCTATTTGAAAAAAGGCAATATGTAAGATTGTCACAACATCTAGCACCACCAGATTAAGTGTTCCTAAAATTTTCAAAGATAGAGACCCAACCCACACTTAGAACCTCTAGAAAATTCAACTGAACATGTCTAGTGACTAGGAAGCATATTCAAAAGGGAAGAAGAATCCCAAACTAGATCAAGGTACTTAGTCTTTGATTACCCATGTGTGTGCAATTGAGTTCATTCTGGCTCATATGATCATTGTAATCTTTAGAATCCAATGTGGCTAGCTACATGAGTTACCTTGACTTCAAAAGCATCCTGGATAGAGCCTTACTTCTAGCAAGCGTACATAGCTCCGATGAGGTTATCACTGTAATATCACAAATATTGCTCCATTTCCAGCCAGGCATCCATAGCCCCGATGGAGTTACTTGCATGTTCCCATAGCCAAGTATTTTGATATTTCATTTTTTTTTATTCCATTGGCTTGTAAGTAATGAAACTTACATGGCTCTGATAATTACAGTGGCGCTGAAGAAATATTTTAGATTTTTCACTAGCCATGTCTTCAACTGAGAGAACATGATGATTTAGAGCAATTGATTAAGTGTATGAGATATAGTAATCAAAAGATGTCGGTATCAAGATACGATAAGTTGTTCTTTTCTGCATTGAGTGTGTATCCCAACCAAAAGAAAATTTTAAAGAGTAACAACCTCGGATTCTAAAGTGTTTCATGAATAGATATCTAGAAAAAGGATTGAGCATGAGATTCGAGCATGGGAAAGCATGTGATAAAATGATGCAAATACCTATTTCACAGAAGATGAATTTATGCAAAGGATTGAATGAAAGGGATGGAAGGATAGAAAAGAGATGATGGATAATAGATAGAATGTTTGAAGATTTGTGCGAGGATAGATGGAAATGTCTT
The DNA here is from genome assembly GCF_030272615.1 of Cryptomeria japonica. Classification (NCBI taxonomy): domain Eukaryota; kingdom Viridiplantae; phylum Streptophyta; class Pinopsida; order Cupressales; family Cupressaceae; genus Cryptomeria; species Cryptomeria japonica. The sequence goes on along the minus strand of NC_081410.1, from coordinate 273,229,520 downwards.
CAAGATGAGCATTGGTACAAAACTTGAGAGGTGATGAAGTGATGGAGGAAAAATGAATTTTGGGACATAAGGACCCAAAATAGATAAAGGAAATGATGGAAGAATAGTTTTGGAAAGATGTTTAGATAGATGGTTGAAAGAATTTCAAAGATGTGTTCCTTTATTGATCTTTATTATGGATAATTTGAGGTGATGGATTGGTGGATGGAGGGAGGTAAGGACCCAAGATAGATGGAAGGGATGGAGAGTTTAAATTTGGAATAAAAGGACCTAAAATGGATTTGGAGGATGAAAGGATTCCTTGATCTTGATCTTGACTTGGAGTAGGATCATTTAAGTTTATGCTTTTCTCTTGATTTTGAATTAGATTAGTGAAGGAGATAAAAAGGGATATAATTTTATTTCTTAGGAGGTGGATGTTGAAGATCATTGTGGATGGAATACCAAAATCTTAGGGGATCATCGTGGATGGAATACCAAAATCTTAGGGGATCATCATAAGATTCTTGATAGGAGGGATCTTGATCAAAAATGGGATTAGATTTGAGATCCATGATATCTTGATCTTGATCTAGGCTAGGACTCATTTCCTTTGAATAATCTTCTTCTTTTTCAAGCGACAAGGGATGGTCACATGAGTGATCAAAGTTTTAGTTTGGATAGGTTGATGTAGTTGACTTGATGGATACTTCGTTCAGATACTCAAGCTTACTAAGTCGAATTGAGGGTTTGTTTGAGAGGCCCCTATGACAAAGCATGTCAAATGATATGGATAAAGTCTCCCAATATGGAAACTTGATTTGACTAACTTGAATACCTAGCTAGGTATTATTGTTGTTGAGATAGTTGGATGATAAACTCTTGATCACTTGGTTTGATACTCCCCTAACCTTGTTGGATTAAATTCTTGCCTAAAGATAATTGAAAATTTAATAACCACCTCAAAATATTCTTTGTTGGATTTGTAAACTTCTCCACTCTATGATTCCTTTGTTTGAACTGATTTTTTTATATTTTTTGATTGATACTTTGCAAGATATTTGATCATTTGTGATAAGAATACATAGCACACGTGAAGACAATGGTCATCCTAATGCTAAACATTTAGTGTATGTTCTTTGAGGATGTGTTCAAATCCCTAATTTTTTCATTGGTTTGAATACAAATAAGACACACCAAGTAGACTCTTTATTCAAGGGTCATCAATATTATCATTGCCCATAGCTCGATACTCCTTCAGCTCAAATAGTCATGTCACCCCCTAAGGGGCACCCATATTTTTGCATTTTTTCCATAAATTAACCCAAGGAGGTTTTCTCCTCAATTGAGTAGTTATCTTGGGAGATATATGGTGAGTGATATTGGGGGAGAATTATTTCCCACCCTTGCACTATGATATTGCCAATGTATGGCAACTAACTCAGCTCAAAGTTTCTACTTCTATGGTTTGTAGTAAAGGTTATGTTCGACGTGGAAAATGATAAACTCAATTAAGATGCTTCCCAACCTTTATAACAAATGTTTTTTGCATCTCAAGGATACTAGGGGAAGGCTATCAAATACACACTTTCGTTGGAGGGGATTTTCATTAGCCTCCACATTTGATTATAGTGGGTTGGTAAACTTGGCTTTAGTCATTACCCACTTGGGTCATTCCCTTCTCACTAGCCCCGTCAAGGCATTTGGGAAGGTAGGCCCTCTAAAGGTTTTAAATGCTTGAAAGTAAATAAAGCATAAAAAGAGTGGGTTTCACTTTTTGGTCACCCAATCAAGGGGAGAGAATATACGAACCACTCACGACAAAGAATACAATGTTATTTTTACCATTCAAAGAAATGATTATCTAAGTCCTAATTGGAGATGTTGCTCCAATCAAAACATGGTGTTTATTTTAGTCCCACATAGCAATTGTTTTCTAACTAGGAAAGTGAAATCCTGGTCAACAAAATGAAAGCACGTTGATATAAAGTAAATTGATTTTGCAAAAAGGGATAAGTTGATTGTTCTTTTTATTTTGAAAATAAAGATTGATTGTGAATTTTACCTTTGCAAGAAATGAAAGTTGTTGTTCTTTTTAAGCCCAAATTTGAAGTGTTTTTGTTCCTAACTTGCAAGAAAACAAAGTTTGATTTGTGATTCTTTTGTACCTTTGTAAGTGATGTTCTTTTTAGAGCCCAAAAACAAATGTGATTAATTTTAAAGCACCAAATTAAAAATATGAAGTTCTTTTTACCAAAGGAAATGTGAATTCTTTTAACCAACTTTGAAAAAGATAGCAAAGAAAATTTAAAAAAATCCTAACTTAACTCCTCCAATCTACAAGAAATTGTTAGAAACCTGCAAAAAAAGAAGTTAATGAAAATCCCAATCACTTGGTGGGATATACAAGCCTAATTAGCCAAACAAGATTACAAATTTTTGCCTCTTTGACAAATGCACTATTACAGAGTGCAAATGTGCTACTACAAAGAGTAAATGTGCTACAGTGTACAACGTATAAGCTAAAAGATTCTATAAGATTTATTAGCCGGACCTACACAAAAATGTTAGAAATTTAATAAATTTAGGGGTCAAACCCCACGATGGGCGCCATAAATGTATGCTTGGAAGTGTGGAACCTACAAAAGAGAATCAAACAACATCAAACACACACATGAAACATTATGTTAGAGTTAGAAATCAAAATAGAAACTAAACTAAGTTAGCTTCAAAATCAAGAACCCCAAGCGTGTCTCATGTTCCTCTATCTCCAAGGATCTTCAAGATTCAAGGTGGCTCTCACTTGGAAGAGCACTTGACCTTTTAGATGTCAACCTAAAGAATGAGATTGAAGGATATGCCAAGATCAAAATGAATGCAACTAAGATCCTAGCTATATGATCAAATGATATGAAAAGATGAAATGCAAGATGGAATGCAAGATATGAGACTAAGATTGATTCCAAATTGAAAGCTTAGGTGTGCTAATTAAACTAACATGGATATTGATATGAAATTGATATACAATGGCTATGAATTAAGCTAGCATGAAAATGGGATTAGCATGATACTATCAACATGATGAAAACTAAACTAGCATGCAACTAAGATTATCTAAGTGCTTGAAGATGACAAATTGAGCTCCTTGATAACCTGAAAAATGACTATAAGTTTGATGCAAAAGATGATGGATCCTAAGATTGAATAAATGGGCTCTATTTATAGAGAAAATAAAGAAATGGATGGCCAAGATTGAGCAATCTTAACAAGGGTTAGGATTGAAAGTTATCAATCCATGAGGGGGATTCAATCCAATCCCAAGTTGACAAATGTCACCTTGAGATGGCTTGAGAGATGCTAAGCAAGCATTAGATGCTAATTAAGCATTAGGGATGACATAATTGGATAATGCTATTATCCAAGAGAGCATGTCATTGTCCAAGACGTAAAATCTTGTGCAAAGTTGAAGGATGGCCAAAGGGACAACCATCATGGGCTAGGGTGATATCTTTTAGGAGGAATTAAATGCCTTTGAAGACTTTGGAGGTTAACTTGTTGGAAGGTAGATAACCTTCAAGGCTTTTGTAAGAGCCTTACAAGTTTGGAAGAATCAACAAGTTAACTTGTTGAAGAAGGTAAAGTCTTCAACACATTTTGAAGACTTTCCCCAAATTTGGAGAAGTGACTCCCCCCAAATTTAGGGATGTGACATGATTAGAGGAATTAGGCTAGTTAATGAGGAATTAGAGGGGTTCTACAAGAATATTAACATGCTAATGGAAAATGTAGGAGAATGCAAATGGAGGGAAATAGGCAATTTTAGATAAAATAAAAGATTTATTTTAGCCAAAAGGGGTACAACTTAAATTTATTCAATTATATGGCTAAAGGGTACATAATCAAACCTTAGTTTAATTAATAGGTTAGGATAGAAGAAAAGGATTTTAATCATATCTTTAATTTGATTAATATTCTGATTGGAAGAATAGGGATATTAATTAAACCTTAGTGTAATTAATAGATGAATAAATGATAATTAAATGAATAAAATTCATTTAATTAGTTGTGCAAGTTTTAGGTGTCTAAACCTATAAATTATCATCTTTATTCCATTATTTGTCACTTTATTCCATGTTTATAATTCCATTCCAACACATTTCTCAACTTTACCTTATTTTCATGAAGCATTGATTATGATAAGTGATGATTAATAAAAATTTATATGTTTAGTTAGTTGATGACTAAATAATGGTAAATTATTACATAAATAGTGTTTATTAAATATTAAGTGTTTTTAAAAGTTTAACATCTTTGTGAGATATTTGAGTCATTCATGCAGTTGGTGAGAAGAAGAAAAAAGTTGATAGTTGTCACCATGAAGTTGTAGATTGGAAGTACAAAAAAAGTCAAAACCTAGTTTTATTAAAATGAGCATATCTCCCTCATGTTTTAATGAAATAAAGATATTAAAAATGATTTGGAAAGGTTAAAGGGAGATATAAAAACCCATTAAATAATTTATTCTAATTCTCACCAGAAGTGAACTAAGACAAAATTGGCATGGCAAAAGGAAAGATAGCAGACTTAGTCAAACCTTTTTCGTTTATTGTAATTTGAATTTTAACTTGAAATGAGGTTATATATGAATTTTATTATATCTATTAGCACCAAAAAATCTCTAATAAATCATCTTTGTAATCAAAGGGTCCAAAACAAACTCTTTTTTTCCAATCTATTAGAAGACAAGTTGTAATAGGACTCTACTTCTTAGTCATTGTTTTGTTGTCACTTAGAAGAATAAGTATCTTCCTTGTCTAAAGGGATGATGGGAAAAATATTATATGATTGTTAGTTATTCAATTAGCTTATATATTTTCATTTGTAATCAAGCAAAGGGTATTAGATGGTAAATAGGATTAGAGAGTTGTCATTCTGTAGCAACAAATCTATCACCACATTAATTTTAATAGAAGCATCAGATTGTATTTTCAATGAAGAAAAATAATTGTGTATGATTTTTGAGCACTTGGACAATAGTGTAAATTATCTAAGCAAGGTCCACTTAAGATTTTTTTCACCTTTGATAGTTATAGTAGCAAAACACACAAGTAATTGTTGTATTATTACATAGTTTCCTATGGTCATTGTTGTACAGTTAGTTTTATTTTCAGCACTATTATGTTTTTAGTTTTGTTTACTACTTTCAGTTAATTTCCTATACACGTTGATAGAATAGCTTAGGGAATCACATAGTGCACATACAATGTCGCCCCATTTAAGTACAATCCCTAGATTGATAATTAAATGTAGCTTCTAGTCCATAAAGGGCTGCTCAGATTGAATAACTACACCTGAGTTAGGAAAGCTATTAGACCACAGCTGAATCTAAAGTGGAATTAGAAGCCTCAGCATTTTTGTTGTCATTTCCAGGGATGGGTAAAGCTATGAGAATCTCTAAAAAAATTTTTAAAGCACTTTCTTGTTTTTTTAGAATCACAGTTTTCATTTCAAGCACTTAGGATTATTAAAAAGTTTGCAAAGTACCACAAGAAGAAATGTAGCAACACAAAGATTGTGTATCCATGGAGCATAATGTAATGCCCCGCTAGGAAACCCCAAAGGGTTTGAGTTAAAAACACTCAAATAGAGTGTAAATATTTTTTTTTTATAATAATAGTTAAGAGTATTACTGATAAGTTACAACATTAAGATAGGCTAGAGTTAACAAAAACTTAGATAGCACAGCAGAAGGCTAAACGATCCTAAGGAGTTTCCCAACGCGATTACATAACCTTACACCTAACTCAACTTGCGTCAATTGATCCAATAAACTGGATGACTTAGTTACGAGATAATGCATAAGACTTGATTATACCTATGTTCAATGATTTGACATCTTATAATTTTGGGAAGTGTTCATTTACTTTGGGTGATTAGGAGGCCATCGTGAGGTTATTTACTCAATGCACTTTAATTCATAATTTCATTAAGAGCCTCCCAAGAGGTTCAAGCGTTTAATATAACGAAGTTCATTCATTGGTTTTAAGATAATCACCCACAACTGATATCTTTCTTTATAATTAAAAGCATGGCTAATAAGATGAGTTTCATTCATTAAGGATTAAACTTCCATTAATAGAGTGAGGTTCCCTCATTAAATTTTAAGCATCACCAACTAAAGAGTCATAGTTCTTAAATGGAGGGTAAAATGTAATTAACCATAGGGTTCATTCACTGGAGTTTTAATTATGCTAATAGAAGGAGCTCATATCATTAAGGTGAAAATGTATTAGAAACACATGAGTTCATCCTTTAAATTAAGATATACTTAGCAAGATGATATTCATCATTACAGGATTAAAATATAAGTTCATAATGATGTTCTCCCTTTAGGATTAGAATATAACTATCTTATTGCATGTCACTCCTTTTTGTTAAATGAAGTTAATATGAAAAGATACATTTACTAAAATTAAGATATAAACAACTATACAAATACTTCCCATTTTAGTTCTTTTTTTTGTAATCATAAGAGATTCTTTTATTAGGGTTATAATTATGGTTATATAGTTGAGTTCACCCAATTATCAAGTTAATTTGATGGGGATTATTTGTTAAGATTAAAACATGAAATGACTAAACAAATTCATCCAATATAGTGTAACATAATTAACATGGCGTTACTCATTTACTAAGTTAAAAGGGGTAAATACCTATATGATGTTCATCCTTTAGATTTCAATCTAGGAATTATAACATTAATCCTAACTTTGTTTTCCATTCACATTCGTTCAATTTACATGCTTAATAACAAGTTAATCCAATGATGTAACCCAGCAAGATTCTTTCCACTATTACTATTTTTAATTAACATTATCAAAATACTTTTCCATAATCTTAATTACAATCTTTTATGAACCTGATTACTACATTTGTCAAGATGAATAATTTTATGCACTTAGATTTAAATTCGTTAATTTCCCATCGTACACTTATGAAAAGCAACCATACATGATAACTTAAAGCATGAAACAAAGGAAGCTAAAACATCACATAACACAGATATGACCTCGTAGTTCACCCCTAAAGGGCTACATCTTTGGATCTGCTCAACTGCAAGACCCCTTTGGCATTTAATATAGTTAAGATTACATAATTTACATGTCTTTTACATCTCTTCCCTTTAGGCGACACGTCCACTATACAACATCTACCTCGATTGATTATTACATAGTGATCCCTTTTAGGAGCAGATCAAATTGAACCATAAAGAAAGAAAAAAAAACGCAAACTTAGATTCCTTGTTTGACGGTACCCTAACTAGGGGCTTGACCGACTTATGACCAAACACTATCATATCAAGTCTTACCATTACATAACAAAATTCTATAATAGAAATTTAAATCTGCATAGGCATTATCCGGTAGAGGTATTCATTTACCATATTGCTCTAACTATTAATGTCGATCAAGTTGTTGGATTTGCTAAATTAACTTTTATTTACAAATTCATATTAGTCCACCATTACTATTTAGTCCATGTTAATAATAAGTATTAACCCGAGTATGATGTAATCAATATGAAATTAATAACTTGTATTAAAGTATGGATTTACTAAACGTTGATTCTCTAAAATCCAGATATATTATTTAATAATCCGAGATTAAATAATATAAAAGAAACTGAATTTAAAATTAAATAATATAAAAGAGACTGAATTTAAATCTCTTAACCTAAATTTAAATCCACTTATTAATTTGATTTTTTTTTGTTTCTTTTCTTTTTACATATATATATATATATATATATATATTCTTTTAAAAAAAAAAAAAAACAATTTATATATACTAATAAAAATATATATAAATTAAAGAAAAACACTTTTTTTTTAATTATCAAAAAAAAAGGAAAAGGGAAGGTACCCACATGGACACCCACGTGGGCCCCCCCCTTGGCAACCCAAGCTACCATTGGTAGCGCTGCTACCAAATGGTAGCAGGCCACTACCTCTGGTAGCGCTGCTACCATTTGGTAGCAGTTCGCTACCAACTGGTAGCAGTTGCTTCCAGCAGCCATGGGGTTTGTAAAAAAAAAAAAAATTATTTTATTTTTTTTTTATTATTTTTTTTCGGTTATAGCAAATAAAAACAGTGTTAAAAAAAAAGGATAACAAATCCCCAATGCACACCACACAGCCTGAGACAGGGATATAAAGCATTTTCCAGCAAATCCCTCATTTTTGAAAAAAAATCACAGTCCACATATTTTCCAGCAATCTCCCATTTTTTTTAAAGAAAATCACAGTCCATATATTTTCCAGATTGCTCAAAACCAACAACCAACTGGGGAACTTTTTTTTGAAATAAACATGAACGAAATAACCAAAAACTAAACGTAAAAACCCCCATTCCCCATTTATTGCAGTCACAACCATTTTTTTTTCTTTTCCTTTTTTTTCCAGAATGTTATGGATTTCAAAAAAAAATAGAAGAGTTTGAAGAATAACCACCAAATCCAAAACAATGTTTGCATTCCATTTTCCACACAAGGATCCAACAAAAGTTAAGCTTTACCAATTTTCTACAATGAAACTTACTCACAGACATCAATGGAAGATATGAAAAACCAATGTTGCAAGAAAGAAAAATACAAAACCCCTTTTTTTTTGTAAACATTTTAATCAAGCTGATGATCAGATTCCTACCTCAAAATGCATTCCAGGAAGAATATTTTTGAAGAAGAGCTCCCAAATCTGCTGCTCTAAAACTCCATCTTGTCCAAAACCCCCAATCTCCCTTCCAATACCATTTTTTTTCCAAAAAAAATGACCAAAAGAAAGAACCCCCAAAAACATTTCAAAACTAGGTTAAAATGAGAAACCCTATTTTTGACCTAATTTTCAATTTCGAATTTAGGCATTTATTTTTTTTTAAATAAAAGAAAAATGAAAAATGGAAATCATTCCTTTCCATTATTCAATACTTCTTATTCGTTTTTCTTATTAAAATTAAAAAGCTTCCATTTCTTATTTAACTCTAATTTTAAATTTCTCCATATTACTTCAGCCAACACTTTATATTTTAAACTAATAACAAGGGTAAGGTATTTAAATTAATTTAAATTTCCAAAAATCAATCCTGTATACTATATCAACTTAACAAGTAAAAAGAATAATTTCCTTTTAAATAATAAAATCAACCCTTTCTATTCCAAAATGCGAAAATGATAAATTTATTTCTATTTCTCAAATGACTTTAAATTTTTCCTTTCTAAAACGCATAACTCATTAAATTCGTTATTTTAAAATTAACTATTAAATTAACTCGCTATAACATAATAAAGCGACCTTTTTAATAAACGACTATTCTCATGAAAGAAATCTATTTATTTTAATTCCTCAACTTCTAATGCATAAATGAACACATTATTTCAATTTAAATGCTTTAAGCTTGCTACAGTTATAATTAAAGCGATCTCTTTAAATCAATGATTAATCATATAAAAGAAACTACCTATTTAAATTTCTAAATTACCAATGCGTACATCTACTCATTAAATAGAATTAAATGCTTAGGATAACAAACTCCACTTACCCCGCGCAAGGCACGCAAATTGAGGAAGTCCACCAAATCACACGACACGTAACCCAATAAAAAGAAAGCCCCCACGAACCACACACGATGCTCACCCGACCATGGCTAAGGCAAGACGAGAGTTTTATGACCACCAAATCCGAATTCTAAGGATGAAGGAGGTATACTCAACCCTGCAAATCCCAAAGAAGATGAACCTCGCCCTAGGCAGTGTTGTACCTGCAATCTCCTGCACCCATGAATTCATGCCAACATACATATACATATACATATTCAATGAAGGCGTTAGCTTGAGAATTATCACAAGAGTTAGGAAACAATTACATATACACAAGAATTGATGCAAAAGCACAATAATAGGTATGCACGATTATTTATATTATCTAAACTACACATTGCATCACGGTTAACCTACCATTCAAGAATGCCACATAGGAAGTCAACCACGGTCAAATGGGTTTTACAAGTTCGACTAGGGTAGGGGCATTACACATAATAACATGATGTGTAAGATATATATTGATGAAGACATTTTTTCAAGCATCATAGAATAATTTTGTTAAATATTGATTTCAAATAAAAAATCCTACTTCAAGAATATAAACCTAATGTTCTTATGAATCTTCAAGAGAGTTGCAATAAATTTAAATAATCAATCCTCCAATGTAGAAAAGTAAAGAAGACATTGAAGGGGACCAATTTTGGTATGAACTAGAAATGTTTTTCTCAACATTAGATGTCGAACCACCATCTTTTGAAAAGAAAAAGCATGAGTAGCATGAAAATGGTGTAGAAATTTATGTGCTTCTATCAAATCAGTCACATAAAATGGACTTTAAAAGTCAAGAAGAGGATAAAGAAGAATCCCATCACCATAAAGCCAAAAAAGAGAGTTCTAAATTTATTATTTCATTACGATGTCCTTTAAGACATCTATCTTGGATGGAGGCAAGAAAAGTATCACTACTTATGTTTGTAGCAAAGCAAGAAGTTATAACTGAAGATGAAGCTAAATATGTAGTTGCAGCTAAAGGATAACTATTTCAACTTACCTATGCACTTCAAAATAATAGTGTATATTGTGAAAAGGAAGTAAGTAAGTTTGTTTATGTCTTTCCATAAGTATTGCAACTTGTTATTAAGTTTCTACTTGTGTTACAGATATTTTTGGTTGCTGATAAATATGTGAAGCAGTGTAAGTTGCTAAGAAAAGGAATCAATTGCATAGAACTATTCAATGGTTTTGTTTGAGAAAGTCTTTTTTGTTGGTTAGTGTAGGTTAGGATAGGTTTTTCATTAAATAAGTGTAGTTGCATAGTGTCTTTGATGTCTTTTTCTTAAATATTGAAGCATAGTTAGTTAGGTGTGTCTAGCATAGGTGTTTCCTATTTCTTCTTATTTAAATGACTATTTTTTGAGGTATAAATAGATAATTTGTAATATTTCACTATCATTTATATTAAAAAGTTGTGGGTCATGTCCTAGCATGTGTTATCCAAAATTATCTATTAGGTGGTTGTTGTCCTTATGAGATAAAAAATGCCTATCCAAATGGTGTTTTCTAGTTAACTACCATCCATGGTTGTGTCAAAAGTCATTGGATAGAGAGACTTTACTATAGTAACTACCCAACTATGTTATTACAGACAAAATAAATAACACTTTTTGTAGTTGTTGATAGTAGTTTTTGAGACTATTCCTACAATAATTGACAACAATTTCTGAGTTTGTTCCTATAGCCATAACAATAGTAACTAAGGCAGTTCCTACAAATGTTGGCAGTAGTGCCTGAGAAATTTCTTGCAACCAAAGGAAACAAAATGCAGAGTGAATATTCACATGATGAGGTGACATAATAGATGATAAATATCCAACTATTTAGGGACCTATATATATAGTCATTCAAATACCTATGCATTCAAGCTATACACCATGTCCATAAATTTTCAAAACATCATGGCTATTACTTGCATTTATGATTATTCATTCATTAACAATATTTTGCATTTTTTAGCTGATTGCTTACCTATGCATTATAATGTTTTATAAATTACCATTATTCTAATTACATTCTTCATAAATTTTCTTCTCCCACCATCATTTCTACATTATCATTTGACAACAAATGACCTTTTAGCTAGGGGAAGTGTGCATTCCTTGTGTTGTTTTCCCAGACTATGTGTTCCCTTTCTCCTACCTTTTTAAGAAAGACTATCCTCTTGTTAGTATGACCACAAGCTTATCGCTTTCATAGATGTATGAAAGAATCAAGTGACAAAAGATAGAATTGTTAGGGGAGAAGTTATGTCAAAACAAGAATGAAAAAATTAAGGGTAGTGAGAAGGAACACAAAATAATAGAAGGAAACCCTTTAATGGTAGCTGGTAATAAAGGAGAACATCTATAGAGTTTTGACAGAGATCAATCAAAAAAAGATAGTCATGATACATGTGCAAAGAAAAGAAGTGAAGAATTTCAAAATCAGCAAAGTACAATATTGCAACAGGAATTCAGAATATAAAAAGTTTGTGGGTAAGCAAACAAAAATGGAAGAATAATGAAAAAGGACTATCCTATAAGGAGGCTACAAAAAGAAGGAAGCATGATGGAAAGACTCTGAATTTTTATGGAAGGGTATAAGTTTGTCCATGACATCCAATAGTATGTTAGTGTGATAAATGGACAATCATACCTTGAATAATGAACTCACAATACCGGTTCCCACTTTTGGGTACATCCTGATTTTTGTTGAAATCATTTTTTTTAGAAAATATAATTGTTTAAGCTTTAAGAGGTCCCATTTGAAATAATTAATTGAAGAGAGTTAGATCAAAGCCTCTTAGATCAAAATTTCTTGGATAGAACCTCTCTACTTCTAAATCATACTTGCAATGGAGTCTCCTTTGCATCTATCAAATGTTGATAAAAAATCAATTTTGCATTAGCTTTTGGGGGGTCAAATGAATTCATTTAGAAAATTTGTTTTTTTAAGTATTTATTCCTTATTATAAGCTTTCCAAATAGTATAATTTTTAATATATTTAATTTCATTAATTATTTTTTGTTTTATTTCTTATGAATGTAGGTTTTTAAGTGAACATGAACTTATTTCTTCAATGCATTGGGAAAAATAGTAAAGTAATTCAAAAAAATCTGAAAAATATCTATGCCCTAGGTATTGATGTCTTCTTTCTAACAAAAAAAATAAAATTGAATTTTGATATATATAGAACAAGTTATGTGTTCAAACGTACACCTATATCTAAATTATAATTAGTCGGACTTCAAAACTAAATAAAATGAAAAATATTCAACATATCACTATCAAACCAACTACATGCCCTGGGTATTTATATTAAAATCCAAAATTCAAAAGAAAAAAGTTATTATCATTTATATAAAAAAAAATTATGCATTTCAGGATGCACATCACTCTTAAAAAATGTTGTTTGTTGTAATAAACTACTTTTTGAGGGAGATGGAAAAATCAATTTATTCAAAAAAATTGAAAAAATATATTTAGAATCTACAAACAAGATGTTACAAATCACTAGTTTACACATCTTCAAATTCTTAATGGTTTAAAAGTTATAGGTGTCGGAAAGTGAAGTTTTTTTTTTCAAAATGTTCATCTAAGTGTCAAAGTTGGTCAAAAAGTGGGAATCAGTATTGTGCTAACTCAAAATCCACTCTTTCCTTTTCTACAAAGGATTTTTTAAAAAGGTTCTTGTTCCATTCCTTCAACTCCCCCTTTACAAAAGCTAAAAATTTGGAAAACATATAGAGCTTGTGGTCTCCTTTTAAAGGAGAAAATCTCCACCATTGTGCGATTCACTCCTTCAAGTTCTCAGCCCTTAGCCACATATTCTCAAATTTGAAAGGGTGGTGCAATGGGACCTTATCCAAGGAAATTTTGAATTGGACTAGAAAGTGGTCAAAATCTATCCATGGCATCACTCTTGCTTCAAAGAGTGTGGTGAAGAAATCCCACTCCCTAACAAGGAGGAATCTATGCAGCCTTTCTACAATATTTGTGATTTCCCTTCATTGATTTGTCCAAATGAATATGTCATTTTTTGGCACCATATCCCTCAACATGTTCTCCTTTACAAAGTTAATGAAATCAATTTATGCTTGAGATGTATGGGATAGACCTTTTTTCTCCTCACTAATGATTGTGGCATTAAAGTCTCCTACCACCACTAACCTAACACTTTAAACTCCATAAAGAAGATCCTTGATTTTCTCCTAGACCTCCTTTTTTTTTCTCTATTGGTTTGTATAAATTTATTCCGTAGAACTGGTCATTTATATTCAAAACCTTGATTTTCATGGACTCCCAACTCTGGCTAGTTGTTACTATTTCCATTGTCAACCTTTGAGGATTCCATGATATCACAAGACCTATCAAAGAACCACTCTTGGTTTAAAAACTCCTTCCCATTGTTTCTAACTTCTCATCGATTCAATACTCTCTTCTTCTACCATCTTTGTTTCCTAGAGCAAGACTAAATCTACTCTTGATTAATCGATTTGGTGCTTGATTATGCACCTTTTGTTAGGGGTATTTAAGCCCCTAACATTCCAAGTAATAAACATCATTTTGACATAGTAAGGGACACCCCCTTCCTTGATTTTAATTTCATTTTCCCTTTTGCATTTTTATCAAAGTGAAATTCTTTATGAACAGAATTCAATGTCAAAAATATTCTCATCTTAATTAGATGTAATTTCATTAAGAGAATTTTTATTAATTTGAACATCTCTATAGCACGTTTCATGTTCTATTTTGTGTTTAACTGCTTTGTACATCCTCTCTATATTCACTATAAATTATATTTTGTTCCACATTGATCCTTCCTTTGAACAATGACAATTGGTAAATCTTTTATTTGACGTGGAAAAATGTTAGCTGTTTCTTTTACTTCTTGTGGAAAATCTATAGTATGTCCTTTTTATTTATACTTGTAGACACTTAAATTTAGTTAATTAATTTAATCAGATTTAATTTCCTTAGTTGTCTATATTAATTAAATAATTAATGTTATTTAATTAGTTATGGCATCCCTTATGGCTGAATTAATTTGATTAATCGAGCCATGTCCAATTAATTAATTAGTACTTCTATTGATTAATTACTTTTCCCTTCTTCTACCAAATAAAAAATAATTATTTATTTAGTTCATGTCACCATCTTCTTCCTTTTATTTGAATTTGAATAATTCAAAAATCCCCTTTAGTCACATATCTCCTAATTTTAGCCATCATCTAGCCCTTCCTTTAGCCTAACCCACCCTCCAATCTAAAGGTTCTAACCAACCTTATCCCTCTAACCTCCCTTGTCAAATTTGTGCAAATTCCTATTTTTTAAAATATTAGGAAAATAAGCTATTTTGGGGGTGTTTCTCTCCCAAATAGACATGTGTACTTGTTTACACTTGTCAATCCTCCCATTGCTACTTTTCCTCAACTGAGACAAGTGACACATCCTCAAGAATCTCCTTTCTTCCATCAAATCCTATTTAATCCTTTCACTTTATTAAACAATCCATCCACTTCATACAATCATACCATCATAATGTCAGTTTAGCCACACACATCCAACCATCTTGCATCTATCTTTAATATATTTTCTTTCATAATTCATCATCATGGAGTGTATGATAGCAACCTTACAAGAATAGATCGGGCATACATCAAATCCAAGGACAATCAAATCAAAGAAAAATTGAAGGGTTTGCATTTCTTTACTTGTTTATCATTTTCTTTCTAACTTTCCTTTTCAGCATCCTAAATCTTGAGTATTTGATTGAATTTGTTCTTTCTTAGCTTGTTAACTTCATTATTTTAGTCATTTTATTTGCACAAATTTTTACTCACACAATACTAACCTTTAGTTGCATGTGTGACTTGAAGTATTATCTTCACACTCTCTATCAACATTTCATCAATTTGTGTTAAGTTTGCAAGTTCAGGTGGTTTTGATCTATGATCCATATTGTTTAATTTTAAAAATCAATATTCATGTTTCTCTTGTCAACATCTATTACAACTTGGGCCTTCAATAATTTGTACAACATTCATTGTAGGGTAAGTTTCTAGACAAATATAATGCATGCTTAGGTGAATCTAGTTTATCTAGTTTATGTTGAAATATCATTTGTAAATTTTTCCAATTAATTAACACATTTCTATTGCTATTAAGTATACCTTGATCTCAGGGTTCACCCTGTAGTGCAACGGTAAGCTATAAGGTCATGTTGATATGGCGTCATGTGTTCAAGTCATGTAGGTCATGTCAGAGGTATTGAGGCTTAGTGGTAGGTTTTGATAAAATTATGAGGTGTTAAGGCCTCCATGTTGGATACCACACAAAGCATGACTAATGTTAGCTGATGAATGCCTGGTCATGGAGTGATGAGGAGCCACTATGATTCGAGCAATGTAGTGATAATGAGCATTGCAGGGATAAGGAGTTATGGAGTCATAAGGAGGTGCTTGATCGTCCATAGAGTAGTAGGTGGAAAAACAAGCAATATTGTAACAAATCTTAGAGGTGTTAATACCTCAAATAAAAAATGTAACCACGGGGAGGGGGTCCCCCAAATGTGACCCTCACTAGTTCATACCTCCAGTCAAAATCAATTTATATAAGGAATTGTTGATCACTAAAATTGCTTTTAGGAATATCTAGCCTTATGGGAAACTTAGTGATGGGGGACTTGCGTGTCTCCATTGAGTGACCTCCGAGATTTTAGAAGCCAGCTCTTCATTCATTTGAGGGGAGAAAAGGGAAAGAATGAAACATAAAAAATATATATATTCTAAAGCGATGTGCTAAATTGATTTTAGTATAATAAGGAGCATAGAGAATCTCACATACATGCCATTATGAGGCCCATTCAACAATCTACATGCCCAGAACAATGAACAAGATATAACCAAAAATCCTTTTAACATAAAGTAATACAAACCACGCATCCACCAGATAACAAGTGCAAAAACATAGTTTAATCGATAGAGTATTAGGCATATATTTCTAAAGTTATGTCAAAATTTAAAGATGCACATAAAACTATCAATGCACACTGAATAATAGCAATCATAAAGGCCGCAAGCATGGTTTGATTATCTTTTCTTCAAAAATACAAAACATGGATTAAAGGCTAAATTCCTATAGAATATCAATCTATATCTTTCAAAAAATAAGTTATGAACACTTTATCAGGCAAAAATCGTCATTCTTATAGACCAGGACCTAACAACCCCCAAGCTGGAGAAATAGAAAAGATTTCCCCAAAGACATTGCTGACATCTTCTCTACACTTGGCAACATGCAAAAACCTGCAAATGAAAACCACTTTTAGCTTCTTATGAAATTGTATCTATTGTACGGTTATTCAATTCAAAAAGATCTCCCAATGGTTCACTTGCAACTAAAAATGCGAAACCTTTCAAGCTGCCACTATGAAAGACACATGGAAATAGGAGGGAGAGAGGTATGGGCCATGTGAAATGCAACCTTGGGACCTTCTGGGGAGTTTCTATGTAACGCAACATCTCACTTTGTAAATTGTGGGCCCAGTGCTCTTGGTGCAAAACCAATGTCGTAAAACAAAATGCCACACGTCGGGAGTGTGTGGCTTAATCAACAAGGCAAACACGAGGGCGCTAGGAATGAGTGTTGGGCCAACAAGTGGCAAGTGCGAGGGAGCCTCTTTAAAACATGGCGTGGACAAAATAAACTACATAACTTTTTGGCAACTTATGGGATAATCCTACCTGCAGGGTATCGATACCCAATATATTTGGTTATAGACCAGATTTATGCATATGTAGGGAAAAGCCAATCGAGGACCTGTTGTAAAGAGACCCAATCATTCTCTAAGAGCTACTCTTGAGATTCAAGGATTTGATAATTTTGATCAAGGGAAATAATCTCATGAAAAGGGAGGTTGTTTAACTCATTATTAACCAATACAAGCAGAGTATGGAGTTGAGCCAAAGGATGCAACAATTCTCTGACCTCGATGACAACAGGGGGAGCACTTAGATTTTGGAGGAAGGTCTACTCTTGCTGTCATTACTCAATCAAATTCATGATTTTCTCAACTTCTAAAATTAAACCATCAGGGGGGAAAGGAGAGGGTAAGCCAAGACTTACAAAACATTCAAAATGTTCTTTGATATCTGATATTGAGGATTTAAGGGATCTTAAAGTGGATGCAACCTGCATTGCAGGTTGGTGGTGATTGATGAAACTATTAGCCTTTCTAACCAGTTGCTTATGATCATTAACCTCTATGGCTGTCAATTCCTCCTTGGAAGCGTTATACAACCACTTGATCAATTTCTGGGTGTTAGGGACCTTAGGCATGATAGACTACTTGACTTCATCAATAATAGCACTCACCTCATAACATAAAGATTGCGCATCAACTAGGAATTTCAAGGTTGGTTGCAAAACAAGGCAGAACTATTTCACCTTTTCCCAACGTAAAACATATAACTCCTGGATGAAAGGGGTGAGATCTACCGAGGCAGTAGGTGGAATATCGGTAAGTTTTGATAAGAGAGAAATTTCCTCCTCTTTTGCTTAGATATCTGTATACAATTCTCTAACCTTATGCTCTGTTGTGGACGCTTGATGTTCCAATGCAATGACTCTTGTATTGTTATCCTAAAACTTGTCTTGCATTCAAATTGTGTTATTACACTCTCTCCAAGACTTTTTTTAATCTTGCAGTTCCTTATCTAATTGGGCTTGCCTATTCTACCATTCATGTACTGCCCATTCCTTTTGTTCTTTCTCCTTAGAAAGGAGTGTTTGTGTTTGATTCAGATCTCAAAAGAGTATCTTTATCCTGACTCATGTCCTACAACTAGATTTGGATCTAATTTATGTCTAGGGAGTCTACTTGGAGTTCCAAGAAAGCATGTTCTTTATCATGGAACTTCTTGCTCAATTCATTATTTTCCACTTACTCGGCCTGCAGCTGATCTATCACCACATTTAGAGCACTTCGCAGCTTTTCTCTTTCAACCCTCTCTTTCTGGACATCAAATTGAAGGTGAGATATCTAAGCATTCTTATCTCTCTCCTCCACTTTATAACGGTTTACCATAGCTCTAACATGGATCAATTCCTCCATGAGCTTCTATGGGCATTTTCTTTTCTTGAAAAAATTCGTCGATACAGCCTTTTGGGTCTCCTCATCATCTCAACCTTATGTTGTGGGTGAGCTGGTTTCAAGTCTATGTCGATAGCATGTATCGAATAGTCTGTCGGTTGCATTTCTCCCTGAGGTTTGATGATATTAGGAAACATAGCTATGAACATCATGTTCTCACTTTCTTCATTGAAATGCGTTTGGATATTGGGTTGGACGGGCTTCTAAAAATATTTCTCTTTTTGCCTTGCCACCCTTTGAGCTTGAGCTAACTTGAAGAGTTCACTTGTTGTATGAAATTTGATGGAGAAGGGATCGCCTGCCCCACTAAGGGGGCGTCGGGCGGAGTCATAAAAGGAATTGAGACTATGGGATCTCTTAGCTGCATGGGGATTGGCTAGGGAAGAGTAGCAGGAGAGAAATAAGGAATTCCTAGCATTGTGCCAATGGGAGGGGAGGAAAATGGAGTTGCACTTGATGACACAAGAAGACTGGGGCTTTCAAAACCCAACATTTGCATGACTAAGAAAGAGGGTACGGATTTAAAAGGGGTTTTCACAGACTGGGAAAAATTTGGAGCATTACTCAAGTCAGGAGTATCATGTAGGGACAATGTAGGAAAGCCAATAGCTATAGGGGAAGACACAGATCGAGGCATTGCTATGGAAACTACAACTCAGGTAAGGGAAAACACAGTGGCAGTGGAGACTACAAGAATGGTACCAACATTGAGCAACTAAATACTAAGAAGAAAAAAGAGGGGGAGCAAAAAGTACCTGAGACAAAGATGTTGTAGCTATTGATAAAAACTGGGCTGCTATGGGTACTTGAGTCTAAACACTCCTCGAAACTTTTGACAATGTCTACCTCTTCCTTGGAGGGGAAGAGCTCTCATGCACTTCACTAGACTGCTTTGTTGACAACTGGGAGTGAGGCTTTCTGACAGGTTCTGAAATATCGAGTGATATAGCTGTTTGGTGACTTGGACCTGATTTGACCTCTTTTCCTTTGCGGGCCTATTGTTGAATATCCTCTTACTGTTTAGGCTCTTGAGGGTCTGAGCCACCTAAAGGAGACTCACCAGTAGACTCTACATCTACATTTTATGTGTCCCAATCCTCCTCAAAAGTTTCATCTTAAGGGTAGTTTCCTATAGAAAATCAAAACTGTTGAACTTCATATCGGTACGTCCAAAAAGCTAACCTCTTACTTTGCAGCCATTTATTTGATGAATACTAAGAGGGGGGTGAATTAGTATACCCAAAAACTTTACCAAATAGTTAAGCAGTTTTACTGTAGACCGGTATAGCCCTTTAAACAGTAAACCAGTTAATAAACAGACAAGGCAAATAGAAAATAAAGCATTCACCCACAATAACACAAGATATTTTGATGTGGAAACCCAAATGAGAAAAACCCTAGTGAGTAAAACTTACAAGTCTACTATCTGTAGAATAGAAACTAGATTAGTTAAGGTCAGACTGGTTAAGGCCTTACAATGTTCTTCACCAGAACATATCTTGTTAGGAATATTGATCTCTGTTAGGAGATAAGTCTTGTTAAAGACTACCCTGTTAAAGGATTTCAGATCCACAACTATGAACCACCTTGTTAGAGGATTTAGAACAGGCTTGATTGAGCCTACCTAGTTAAGGGTTTCTGACTTGTTGAAGATATTAGTAATCAACAAGTAAGTGATCTACAAAGTAGCACAGAATGCTTAGTTAGATCCTTGATTTCTCTTTGTCAATGCATTGCAGCATTACTTCAGTCCTCTATCCTTTGCATGTTCAATCTTTGTCACAAGATACCTTCTTTCAAAGACCTAATCTTCTTAGGCAACACACTCAAAACCCTAGACATGATGTCCTCATATAGGAATCTAATTTCATGTCGGTCCAATGAGATTAGACTACAAATTCCTAGGTACTGTTAGGACCCGGAGGCAACTGGGGGGGGGTGAATTAGTTGTCTAATAATTTCATCCAAATATACTTTAATCAAACTTGATATTTAATACTGGTAAACCAAACTTAATGTTGAGAGACAGATTAATAGTTAATAACAGCACCAATGAAACTTAATGTATGAAACAGAAAGTGAAACAATATCCACAACACATAACACATAGATTTGTACGTGGAAACCCTGTAAGGGGAAAAACCATGGTGGGAAACCTTAACCATAATCAAATGATACTACTACATATAGTATGTGTATACAAATGGGGTCTGCACATGTAGATAGGCTAGCTACCTAGAGCTCACTGCTCAAACACAAGATGGGAGTCACACTGACTACAATTGGATGATTAAATCCAATGATAATGTACTACACAAAGTAGCATCTCCAATGTTGGATTCAGTATCGATTAAGCTTTGATTGTCTTCTTCAAATCTTCCTTGAATCTTCAAATGATGTCTGTGTGAGTAGCTCTACTTATATTTGCATATACCGAATATCACAACCTTATAATACCTTATTGTGTCTCTCCTATATCAATCTCACAATTGAGATCATACATATATACCAAAACCTAAGACCAAATGTATAGGTCGGCTTACTAAGAATAATACAATAAAATCTATTACAAGTAAGTCAAGATGCGATGCATTATGTCGGCTCAACAACAATATTAATTGATTAAACCATCTCCATAATGTGTCGTGTTGATCTGGAATAGATAACGTGTGTCGATCCATAACATAGACCTATTTGTCAGTAACAGCAAATATGTCAACCCAATTAGACCAATAACCAAATCATCAAAACCAAGTGTCCAAACAATGTCTTCAACATAACCAAGTGATCTCCAGATGATAACAAGTCACCCTTAGTGCCGGTGAACAATATAACCTGTCGGTGAACCAAATACCAGTGACTGTGCATAAGTCACTGAACTTGCTGGTGAACATAACCAAATATCTCCAAAAGGATAAGTGTTGATAAGTGTTGACATTGATGACAAAACCAATGCAACATATCCATAATACCAACAATCTCCCCCTTTGGCATTGATGGCAACACAAGATGGAAAAACCATCTAAGTACCAGACCAAAAATGTCAAAAACAAAAAACCAACAATCTCTAGAATAGATCAATACTAGAAATCAAAATTCTTTTATCATCTCTGCATTTGTATAATCACTCCCCTAGTGAATAATCTCTCCTCAAAGGATAATGTATTTTTCCATAGAAATCTCTCCCCCTTTGACATCAAATTCCAAAGCAATACAAATACCATATACAACCAGTTCATAGAACCAATTACAAATACCATCTTATCCAACTACTCCCCCTAAGAAGTAGCTCTCCTCCATCAAAGCCGGAAAAGGTTTCTCTATAAATTCTGTCAGTTTGATGCCAAGCATTAATTGTCTAAGTCTCTACCGGTGAGGGTATGAACCCAAGCTGCTCTCTGAGATATTCAAAAGTTTCCTTAGGCAAAGGCTTAGTAAAGATGTCTGCAATCTTCTCTTTAGTATTCACATAAACCAATCTTACTTCTTTTGCTTCAACATTCTCTTTCAAAAAATTGTATTTGATAGAAACATGTTTAGTTTTAGAGTGAAATACCGGATTCTTAGATATATCAATTACTATTGAATCATCACAATAGATGATTATAGGTTCTTTGCATTTTACCTTTATGTCCTTCAACATTTGTTTAATCCATAATACCTGAGTATAATTGGTTGTTGTTGCAACATATTCTGATTCTGATGTTGATAATGATGTACAACTCTATTTCTTGCTCAACCATGAAATCAATCTGCTACCAAGAAAGAATGCCCTGCCAGTGGTGCTCTTTCTATCATCTACATATCCTGCCCAATTAGCATCAGTGTATGCACATAAATCAAAATCTTCACCTTTAGGGTACCATAAACCAAGATTTGTTGTGCCTTGTAAATACCGGAAAATCCTTTTCACTACTGATTCATGATTTTCTCTAGGATTACTCTAAAATCTTAAAACAATACACACTACATTCATGATATCAGGTCTAGTTTGTGTCAAATACAGTAAACCTCCTATCATAGATTTGTACCTAGTTGGATTAACAGGTGTAGATTCATCCCTTAGTGATAGTTTGTCATTTGTAGTCATAGGTGTGCTTACCAGTTTAGAGTTCTCCATCCCAAATTTCTTTAGTAGCTCCTTTAAGTACTTGGATTGACTCAAGAATATATCTTTATCAGTCTGTGAAATCTACAATCCTAAAAAGAATTTTATCTCCCTAATCATAGACATTTCAAATTCTTCTTGCATCTTGTTAGAAAAGTCTTTACACAATCCATCTTCTCCTCCAAAAATGATGTCATCAACAAAAACTTCAATAACCAAAATGCCTTCATTAGTCACTTTGAAATATAAGTTGTTGTCAGCATTACCTTTAGTGTAACCAATTTTCATAAGATATTTGTCCAATCTAGCATACCAAGCTCTAGGAGCTTGCTTCAATCCATATAAAGATTTCCTTAACCTGCAAACCATATCTTTATCATTTGTCAATGAAAATCCATTAGGTTGTTCAATGTAAACTTCCTCTTCAAGATCACCATTCAGAAATGCAGATTTAACATCCATTGGATATACTTTATAGTTTTTGTGTGCTGCAAATGCAAGAAATAATCTGACTACCTCAATTCTAGCTACCGGTGCAAAGGTTTCATTGTAATAAATTCCCTCTTTCTGTGAATATCCCTTACACACTAGTCTTGCTTTGTTTCTAATTACCTTACCATCTTCATAAATTTTATTTCTGAATACCCACTTAGTTCCAATTACATTTTTATTTTTAGGTCGGGGAACCAATGTCCATGTATTGTTCTTTTCAATTTGTTCCAATTCATCTTCCATAGCCTTAATCCAATGTTTATCTTTACATGCCTCAATGACAGATGTTGGTTCAATTTGAGAAATTAAACATACCTCTTCATTTGCCAGTCTTCCTCTTGTCATAACTCCTTGATACTTATTCCCAATTATCTGACTTTTAGAGTGATTCAATCTTACATACCTGGGTGTGTTCACTTACTGTTGCTCTTCAGTCACTATGGAATTCTCTGATGATGCTAGTGTGACTGGATCAACATTCTGTACCGGTGCACTTTGTATAGGTTCATTTATGATTATCTCAACTGTCGGTTCAGAATCCATAGACCTTGAATTTCTTCTAAAGTGTTCATCAATCTTCATATTTGCACTCTCAATGATTTTTTGCAATCTCTTATTAAAACATCTATATGCTTTTCTTTTAGATGAATTCCCAAGAAATATTCCTTCATCACTTCTAGGATCAAATTTACCAATATATTCATCTCTCCTAATGTAACATTTGCTTCCAAATATTCTGAAGTACTTAAGAGTAGGAATATTACCAAACCATAGTTCATAGGGTGTCTTACCAGTTTCACCTTTGATGTGAACTCTATTGAAAGTATAAACTATTGTATTCAGTGCTTCTCTCCAATACACATTAGGTAGATTTTCTTCTGATGTCATGCTTCTAGCTGCATCTAGAATAGTTCTATTCTTCCTTTCCACAACTCCATTTTGCTGAGGTGTCCGAGGTGCTAATAATTGTCTTCTTATTCCATTGACTTCACAAAATGTATTGAACTCCTTAGATGTAAATTTACCTCTTTGATCTGATCTTAAACATTTGATTTTCTTTCCGGTTTCATTCTCTACAAGTGCCTTGAATAATTTGAATTTCCCAAAAGCTTCTGATTTCTCCTTGAGAAAAGTAACCCAACACATTCTAGAATAATCATCAATGATTAGCATAAAGTATCTATCTGCCTATAGACCTCTTATTCTTGTCGGACCACACAAGTCATTATGAATTAAATCAAGAACATCATTGGTTTTCTCAGAAATACTCTTAAAAGTTGTTCTAACTTGCTTTCCCATTTGACATTCCTTACATACTGGACTATGAGGTTTTACAGTCTTAGGTAAATCCCTTACTGCCTTAGATGAACTAATCTTCACAATGCAATCAAAATTTACATGATAGAGTCTTTTATGTCATAACCAACTTTCATCAATGTGTGAAATCAAGCATGTCTTTTCAATGTTATTCAAATGAAAGATATTACCTCTAGTCTGATTATCAGTTGCAATTTCCAAACTAGTTCATATCATGATTTTTCATCTACCATTCTTGAATTGTAACTGAAATCCTTTTTCAACTAATTGACCAACACTCAAAAGATTATACTTCAAACCTTCAACATAATAAACATTATCAGTATTGTGCTTACCATCAAAATATATAGTGCCTTTTCCTCTGATCAAACAAGCTTTGTCATCTCCAAATCTTACTAGACCTCCATTGTATTCCTAAAAAGATAAGAATTTACTTTTATCACCAATCATATGATGTGAACATCCAGAATCTATAATCCATTCATGCTTTTCTTCAATTTTAGCTATGAGGGCCTGCTCTACTGATGGAACAGTAGGTGTTGGTTGATCTGTTGTTATTGCAAGAAAATCCCATACATTTTCTCTTGGTTCTTCATCAAAATCAGCAACTCCTTCATCAGCATAGTAACAAGATTTGTCTCTATTTTTCTTGAATTTGTATCTTTGATATTCAGGGTTAGGCTTGTATGTTCTTTTAGCTTCTTCTCTTAATCTTGCATGTCTATCCGAACATCTAGATGACATTTGACCAATTTTATTATAGTTAAAACATTTAAAAGGTGCTTTACCTTCATACTTACTTCCAATAGGACCTTTAGGCATTTTCCTTGCAAATAGTGCTTCAAGCTCTTCAAGTTCTTCATTTTCCCTCTTGATGTCTTCAAGTTCTCTTGCATTAAGTGCTTTCCAATCAGATTTATTAGCAAGTGATGAAGATGTTGCAGATGATGATGCTTTGAAAGCTAAATCTATCTTAATAGTAGCAACAGGACCAAATTCCTCAAGCTCAAATGTTGAAAGTTTTCCAACCAAGGTATCTCTAGTCACTGATGTATTAGGCATAGTTCTTAACTCATTAATAGCAGTTACTTTCATTTTGTATGTCGGTGGCAATGCTCTTAAAACTTTAGAAACAACTTCATCTTCACTTAAGGAACCTCCACAGCATTGTATTTCCAAAATAATTTCATTAACCCTTTCCATAAAAGCAAAAATTCTTTCATCTTCTTCCATTTTCAAATTTTCATACCTAACCCGAAAGCATTCCAATTTTGCAATTTTCATAGTGGTATCACCTTCATTCAATGTTTCCAATTTATCCTAAATAGCTTTAGCAATAGATCAGTCTGATAATCTCATGATTTGCTGATCTGATAAGGCGCTCAAAAGTGCTTCTCTAGCTTTGCAATCATTCTCTTGATCCTTACCCAATGTAGGTGGATTAGGTTGATTCGGTGTAGAAATAACATAACCATTTTGTGTAACATCCCATATGTCTCTTCCAATGCAATTCAGATGAGTCTCCATTCTTATCTTCCATATACCATAGTTAGTTCCATCAAATTTTGGACTGTCCTTCCTGAAATAGTTAGTTGCCATAGAATCTCCTCAAGTTGTTAAACTTTTGCAAAAAGAGAACTTGGCTCTGATACCAATTGTTAGGACTCGAAGGCAACTGCGGGGGGGGGGGGGGGGGAGGGTTGAATCATTTGTCTAATAATTTCATCCAAATATACATTAATCAAACTTGATATTTAATATCGGTAAACTAAACTTAATGTCGGTAGATAGATTAACAGTTAATAACAGTACCAGTGAAACTTAATGCATGAAATAGAAAGTGAAACAATATCCACAACACATAACATAGAGATTTGTACGTGGAAACCCTGTAAGAGGAAAAACCATGGTGGGAAACCTTACCCACAATCAAATGATACTACTGTAGATAGTATGTGTATACAAATGGGGTCTGCACATGTAGATAGGCCAGCTGCCTAGAGCTCACTGCTCAAACACAAGATGGGAGTCACACTGACTACAATCGGATGATTAAATCCAATGATAATATACTGTACAAAGTAGCATCTCCAATGCTAGATTCAGTATCGGTTAAGCTCTAATTGTCTTCTTCAAACCTTCCTTAAATCTTCAAATGATGTCTCCGTGAGTAGCTCTGCTTATATTCACATATACCAAATATCACAACCTTATAATGCCTTATTGTATCTCTCCTATATCAATCTCACAATTGAAATCATACATATATACCAAAACCTAAGATCAAATGTGTAGGTCGGCTTACTAAGAATAATACAATAAAATATATTACAAGTAAGTCAAGATGTGATGCATTATGTTGGCTCAAAAACAATATTAATTGATTAAACCATCTCCATAACATGTCGTGCTGATCTGGAATAGATAACGTGTGTCAGTCCATAACCTAGACCTATTTGTCGGTAACAACAAATATGTCAACCCGATTAGACCAATAACCAAATCATCAAAACCAAGTGTCCAAACCATGTCTTTGACATAACCAAGTGATATTCAGATGATAACAAGTCATCCTCAGTGCCAGTGAACAATATAACCTGTTGGTGAACCAAATACCAGTGACTATGCATAATGTTAGGTCCCGAAGACAACTGAGAGGGGGGATGAATTAGTTGTCCAATAAATTCAACCAAAATTAACTTAACCAAAACTTAATTCTTAATGCCGGTAAACCAAACTTTATGCTGGTAGACAGTTTTAACAATTAATTGCAGTACCAGTAAAGATTAATGCATGAAATAGAAAGACAATGACATCCACAACACATAACACAAATATTTGTACGTGGAAACCCTGTAAGGGGAAAAACCATGGAGGGAAGCCATACCCACAATCAGATGATACTATTGTAGATAGTATGTGTATACAATATGGAGTTTTCACATGCAGAAAGGCCAGCTGCCTAGAGCTCACTGCTCAAGCACAAAATGAGAGTCACACTGACTACAATTGGATGATTAAATCCAATGATAATGTACTGCATAAAATAGCATCTTCATATGTTGGATTTAGTACCGATTAAGTTTTGATTGCCTTCACAAAAATCTTCCTTCAACCTCCAAATGATGTCTACATGTATAGATCTTCTTATTTTCACATATACCCTTTTACAATTTTTCCAATCCCATATCAATCTCACAAATGAGATCTTACATTTATACCATAACCTAAGACCAAATTGAATAGGTAGGCTTACCAAGAATATTACAATAAAATCAATTACAAATAAATCATTATCTGATGCATCATGTCGGCTCAGTGCATTTACAATAATAATAAATCATCTCCATAATGTGTCATGCTGATATGGAATAGATATGCTTGTCAGTGCATAACCTGGACCTATTCTTTGGTAACAGCAAATATGCAAACCCAAATAAACTAATAACCAAATTGCCAAAACCAAGAGATTGAATAATGTCTTCGACATAACCAAGTAGTCTCCAATTCATTCCAAGTGCCAGTGAATAATATAACATGTCGGTGAACCAAATACTAGTGACTGTGCATAAGTCTTTGACTTGTCGGTGAACAAAACAAAGGTCTCCAAGTGCTGATAAGTGTTGACAAGTGATGACGGGTGTTGACATCAATGACAAAACCATATCAACATATCCAAAATACCAACAATCTCCCCATTTGGCATTGATGGCAACACAAGATGGAAAAAGTGTCAAAGTGCCAAAACAGAAATGCCAAAAATCAAAAACCAACAATCTCCCAAAGAGATCATTAACCAGAAATGAAAATACATAATATCGCTCCCCTAGGAATAATCTCTCCCAAATAATATCTTTCCCAAAAAATGTTTTTCCATAATATCTCTCCCCCTTTAACATCAAATACCAAAGCAATACAAAAACTAGATTCAAATGCAAAATACGAACTCATTTCAAAGTACCAAATCATCAAATTTATCCAACTACTCCCCCTGAGAAGTAGCTCTCCTCATCAAAGCTGGAATAAAATATTTCTCTATTAATTTTATCGGTTGATGACAAACATCAACTATCTAAGCCACTACCGGTGGGGGTAGGACTCCAAGCTGCCCTCTGAGATATTCAAAAGTCTCCTTAGGCAAAGGCTTTGTAAAAATATCTGCAATCTACTCTTTAGTATTCACATATACCAATTTCACTTCTTTTGCTTCAACATTCTCTTTTAGAAAATTGAATTTGATAGAAACATGTTTAGTCTTAGATTGAAATACTGGATTCTTAGATATATCAATTGCTAGCAAATTATCATAGTAAATAGTTATAGGTTCCTCGAATTTTACCTTTATGTCCTTCAACATTTGTTTGATCCATAATACCTATGTACAATTGGTTGTTGCTACAACATATTCTGATTCTGCTGTTGATAGACTTGTACAACTCTATTTCTTGCTCAACCATGAAATTAGTCTGCTACCAAGAAAAAATGCTCCGCCAGTGGTGCTTTTTTTGTCATCTACATCTCATGCCTAGTTAGCATCTGTGTATGCACATTAATCAAAATTTTTATCTCTAGGATACCATAAACCAAGATTTGTAGTGCCTTGTAAGTACCAAAAAATTATTTTCACTATTGATTCATGATTTTCCTTAGGATTACTCTGAAATCTTGAAAAAATACATACTACATTCATAATATCAGGTCTTGTTTGTGTCAAATACAGTAAACCTCCTATCATAGATTTGTATCTAGTCGGATTAATAGGTGTTGACTCATCCTTCAAAGATAATTTATTAGTTGTAGTCATAGGTGTGCTTACCGGTTTACAGATTTCCATGCCAAGTTTCTTTATTAATTCCTTTAAGTACTTAGATTGACATAGGAATATACCTTTATCAGTCTATGAAATCTACAATCCTAAAAATAATTTTATCTCTCCAATCATAGACATTTCAAATTCTTGCTGTATTTTGTTAGAAAAATCTTTACACAATCCATCTTCTCCTCCAAAGATTATATCATCAACAAAAACTTCAATAACCAAGATGTCATCATTAGTCACTTTGTAGTATAGATTTTTGTTAGCATTACCTTTAGTGTAACCAAGCTTCAAAATATATTTGACCAATCTACCATACCAAGCTCTAGGAGCTTTCTTTAGTCCATATATAGCTTTCCTTAACCTCTTCATTTGCCAATCTTCCTCTAGTCATAACTCCTTGAAATTTGTTTCCAATTATCTGATCTTCGGAATGATTTAATCTTACATACCTAGGTGTTTTTACTTGTTGTTGTTCTTCAGTGATTGTTGAATCCTCAAATGATGCTGGTGTAACTAGATCACCATTTTGTACTAGTGTATTCATAGTAGGTTCATTTGTGATTATCTCTATTTCCAATTTAGAGTCTGTGTACCTTGAATTTCCTCTAAACTGTTCATCAATCTTCACTTTTGCACTCTCAACAATTTTCTGCAATCTCTTGTTAAAACATCTATATGTCTTTCTCTTAGATGAATAACCAAGAAATATTCCTTCATCACTTCTAGGATCAAATTTGCCAATATACTCATCTCTTCTAATGTAACTGTAGCATCCTAAAATTGCGACACATGCAATTTCGACTGCATTTCGGTCTTCACGATGGCGACGCAACACGGAACCTGAATGGAGACCCCGAAACTTGTCCACGACACCAAAAACTGCATTCTTCAAGCACCCTGGCCTAAACCTCCTTTGCACCCTACTGTCCCAGGAGGTGGGACTAGAGCACCCAGCGCCTTGGTCCTTCAGGACCAGGGCACCCAGCGCCCTGGTCCCTGGGCCTATTTTGGGCCCGGTCTCCTATGGGGTCTCGGGTCTTTTTGTTTGCAAATTGGAAATTAACTTTCCTGGTCGGCCTAAGGTCGGGAAAATCAGTCTATTAACCCTAATTGGCAAGTATATAAATGGCATTTTCCTCTCCCATTTGGGTAGATGAAAAGAGGATGAACATATGGGAAAACGATATTCAAGCATTCAAACATTCAAGCATTCAAGCATTTTTTCTAAGTCTCCATTCAAGGCTAAGTGTTGCATTCAAAACAAGGATTCAACCATTGAAGAGGAGATCACATACTACAACATACAACATACAACATACAACAAACAACAACATCTATACCTTCGCACATAAGGATACAAACATCCTTACAACAAGGTATTAGTACTTGTTTTACATTACAGACATTTACATTTACAGCAATTCCTCATTTCTTGGTTAATTCCAAAACTGGGGTTTGACCTAAAGGCAAACCCCTAATCCCTAACCCCCCAATCATCTTCGCTTTTCTGTGTGTAGGTTGCAGGTACACGGCTGTAATTGAAGATCTGGAATCCTTGTGCAGAGACGAACAGATCCCCCTTCGTTTCGCGGATTTTTCGGAGGACCGTGGCGCCGGGCGCCATCGTCCCGACAACTTTTGCTCAAATTTGCAATACAGCGCCGTATCGACATTTTACTGCTAATTCCAGGTCCGCAGCTTCATCCTATATCCCTATATCATTTTATAAGCGAATCTTTCTCACTTTCTATGCATTCCTAGCTTAATCATTCTATGCACATTCTTTACAAAAGAGGGTAGCCTTGTTGTCTTAACCCTTGAAACTCATTTAGCATCCAATCTTGCATTGTGTGGGATTGGATCTTGTGGGTTTCAACCCCTCTTTTGAATGTAAAGTCTCCCCTAAGTGAAAACCATCAACCCTAGCGACCTCCCTTCTCTCTCCTTGGAGTTGGAAGAGAGGAGAGCAACTAGGGTTCGATTGCGATTTTCCGCTTTACATTTTGGTGAACCCGACGTGAACATCCTTTCTGATCATTCATGGTTAGATTTGAAAATTGGATCCCTTGATTACATTTCCATGTTTGATCTTTTGCAAATTTTAGAGGTTAATTGCATAAAAACCCTAAATTTTCCTTTTGAAAATTGAACTTGCGAAATGTTTAATTGTTAATGCTTGCTTCAGATCTGCTCTTCTATTGCAAATTATCAATTCATATTTGTGCTTTAATTTTGAAAATTAAGTGGTTAAGTGTCAAAACCCTAATTTTTGAAACCCTCTTGATTCAACCTTTGTCCGACAATTTCACTGATCAAAACATCTCCAAATCAGCTGTAACTTTGGATTCCGCAATAAAATCACAATATCTTTCATCCCTGAAAATTTGGAAAAAAGTTGCGAGGACTGTGTGCACTCCGAGCGCCATCGTCCCCGACATGTTTTCAGAAATTTCGGGAGCTAGATCTTACTGTATTTTCCTGCTAAAATCCAGAATTTTGGCTGATTTTATCAAATATAACACTTTCAAATTTACAGTCAAAGTTGGTCTTGTGATTGCTTGGTTTAAGGCTCCTAATTATTCAAAAATCATTGAAACTGAAATTTTGTGTCAAAATTGTTTTCTTACTGTCCTAAATCTGAAAAGTGTATTTGCATTCATTCAAAATTTCAGTGCTTTATTCAAATTCTTGCCATTTGTGACTTTTGAAATTAAGTGCTTAATTACAACAACTTTGATTTCCGCTTTCAAAATTGAATTTTGCGTGAAATTGAGTCAATTTTTGAATTTCAAAATTTGCATTGCTTTTGACATTCCCTCTAAAATCATAAAATTCAAAATTTCAGTTTCCCTCTCTTTTTCAAAATTCAAATTTTGCATTTTTCGACAATCTTGATAGGGTTCAATTTTGAGATTGCAACTTTAATTTGGCCTATCTTCAAATCATAAAATCACTCAATTTTTTCAAATTAGCTCTAAAATCATCATACCTTTCATCCCTGCAAATTTTGAAAAAAGTTGCAAGGACCGTGTGCACTCCGAGCACCACGGTCCCGGACATTTTTTTTGAAATTTCGGGAGACTGTCGTGATTGCATTTAACAGCTTAAATCCAAAAGATTGGCTGATTTTACTGAAAATTGCTACCTCTAAAATTCAAAATTTTCTCTCCCTCTCTAGTGCATGAGTTTTACAACAATAAGCCCTACTTACACTATTCCCGTTAGACGAAGCCATAGAATTAAGTCTTTCCGAGGTTTAATTACCGAGGAGATGGAACCTAATTTGAATAGCCTTTTTAATGAGGACATGGGTAATTCCTCTAATCCTCTTAATGATGAAGAAGCTCTCCATGAGGTTTCTGTAGAACAACTTTTGAAATTGGATAACCAATTTGATGATTTTCACCAATGGATGTCTCATGAGTATCCCGATAGTCAAGCTCTTCCTTTAATTGAGGGTCTAAAACATATGCTTCAAAGTGATAAGAATGGAATTGATAACTTGTGTGGTATTGCACACATTGTGGATTTGAATGTGATGCCTATGAAGAGTTGCGCTGAAACTTTAGGTTATACACAACCTCCCACTCAAGTCAATCATTTTATTCCTTTGACAACTCCTATTGCTAGCATACCTACCTTTACATCAAACATAATGACTACTTCTATACAAGACATTCCCCCTGTGATCACTAGTCATGGGGGCAATCCCTCTTCTTCAATTAATCCTATTCCTTCATTCAATCCGACTTCTTCATGCATTCCTTCAATGAGTGTCCCTATTACATCTTCACAAATGAACATGACGCAAGGGGGCAATTCATTTAACCATTCCATTCCTCCTTGTAGTGTTCCTCCTGTCCAATACTCTCCTATGACTAACTATCATAGGGTCCCACCACCTTATTCTTTACCTTCTTTCAATAACATAACACCTCCATCTCAATCTAACACATCTAATATGAATTCTTCAACTGAAGCGACCATTAACAATCTTGCACAAACTGTCTCTTCCTTGCAGCAACAAATTGCCTCTATGAATCAATCTAAGTTTAGTGTGCCCACATTTGATGTTGCGAGCCCACTTTCTCTTGACATTGTTCGAGCTATCCCTCCTAAACATGTTGAAATCCCGCATTTGGAGCTTTATAATGGTAAAGGTGATCCTCTAACACATGTTAAGACTTTTCAAACAATTTGTACTGATTTTGCTTATGACCAAAGGTTGCTTGCAAAACTATTTACTAGAACATTAAGAGATAAAGCCCTACAATGGTATTGCTCGTTGCCTTCTTATTCTATTACTTCTTTCGAACAACTTGCAAATGCTTTCATTCAACAATTTCAAAACAATATAAGTCCTAAAGTTACTTTGATTGATTTAATGCATAGTAAACAAGGTGTTAAAGAAAAAGTGACTGATTTCATTGGTAGATATAAGCATTTGTATGCTCAAATTTCTTTTCCAGTGCCTGACAATGATATTCAAAGAATCTTTATTTCTAATTTACAAAAAGACATTCGAGATAAACTTTTGTTTTCTGAGTTTACTTCTTTCCAACAGTTGTGTGCAACTCTTCACAATTATCGACTGACTGTGAGTCAAATGGAACAATCACATCCTATGGCTCCGAGTGATAAGGGTGATAGCAGTCAACAACCATTTGGAAAGTTTAAACCGAACAGAGATTCTATCAAATTCAATGAAAACATCATCAACAACAATGTGAATGCAGCATCAGGTGTGCCTCCTATTTCTAAGTTTTTCAAGAAAGAAAGAAAGTATACTCCTTTGAATGAATCATTGCATAGTATTATGAATAAGTTATTGGAACAAAATGTGCTTACTCTTCCTCCTATAAGGCAAATTGATCCTGCAAAGATTACTTCACCTTACTTTGATAACAAAGCTTTTTGTCAATTTCATCATCAGCCTAGGCATGATACTGAAAAATGTTTTTCTTTAAAGGGTAAAATTCAAGATTTGATTGATAATAATACTATCTCTGTTTCTGGAGTGAATGATAAAGGCAACACATCTGTAGCTCCTCCTAACCAAAATCTTCAGATCTTTACTGCTCCATTACCTTCTCATACCTCTAATGCGATTGAGGCTAATGATTCCTCTCTCTCATCTGATGGTCTTGTGTCTATGATTCCGAATGTGATTAACTTTGTAGAGCAGCAAGAAAACCCTAAAGAACCTTCCATCACATTTGATTCTAATGAAACCATTAGGGCACCTGATGGTCCTTTATACATAGTTGCAAAAGTCAAGAATACACCTTGTCGTGGAGTGCTTATTGATCCTTCGTGCATGGTTAATATTATTACTGAGGAATTTCTTTTTACTTTGCAATTGAATCAAGTGATCTATGACAAAACAGATGTGGTTGTGAAATTATTTGATTCATTTTCTTCTCCTGCAATTGGTTCTATTACATTGCCTATTGAGGTCCATAACAAATCTCTTGATGTGAACTTTGCTATTATTCCTTCATCCGAACAATTTCGTGTGAAGCTTGTCTATCCTTGGCTATCTTCCATGAAAGCTATTGCTTCTCCTATACATAAGTGTTTGAAATTTCCCCATAATGGTGAAGTTGTTACTGTCAATCATAATCTCTTTAAACCAGCTGAAAGAACTTCTAGCATTCCTATAGATTACTTTTGGCCTAAACAATTCCAATCTCTTCCTCCACGAAGTGATCATCTGTTCAAATCTTATCAAAAGTGGAAAACAGATATGATCCTATATTTAAGTGAACCTAGAACACCTAAACTTGACATTCCTATCATTCTTGAGAAGGAAGTTCTTCCTTTGAAAGATAAAACTAATGTCTTTCCTCAAGAAGATTCCCAACCCATCCCTATGGATGTGACTATGTCTATGCCTAATAAATCTCCTAAAATTAGACCTATACCTCCTCGTCATGATGGACTTGGTCTTCTTCCTAAACCAAAAATTCCTCCTTTATATGGAGCAGTTCCTCCTCCTTCCTTCTATAGAGAGAAGAGATCTTCCTCTTCTCCTATTATCCAGCCTAAGAGACCACAACCTAAACACCCAAGTGATAGGGATGAGAACATTCCTCCTCCTCAATCTTCTTCACTTCCTACTAAGACTAGACAAAATCATTCTACACGTGAACGTCGACGAAAGCGTCGTCTTAGGGCTCAAGCAGCTGCTTCTCAAATTTTGCAATCTCCAAAAACACCTTCAACAAGCATTATTCCATTTTCTCCTCAGCTGGAAATTGAGCCTAAATCTCCTAAACATAAGATGCATGATGGTCTTGATCCTGTACGAGTTAAAGATCCTATTTTTATAAATCTTGATGATGCTATGGATGAAAATGTTATTCATGATGAACATGTTACTCCTCTTGCTTCTGATAGTGAACATGAACTTGTTGATATTGATAACCATTTATCTAATGAATTTTCTAAAGCACTTATCCTAGCTCCTAGACAAGAACAACGTGGCTTGGAACATGAACATAGCCCTTGTTTGGATCTTGTGATAGCTCCATCTGCTATGTTGGATGTTCCTCCTCTAGCGTGTTCCCTGCCTTCCCGAAACATTGATCAGCAAGATCGGGGGGTAGATGACGTGCTAGACTAGTTACATTAGCATAGCAGATTCTCTCCCCCTCTCTTTTGTTACTTCTTCTATGTGTTATTCTCATTCTTCTATTTTGTTGTCCTTAGTGTTGTCTACTTGAGGACGATGCAAAGCATTGAGATCTCTTTTGGTCTCTCTCATGTTGACTCAAAAAACACATGTGTTCCCTTCTTCTAGGTGACCTTCCTTGATTGGGGAATGAAGAACAATTATACATACATATGATATATACATGAATTATCATACAGCATACTGACCCCGAGGAAAGTGAAGTCACCTCGTGCTTTGTGTTTTGTGTTTATTATCCTTGGGTTTATCTCACACTTGGGGGCTAAATCCTTGCGATAACGTGCTCCTTTCCTTTCTCATTTCTTATATGTATCACTACGTTAAAACAATCACCCCCGTTGAGGCGTGTACGATCGCTTTAACGTAGGGGGGCATACACCCTGTCTATCCTTTCATGATACTTGAAAATTTTTGGTATTTCTTTTGCATGACTCATAGTGAGGGAACCTTACTACTGACAGTCATGGTTCTCCCTCGTGATCTTCCCTTTTACTTTGTCAATTGAAGTCGTAAGATCCTTAGTCCACTAGGGGCTTGGTGTATCTTGCCTCCTTGATGTGGTGAAAGTCTTTCAATGTTGTTTCCTTGTACTTTACCAGAAGTATGAGCGTACGCCTATACTCCCGCTAAAGTGGGGGCTAAATGTAGCGTCCTAAAATTGCGACACTTGCAATTTCGACTGCATTTCGGTCTTCACGATGGCGACGCAACACGGAACCTGAATGGAGACCCCGAAACTTGTCCACGACACCAAAAACTGCATTTTTCAAGCACCCTGGCCTAAACCTCCTTTGCACCCTGCTGTCCCAGGAGGTGGGACTAGAGCACCCAGCGCCTTGGTCCTTCAGGACCAGGGCGCCCAGCGCCCTGGTCCCTGGGCCTATTTTGGGCCCGGTCTCCTATGGGGTCTCGGGTCTTTTTGTTTGCAAATTGGAAATTAACTTTCCTGGTCGGCCTAAGGTCGGGAAAATCAGTCTATTAACCCTAATTGGCAAGTATATAAATGGCATTTTCCTCTCCCATTTGGGTAGATGAAAAGAGGATGAACATATGGGAAAACGATATTCAAGCATTCAAACATTCAAGCATTCAAGCATTCAAGCATTCCTTCTAAGTCTCCATTCAAGGCTAAGTGTTGCATTCAAAAGAAGGATTCAACCTTTGAAGAGGAGATCACATACTACAACATACAACATACAACATACAACAAACAACAACATCTATACCTTCGCACATAAGGATACAAACATCCTTACAACAAGGTATTAGTACTTTTTTTACATTACAGACATTTACATTTACAGCAATTTCTCATTTCTTGGTTAATTCCAAAACCGGGGTTTGACCTAAAGGCAAACCCCTAATCCCTAACCCCCCAATCATCTTCTCTTTTCTGTGTGTAGGTTGCAGGTACGCGGCTATAATTGAAGATTTGGAATCCTTGTGCAGAGACGAACAGATCCCCCTTCGTTTCGCGGATTTTTCGGAGGACCGTGGCGTCGGGCGCCATTGTCCTGACAACTTTTGCTCAAATTTGTAGGACAGCACCATATCGACATTTTACTGCTAATTCCAGGTCCGCAGCTTCATCCTATATCCCTATATCAGTTTATAAGCGAATCTTTCTCACTTTCTATGCATTCCTAGCTTAATCATTCTATGCACATTCTTTACAAAAGAGGGTAGCCTTGTTGTCTTAACCCTTGAAACTCATTTAGCATCCAATCTTGCATTGTGTGGGATTGGATCTTGTGGGTTTCAACCCCTCTTTTGAATGTAAAGTCTCCCCTAAGTAAAAACCATCAACCCTAGCGACCTCCCTTCTCTCTCCTTGGAGTTGGAAGAGAGGAGAGCAACTAGGGTTCGATTGCGATTTTCCGCTTTACAGTAACATTTACTTTCGAATATTCTGGAATATTTAAGAGTAGGAGTATTACCAAACCATAGTACATGAGGGGTCTTACCAGTTTCATCTCTGATGTGAACTCCGTTGAATGTATAAATTGTTGTATCGACCACTTCTCTCTAGTATATATGAGGTATGTTTTCTTTTGATATCATACTTATGGTTGCATCCAAGATAGTTCTATTTTTCCTTTCCACAACTCCATTTTGTTGGGGTGTCCAAGGTGTTGATAACTATCTTCTGATCCCATTTACTTCACAGAATATATTAAATTCCTTAGATGTGAATTCACCTCCTTGATCTAATCTCAAACATTTGATTTTCTTGCCGGTTTCATTCTCTACCATCACCTTGAATAGTTTGAACTTCCCAAATGCTTCAGATTTCTCCCTAAGAAAAGTAACCCAACACATTCTAGAAAAGTCATCAATGATTAGCATAAAATACCTATCTCCTTGTATACTTCTAGTTCTTGCTGGACCACATAAATCAGTATGTATTAAGTCAAGAACATTGTTAGGTTTCTTTGGAATACTCTTGAAATTTTCTCTAACTTTCTTTCCAAATTGACATTCCTTACATACGGATTGTGAGGTTTAACAATCTTAGGTAAATCTCTTACTACCTTAGTTGTATTGATTTTCACAATCCAATCAAAATTTACATGACAAAGTCTCTTATGCCATAACCAACTTTCATCAATATGTGCAATCAAACATGCTTTCTCATTGTTGTTCAAATGAAAGATATTACCTTTGGTCTGATTACCAGCAGCAATTTCCAAACCAGTTTTGTTTAAGATTTTACATTTACCATTCTTGAATTGTAACTGAAATCCTTTTTCAACTAATTGACCAACACTCAAAAGATTATGCTTCAAACCTTCAACATAGTAAACATTATCAGTATTGTGCTTACCATAAAAAGATATATCATCTCCAAATCCTACTAGACCTCCATTGTAATCCTGAAAGGTTAAGAATTTACTCTTATCACCATTCATGTGATGGGAACATCCTGAATCAATGATCCATTCATCCTTATCTTCAACTTTAGCTGCCAAGGCCTGCTCTATCTGTTGAATAGTAGGTGTCAATTGATCTTCTATTATAGAAACAAAATCCCATCCATTGTCTATCAGATCCTTGTCAGAATCATCAGTGACTCCTTCATCAACATAATAACAAGATTTGTCTGTATTCTTCTTAAACTTGTATCTCTGATAATCAGGGATAGGCTTGTATGTCCTTTTACCTTCTTCCCTTAATATATCATGTCTATCATGACACCTAGAAGCCATATGACCAATCTTATTATTGCTAAAACATTTAAAGGGTGCTTTACCATCATACTTACTTCCAACTGGACTTTTAGGCATTTTCCTTGCAAATAGTGCTTCAAGCTCTTCCAGTTCTCCATTCTCCTTCCTGATTTCTTCAAGTTCTCTTGCATAGAAGGCTTTCCAATCAGATTTCTCATATGATGATGATGATGTTGCAGATGATGATGCCTTGAAAGCTAGGTTTGTCTTAATAGTAGCAACAGGACCAAATTCCTCAAGTTCAAAAGCTGATAGGTTTCCAACCAAAGTGTCTCTAGATATTGATGCATTAGGCATTGTTCTCAATTCATTTATAGTAGTAACTTTCATTTTGTATGCCAGTGGAAAAGCTCTTAAAAATTTAGAAACAATCTCATCTTCACTTAAGGTTCCTCCACAACATTGTATACCCAAAAAAAATTCATTTACTATTTCCATAAAAGCAGAAATTCTTTCTTCTTCTTCCATTTTCAGATTTTCATACTTGACCTGGAAGCATTCAAGTTTTGCAATTTTGACTGTGGAATCTCCTTCACTCAATGTTTCTAGTTTGTCCCAAATAGTTTTAGCAGTAGATCTGTCTGATAATCCCATGACTTGCTAATCTGATAATGCACTCAAAAGTGATTCTCTTGCTTTGCAATCATTTTCCTCATCTTTAGCCAAGGTTGGTGGATTAGGTTGACCTTGAGTAGCAGTAGTATAACCATTCTTTGTAATATCCTAGATGTCCTTTCCAATGCAATTCAAATGTGTCTCCATCCTAATCTTCCATATGCCATATTTAGTTCCATAAAGTTTCAAATTGTCCTTCCTAAAATAGTTAGAAGACATTGGATCTCCTCAAGTTGTTAAACTTTTGGAAAAAGAGGACTAGGCTCTGATACCAATTGTTAGGTCCCAGAGACAACTGAGAGGGGGGGTGAATCAGTTGTCCAATAAATTCAACTAAAATTAACTTAACCAAAACTTAATGCTTAATGCCAGTAAACCAAACTTTATGTTGGTAGACAGTTTAACAGTCAATTGCAGTACCGGTAAAGATTAATGCATGAAATAGAAAGACAATGACATCCACAACACATAACAAAAATATTTGTACATGGAAACCTTGTAAGGGGAAAAACCATGGTGGGAAGCCTTACCCACAATCAGATGATACTACTACAGATAGTATGTGTATACAATATGGAGTCTGGACATGCAAAAAGGCCAGCTACCTAGAGCTCACTGCTCAATCACAAAATGAGAGTCACATTGACTACAATTGGATGATTAAATCCAATGATAATGTACTGCATAAAATAGCATCTTCATATGTTGGATTCATTACCAGTTAAGTTCTAATTGCCTTCAATAAAACCTTCCTTCAACCTTCAAATGATGTCTGCGTGTATAACTCTACTTATTTTCAAATATACCCTATTACAATTTTTCCAATCCCATATCAATCTCACAAATGAGATCTTACATTTATACCATAACCTAAGACCAAATTGAATAGGTCGGCTTACAAAGAATATTACAATAAAATCAATTACAAATAAATCGATATCCGATGCATCATGTCGGCTCAATGCATTTACAATAATAATAAATCATCTCCATAATGTGTCATGTTGATTTGGAATAGATATGCTTGTCGGTGCATAACCTAGACCTATTTTCTGATAACAGCAAATATGCAAACCTGAATAAACTAATAACCAAATCACCAAAACCAAGTGATCGAATAATGTCTTCGACATAACCAAGTAGTCTCCAAGTCATTCCAAGTGTCGGTGAACAATATAACCTATCGATGAACCAAATACTAGTGATTGTGCATAAGTCTCTGACTTGCCGGTGAACAAAACAAACATCTCCAAGTGTTGATAAGTGTTAACAAGTGATGACAGGTGTTGACATCAATGACAAAACATATCAACATATCCAAAATACCAACACATAAGTCACTGAACTTGTCAGTGAACATAACCAAAGATCTCCAGAAGGATAAGTGTTAACATCAATGACCAAACCAATGCAACATATCCATAATACCAATAGATACAGTGCATCTAGACACAATTTGTAACATGGCACATAATCACTGCATCGATGTTGGTGGATGATAACTCATTACACTTTACAAGTTTTTCGGTTAACAAAACAAAGTATACCTATTACCTGTTTACAAACAAAGATTGGTTTACTAGAACATAGTGTTCCGGTCTTAAAAAGATTGGATGTCGCTTGGGGTCCTCGATCATGCTTTGACCGATAAGTTCCTTCTACAAACACTGATAGTCTTTAGCAAACAAATACTATGCATATAATGGCATATAATACCAGTTTGAACAATACATCACATACTACCGGTTGAGAATAACTCAATAAGTGTGTGTCCATCAATGACAATCACAACTAAGTACAAAACATCATCAAAATGCCAACAATCTCCCCCTTTGGCATTGATGGCAACACTTAGGAAAATTTGACATCTAAGTGCTTACAAAACAAAAATGATGCCATAATCAAAATTACTCCCCCTAAGCATATACACTACTCCCTTTGCCAAAAATTACAAACCTGTACTACTTCCATTTGCATAAAATTTTCAATCAATACCACTCCCCCTTTGCCAACAATGACAAAGTAATGCAAACATGCCACAGAGGTTTGCCAAAATCATATTGCATAACATGAAAACAGAGTATATATTTATGACAATAATGAGCAAAACTTTTCAAAAATGAATTTAAAGTTTTTCAAAAATTCCTTCATATCTATAGACCAAGTATCTAGGAGTGAGGCAGCAATTTCACTCTGAGTCTTCATCTGGAATGCTAACTCCTCCATGGCATCTATAGTGCTCAATTCCTGTGTGAAAATGATGGCTTCCATGTTCAAAAAGCACTTCAGAAGAATCTGCAACTTAGGTAACAAAAGCAACTGAAGCTCCTGTAGATTTTCAGTTTGCTTGCAGATCTCTGAATCAATCATGGCAATCTATTGCCTATGAGTCTATACAGTCTTCCCATACACTTCGAAGGAATCATATGGCACTTTGAAGGTCTCTATATACTACTTTAATTCTGATTGGAGTTTACCTTTCTTCTTCATAGCATCATCACAGAATAGATCGGGCTGGCAGATTTTGCTCAAAAGTTTATGTCCTTCAACCATTGCTAGACTGATATCATCTCTTTGATGGATCAGCTTGTCTCTGTCTTTGTTAAATTGCTTCACCAATGAAACTTTTAGTCCCTTTTCATGTTTTTTCTCTGCACTAGCCTGGGCAACATCTTCCAATGATTGTACTTGATCACCCAATATTGTGCATAGAAGCTTCAAGTGGGCTAGTGAGGAATCGGTACCGGAAAGAACAGTATCAGGGACTAAGGTTGAAAGAGTATCAACAGCAAATTGAATAACATCTTTTTCTTTCTTCTTTCTTAGTTCCTCCAATCTTTCTTGAGCAAGTTGAATACTTCTAAGTAGCTCATTTTCATCTACAGATTTGGTGTGAGACAGGCAAGAGTCAATTCACTGTGACCGGTGGGATCAACCTGTTTATCTTGAACTTGATCTTTGGTTGTCTTGGGAGTCTTGGAAGTCTTTCCACCTTCCTTTCTTTGATTTCCTTTTGTCTCTTCTTCTCCTACTCTTCTTTCTCCTTGGTCTTCTTGTCGGCCTTCTCTTTCTCCTCTTTTTCCGCTTTCTCCTTTTCTGATTTCTCCTTCTCCACTTTCTCCTTCTCTATTTTCTCCTTCTCCACTTTCTCCTTCTCTACTTTCTCCTTCTCCATTTTCTCCTTCTCCACTTTCTCCTTCTCCACTTTCTCTTTCTCCTCTTTCTCCTTCTCCACTTTCTCCTTCTCTGCTTTCTCTTTCTTCGCTTTCTCCTTCTCCACTTTCCCCTTCTCCACTTAATCTTTCTCTGCTTTCTCCTTCTCCACTTCCTCTGGTTTAGTACCTTCGGCATCTAATGCATCCACATTGATAGGATCATTTTTCTCAGCTACTCTTTCTCCCTGATCATTGAAGGTTTCATCCGTTTTTGATTGGGCAAACACTTGCTCAGCCTATAGATTTGCTTTGGATACCTTTTGTATCTTGAAATCTTCTTGAGCCTACAGATGAGTGTCCTTTTCTACTTCAGAGATTTTACCTCCAAGTAAGTGAAGTCTTCTCCTTCTCATAAAAAAGGTGCCTTTGTACCAATCAAGAATCTCAAATAATTCAAAATTGGAAGCATCTGGAAAATATTGAGCAAAAATTTGCTCCCTAATTGCTTTCTCCTTTTCAATGGCAATGCGCCACTTATTCTCCAAAGAATCATACAAAGACTTAGAAACTATAAGTTTAATATCGGTTGGAGATCGATCATTAACACATAAATACTTAATGAGTTCTTTCTCTACCTCCTTCTTTTCAGTATCATTAAAAACATCAAAATAATCTTTTAGATCATCAAGAACTTTCCTTCTAATATTATTTATAGTCCTTTGACAATGTGTCATAGGCTTGTA
The DNA here is from genome assembly GCF_030272615.1 of Cryptomeria japonica. Lineage (NCBI taxonomy): Eukaryota > Viridiplantae > Streptophyta > Pinopsida > Cupressales > Cupressaceae > Cryptomeria > Cryptomeria japonica. The sequence continues at coordinate 273,185,587 of NC_081410.1, read as the reverse complement.
AGAAGCAATGTCTATATTTACCAGTGCAGGGGTTATGAGTACATTACCAGTTAGCTTGGTCTTTTTACCCGATTACCTCATCTTCTTCGTTTCATCTTCCAATTCAATGTCTTCTGAATCTTGTGCTCTATTCTTGGTTTTTCTCTTCCTCTCAAATACCTTTGGCGGAATAGCCTCTGATTTCTTCTTGGCTGGCGACCTCTTAGTCACTTTTGGACTGGCAGCAGATGTAACCGGTGTCGATGTCGATGGTACAACTTTCCTCTTCTTCTGCTTTGGTACTTTAGGAGGATTAACTCTCTCAGAGTAGGTACTGGTCCTCTTATTCTTTGGATCAAGCGGTGAAGCAAGTAGGGTAAAGGCATACCCAATGAGTATATCGTTCACCACTTCATAGCCCATAGGCTGAACTTCCTCTTTTCTTGGCTCAACCACTCCCATTATGCAATGATCCACTTTGATCATGAAACAAATATCATCTTCATACTTCTTAACTAGGTCACTTGATAGTCTTGTTCCCTGGTTCATCTTCAATCTGAACTCATCAAAATACCTATTCAGAATCTCTGGATACGTAGATCCCACTGCTTGCAAACTCTCCTTGATTTGTCTTGTAACCAACTCCCAGAAAATACCCTTAAAAGTAGAAAAACAACCCGACAAGTAGTTGACCAAACTTGAACCTTAGTGCCTTGTCCTCTTTGATGGATTTCAAATTCTCCATGAGTTGTTTTTGCATGCAGGTTCACAAGTCGTACTCTGCATCTTCCTTGATCATTCGATAAGCGGAATTCACTGCAGCTGTAGGAATAGAATTCATTTTGCTAGCATAGAATACTCTATACCAGATCATCATGCATGTATACTTCACCAAGTCATCTCTAATGGTGTTGACAGTCATTGCCCACTTGTTGCTCAAGGAACCGGTGAGCTTTTCCACTTTGGCTTTTGTGACCTTACAAAGAACAGGGACTTCAACAATATTGTAGAAACTAGTCATGTCATGGATTGCCTCCGATGTGATATCTTGGGTTCACTCAAGATACATCTTGTTACCATGAACCCTACTAAGAATAATTCTTATATGATCTTCTCTCAATTCCTCGACAAAACATACTGCATTGTGGAATTTCTTCTTCTTGATCATGTTGTACTCTGGTTTAATCTTCTTATCTTTTCCATAGAACAAACTCAACTGGGAGTGAAAAACTAGAGACCCTAGGTCTTCTGCTCTACAATCAATATAACCAAAAACATCGCCTTCAATAATGAATCCGGTAGGAATTTGAGATAGGGCATTGTAATTCAACTTCTTCCTCAAAGATTTGGATGACTCCTCACATGCAGAAGAACTAGAAGAGACTTTGGATGTAGAAGCCATGTCTAAATAATTTCAAAAGATAAGAGTGATTCGACGAAAAATACCTTTTCACTCCGAACTAGGGTTCGTCGATGTTGAGCACAACACACTTCTCCAAAAGCTTGCTTTACCAGTTTGAACTCCACTCTGGATAGCTTGAAATGACTATTGGATCTTGCACAAGATTCTTCCTTAATTTCTTCAAATGCAAGATTGATCGCTTTTGTTGCGCTGCTCAAGTTAGACAAATGCTTCTTCAAAATTAGGTAAGTAAAAATGACTACAAGAATCACCTTTATACATGCTCCTACCTACCATAATAAATTCATCACCGTTAGGGTACAAACCCTAATTTTACCTTTTACCATTTCATTTCTTCTGTCGGTCGACAGGTAACCAATACTGATAAAAGCACTTTACCGATATACTCTATGGATTCAAAACATTTTTACTGATATGTTCTCCCTTAAGATTTTTGAAGCTCAATTTGTCGATTCAGGGGTCTCCACACTAGGTGTGGAAACTGGTACATCTTGTGGCTTCTCTTCAAATTTCTTTTTCCAAGTTTTATTCATATCTACCTGAACAGTTTCAACATCGACCTTTCCTTTACCTTTTGGGTCGACCGGTTTGTCTTCTAATGGATTCTATCTCAGTCTGCATGCTCTGGCAAGATGTCCTAATTTGTGACAATGATAGCATACCATACCAAGTGTTCTCCATGGTCCAGTGTTCACCTTTCCATTCTTTCTCCTACATGTTGTAGCAGTGTGACCGCTACCATGACAAATCACATGGGTTGCACTGCAACCATTTGTCACTCCATAACCATTTGACCAGTAGTCATAGGCTCATACCGGTTTGGGTTTTTGTTCATAAGAGGATCTTGGACAACTCCTTTTGATCTCGATGCATAACCTCTAGAGTTGTTCATAACCGATCTATACTCAAAATATCTATGCCCAAACTTGTTGCAAGAATAACCATGACCATTAAATCTACCAATTCTAGCCTTGTGGTCATACACATTGTTTTGCATGTAAGGGAAATTATTATAAGTCTTGCTCCTACATACATTGGCAATCTACCCTTCCTTATGATAGTTAAACATTATAGGTTTGAACTTTGACTTACCTTTTATTTTGTTGTTGTTCTCAGGTACCAGTTTTTCTTTTGGTACATCAATCCTAGTTCCAGAGGATTCACCTTCCTCATATGCAGACAAACCAATTCCAGTGGTATCCCTTGATGGCTTCATTGATTCCAGCTGTTGGTCCAATTTTCCAGAGCTCGAGTTGAACTTTGCAAGTATCTCCTTCATCTCAGCAAGTTCTTTAGAAAGAGCTTCATTAATCTTTATTAGGGTTTCATTCTGAGAAATGGCTGCATTGAGTTCTACTTGCATTTTTTCTTTATCTTCCTTACCCTCTTGCAGATAAGTGGTAATGGTACCAATTTCTTGATTCAACTTAAAGATCTCGTGCTCCTTGTCCTTCACTAGATCCTCAACTTTTCTTCGGTTTTCTAGTTCTTGACTCATCTTAATGGTTAGTCCTTCCAGCTCCCTCCTCAGGTTAGTTTTGGACTCATTCAGTTTCTCCACTTCTTCAACTAGGGCATCCATGTCTGCTTCATCAGAAGAGTTGTTTTCAGTAATATCTAGCATTTGCTCAGCAAGTTCTCTTCTTTTGGCTAAGGAGGCTTTATACTTGACCTTAAGTTCATCATAGGCTCTCTCAGATTTAGCCAAACAATGAGTGAGTTCCTCATGTTGTATTCCCCCATATCTCCTTTCAAGTGGTTAGACTTAAAGAAAGGTTGGCTCTAATACCAATTGATGAATACTAAGAGGGGGTGAATTAGTATACCCAAAAACTTTACCAAACACTTAAGCAGTTTTACTACAGATCGATATAGCCCTTTAAATAGTAAATTGATTAATACACAAATAAGCCAAATAGAAAATAAATCATTCAACCACAATAACACAATTACCATAACATAAGATATTTTGATGTGGAAACCCAAATGGGAAAAACCACTATGAGTAAAACTCACAAGTCTACTATCTACAAAATAGCAACCAGACCAGTTAAGGTCAGACCAGTTAAGGCCTTACAATGTTCTTCACCAGAATAGATCCTGTTAGGTATCTTGATCTCTATTAGGAGATAAGTCCTATTAAAGACTACCCTATTAAAGGATTTTAGATCCTAACTGTGAACCACCTTGTTAGAGGATTTAGAACAAGCTTGACTGAGCCTACCCGGTTAAGGGTTTTTGACTTGTCGAAGATATTAGTAATCAACAAGTAAGTGATCTACAAAGTAGCAAAAAATGCTTAGTTATATCCTTGATTGCTCTTTGTTAATGCATTGCAACATTACTTCAATCTTATGTTCTTCGCACATTCAATCTCTATCATAAGATACCTTCTTGCAAAGACCTAATCTTCTTACGCAACACACTCAAAACCCTAGACATGATGTCCTCATATAGGAATCTGATTTCATGTCAGTCCAATGAGATTAGACTACAATTTCTTAGGTACAATGCATCTAGACACAATTTGTAACATGGCACAGAATCACCGCATCGGTGTCGGTGGATGATAACTCATCACACTTTACAAGTTTGTCGGTTAACAAAACAAAGTATATTGATTACTATTTTACAAACAAAGACTGGTAAACTAGAACATAGTGTTCCAATCTTAAAAATATTGGCTATCGCTTGGGGTCCTCCTACCGCTTGAGGTCCTCGGTCATGCTTTGACTGGTAAGCTCCTTCTACAAACACCGATAGTCTTCAACAAACAAAGACTATGAAAATAATGGCATATAATACCGGTTTGAACAATACATCACATGCTATCAGTTGAGAATAACTCAATAAGTGTGTGTCCATCAATGACAATCACAACTAAGTACAAACATCATCAAAATGCCAACATTATCATCATCCATCTTCTTGGTCAAAGTGGTCGGAATTGGTTTAATTGGGTTCACTTTTGTAGTTAGGGTGTAAAATTGTAATCATGATGGTCTTTCCTTGACGGAAATAGTGTCTAGGTCCACATACAACTAGGAATCATCTCTCGAAGGCTTAATCCAGGCTTGCCAGAACTTGTGTCGCTCATGCATTATAGGACTATTTTGTTTTGCTAAATATCCATTCAGGTCATAGCTCCATGGGTCATAAATAACCCAAAAATACAACTGCACCAATTTTGAAGTGAGCACTCCTTCTGTGGGGAGTCTCTTCACAAGAGAAATAGGCCATAACATCTTATGGTCTTGGGTGATGATGATGTCATGCTTGTCTGTGCCTATAGACTTTTCAATCACGACTAGTTGTCTAAAAATATCTAAGGCCAGTGTGTGATAAGTTACATAAGTGGCTAGGCAAAAAGGGTCTTCTTTAAAACCATGTACTCTGACGAAATAAAAGTCCCTGCCTTGAAACCAGTCACAATGGGGACTAGATGTAGAAATCCAGCCAATTTGTTGTGGTGTTAAGAAAAAAAAATAACTTGGGGTTTCCTTTGTCAAATCTCACATGGCAGGGGTCAAGAAATGGTCGGCAAAAGAGTACACATCGTGTGTGACTGATAGTATGGGAGTCCATGTAGTCACAGGCTTCCACCTATTATGCTCATCAAAATTTGACAACTCCATGTATTGACTGAAAAAACCCTTGTTTTGATGTAGGAACATGTGAACTAGAAAAGAAATGTACCTGAATCTTTAATGTGTCTGGAAATTGGCTAGTTGGGCCGCTATCCCTTGGGCAATATCTTTGACAAATTCATACAAGAAATCTTCTTTCTACTTTTAGAGCTTGAAAAGCATGCCCATTTGGAAGGTATGGACATTTAGATCATTATCAAGGCCACAAAAATAAGCCAACATTGAGGCAACCTCTTTAAAGTCATCTTTTTTTAAATCACTGAACGCCAATGGGAATTTTGAATTCTAAGCAAGACTCGTATCCATTGCACCGCAACAAAAACTTAAAGCATTATTCCTTCTATGCCAGTAATTTTCCAACACCTCCCTATAGAGAAACTTTGTCATATTGGTAAGAAAATGGATGAACAACATGTCCCACATAGCTTCTACACTTATGTTTACTCTCAGTAAAGTTCCCTGAATAGCAGGGGGGTCCCGATTGAAACATTTTGAGCATGCCTCAATGAATTTAGGGCAATGAGGTACCATCGATACAACATACTGTGAAAGACCGCAATTCCAAAGCTTGACCGCCATGTGTTTCCAATCTCCTTTGTGGATGATAATCCTAGCACGGGTGGCCTCTCGAAGACCCTTGTGTTTCTTATGTATTTCAGGATCAAGAACTTCTTCATATCTGTCTAAAACTAGAGTGGGATTCTTGGTCATATCTTTCATCTTTGGCAAAGTTCTTGGGTAATCATGTTTCAAAGGCATAAGGTGAGAAGCATACGACAAATCCCCAAAAACATCGACCCAAGCCTCAAGCTCTAAGGAGCCCGACGTCTCAGCTAGAACATCCATTTCTGCGAGCCAATTTTGTCCAACCTTCTGCTTTTCAAACTTTCTCTGGCATTGGGATAAAACTCTTTGGAGAACAAAAATGTTGCATGCTACTTTCAAAATATTTTCCTTCTTTGACACACTTCATGCCTTGCTTCTCGCGCTCAACAACATGTTAATAATGTGTTTTGCCTCTTACATGTGCCACATGTGCCTTTCGTGCAGAATTAATTTGGTAGGAGGTTGTATTAACTGCCACCTCAACTATACTAAGAAGCCACTCTCCAACTTACACCTCAATTTCAAATATTTGGACAGTTATCTAGAAATATTCACCCCTTTCTTTATTGCAATTAATAAAGCTAGCTTTGTCGACGCGAACCAAAATCTAATGATTATTTACCTTGATTTTGAAAATTACGTACGGCGGGATGTGTTGTACATTCTTGTACCTTGCACACTCTCCAAAACCCTAAACAACTCAATTATGATCTGGTTTCATATTTTTACATGTTGCGAAATGAATTCACGTGAAGCCATCAACTTGCATGGATCTATGAAACCCCAACTTTCCTTTTATGGCTTGAAATCCTATCATGTCTATAAATATGACCATGACTTATACCCATTGTTGTCTTAACATTTGTCTTAGTCTACCGTATACTAGGAGCATGGACACTCATGTTAGGCTAGTTAGAAATAAGCTAAAATAGATTTACTAGGAAATGTCTCAAATAGGTGCCTGCAACACATGACTGGGAGGGCTAGCCCTGTGTTCATTTCTGCAATCAAATGGGTCTTAGGGGAGGATTTTGTTGGCACAGATGATAAGTACTGCATCAACAAAAACATATGCTTGCACTTTGTATCTTCCTTGCTATACATTGGCATTGCTAAGAGACTCATCACCCATCTTAATCGGGTGATCTTCCGTGAGACATACTTAGGCGGGTTGGATGAGGTGGTCTGATTTGCTCTACCGCTTTTGGGAATTGCCACGGTGCCCAACTTGAGGCATTTTATTGATTCCAATGAATGGGTCCAGTGGCATCCATTTGTCTCTGGCTTCAAAACTATGACGTTCTCCCAGCACCGCTATCATGTTGTGTGTGCAATGGATTTCCTACTTCACTTACATCTCCTGGTACCCTCTGATGGCACTGCTTGGCACAAGGATTTTTGGGACTACATTTTCCCAAGAATTCTGACTCTCGATGAGCCTCTGCAGCTAATAACAGTTGTAATTTTATCAAATTTTGACTACGACTATGTGATGGATGAGGAAACTGAGATGGAGGAGTACAAGGAAGAGGAGGAGGAGGAGGAGGGCAACTGAGGAATTTCATTTCCATCTACTGTCTCTTTGCTTTCTGGAAGAACAAGCAATGGCCTCAGAGCCCCTTTTGATTGTAATTATGTAAATACAAAGTATATAATATAATATAACATTTTTCTTTCATGAACTATGGCTCCTTTGTTTCTCAAAGATGCTCTTGTTGTTCTTACTTGTTTTTGCTTGGCTCAATACTTTCACTTAAAAAACAAAGGGCTCAAAGAATTCAGACTTAGGACAAAAAGGCCTTCGGCAAAACAAAGAATATTATTTACAATATTTACACAAAAATAAGTATCTAAGGCTTTAATTGAATGGCTTAAGATGGATCCCATTAACTGGGATCTCTAATAGTTCACCTAATGAGTTTTCAAGCACAAAAATGTTAAATCCTTTGCATTCAAAAATGCGGAAAGGCCCTCCCACAAATTGTCAAACTTTGTGTGTTGTCTTAGCTTAGCACCACGTTCATTATATTTCAAGACAAGATCTTCCTGCTAAAAACCAGGGTTGGAACTATTAGACTTATCTTTTATTAGCTAATAATTATTCATTTAATTATTAGTCTATTATACTCTATGCTTAAGCTAAACTTAGGAATCTTATAATTCTTTAGGGTTTTCACCTTTAGGGTTTCGAGTATCCTCTTATAAGGATTATCTCTTTGTATTTTCATAATAATTGTAATTATTGAATTGCACTCTTGTTGCGCAATCAATATGACTCCTCTTTTCTGGATCTCTGAATTCTGGCCTCCATAGCTTTTTTGTTTCTCTCCTTTTGTGACAGGTTTGCATGCAGGTGATCTTTGGGAGCTGTAGAGTTGATTTTTCCTCAACTCAATAGGAACTCTTCTTGTCGAACCACTTTTTGACAATTTGTTGGTGATTTTGGAGAGACTCGATAGCTTTTTCTCTTTTCTCCTATAATTCTAAGAGTTTCACCAACCTTACCTCCATGGGTTCATTCTCCTCTAGCTCCAGGGATTTAAAAAGTTGCAAAGTTGGTATCTCTAGGGAGAATGAGAATTGTGCTTATTTTCCATATACAAGATCATATGGGGAATTATTTAGCACATGCTTGGGGGTCACTCAATCCACCCAGAGTGCACTCTTCAAATGGCAGTGACATTCTCTTTTATATTTTGTCCCAATTCTTTTGATGAGATGAATCAAATTTTTGTTAGTGGACTCAGCCAAACCATTCCTTTGTGAGTAGTAGTTTGAGGAAGTCTTCAGATAAATGCCATGGTTGAGGGAAAATTGGGTAACTCTATAACCTATAAATGCTCTAGTATTATCGGATATTATAGTCTACAGCAGACCAAACCTTGAAACCAGCTCTTCTAGGAAACCTAATATCTCATTTTCCATTGTGTTCTTTAGCAGAACTACCTCTGTCCAGTGCATGAAATAATTTGCCATGCTGAGGATCAATGTGTGGTCAATGGAAGATAGTACATTGATCATCCCTATGAATTCTAACCCCAATTGAGCAAAAATCTCATCCACTACTATGGGCTTGAGCGGCATAGCTAGATTTCTATGTTTCCCAATGTAGAACTGACACTCTTTGCATTTTTTGGATAAGAGCATGCACATCTTTGAACAACAAAGGCCAGTAGTACCCTGCACGGGTGATTTTAATAGAAGTTGTCAGAGCAGAGAAGTGACCTCCCATGGAGCTGCTAAGAAATTCATGTAGAATCCACTCTGCTTGTTGCTTGTCTACACAGCGGATTACAACTCTGTCGAAATTTCTCTTGAACAAGACTCCTTCTAGAAACTGGTAACCATTGTTTTGTAGCCTATACAATCTATTCTTTTCAAGGAGGAGGTCTACTGAGAATCTTTCGGTTCAGATAAAATCTTTCCAGTCAGTGATCCAGGTTCTTTCCTCCGGTTCTGTATGCATCAACACAATCTCATCTTGAGCTCCTCCTAGAACCTCAGGTTCCTGAGCTATGTATTCATAGAGATCCTTCCCTCAGATTACCTTGGTGGGTCTAGCATCAATTTCATACTCAAGAATGTTGGTCATCTAATTGGCTCTCTTCTCTATGATTTCTCCTTCCATTATGTATTCTCGAACCACGGGGTGAGCCACATAGATCGTTGTCTTATTATAGGCAATGAAATGCCTAAACTTCTTTAAGCCTTTTACAATGGCGAATGCTTCTTTTTCAACAAAGTTGTACTTGACCTTGTACGCTTTTAGTGTTTTTTAATGAAAGGCAATTGGATGCTCCCCTGTACCTTATGCATCCTTCTATGTTAGTACAATATCAATCTGAAGTTACTGACATAAACGTACATTAGGAAATATTTGGACATATCTAGGTTAGCTAAGATAGGGGCAGATGAGATGGCCTCTTTAATCTTTTTGAAAGATTCTTTGGCTTCTGAGGTCCATTTGAAATGTAGATCCTTTTTCAACATAAGAGTGATCACTCTTACCATTCCATAAAAATCTGAAATGAATTGGCTGATGAAATTGATCTTCCCCAAAAAGGAGTGGACACCCTTCTTGTTCACCAGCAAAGAAAGCTCTTTGATGGCTTTTACAGGGTTTCGATCAATTGGCACTCCCTCTTTAGACACCACATTTCCTAGCAACTTTGCTTGAGGCACTCCAAAGATACATTTCTTGGGGTTCAGTGAGACACCAAAATCCAAGCATTTCTGGAAAACTAGTTCTAAATGATCAAAATGATCTTCTTTATGTTTTGAAAACACTATCAAGTCATCCAAGTAAATAAGAATAATCTTTTTAATCATCTCTCAAAAGGCTATATCCATAGCTCTTTGCAAAGTAGCATTAACATTAGACAACCTAAATGGCATCTTTTGATAAGTGAATGTTCCCCATTTGGTGGTGAACGTGGTTTTATGTTGGTCCTATGGTTTGACAAGGACTTGATTATATTCAGAGAAATTGTCAAGCATAGAGAACATCTCATACTTGGATACAATATGCAAGATCTGCTCCATTGGAGGTAGGGGATAATGCTCCTTTAAGGATGCTCTATTCAGGTCTTGAAAATCCACGCAGAGGCAGATGTCCCTATTCTTTTTCCGAACCAACACCAGGTTTGAATCCCAAGTGCTATGCTTAATCAGATAGATGATCTAAGAGTCAATTAATTTCCACAACTCCTGGGACATTAAGGACTCAATCTTTGGATTAATCAAACATTTCTTCTATCGGACAAGCTTAGACCCTTCATTTAGTTCAATTGTATGTTGGATTATCTCTGGATTGTAGCCTTTTAGCTCATCATATGACCATGTGATTACCCCCATATATTTATCACAGAAATGAATTAGCATGTCTCTATCATGTTGGGGAACATATTTCCCTACCTTGAGCTTATGGCCATCTCTGACTTGAAGTTCGGTATAATCCTCTTTATCTGTTGTAAATTCCTTTTGTCATTTCTAGAATCTTCACAATTAAAAAGATTTTCTAGCATAATCAAGCCTTTTGGGAGTTTATTTGTCTTTAATTGGATCACTTGGTCATCGTATGCCTTGGACACCTTAGGCTATAATTGGTCCATGAATTCCCCAGACTACTAGATGAGCATGGCTATATGTTCATCACTTTCAAAAACTTGCCAATGGATGTCATTGTCAAGTACAGCAGGTCTGATAATCATCTGAATTGAGTGCTTATTCTCTAGCAATTTTGAGGCGAGGTCAAACTCAAATCCTATTGTGGTCATACAGTCATCGGCTTTAATTTTCTTTTGGGGTACCCTCTAGATATTAAAAGACTCAAATCTCTCAATAAGTCCTAAACTCTATGACGCTGTGAATGCATGTTGACATGTTTGGCAACTGCTATTCCCCAAACCTGATGGATAACTAGCTTTGAATCTTCAAAGACTCTTAATTACTTCACTCTGAGGAATTTTGCAAGGCTCGAGCCATGAACTAATCCTTCATACTTTGCTTCATTATTAAAATAGGCAAATTGGAGATGAAAAGACCTCAAAATCTGCTCTTCAGAAGGGGAAGTGAGGCAAATTCCTGCTCAAGATCCGGTTTTACATCTTACTCCATTAAAGTGAAGGGTCTAGAGTTTAGAGGTCAATTCTTCTTTTTCCTTTTCTTTATCCTACAGATCTTTTGACACTTTAGGAATTGGTTGTCCTTGTCAAAGATTACATACGTCCCAATCCGATGGTGTGGTAATTCCCATAGGGGTCTACATCTATGAATTCATTTAGGAAGACCTCCCGATCTATAGATTGGTCTCTTGTTATTTCTTCATCTTCTAATAACTCTACACATCTCATTTCTTCTCCTGAAATAGACGTGTGGGTAGCTTCAAAATTAATCATAGCTTCATCAACTATGTGTTCTGAATGAAGAGGTTCAGACAATATCTTCAACTTAGCCCCATGCTTAGTTCTAAGGATAAAGTGAGACCAATCTAATGAGAGGTGTCCCCTAACCTTCGTGGTGAAATCTCAGGATAGACAAAGGCCAAAAATAGGGGTAATATCAATGACTTCTACTTCTTGGGTTATTGTGATGCTAGGGTAAGTGAATAAAGTGAGCGGAAGGCTTTTTATTATACCCACATTCTAGACTATAATACCATCTATCTAGATGACTCCCCTACTCACAGACTCATATTTCAAATTCAGAACCTTTGCTATTTGCTTAGGCATAACTGTGGTGCTAGCACTAGAATCAATAATGGAGTTGTGGAGTAACTTATCCCCAATGATAGGAGTCAAAAACAATGGATTGGGATTCATCTTACCTTCCTTCACGTTAGTGGCAGATTTGAGGCCTTCATTGGTAAGTACCACTGGTGTTGGTGACTGATCCCCTAATTAAGGTCCATTGCTCTTTGTGCACGATTCATTTGTTGGATCGGCGAAAAGCTTTTCCATTTCTCTAAGTGCCTCTCATAAACGATCTTTCTATTCTGGAATGGTGACGATATCCCATAAGGATACATTCTCAAGAGCTTTCTTCAATTGTTCTACTATGTCAAGAATTGTAGGAATAGGGGTCTTCGAGTCTTTAGCCTTGTAAGGGAGAATTGTTTTTGCCTTTTTAGAACTAGAAACCACAACGGGTTGTTTCGTTGGCTTCTCTGTACTTTCTTTCAGTTGTTGTATCACAGGCTCTCCTATAAACCAACACTTGGAGTGGAGGTTATAATCAGACTGTACTTGCAGCATCTTAGCAGATTATGTGGAAGCATCATTTGTAAAAACAGTCTCCTTTTCTTCCATTCATGAAAAGAGAGTATGATCTGGAGAAATCTCGGCTTCCTACTCCATGGACATACTTTGCATTTGGGTCATAAGGGAAGCGTTGTCCATCCCCGAAGAAGAGTATACACCAACATCAAGGTTGATTCCTTGGCTCTTTTTCTCAACCACTTTCTGCTTCAAGTTTCCTCTCAGACAATTTTGTGGCATATGGGTGTCATTGCAAGGGAAACAACATGAATTGGTGTCATCTGCTAAGTTATTCTATCCAACAATAAATTATTTTCTATGATTTGGAGGTATAGTTTGCAAAGGGGTAGGCACCATCATAAGCTAGTTGTTCGACTGACTTTGATTAGCTTTCACACCACCTTGGTATTCGTTTTGCTGGTAAGGGGGCCTCCCTCCCTAGTAGTTTTAAAAAGGGGGTCTGGCAGGCACTTCTTGTTGCCTCTTAAGGTTTATAATTTCATTTGAAAAGGTTCTAAGAATTTTTTTCTTATCGTTTACCTCTATAGCTAGAGCGAAAGGAGCAGAAGTGCTTGCTTGTTGAGTGTTGGGATAGACATACATGGATTGAGGGATGGATGTACTCAGAGATGATGGTTCAGACACTTGGCTTGTCAACTTCAAAAAAACTGATATGGGTGGTCTCGAGGTAAGCTTACCTGGAACTATTAGGTTGTTTTCTACTTGGACCACCAGCTCATAAGCATCTGGAAGAGTGTTACTTCCCAAAGACTGAATCATAACATATATGTCAGAGTTGAAAGCCTTTAGGTAGAATACGAAGGCCATATCTGCAAGAGGTCAAGCATATATGGGTATTCTCTATCATGTCTTTTAGAATTTGGTATTGAAATCAATTACAGCGTCCTGGGGGGCCTTTTTATTGTTATTGGTTGTTGCATCAGAGAAGATCTATCTCCCTTTTGGTAAACCATTCAAAGAAATGATCTCCCAATTGGTCCCAATCTCCTATTGAATTTGGCGTGAGGGATATGTACCAGTCTTGGGTTTTTTCTCTAAAGGAGGTTGCAAGCAATCTTAATGCCACGTTTTGTTGTGTGACTTTATGCATAGTGCATACATCAGCTACATCTTGTAAATGTTCCTCGGGGGTTTTAGTACTGTCTCCAGTGAACTTCAAAAATGCTTTTAATGCGGAGGTAGGGATAGTATCCCATTGAGTAAGAGGGGCAAGTGGGATAAGAGGGATCCCACTATTCCAAGTGAAAAAATTTCTCAGAGGCTGGATTGCTATTGCTACATGGGCTATCTGGACTTGGATTTTCACTCCAACTCCTGATACTGCTTGGACTGCAATTAGGGGTTGTAACAATAAACTCGGATTTATGTGGTTTGGCTCCTAGTAACTAGTCTATGGCTCATACACCCTCTTTAGATAAAATAAGCAAATATGGTCCCACCGAGCATTCCAGAAAAAGAATTGTTGATCACTAAAATTGCTTTCAATAATATAGCCTTATGGGAAACTCAGTGATGGAGGACCTACGCATTTCCACTGAGTGACCTCTAGGATTTTAGAAGCTGGCTCTTCGTTTGTTTGGGGGGAGAAAAGGGAAAGAAAGAAACATAAAAAAAATCTATTCTAAAGTGATGCACTGAATTGATTTTAGTATACTAAGGAGCACAAAGAATCTCACATACATGCCATTCTGAGGCCCATTCAACAATCTACATGCCCAGAACAATGATCAAGATATAACCAAAAATCCTTTTAACATAAACCAATACACACCATGCATCCACTAGATAACAAGTGCAAAAACATAGTTTAATCGGCAAAGTATTAGGCATATATTTTTTAAGTTATGTCAGAATTTCAAAGATGCATAGAAAACTATCAATGCACACTAAATAATAGTAATCATAAAGGTCACAAGCATAGTTTGATTATCTTTTCTTCAGAAATACAAAACATAGATTAAAGGGTAAATTCCTATAGAATATCAGTCTATATCTTTCAAAAAATAAGTTATGAACCCTTTATTAGGCAAAAATTGCCATTTGTATAGACTGGGACCTAACAACCCCCAAGCTGGAGAAACAGAAAAGCATTCCCCAAAGACATTGTTGGCAACTCCTCTGCACTTGGCAACATGCAAAAACTTGTAAATGAAAACCATTCTCAGCTTATTGTGAAACTGCATCTATTGCACGGTTATTCGGATCAAAAAGATCTCCCGACGGTTCACTTGCAATTGAAAATGTGAAATCTTTCGAGCCACCACTATGGAAGACATGTGGAAATAGGAGGGAGAGAGGTTTGGGCCATGCGAACTACAACCTTAGGACCTCTCAAGGAGTTGCCACGTAGCGCAACATCCCACTTTGTAAACTGTGAACCTAGTGCTCTTGGTGAAAAACTAATACCCCAAAACAAAATGCCATGTGTCAAGAGCACGTGACTTAATCAACAAGGCAAAGGAGAGGCACTAGGAATGAGCGTCGAGCCAATACGTGGTGGGTGTGAGCTAGCCTCTTCAAAACATGGTGTGGAAAAAATAAAGTACACAAGAACCAATTGTTGATCAAAAGAAAAAAAGTATACCTTGATCTCTTTCATTTTGTGTTCTTTGTAGTCATCTTTGTCTTGTCATTTGAGAGGTTAACTCCTCTTGTGAACTATATTATTTTATATGATTTCCAATTTCAACATTCATTGCATATTGAACTCTATTCCTTGGTGTTTGTAATGCACGATATATTGTAATTGAATCCATTCCTTTAGATTTACCCTATGTATTTCCATGAGATTGTTAATTTCTTTGAATTGATTCATGATTACATACTTGTATTTGTTTTTGTTTTATCTCATTGAATTGATCTAAATGCTTATTTCTTTGTAATCTTCTGCTTAATATACATTTCTCCTCTTGAGATGTCCTTACATGATGTATTCTCATTTTATCTTCATGTCGTCTCATTTCCACTTCAATCTCTTCAATCATCATATTTCTATTGAATTTAACATGTCTTTCTCTATAATTTTGGTTTCAACAATTTCTCGCTTACTATCATTGTGCACCATTATTTGTTCATGTTGTTGTCTCATGTAATTTCAAGCATATTGTCTTTGATGGTCTTCAATTTTAAAATTTTCTTTTGAGCGAGCATCCTAACTTTTTTATAACAAGTTTAATCCATCAAACTATATTACATTATACACAATTAAATGTTTAAATAGCTAAAATTTAATCATTTCATACACTATTCTATTTATATTTTTTAATTATGTAATTATATTTAGATTATTTAATAAGTATGAGCAAGTTTATTCTACGTTAATTTTATTAAAAAATCATCACAAAATGAATTCAAATTAATTGATAAATAATCCTCTTAATAACAAACCATTTTATAACAAATAATATTTTCACAATAAAATAAAAAGTAAAATTTTATTTATAAATTACATTTTAGATTTTATCTTTTTACCCTTAAAAATAGTATATAAAAATTATTATGTTGGAAGCATTAAATTTTTATTGATGTGTTCTTAATAAAAAAAATGTGTCTTTTAAAAACTTTTCAAAAATAAAATATAAGCAAACCATTTTTTAATAAATAATTATTTTATAATGAAATAGAAAGTAAAATTTTACTTATAAATTATACTTTAAATTTTATCCTTTTACTCTTAAAAATAATTTTAAAAGGCATTATATTGGAAGTATTAAAAAATATAATCTTGGAAGGATTGATAAAATTATTTAATCTTTGAACTATTAAAATGCATAAAATTATTTGACACACTTGTAATTTTTTGCATTGATTATCACTTTATTTCTTCCCAAAATTATTTTGTGTTATACCTTCTCCTTTTATGTCTTTCGTAATTATTACTTTCTCTTTGTGTGCCTTTTCATTTTTATTTTTTTATCCACCTTTCTTCTTGTACTCTCCATTTATATAATTGTTTTTTTAGTTCAAAAGTTATGTCGATTCATGTTTCTTTTAATTATTATTTTTATTGCAAGCTATGTATTCTTTATTATCTAATTTTATTAATTAATGTATGCCAATAATTTAATTTTTTTTAAATTGTTTTTACGTCAAAGGCATTTTTGTTGAACCCAAGGCAAGACTGAGAGGGGAGGTGAAGTAGTCTTAAACAAAAATCAATGCAGCACATAAACAATTAATCAACAACACATATCCAACACATAGACACAAAGATTTTCTACATGGAAAACCCAAACAGAGAAAAACCATGGTGAGCACTTGCCCACAAAATATATCCACCATGTATATCATATTACAATGAATGAGCTCACTACTCTAGACTTGCAAACCAAGGCTAACTGCTCTTGGGGCAAGATACAAAAAGAGGACTTGCAAACCTGATGCTAGCTACAACAGGGCAAGATATGAAAAATGATTTGAAAAGAAGGATCTCCTAATTATGAAGTTGTCCTTGAACTCTACATCAAGTGACCAAGATCAACACACTCAACTCAGACCTCATCTATCAACACTATGTCTCATACCTCTTCCAGAGTCTCAAACAACTTGCATATCATTCAAACACAACTCTCCTTATCTACTTTGAATTTCACTAATCAACTTCACATCACATACTTCATCTTCTCATCTTGATTTCCTCCCCATACAACTTAATCACATACATCCTTTATATACAAAATAGATCCTCAAAGCTTGAATGAAGCCGGTCTAAAACACAATGCACCTTCCAGACCAAAAATACACATATTGATCCACTCCTGGAGAAAGAGGGGATCAAGACATGTCTTCCAAATATCAATCCACTGATCTGCAATCACCAAAACAAAAACTTCAACATCCCAAGATGCAACACATCCATATAGATATTTGATGGTCCAAACAAAACTCTCCAATGCAAATGGATATTATCTAGATCTCCCCTTAGTAGAGTTATCAATCTTTCCAACTCCTGCTCATTATTCTAGGATTGCATCAGCTCAGTTCTCAACATATCATTCTCATGTGCCAGCCTAATGCGTTCCTCAGATCTGTCTTACAAACATTTTCCAAGATTTTATGCAATCTTCTTTCAGTCTTCAATCTCCTTGGATATCCTCATAGTTAGGGCTTGCATTTCATTCTTCATGACACTATTCTCCTGACTTAGCTTCTGACATTGTTCTTTAAGGGAATTCTTTTCTTCATCATCCTGATTTTGTAAAAGTTCCTTCCTTCTAGCTTGAGCAGATGGCAGCCTCTCTTGTAGGATAAGAATGAATTCCTTTACAGAGTTCAACTCATCATGCAACTTCAAGCTCTTCATCCTTTCAACATCATAGTCTTCAAGTGCTACTTCAAGTTGTTTCTCCAAACTCATCTCCATGGATTTTGGATTCAAGATCTTCCTTAAGTTGTTAGACTTACTCCAAGGTACCAAGCTTTGATACCAATTGTTGGAATCCAAGAACACTAAGAGTGGGGGGTGAATCAGTGTTCTATCGATGAGATCAATTTTAACCTTATTAACAAAGTATTTCAGTAACCGGTAACCATAAAAGAATATAATAGTAAGTAGAAATGAAGCGACCACAAGAACATACACCATAACGTAGAGATTTATACGTGGAAAACCTCAAAGAGGAAAAACCACGGTGGGATTGGAGACCCATAATATCTATCCACTAGCTGAATGAATAAATATTATAATAGGGGGAAGGAAGGCCAATAGCCTAGAGTGCATTGATCATCACAAAAGGAGCCTCACTTACTATAGATCCAAATACTGGATTACAAACAAAATTGTGAACTCAGAGAATGCATCTACTATGCTGGATGGGTTCCGGTTCAAGCACTGGTTGTACCAGTTTTCATTATGTCCTCCTTTATCAGTAACTTACTTTGCATCCCAAACCTCTAAACCAATAATCAAGACTAACTACAGAATGTTATATTTGCATTCAATCGATCAACATCACTCACACAATATCACATCACTATACATTCCATATCTCTGTGTGTATTCAAAACAACCTAACCAAACTATCTTAAATACACTTCCCAATCATAAACATAAATGCCTTATGTCGGCTTACAATGATATTACAAGTTATTTACATGTTGGCCTATACAAAAATAAATACATTAAACTGTGTGATTGATGTCGCTAATTATTATCGTGTAAACCTACCAAATCAATCTCCTATGTCAGCCTCATGTATCGGTTCCTAGTTTTTGGTTTCCCTAAATGTCGATTGCCAAATCATGAATACCACTAAGTACCGATTAATTTTCCAACCCAAAATGATGTGTGTTTCCATCAATGAAAACACAACTAAACCATATGAGTGTCAATTGCCAACAATCTCCCCCTTTGGCATTGATGGCAACACTCATGTGAAAAAATGGATGGCTAAAGTGTTGTCCCGATTCCTCCCAAAACTGATGACCAAAACTGACCCTGCTCCCCCTGAGCTATACATTACTTCTTATGTCCCTTAACATTTTTCACAACAACCTCTCCCCCTTTGACATCAATGCCAAAAGCTGGGGTAAATGAATGAAAGAATGAAATCAAAATGTGTTTACCGGATCTAGATGTACTTGAATATATCCAGGTAAGCATCCTTCAAAAGTCCTAAGTAAGTATCCCAACCACTTTTCAATGTTCTCAAAATAGATACAAACCCATTAAGAATTTATGCATGTAGCTCTTCTTCAGTTAGATTTGTCGGTGTGGGTTTATTCATCAATTCTATACTTTCCCGCTTATGAAGTAACAAAGTTTTCAATCGGGGACTAACCAATCCTCTCAACTCTCTAGCTCGCCAGATTAATTTGTCCATGTCTTTCTCCAAGGTTGATATCTCTAATTCTATAACCAAAATTTGACCATCAATAACACTTGTCAATGACTAAGTACCATCAAAATAGTTAGCCAGATGTTCCAACCAGGCCTTTTCTGCTTTTATTTTTATCTCTAGGTTAGTAGTAAGTTTTTTGGTGTTAGTACAAGACCTATATATACAATTGCACTGATTAAGAGTCTCATCAATCATTGTTAGTTCCTTTTTCATCTTGACCTTGTCTGATGTGATCATATTGTCATAGGTGACCTTCCTAGCTGCATTGTACCTCTCTATTAACTATCGGTTTGATATCTGTTGAAGAGTTTGAAACTCTTTTGCAATTTGTTCAGTCAAACTCTTAAGCTTACCAAAGGGGCTAGCTATTGGACTAGTGTATCCTGGAACTAGCTGCTGCAGAACCAGAATGGCCTACTCAATGACTTTCTTGTCTTTTGATCCTTCCTTCCTTAACTTTTGAGCTCCAACTTACATCAATTCAAAACTGCTCAGTTGCTCAATATTCTTCTGTCCAAAATCAACTTGACTGGATGAGCCAAGTGCCAACAATAAATGACTAGACTCTCCAACCTATTGACTGGCACCGGTGGCTTTGCCACTTGATGCAATAACTTGCTCAACCTAATCCTCTTCTATATGTACATTTGTTGTCAGAAGTTCAATATCCTCAACATGTTTATTGTCTGTATCCACATCAATAACCTCTACATCTAGAATGTTTTGTTCCAATGTATCCTTCTTATCATGCACAGCGTCAATGTTATCTACCAGTTTCTCTATATTATGTATAAGTGATACTGTCGGAGGAATATTCTCTATTAGTTTATGTTCCAAAACCATTGAATCCAAACCTAATATACCTTTCCCCTTACCATCAGCTGATATGTCTTGAATAGCAAACTTAGGAGGGAATATCGGTGGAATAAAGAAATTAGGTTTATCTACAAAGAATTTTACCCATGCCTCGTGGGTCTCCTTAAATATTTCATTTACTCTACCTACCATGAGACTCACATGTCGGTGTCTACTTCAGAAAATTGTTTTATTTGCATATTCCAGACACTGCTCCATCTCTTCATCAATTATAGCACCACAAATAGTCAATAACTCCTCCATCTTTATATATTTATCCTCTTCAATTGTAGACAATCTCCTAGCATCTAGCTTATTTTACAAATCTTCCTGTATTTGTTTTTCAATCTCAAGTAATGCTTTCTTAAATATATCTAAGTAAAACAAAACTACTTCCTCAATGTCCATTTGTTCCTTATCATCCATATGTACATCGTAATGTTGGATATTGCTCAAAATTCCATCTTTAGTTATTTGATCAATAAATTCAGCAACTGAGAGAGGAGGAATGACTTCAATACTCTTGCCAGATTCGAGAGCTATATCTATATCTGATTTCTTCTTCTTTCCAGGAGTAGAAGTAGACTCCTTAACTGGTTTCCTCTTCTCTATGGGTTTCCTCTCCTTCAAAATTTTCTTTGGGGTTGTCGGAGGGGTGACCTTTACTTTTGGTTTCTTTCCTTCCTCGGGCTTCTTCCTCTATATCTTGATGTAAGTCTTGGTAATCTTTGGGGGCACAACATCAGTATCAAGACCGGATTCAATAGGGGAAATATAAGTTAATGTTTTCTTTCTCTTCAATACACCCTTGCTGGTTGTTGTTGCCGGTGGAGTCTGAATTGTTGTCAAAGATGACCCTTCTGCTAGTCCAATGATTTGTTTGATTTCAGAGGACATTTTCTCCATAGCTTCCCCAACCATCTTGATTTTTCCTTCCCTTCTCTTCTTTCTAAAACCTATCTGAACTTTGAATTCCTTTTTCTTTTTTATCCTAAATTTTTTCTCAACTTCATCAACCAGGGCATCAATAAGAGTCTTGGCATGTAAGTCGAAGATATCAGCATCAACCTCATAGCCCATCTCAGTGATCCAAACCTTTCATGGTTGCACTGCCTCCATCAATGTTTCATCCTTCTTCACCATAAAACATATTTCTATAGAGTATTTATCAACAATATGTTTAGGCACTCTTTCTCTTTTCTTCATTATCTTCTAAAATGATTTGAAATAACCCCATAAAATGGAGTCTCTCTCCTTGTCCTGTCCCAAGCCTCTTATAGAATTTTTTTTTTGTTTCCCTACTAGCATATCAAATGCCCATTGTGTTTTATCAGATCTTGGTAACTCATTCAAAAAGAAAAGAATCAAGCAAACAACAAAGTTGCCATACTGGAAAACACCTTTCTTCTTACCCTTAATCTTCCCTGGGTTTAAAATTAGCTCTTCACACATCCATTGACAGATATCATACCTATCATTTTCTTTGACCATCTTATGAGCTCAGTAAATGCATGAACTAGAAACAGAGTTCAATTAGTTTGATTGGGTTACCTTGTAACCAATGATCATGCTTGTGAATTGAACAACTTTGTCTCTAATATCCTCATTGACCAGTTGTCAAAATTTGCACCAGTTAACTTCTCCACCTCATTGTTAGATATTTTCTTTTTTTTCAGGACTCTAATCGGTCTGGGGTAAACCAGTGATTGCATTAATAGCCTCCTTGGTAATTTTGTAAGGTTGGTCTAGCCACATGAATTCCCTATGGACACGGCTCAGCACATACCAGATCATTTCATCTTCAAATTACGACATCTCCAAAATGTTTGTGAAACCTTGATCCTTCAGAATTTGAAATTATGGTTTCATAGATCCCTTCTTATCCAGGAGATTTGTCATGTACATTGATTTGATTTCTAAAGAACCTAAATCCTCTAGAGTGCAGTGGACATATGCACGAACATCTTCAATATATAGAACTTTGTCTAGAACCCTAGAAAACGCGTCAACTGCATCATCAACCTTTGCAATATAAAGGCATTGCTTGAAAATTAAGCGTGAATGATCCTTGATGTCAACAACAATAGGGGTAGCAACACCTACCAGAGTGGGAGCTGATCCAAAAGCCATTGCAAATAAAAGATAGCTCAGAAACTAATAAAATACCTCACAACCTTCGCCAATGAAAGCTCTTGAAAATCTGCACTAAATGCACTAGAATTCACTTGAAAATGCTCTTGATCACCTTAAACTTGCTCTTCTTTGATTTGAATGCTATGTGATCATAAATGAATCAACATTTCCCTTTTATTCTATGAAAACCCTAATTTCACATTGACATAAATGTGTGTCGACCTATTATACCGGATTCAAAATTCGTAATCTTAGTACCAGAAAACCTTCAGACTGACTTCTCCAAGATCTGAAACAACCTTTCAAACTGCTACCAAGGGTAATGCAAGACCTATCATTAATTTGCCTCCCCCTAAGGCTAATGCCTTAGTTACCAGATGAGTTTCCTATCGGTGCAGGAACATTCTGCTCTGTCGGTTGAGTAACCAAGTTGTTTGTCTCTGTCGGTTGATCTTCAGATTTCCTATCCCATTTCTTCTCATTCTCCTTCCAGATATCATCAACCTTTTTTTTTCCTTTCTCATCATTTCCTATCGGATTGTTCTTGCTTCTGAAAAATTTAGCAATATGTTCTATTTTGTTGCATGCATAGCAAGTGACTTTATTTTTCCTAGAATTGCCTTACTGTATCCTTGATCATTCCTTGACCTGCATTGATTAGTCATATGTCCAAAGTTTCCACATGTATGACATTTCACATTCATTCTACAATCTTTTTTCCTATGACCATACTTCTTACAATTTGAACACTGACCGAGAACTGCATTATTATCCTGATTTGCTCTATTTTTGCAATGTCTTGCCATATGACCAAATTTATTGCAAACAAAACATCTACCATTGATTTTATGTGCATTGGGTTGCCTTACCAGTGATTTTTGGTTCTGGTTGAGAGGTGGATCCTCCTTCTGATAAGTTGCTTCAACTTCATTTATAGTACTAGAGCTTTCTCCATGCTCAAATACAAGACCTCTAGTGTTTGCCTTGCACCTTTGATCCTTTAATAGCTCATCAAGATTTGCAGAACTATCCTTAAACTTGTATTTGTATTCATTTGCAATATCCAGATCTCCCCTTAGGACTATTATCAGTCTTTCCAACTCCTGCTCATTATTCTGGGTTTGCACTAGCTCAGTTCTCAACATATCATTCTCATGTGCCAACCTAATGCATTCCTCAGATCTGTCTTTTAGAGATTTGCCAAGATTTTATGGATTCTTCTTCTGGTCTTCAATCTCCTTAGACATCCTCATAGTTAGGGCTTGCATTTCATTCTTCATGACACTATTCTCCTGACTCAACTTTTGACATTGTTCTTTAAGGGCATTATTTTCTTCATCATCCTAATTTTGTAAAAGTTCCTTCCTTGTAGCTTAAGCAGATGATAGCCTCTCCTATAGGATAAGAATGAATTCCTTTTTTCAAATTTTAGCTCATCTTGTAGCTTCAAGTTCTTCATCCTTTCAGCATCATAGTCTTCAAGTGCTACTTCAAGTTGTTTCTCCAAACTCATCTCCATGGGTTCTAGATTCAAGATTTTCCTTAAGTTGTTAGACTTACTCCAAGGTACCAAGCTCTGATACCAATTGTTGGAATCCAAGAACACTCAGAGGGGGGGGTGAATCAATGTTCTATCAGTGAGATCAATTTTAACCTTATTAACAAAATATTTCAATAACTGGTAACCATAAAAGAATATAATAGTAAGTAGAAATGAAGTGACCACAAGAACATACACCATAACACAGAGATTTGTACATGGAAAACCTCAAAGAGGAAAAACCAAGTTGGGATTGGTGACCCACGATATCTTTCCACTGGCTGAATAAATAAATATTATAATAGGGGCCTGCACATGCAGGAAGGCCAACAGCATAAAGCGCAGTTCTCATCACAAAAGGAGTCTCACTGACTACAGATGCAACTACTAGATTACAAACAAAATTCTGAACTTAGAGAATGCATCTACTGTGTTGGACGAGTTTCGGTTCAAGCATTGTCTATACCGGTTTTCACTATGTCCTTCTTTACTGGTAACTTATTTCACATCCCAAACCTCTAAAACAATAATCAAGACCGACTACAGAATGTTATATTCACATTCAGTCAATCAACATCGCTCGCACAATATCACATCACCATACATTCCATATCTCTTGTGTATATTCAAAATAACCTAACCGGGCTGACTTAAATACCCTTCCCAATCACAAAAATAAATGCCTTATGTTGGCTTACAATGATATTACAATTTATTTACATGTTCACCTAGACAAAAATAAATACATTGACCTTTGTGACCGATGTTGTTGATTGTTGTTGTGTAAACCAGCCGGATCAATCTCCTATGTCTGCCTCATATACCAGTTCCTAGTTTTTCGGTTGCCAAATCATGAATACCAGTGAGTACCAGTTAAGTTTTCAACCCAAAATGATGTGTGTTGCCATCAATGACAACACAACTAAACTAGATGTGTGTCAATTGCCAACAAATACCCCAAGATTCTCTTGAAGAAACTCAAATGCATCATTTATCAATGCCTTAATGAAAATATCTAACACATGTTACTTTGTAGAAATGTATTCCAATCAAACTTCCTTCTCAGAAACCTTCTCTCTTAAGTAGTGATATCTGATGCAAATGTGTTTTTTTCTTGAATTCATAACTCAGTTCTTTAAAAAATTATTGCACTTGTATTGTCACGCATAATAGGTGTGTGTGGGAAAAGTGGTGCAAAGAAACGGAAAATTCAGTTTCAAAAGGGTCCACACACCAATGGGACTCTTGGTGTAAGTTATGGATCTATATTGAATAGCTCAACTCCCCAAGGGACATCCCATTGTTCTCTATCTCACAGGATCCCTCAAGTCAGTGCCTTTTCTCTCAGATCACTGAGCAAAGTGACTTTAGGAATGACAACTCCAAGAATAAGGGATGTTTGATCAACTTAATATGAATGCATTCCTAGTTATACATGATATTAAATCTATTATGATTTAAACTGGCATGGATATGATGATAAGATAAAGGATTAGTAAAGCCTATCCTAACATGATATACTAGTCTAATATGAATGTGCTATGATGATGATGTAATGCTTAGATAGTAATGCTTATTAAGATGATTTCTATTCAAAGAGAGGCTAAATGCTTGATTTAAAAAAATGATTGTAGATTAGATGCATGAAACTTGGATATATTTAGCAAAATTTCTATAAGTTTGATACTAAAGACTTGGATATGAAAATGAGGAATGAGAGCTCTATTTATAGGAAAAATAGGGCAATGAATGGTCAAGATTGGATAATCTTAACAAGGGCCAGGATTGAAAGTTATCAATCCATGTTCACGAATCTCACCAATGAAATGGTGACAATTGTCAACAAAATATTGCTTGAGAGGAGATGTAAGAAGCATTAAATGCTTGAGAAGACATGATGGTTACCTTAGGAGGTAAGGGTTAAGGTTAGGTTAGGGTTATCCATTGGATAAAGCTTTTATCCAAAGGATAAACTCTTGTGCAAGGGTTAATAGGAAAACCAAGGTCAAAGCCATGAATGCTTGATGAGACCCTTGGGTTAGATGAAGGCTAAGTTAGAGAGATAGTCTCTAATCATGTAAGAAGGTTGAGTGAACCATTAATGGTTATGAAGACTTTGAGGGTTAACGTGTTGAAGACATAAAGTCTTTAATGGTTATTGAAGACTTTGAGGGTTTGAGAAGTGACTTCCCTTTGCTTAGGGATGTGATAATATTTAGGAAATGGATTAGGCTAATTTAGAAGTGATTAGAAGAATCTAGAAGGGGGTTTAGAGAGGCAAGTAGGAAATGTAGGATTTTGCAAGTGGATGGAGGGGAATTTTAATTTTAAAAAATTACTTTATTTCAACAAAAATAGATGCAACTTGCATAAATACAAGTGGGAGATTAAAATAAATAAATTAGATTTATTTACTTGCAAGGATCAATTTAATTAAATGTAAATTTAATTAAAAGGGGAGAAAGGGGAATTAATTAAATAAAGTAATTTATTTAATTAAAGGTTATGAAAGGCTTAGGTGAACATGAAATAAATTGAGTATTCATTTAATTAAATAGATGAATGCAAAGAATTTAATTAAATAGAGGAATCAGGTTAAAATGAATATTAAATAATCACTAAGGAAAGTGGTCATTTTTATACGTCTACATTTTGCCCCTCTTTGAAGTGACGTGTGTGCACATGTTGATTCAAAGAAAATTTGTCGAGTATGCTACCAAAATTTGATCGAAATGATGTCGTGTGTTGAGATGTCAATATGATGCCCCAGATTTGATGAATGATATTGATGATTCCCCCCTAGAAGATGAATCAAGGATTCTGATTGATTTGATGAGAGTTTTTGAATGAATTGCATTTTGAAATTTTGACTATGTTGAATGCAGTGTAATTGATTCATCTCCCAAAAAATGATGTTTGATAAGGTTAAAAGTGAGAAAATGAGCAAAATTCATGCCCCACCTACTAACCCTTTTTTACTTTTACCCTATAAAAAGGTAAAAAGTGACTTTATTCTTATCATTTGCACATTTGTCTCCTTGTGATTGTGATAGCTTAGCTCTGACAAAAATGTCAGTTCCTTATGCCTCTCACCGATTCGAGCACGTTCGTCAATACCAGAGGCCCACTGTGTATGGTCCACCTGTAAGTCATCTAAATTTTGGCACGATTTTTATTAATTTTGTCAATTTTGATCACGTTTTTCATTTTTTGTTTTCAAATTCTCTGTTTTAGCGCATTGGCGGTCTAGGGTCACGTATACGATAAGGTCAATAGCGTGTAGAGTAATCTAGCTAGGTTAGTGTATAAGTTGCATTCTATAGTGCATCACAGGTTTAGGATAGTGTGTCTAGTCTTTTAGCACATAGGATTGGTAGGTAAGCGCGTAGAGGGTGTAGGATAGCGTGTAGGGTGAACTAGCTCGTAGGGTAAGTAGGTTAGCACGATGGCAACCCCAGTTAGCACATAGGTTAGTGTAGTGTTTTGAGTAAAGATTATAGCGCATAGGTGATGAAAGATAGTGCATAGTTAGCAGTTGAGCGCATGGGAGGGATGTTGTGGCACGTGGGTAAGAAAGGTGGGTAGAAAAGACTTGGAAGAATGCATCACGGGGGGAATAGATGAGGTAGATGGCTTAGGAGTGGATAGGTGTCTACTGAGTGTTTTGGGATGGGTTTTGAGCCAATTTTTTTCCTACTGTGATGATGTCTGAGTTTTGATATGATGATTTGGAGTCTACTGAAATTGATTTTGTTATGAAGTGCCAAGCTGATTGATTGTTTGAATGAGGATCCCGAATTTTTGTTGATGTGGATCTTTGATTTTTGCCTTGCAATATGAATTTGATGTCCGATATGAGTTCTAATTATTGATTTCTGATATGATTCTTGATGTGATGCTTGTGTTATGGATTTTGAATTGCTTGCGTTATGGGTCTTTGATATGATTTCTCGATATGGGTCTTTGATTTTTGATATGGTGCATGATTTTCAATATGGTGCTTGTATTTTTGATATGGATCTTTGATTTTCGATATGGTGCTTTGATTTTTGATATGGTGCTTTGATTTTTGATATGGTGTTTTGATTTCCAATATGGTGCTTGATTTTCGATATGGTGCTTGATTTTCGATATGGTGCTTAGTTAGATGCTTCATTGTTTCAAGTTGATTTTGTTTTGATTGGATATATCGGATAGAAGTGGGCACTGATGATGGACATTTGTTGCTTTGCAGGCACAGCTTGGTGTACTTTAGTCACAAGAGCAACTTTCGTGACCATGGTCTTTGATTTCGTGATTGTCATAGGTTGATAGGGATGTGATTGAGAGATGCGATTTGACTTCTTTACTAGACATGCCTCGGTATATCATTAACCGGGGTTTGTTGACAGCTTTGGCGGAGAGGTGGCATAGTGACACGAACACCTTCCATTTGGCTACTGGCAAGATAACAGTCACACCTGAGGACAGTTATCGCATTTTGCAGATTCTAATTGTGCGGGCGTTGTTGCCATATGAGAAGTTTAAGGAGGGTGGCATAGAGGCTCTCCGTCGCATCTTCTAGGATGATCAGATTTGCAGATATGAGATCCCATGGCAGGAGTTTGTGGATCTTGATTATGCTCCTTTACCCTCTGTTTTAGCAGGTTTCATTGGTGGATTTTTGTGTCTCGATTGTATGTTGAAGGGACTAGTTGTGGGATGGGGATTGGTGTTGGAGGACATGGTTACATAGGGATGCATGATTGCATGGGGATCTTTTATGTTAGTGCACCTTTACAAGGAGCTGCACCAGGTAGTGTATCTAGGATACACAAGTTTGTTAGTGGGGGTGACTTTATTACAGGTGTGGGCTTGGGAGCATATTCCTCCAGTGAGGCTACTTGTGGATAGGGATAGGCGAGCTTGGAGAGCATATGTATATGGTTATACAGGTATAGTTGTCCACCATAAGCTAGGCAAACTAGAGCACTGGTAGAGAGTATTGGATGATATTGATACGGTCATCTGGAGACTGTATATGGATTGCGAGGTGTGGGCTGAGGACGGGCTAGAGATGCCCTATGTTTATATGTCTAGATAATTGATCAATCAGATGCCTTTTATCATTAAGCAATTTTTGAATAGTCGTGTGCAGTGGTAGTATGGGAGACAGTAGCGGATACCATAGGGAGTATGCTTATATGCTCGCCGGAGACAAGATGTGCCTAAGTGGGGGCCCACAATGGATAGTGTAGCGGTAGTAGAGGAGTATATGACATTGGTAGGCCATATCTAGGATTACAGAGTGTTGGTATTTTGGTATGGTGGACACAGGTACTTTGGCTTAAGCAAATATTGAAAGACATAAAGGTAAAATGCAAGGAACCTATTACTATATATTGTGATAACACTGCAGCAATTGATATATCTAAGAATCTAGTATTACATTCTAAAACAAAACATGTTTCTATCAAACTGAATTTTCTAAGGGAAAAAGTTGAAGAAAAGGAGATAAAACTGGTTTATGTGAATACTAAAGAACAGCTTGCAAATATTTTCACAAAACCTTTGCCTAAGGAAACTTTTGAGTATCTCAGAGATCAGCTCGGAGTCTTACCTCCACCGGTAGAGACTTAGACAGTTGATGATTGTCATCAACCGGCAGAATTAAATGGACAAATCTTTTATTCCAGTATTTGATGAGGAAGCTACTTCTCAGGGGAAGTAGTTGGTATATTGAATTGGTTGGTATTTTGTATGAACTTTACTTTTGTGACTTTGGCATTTGATGTCAAAGGGGGAGAGATATATGGAAAAACATCTTGTGTTGCCATCAATGACAAAACCATACCAAAATACCAACATGGAGCTGGGGTTGTTGATGTGGGGATGACAGAGGAGTTCTCAACCTACTTCGTGGCATATGTAGTGGCATGGATATCAGATCCAACAAAGATGTTACCTGCTTTTGATGATGAGGAGGATGAGCAGCCAGATAAGCAAGGGGGAGTTAGACAAAGAGATGAGGAGGGAGAGGAGGTCAGAGAGGAAGGTGGGAATGATGGAGGAGGTGATGGAGGAAGAGGAAGATATGGAGGTGATAGAGGAGGTTTGGGGTGAGATAGAGGATGAGGGGGTGATGGAGGGAGAGATAAAGGATGAGATAGAGGATGAGGAGGGGATGGAGGGAGAGGAGGAGGACTTCTCCTTGGTGTTGGTGGTGTGGGTAGGGTAAGTGTTATGTTAGTGGTAGTGGGGGTATAGAGGATGATAGGCAACCCACCCAGAGGAGGAGATCAAATGTTCTACCTCCACCGGCACCTCGCACAGGGACAGGTATGGGTGGGACCACGACATAGGTACCCATTCAGATTAGGGTACCCACCCATCAACAGGACTCATAGATTAGATCCCTACAAGTCACAATGTAGCAGCTATAGGCATAGGTGCTAGCACAGCAGTGCCAGATTACACAAATTACGGCAGAGCAGGATACAAAGAGAGAGTGTCGAGGTCGAGTAGAGGATCTTGCAGAGAGATTGCAGAGAGCGACAGGTGGTGCCTCAATGCAAGACACACTAAGAGATATACGGTACATGACCATGGTGGTCGAGTACTATAGGCGGTTATATGAGGATCTTGTCCCTGGAGAGCAAAGAGCTCCTAGCTATGTAGCTAGTCAATCTACTTGGAGTCAAACGGGGATAGAGAGCAGAGGTGTTATGGGGCCTTTTCGATGTGATCTACCCAAGGGAGATCCAGGAGCTGGGACATCTGCTGCGAGACCATTAGCCTCAGGAGATAGTCATACCTAAGAGACTTGTCTATGTTGTATTTTGATCATTTTGTTGTATTTTGATAGACATGATACCCCTTTGTACATTTCAACCATTTTGAGATATATATATATATATATATATATGGCACTGATTTCTCTGATTCACATGTGATTTGTTATGGATGATGATTTATGACATGCATTGATATGATGCTGCTATGATGATGATGTAATGCTTAGATAGTAATGCTTTTAATGTTGATTATGACATATGAGCTATTATGATGAAAATATGATGATTCTTTGTTATCTTGATTTCTTTGATGTGTGATATGATAATGATGGGAGATGTATCTTGAAAATGAGATGTATGATAATGATAATGATGTGAGATGTATCTTGAAAATGAGATGTATGATAATGATAATGATGTGAGATGTATCTTGAAAATGAGATGTATGATAATGATAATAATGTGAAATTAATGTAAGATAAAAATATGATATGCAGCTAAATGCAAGTTTAAAATGATATGCAACTAAATGATCACCCTCATTTTCTCGTTGTCATTCCTATGTAGTCACGTGTTTTTGCTCTATTTTCATTTGTCATCATTGAGATTTTGATATGTTGGAAGTTTATACAAGAATAATGGTATAATTGAACCATAATGACCTAAGTAAAACGTACATGGATTTTAATATTGCAAGACGACACAAGCGTCGAGGTATAAACCAAGACAACCTAAGTGTTGCTTGCATAAAACATACAAGAGTTAACCATTTATATTCGCAAAGTGGAACAATATCTTCAATGATATGTTTCCAAACATGTCTCAAGACAAATTTGCATTGTACAAGTGATTTCCTCACAGACAAAAACCCAAAAAAATATCAAACTCCCCAGCTACTTTCTCTAGCTCGATGCATCGTTGAGAAATTCAGGAGATCCAATGATTCAAAAATTTTAAGATGCAAAATAGTCAAAACTTCATGTGAGATGTAAACAAATTATATTTTAGAAAATCATCCATCATGTGTATGTTGAAGTTGTTAATTGAATCAGTGTCTTCTTTTCTTGACTGATGAGTTGTTGTTTGATAGGGTTTCCTTAGCGTGTTGTGATGCTTGTTTGCTTGTTGCTGGAATGATTGAAGTCAAAGGAATGTTACCCCTAGTTATAGATATGGATCGATGTGGATATTCACAATGATTACCAAGCCATGGTGGGATATGATGAACTGATCTTCAGATAAGCAAGGACAATGACTACGCTAAGTATGTCCAGGATAATGTTGCAAAAAAAGTGTTGGGTGATGGCCCTTAGCTTTTGACTTGGATGGATGCAAAATATATGAGTAGTGATAGATAGAGGAGAGGTTCCCTCACAAATAGCACCCAATGCCAGGTTTTCACCACTTGTTTTTATTGCACCTTTTTGTTGTTTTTTCTGATTTTTTATTTTTTTGTATTTTTCACTTTTTCCATGCATTAGACCACTTAAGTGTAGAATTTATTCAGATGGATGTTGTTGGTTGGTTCGAGCACATCTCCTTCTGAGGTTGTTAGTTGATAGGCACCTGATCCAGAGGCCAATATGATGACATAGGGACCTAACCAGTTAGGTTCAAACTTCCCCTTCTTTTCTCGATCCTGTTGATTTATGGGATTTTCTTTGAGTACAAGATCACCAACTTTAAAATTCCTAGGGATGACTCTATGGTTGTAGCTTCTACACATGCGTTGTTGGTATGCTTTGAGATGATTATAGGCATGTTGTCATTTTTCATCCAGAAGTTCTAGTTCTTGCAATATGTTTACCCGATACTCCTCATCTTGTATGAGGCCTTTTAAAGATACTCTGAGTGATGGAATTTCTACCTCAAGAGGTAAAATTGCTTCTGATCCGTACATGAATGAATATGGTGTATCCCCTATAGGTGTCCTGATGCTAGTCCTATATGCCTAGAGTGCCAGATTGAGTTGTAAATGCCAATCCTTACCTACATCATTTACTGTTTTCTTTAGGATTTTCAAGATTGTTTTATTTGATGCATGTGGGTAGTAAGGTTTAGAGAAACGATGTTGGATTTTGAATCGCTCACATAGTTCACACACATCCTAATTTTTTAAGGGATGCCTATTGTTTGTGATGATGGATCTTGGAATGTTGTATCTGCAAATTAGATAATTGAGAATAAATGAGGTAATTTGCTTTCCAGTTACTGTGGTCATTGGGACTACTTCAATCCATTTTGTGAAATACTTTGTCACAGTGATAATGAACTTGTGTCCATTTGAAGAGGAAGGATGGATCTTCCCTACTAAATCAAGTCCCCACTAACAAAAAGGCCAAGATGTCATAAATGGATGCAACTCCTGTGCTGGTGCATGGATAATATTTCCATGAATTTGGCACTCAAGACATTTCTTTGCAAATTGATAAGAGTCTTTTTCCATTGTCAACTAGTAATATCTCATTCTCAAAAGTGTTTTATTGAGAGTAGGACCACTTGAATGTGTGCCATAGATACCCTCATGAAGTTCATGTAAAGAAGATTTAGATTCATTACGATCAAGGCAACGAAGATGAGTACCATCTAGACCTCGACGGTAAAGTGTGTCAGTGATTAAGGTATAACAAGCGGCTTGTCGGATAAAGTTGTGTTTTTTATTACAAGAGAGGTCAATGGGTAGGGTAATGGTTTTAAGATATTCATAGATTGTCCCATATAGAGGAGAATCTAAACTAGTTAAGGCATAGATGACGTGGGAAGAAGAATTGTCATAGGCTGGGGAAAATAGTTGCTCGACCAGAAACTCATAACGACTCTGTTGCTCTAGAATATGTAGCAGTAAAGTGATAGTGGTCATTGCATCAGCCGCTCTATTGTCCAACATTTGTATTTGCTCAAAGGTGATGTGTACAAAGTATGGTTTGAAGTCATCAACCATTCTTTTATATGGCAGCAGCTTGTCATCCTTTGTCTGATATTCAATGTTGATCTGATTTATAACCAGTTGGGAATCTCCATAGACTTTCAATTCCGTGATTCTCCATTCCATGGCCATTTTGATTCTTGTGACTAGGGCTTCACACTCAGTGATGTTATTGGTGCATGGGAACATGAGTCTATATGATCTTGGAATGATGTGTCCTTCAAGGGTGACGAACAAGATGTTGGCACCTTAGCCATGTTGAGTGTAGGAACCGTCAAAGTACAGGGTCCATTGCTTGAGTGTAACAGTAAGGACATCCATGTCTGGAAATTCCACCTTCATTGGTTGCTTATCTAGTAGTGGTGCTTCAGCTAATTGATATGCAATTACTTGTCCATTGATAGCCCAACGCTCTATGTATTGGATATCAAACTCACTAAGAATCATAACCCATTTAGCCAGTCGACCTATAAGAGTTGCTTTGCTGAGTAATTACTTGAGAGGATCCATTTTTGCTATGATCTTGATTGTGTGAGCTAGCGTGTAATGGTGGAACTTTTGAGAGGTGAATACCACAGCTAAACAAGCCTTCTCAATGAATGTGTAATTGAGCTCATATCTATTTAATGTTCGGATGATGTAATATATAGCTCATTCGTTGTCTTCTTGATCTTCTTGTGCTAACAGTGCCCCCAATGATACTTATGTTGTTGATATGTAGAGAATGAGCGGCTTCCTTGTTATTGATGGTACTTGAACTGGTGGATTCATTAGATATTTCTTGATTTGATAAAATGATTCTGCACACTTGGCTTCCCATCTGAATGGTATGTTCTTATGTAGCAGATGATTTAATGTTAAACATTTCTATTCTAGTTGGGCTATGAATCACCTGATTGACTGTAGTTGTCCTTGTAGAGATTTGAGTTGACTAATGTTCCTGGGAGGTAGCATCTCCATGATGGCATGTACCTTTATTGGATCTACTTCAATGCCCCTTGCTGACACAATGTCGCCTAATAATTTACCTGATGTTACCCCGAAGACACACTTCTTAAGGTTTATCCTGACTTGGAATTGCTCCAATCTTTAAAATATTTTATCTAATATGCCTAGATGTTTTGCTTGGGTGAATGACTTAGCCATTAAATCATCCACATATTCCTCCATGAAGGTATGCATCATATCATGAAATATTATCATCATTTCTCTTTGATAAGTTACCACAGCATTCTTCAAGTCAAAAGGCATGACGTTCCAACAATACATTCCCCAAGGACAGGTGAACACAATTTTATCTTGATCCTCTAGAGCTATCTTGATTTGATCATAGCCAGAGAAACCATCCATTAATGAGAGCATTGCATGGCCCACTGTTAGGTCTGTAATTATGTCGATGTTGGGCAAAGGAAAGTCATCCTTTGGACATGCTTTGTTGACATCTCTAATATCTATCCATATTATGATGCTTCCATCTAGTTTTGAAACTAGTAAAATGTTTGAAATCCATTTAGCATAGTCTATAGGTTGAATGAATCTGTCTAATAAGTTCTTTAGTTCAGCTTTGACCATTAATGCTACATGAGGATTCATCTTTCTTAACTTATGTTTGACTAGTTTAGCTCCTAGAGCAATAGATAAATGATGCATGATTAGATTTGGATCTATTCTGAGAATATCAGCATAGGATCAAGCAAAATTAATTTGATTTTCTATGAAGAATCTGATACACTCTGGTTTTTCCTCTTTTATCAGTGATTTTGCTAGGTGTATGTTTTTAGTGCTTGCTTTTGTACTGATATTTATTGATTGAGTTGGCTCAATAAATATGGGTGATTGCTCCTAATAGTGTTCAGGAAGAGTGTCAAGTCTCCCATCCTTAGGTGCCTTAAAAAGGTACTCACCCTCAAATGCATCCTTTATTTTAACTTTTTTGTGATCTAGTGCTCCCATTGACTGGTTTTCAGCTTTAGATCCTTTATTTCTTTCATTTTTGCGACTGAGAGACTTGGCACTCTCCCGATTGTAGATATCATTGTGGGTTAGAAAATAGGAAATCATCACAAGACAAGATAAACATAATAGCTCGATCACAACAACACAAAATGTAATGATCTAATCCTAAAATACATTCAATAGAGACATGAAATAAAAGCATTCAAAAACAAAAGATTATGCAAACCATAGGCATGACTTGAACGCTCCTTCATGCGGCTCCATTGTTCTTCTTTCCTCTTCAAATGGTTGGATTGTGGATCTCACCTACAAGTGCATACACACAATTGAAAGCAAGATGGATATTGATTATTGATCAAGAGTACTAGAAGCATAAATTCGATAGTTTGATTACCAATTACCAATTAGCCTTGATTGATGAAGATCATCCAATTTATAGAAGAATTGGAGAGATGACAAGATTAGCATGATCCAATTCAAATGGAAATTGCAAATCAATTGTGTCAATTATGACAAATTATGCACTTTCTATGCACAATTTGTTGATTGATAATTTATGACAAATTATGACAAATTTCTATGTCAAATTTGATTGATTGTCAATTATGACAAATTATGACAAATTGAAATGTCATTCCCATGGAATTAGAAGATGAAATAGGAGGGAAAAGAAATTAGAAATTAAGAAAATTAAAATTGATGAAAATTAGGAATTAGAAATTGATGGAAAAATAGGAAATTAGGAACTAGAAGAAATTAGGTAAATTAATTAATAATTTGTCATTTATTAATTAATTTAGAAGAGGAAGAATAATTAGCCAATTAAATAAAGATTTAATTGTAATGAGAAGACTTAGGATTAATAAATAATTTAGTAATCCTAGTGGGAGAAATGACAAACAAGGTTAAATGATTGAATCATGAAACCCTAGAAGATGAATTAGTAATGCAAAAATGACAATTAGGTCGTGATTGAAGATAATTAATGTCATGATTTTGAATTGATAAATGACCAATGCGATAAATGATTTGATTGAGAAATGCGCCAATTGACGAGGAACAATGACAAATTGATCCAAATTGACATAATTGAGACAGACAACGATCGATGACAAATCGGTCGCAAAATGACAAGATTGACAAAAGGACAAGAATTGATGACAAATAGATTGCAAAATGACAAGATTGATAAACCGATCACCAGATGATAAGATTGAAAAGACGACAAAACCCTAGTTAGGATTGACGATGTCCAAAATGATAAGATTGATGATAAGATTGATAAGAGAACAACGATTGATGACAAATCGATCGCAAGATTGACAGGAGGACAAAACCCTAATTAGGATTGATGATGTCCAAAATGATGACAAATTAGCACGCACATTGATGCAACAAGATAAAATCGATCAAAATCATGACTGGATAGCGTTGTCGACAAAACCAAATTTGAGAGCGAGACGAATGAAGAATGTAGAAGAATGACTTGATGTTCGCAAATGATAAAGACCAAATGCGCGACATAGAAGAAATGTTAATACGACGCAAAAAAACCTAAAATGAGGCAATGCGCAAATGTTAAAGTATGACCTCGCAAGCGTTGACCATTTTTAGGTGTCTACATTTTGCCCCTCTTTGAGACAATGCGATTCTGAGCGTTGTTTCAAAGAACAATAATGAAAATTCCCCAGACAATAATAATGACATATGCATGCCCCCTCGAGGAATTGGCTGGAAACATGCGAAAAAGAGGCCAATTGATCGATAAAAATGATAGGATCGAACGGACTGACAATCGGAGATCGGATGCATGAAGGACAAGCAATGTAAGGTGCACAAGACCGCAACCAACATAAGATGGAGAGGATGCACATCCATCTATGCAATGACAAAGAGCTATAAATGAAACCAAGAGGGTGAAAATTGCTCATTTGCACTAGCTAAAGAGGAGGATTTGTTGCTCTGGACAAGGACACTTGCAGATAGATAGCGAACATTCCAATGGTGGATCACCTTGGAGAGCATGTATGCACATTCAGACGACCAGACGATGCAGGAGCCATGGTATGGATCTCAA
Source organism: Cryptomeria japonica (assembly GCF_030272615.1). Lineage (NCBI taxonomy): Eukaryota > Viridiplantae > Streptophyta > Pinopsida > Cupressales > Cupressaceae > Cryptomeria > Cryptomeria japonica. The sequence continues at coordinate 273,148,057 of NC_081410.1, read as the reverse complement.
AAACCCATGTTTTCAATTTCATGATTCTTGATTGCTTGCGGGACATTGTGGGGCCCACGGAAATTGCAAAAATGGACTCCTGCGCTTGTGCAGGGCGAATCTTGTGCTTGTGTCAGGTGTTCTGTGCTTGTGTAAGGAGACACAGGTGCAGGTTACCTAACACAGGCGCAAGTGTGCATAAATGACTCACTTTTGATTCAAAACTGCATGCAAATGACCTGAAAAGGGGGGAGAAGGGTAGGATAGGTCAATTTAGATGAAAAACACCCTGATTGGACATGAAAATGAGGAAATGCAACCCATAGGAGCAAACCCTAAAACTGACAAAATGTGCCCCAATTGTAATGCAGAGTCGACAGTATCTGTTGATCACGTGGGAGAATCGACCAGACTATTTCATGCTACGACATAGACTCAGGAGCACGGACAGAGACACATTAGCAGGACTTGGCATATATTACATCACATACATGCCTGAGATTAGGGCAAACATAGGATTGCTTACCGCATTGGCAGAGCGATGGCATTCGGAGACCTCCTCATTCCATTTGGCGATCGGAGAGGCGACAGTGACATTAGAGGATGTATGGTGCATCCTCCACATTCTGATACATGGGGAGATGATAGAGTATGACCCAGTGATAGGGAGAGATGCATTATGCAGGCTATTTGAGTGTGACACAGATGATCTGGACATTGTCAAGAGGGAGATCGGCTGGGAGAGCATGGCTTCCGAGTATGACCGATGATATGTGGTGATAGCAGTTGTGATAGCATGTCTTCTAGCAGGTGATAGACGAGGACATGGATTCCCTATTGGATGGGGAAGAGTGCTAGAGCGAATGGTGACATAGGGGATGGTGTACGCATGGGGACCATGTGTACTTGCTATGCTATATTTTCAGCTGCATCAGATAGCGTATCAGGGAGTTCAGACTCTGAGCTGTGGAGTCACATTGCTTCAGGTATGGGTATTTGAGCACATTGCCATATGTCGACCGATTACAGAGAGACAGATTGTACCACACTGACCATATGTGTATAGCTATGGGGGAGCACTGAGATAGGGTCCATTTGGATACATACTATATTGGCAACATGAGCTAGACAGACTGAGAGAGTTCATATGGAGGCCATATCGAGATTGCCCCGGATGGTCAGATGATCATGAGGAGCTACCATATTGTAGACAGGAGAGGTACCTGATTGGACGACCAGTGAATCGCCAGAGAGTGATTGAGATGTACCTGCCAGAGAGGGTCAAACGATAGTTTGGAGAGAGGCAGGATGTACCTAGGAGGACTGCATGCTTTGCCCGATCTCACAGAGAGACGAGTCAGTGGGGGAGTATGATTCAGCCACACATAGCATATGCCAACTTTGCACAGTTACAGTAGAGACAATGGGATTGGAGGTCAGATGTGGTGGATGCTGGGATGACAGAGGAGTATGAGATATGGTTTGCACAACGACAGCCAATGCCTTTGACTGATCCTGATATTCCAGTACCGAGGAGACAGGAGGACTTCCCACTCACAGGAGAGGAGGGAGATGATGAGGACGAGGAGGATGATGAGGGTGATGATGAGGATGAGGGATATGGGGATGAGGACAGAGCTGATAGTGGGGGGAATGATGACGGTGATGATGGTGGAGAGGGCGATGAGGAGCCAGACTCAGCTGATCAGGAGACATTGCAGGATATTCCTATAGAGCCAGGGACAACTAGGACAGAGGAGATGGATATGTGCAGGGCTACCATAGCGAGCCAGTAGGATTATATTGCGACATTGGAGAGAGAGCATGAGCAGTTCAGAGCAGAGATAGCCAGACTCACAGCAGCTCGAGATACAGCAATAGCTCAGGCACAGCGAGAAGGACAGAGAGTCACTGAGTTCATTAGGTCGATTAGGGATGCCAGTGCATGGGAGATAGCACAGATGCTAGTAGAGACCGGTGAGGAGAGACTGTATTGGAGGACACTATATGAGAGTGCAGTTCCACCAGAGCAAAGAGCACCTTCATATCGAGCACGATCGAGGACAGAGAGCAGGTCACGCTCTCAGAGGTCATTGAGCAGCATGGGGGTGAGTGGACCTATGAGACCACCATAGCCAGGACCAAGGACAGGAGGGACATCATCTGCGAGACATGGCAGGGATGAGGAGGATAGAGGGAACACCCAGTGACAGAGGCACGTACTCCTCATGACAGACAGTGGACATTATGTAGTTTGACATGTTGTAGTCAGCCTGCGGGCCATACTTAGGACAGACAGTCCGATTTTGTACTCCAATATTATTATGATATGTGATATGATAGGCATCGATATGATGGGATGCAATGTGTTATGATTTGTATTATTTTCCATGGATGGATGATTTATGCACTCGTTTATGAACATGTATGGATGCATTTTTTATGTATTTATGATGTATTTATGAAATGAAATGGATAAAATGCTTGATGTAATATGTGATGGAATGCAAATGTACTAACCAATGAATGCAGGATGCAGCATATGTGTTTGGATATCGGAGCACTAGACCGAACTGACTATCCGGACTGACGGAAGAAATGTTAGTAAGAAATGAGATAGAGGAGAGTTAGAGATGAAGAAAACTTGCTTTCAGTAATGCACTTTGTAGGTGAGAACCTTTATTTTTATGTAGCAAAATGGATGCGTAGCATCATGGCATTGAAGGCCAGAGCTGAAATGTAATCCTTTTTGCAAAAGACAGACACATCACAGACAAACGACAATCACAATGAAAAAAGAAAGGGACCATGAGCCATCTCGGTCACTCTAAATCACTCAGTGACATCATCGAGCAACATAGGAACATGATCAAAGCCAAAGATAAATCAATAAAAAGATAAGATACACAAATTCAAGCAAGTCAAACAAACATCTTGATCTTCATTGTCAAAAGTTGAAAGTGCTGATAGGACGATCATGCTGTCTGGTTTCAGGAAATGCGGTACCCCGTCTAAGACAGGACACAGTCTGGTTTCGAGTATACCACACCCTGTATAAGACCCATGATGATAGGAACAAGGACAAATTGATTTTGAGGTTGATGTTCGATTGAGATGACAATTGTGATCAGTTTGAATGCTTGGTTTGATTGAAAAAGTTCATCTGGTTAAAGCATGATTTCATTAAAGCACAGTGTTTGATTGCGAGTCATTGGAGGAATGCTCAGTGACTTGTCTTATGCACAAGAGGGATAATTTATTGCAAAAATGTTTGTTTTTGTGAGTTTTACAATTTTTTTCATTTTTTCAGGACTTTATTTGACTTTTTAGGGATTTTTTCAGGACATTATTCGATTTTTAGGATTTTTTTCAGGACATTTATTTGATTTTTATGAATTTTTTCAGGACATTATTCGATTTTTTTGGATTATTTCAGGACATTTTTTCAATTGTTTTTAAGACTTTATTTCAGGACATTTTGAAATTTTAAAGCTCCAGTGATCGATCATGACAAGGGTAACACACCTAATGTGCATCTGAAAGATATACATAGACCAGGACCAAAACATATGTACAAGAAACTAGAGTAGGCAAGACAGTGATGTTGACCAATAACAGGCCTGGAACAGAACATTGGGTCGAGACAAATATAGGCATGATAAACCGGCTGAGAGAAAGCATAGCTAGAAGTCATGATAGATGACGAAGCAATAATCTCATTACTCATGGCGCCTGATTGCCAGGTTCTCACCATGGTACTTGTCCAAAGCGCCTGTTTGCCAGGTTTTCACTAGAGGGCGAATCATTTTTTTCTCTTTACTTTTTTTTGCTTTTTTTCATTTTCCTTTTTTTTTTACTTTTTTGATTTTTTTTATTTTTTTTATTTTTTTTTGCTTTTTTCATTTTTTTGTATTTTTTCAGGATCATATTTGAAGAAGTATCTGACAGAAAACTATGCCTAGTATTTGCGAAGATGCATGCTATTGATAGGATCAGACAGAGGTTCACCTTCTGGAGTCGCAAGCTGATATGCCCCCGAGCCATAGGCTGCAGTTACTATGTAAGGCCCAACCCAATTAGGTTCAAACTTGCCCTTGATGATGTCAGTAGACTATGCATTCTTGGGATTTGCCTTTAAAACCAGGTCACCCACTTTGAAGTGTCGCCCTTTGACCTTCTTATTATAAGAGCGACGGAGACGGTTTTGATATGCTTGCAAATGTGTCAGAGTTGTCTGACGTTTCTCATCTAACATCTCAAGCTAATGCAGCTGAGAGACTCTGTGTGTCTCATCATCAATCAGGTGTTGCAAGGAAACTCTCAAGGAAGGAATCTTGACTTCCAAAGGTAAAATGGCTTCCGCACCATACACCAAGGAATAAGGTGTTGCGCCAGTAGGGGTGCGGATAGAAGTGCGATAGGCCCATAGTGTTGGATTTAACTGTATGTGCCAATCTCGACCAGCGTCATTGACAACTTTCTTCAGGATCTTAATAATGGTTTTATTTGATGTTTCAGCTTGACCATTACCTTATGGATAATACGGACTGGAAAAATGATGTTGAATATGAAACTTGTCACAGAGTTCTTTGACATCTTTATTCTTAAAAGGTCGACCATTATCTGTGACTATGGCAAGGGGTACCCCATATCTGCATATGATATAGTTCAACAAGAATTTTGAAATTTGGACACCAGTGATATAAGTCATGGGGATAGCCTCGATCCATTTGGTAAAATATTCTGTAGTTGTAATAATGAACTTGTGTCCATTTGCAGATGTTGGGTGAATCTTGCCGATAAGATCCAATCCCCACTGAGAAAAGGGCCATGGAGATATAACAGAATGAAGCTCTTGGGTTGGTGCATGAATATAATTTCCATGGATCTGGCACTTGTAGCACTTTTTAACAAAATCATGAACATCTTTTTCTAGAGTAGGCCAATAATACCCAGCATGAATCAACTTTTTGGCTAAGCTAAGACCATTGAAATGGCCCCCACATATATCGTCGTGAACCTCGTGTAAAGCCGTTTGTGCTTCGTCAGAATCCAAACACCTAAGGAGGGTATGGTCAAAGGAACGGCGGTAAAGGGTGTCGGTGATGATGACATATTTAGCTATCTATCGGATAAAGGCTCGGCGTTGGTTAGCAGAAAGGTTAGGTGGTAAGTTTTGGGATTTCAAATACTAATATACGTCATTGTACCATGGGGAATTGGGACCAACAAGAATGCACATCACATCAGCTATCAGAATGTCAAAAGAGGGAACAAACAATTGTTCGACCAAGAATTCACACTTGTCCATATTATGAGGCATATTCAACATGGAAGCGATTGTAGCCATTGCATCTGCCAACTTGTTTTGCATTCTTGGCACTTGACTAAAATGGATAGCTGTGAATTTTGTCTTGAAGAAATCTACCATGTGCTTATAAGGAATAAGCTTTTCATCTTTTGTTTCGTAGTCATCATTGACTTGTCGGATGACTAATTGAGAATCTCCATAGACTTGCAAATGCTTGATGTTCCAATGGATGGCTACTCGGAGTCCTGTGACCAATGCTTCATACTCTGCAATGTTATTGGTACAGTGGAAAGTTATTCTGTAGGACTTTGGAATAGCGTCACCTTGAGGGGTGACAAACAGAATACCAGCTCCAGACCCAAACTTGGTATGGGATCCATCAAAGTATAACTTCCATCCATTAGATGGTGTGAGAGCAAAGACTGATTCATCTGGAAAATTGGTCAACATGGGATGATCGTCAGAAATAGGAGCGTCTGCAAGTTGATCTGCTATGATTTGTCCTTTTATCGCCTTTCGCTCCATATGCTCAATGTCAAATTCACTGAGAATCATGACCCATTTTGCTAGGCGACCTGTCAAAGCTGCTCGGCTAAGCAAATATTTTAAGGGATCAATTTTTGCAACCAACAATGTTTGGTGGCTTAGCATATAATGTCGGAGCTTTTGTGTTGCAAATACCACTGCTAAGCATGCCCTCTCAATAGTTGAATAATTTAATTCATAACCAACCAGTGTCCGGCTGATATAATAAATAGCTCTTTCTTTTCCATTCTCATCTTGTTGAGCCAAGAGAACTCCTAATGCTGTTTCAATTGCAAAGATATATAATAAAAAGGGCTTTCCTTCTATAGGAGGCATTAGAATAGGCGGTGACAGCAAATAGTCTTTGAGAGCTTGAAAGGCTGATTGACATTGCTCAGTCCATTTAAAAGCGACACCTTTGTGTAGTAGATGTTGGAATGGATGACATTTGTCAGCCAACTGAGCTATGAAGCGACGAATTGACTGGAGCTTTCCTTGCAGACTTCTTAATTGCTGGAGGTTTGAAGGTGGAGGCATATCCATTATTGCTTTGACCTTGGCGGGATCGACCTCAATGCCTCAGTGAGAAACAATGTATCCGAGTAATTTGCCAGCTGTAACACTAAAGACACACTTCTTTGGATTGAGCCTGAGTTTGTAGGTCTCCATTTCTATCAAAGATTGGGCCCAGGATGGCTAGATGACTATCTCTGGTGACAGATTTGCATAACAAGTCATCAACATAATCCTCCATCAAAGTGTGCATGAAATCATGAAAAATTGTCGTCATTGCTCTTTGATATGTTGCACCTGCATTTTTGAGACCGAAGGGCATCACATTCCAGCAATAGGTGCCCCAAGCACAGGTGAATGTTGTCTTATGTTGATCTTTAGGTGCAATGCGGATTTGGTTGTAGCCAGAGAAACCATCCATTAGTGAAAGCATCTCATATCCAGTCGTCATGTCCACTATGATGTCTATGTTTGGCAATGGAAAATCATCCTTAGGGCATGCTTTATTGAGGTCCCTAAAATCTGTGCAGATTCTGATGCCCCCAGTTACTTTGCTAATTGGTACTAAATTTGAAATCTAATTTGCATAATCAATGGGTCTGATGAAGCCCACATCTAGCAATTTTTTTAGCTCCACTTTAACCAAAAGAGCCACCTGAGGATGCATCTTTCTAAGTTTTTGTTTGATGGGCTTAGCACCTGCTTTCAATGGCAAATGATGAAGGACTAACTCTGGATCGAGGCCAGGCATATCTGCATAAGACCACACAAAGCCGATCTTCTTCTCCAGAAAGAAATTGATAAAATCTATCTTCTCTTGTTTTGACAGAGAGGCAGCAAAGTGAATGACCTTAGGGTTGTCAGGTGTTCCCAGATTGATTTCCTCGGTCATCTCCACAAGCAGTGTTGATTTATCCTGAATTGATAAGGGTACGTCCACTCTTCCACCTTTGGGTGCCTCAGAAAGGTTTTCACCCGCAGGTACGTCTTTTATTTTTACTTTTGTATGATCAAAGAGTGCCTTACGGTTTTCACTCAAAGATCTATTCTTTTTCTTTTTTTCTTTTTCTTTTTCTTTTTCATGACTGGAAGAGGGAGTTGACTCCCCAAAATATGCTGTTGAAACCAGGTCAATAGCAAATCCTGCCTTATGATCGCCTTGTGGTATGCCTTCCCGTAGTCCCAGGAATTCTGCAATTGCTTCATCATTTTGAAAACAGTCCAATGTGAGCGGTTCTTGTTGGTCATATTGGATAAGCTGGGGATAAATGAGGGGCATGTCATCATCAATTGTAAGGATAGAGAGGGCTGATATGGTAAAAATGTGAACATCTATGGTGTCACTATCCGAACTAATTGTATCGGATTCGGAGCTTGGATCCCAAAATGACTCTATCCAAGCATGAGGACATGTTTTAGGAAGAGGAGTTATTTCATGTTTGTCTTCCATAGGCAAATTATCAGGGTCAATGAAGATATTGTCAAGGGCATAGGAGCTAGAAGAAAAAGAACTCCACTCCCATTCATTAGAATCAGTCTTGGGTCGGGTATCCTCAGGTGTTATTTCATCGTCAGAATCATGCCCTTTTCGACATGTGGGCACTTTGGTAGATGTGGATCCAATTTGTAATGGTACAAAACCTAACCCTAAAGTTGGGGGTCGCCTCGTGGGTATGACAGGTTCTAGCCTTCCATTGTTATTCAGGCCTAAGCCACTGCAGCCAGCATATCCTTTCTTCTGCAGCATAGTAAATCCTTTGCCATACAATTCCACTGGCAACCTGATAGGTGGGGTTTCAGTTGGATCTTTATAGAGCCAATCTATGACACCATCATTTATAGTTTCTTTGTCAAGTTCTCCCCATCTTGCAAATGTAGTGGGAGGCTGATATTGAATAATGACCTTGGGTTCCTTTTGCAATAAATGCGGTTTTCCATATGATTTTGGAGATATCAGCAAATTCTCGATGAGGAATGTTTGGTCCATTGAATATTCTCCACACCCTTGGTCCTATATCTTTAGTTTTCCTTTGGCAGCATCTAACAATGCATTGGGATCCACATAACCATCTGATTTGGCTTCTCTATTGACTAGGACTTGCTGCTGAGGAGTATCCTTTAAGGTAGCACAGAACTAAAATGGATTAGGATCCCCTGGAATTGTTATCTCAGTTCCATTGTAGGGATATTTTAGACATTGATGATAGGTGGATGGAACTGCCTTCATTGCATGGATCCATGGACGGCCAAGAATCATATTATAAGGGAGATCAAGGTCTAGGACTTGTAGGAAAGTGTTTTCCGTCACTGGACCAACTCTAATAGGCAATGTAATTATCCGTTTGGATGGGCGTTCAGCATCATCATATGCTTTGATTGTTATTTTTTTTGGAAGCATCAATGTCATTTTCTGTATATCCAAGGCCAATGACCACTCTCAAGGTACAAATGTTAAGACCTGCTCTGCCATCTATCAAGACTCGTCAGATTTTGCAATTATGGACAAAGACTTCAAGGTGCAAAGGATCGTTATGAGGGAGCTTATCAGGTGAGATATCACTATCAGAAAATGCGACACTTTGGGAAACAACTAAATGTCCAATCCGCGCTTGAAATTGGTCAACATCAATATCTGTCGGGATAGTGGACTCAATCAAAGCTTTATCTAGGACTGCACAATGCATGGGAGACATTTTCAACAACTCTAGAATGGATATTTGTGCAGGTGTTTTTCCTAGATGATCCAAAAGATTATACTGACTTGCAGGAGTTGGTTTGGGAGGAGCTACAGGAGCTCCTTTCAAGATTATTTTGGATCGACGAGTGGTGACCATGGAAGAAGGATCTTGTCCTTTTATTCTCAAGGTGGAAACATACTCATTTGACGCATGAAAACAATTAATAACATTGTGATAACCGGTATTTGCATAATGGGCCGTTTGAGCAAAGTTGGAAGAAGACGCTTTACCCTTGTCATGATCCAGCAAAGGAGTTTTGAAAATGGTATGATTAGTGTTGGAGGTCGGATGGGGTGGATCTACCTCAATTACTCCTTGCTCTAATAAATCTTGAATCATATGTTTTAATTGAAAACATGAAGCTGTTTTATGTCCTTTGGACCGATGATACTCATAGTATGCATTATCATTCCACCAATGCGGCTTTACCGCTGGTTCTGCCTTAATATTTGGTAGCTTGATAAATTTCACTTGTATTAATTGCTTCATTACTGATTCGATAGACTCTCCCAATGGCGTAAGGGTTTGCGTTGTTGATTTTGTTGTTGGCCTCATTGTTGATTATATTGTTGAGCATGTTGTTGTTGAGCATGTTGTTGATATTGCGGCTATTGAGCATGTTGTTGATATTGTGGCTGTTGAGCATGTTGTTGATATTGCGGCTGTTGAGTAACATTGCTCATTGGTGCTTGATTTTGTTCCATAGTTGACATGTTAGGAACACTCAATTTCTTGATTGTGAATGGGGGTTGATTTGCATTCACCTCTCTCGCATCAACAACACCATCATTAGTGACATTCTTGTTCTTATACCAAAATTCGTTTGTCCCCTGAATAATTTGTGTTGTCATTATCTTTATTGAGCTTGATAATTCCTTTAGCTACAAGAGCCGTTTCAATGCTCATTCCTTTCTTAATGAGTTTCTCTATAGTACTGGGACTTTTCAATTTTAGCTCATACATCATTTCTGGGACCAAATTCTGGATAAACAGATTCACTTGTTGTTCTTCAGGTATATCGAGAGAAGAACAACTGTACAAGCTTCGCCAGTGTTGCAAGAAAGTCACTAATGGTTCACCTTGCTTTTGCTTGGTATTGCATAAATCTGACATAGTCACGTCACTGTCGATATTGAACGTGAAATGAGATAAAAACTTTTGAGCCAATTCTGACCAAATCTTTATATTTCCTGGCAGATGCGAATACCAATCCATGGCTTGTCCCGTGAGACTTCGTGCAAATAATCGCATTAAATATGTCTCCTCATAGCTCACTTCCGTACATGCCGCAAAAAATGCTCGAATATGATCTTTTGGATTGCCATTCCCTTTATATTTCTCAAAGTTAGGTGCCTCAAAATGCTTAGGGAATGGAGGCATGTATACACTCTTGTCAAATGGATTAGGACATAAATCTTGATCTATATACAACTTCTTTGTTCCTTTAGTTTCTAATGCATCAAATTTTCATTGCAACTTCTCAAGTTGTTGCGCAATTGTATCAGATTTTAGAGGTCCATCATTAATCCTGGTTGGTATTCTTTGTCGATATATTACATTTCCGATCGGTTGTTGATACTCTGCAATGGGCATTTTTGGCATTTCCGGCATATAAAGTTCTTGGTACATCTCTTGTTGTTGCGGTTGTGCTATGCCTTGATATTGACCTTGTTGTTGTGCTTCTTGGAGCCTAGGTTGATATTGCAATTGAGTAGGTTGTTGATATTGCATAGGCGCCAATTGCGGTTGTGAAGTAGAATAGCTTGCTTTCCTTGGCACATATTGAGGCACATGTTGGTGTTGAGGCTGACAAATAGGAATTTGTTGACTTTGTGCCAATTGTTGTCGTGGTGTATATACCATCAATTGCAAAAAACTTTGTTTAGATGGTTTTCGTTGCTTCTCCGTAGGATGGGGTATGGCACTTGCATTAACTTGCTATGTTGCTTGTCCAATCCATTATGACGGTTGCAAGTTTGCGTTAACTTGTAATGGTGCCGAAGGCACTGCAATTTGTTGTCGAATGCGAACTTGTTGTTGTGGTACATTGCTTGTTTGTACATTTGATTGCACTTTTTGTATATTATTCAATCATTGCAACAATTGTTGTTGGTACAAACCACTATCCATAGCTCTTTGTGTCGCCATTATCGAAGGATCTGTCGCAATAGTGTTTGGCAAATATATTGAATTTAACGGGACATAAGAACTTTTTTGCATCGTGGAATTGCTTTGGACATTATTGATATCAGGCATTCCAGTCGTGAAGCTTTCCTGCATCTTAGATGTTGATCCAATTTTATGCATATTAGGAAATACTTCTTGTTGAGGGATATTTGTCAATATTTGTGTGGTCCTTGTTTGATCTTGTGTTGCAAGTGTTACATTGAATAGTGGATTATTTATTGTCTCAAATGGTGACTTTTGAGGAATAGTCACTGTCAATGCCTTTGAAGCACGTTTACTCATTAAGGTAGGCTGAGTTTCAGATTGCACATTTTCTTCAATTGGATGTGGAGAGAAACTTAACAACTCACCACCTTGTTGTTTTTGCACATTGACTTGTTCATTTGAAGAGGTCACATGACTCATCATGTTAAGATATTTTTGTGGAAACATCTTAAAGACTTTACTCAAGAACTTATCCATCTTTTTTGTTATCTTTGGATTCTGAAGGAACATGTCAATATCATCCGAATCATCGAAATCGGATGAAGAGTCTGGTTGGATATTTGGATTTGTTTCTTGGTGAATGCCTTGATCTAAACCAAATCCTTGTGAGAGAGTTGGTTCTTCATACAATGTTTGTATTTCCTATTGCAAGCTGGGCTAATTCCAATTGAAAGGTGCATTTCCTCTTGGAGTTGGTGGGACACTCCCCTGTCCTGGTTTCATAGGTACAAACACTGGTTCATATAATGGTGGTGGTCCAAGTTGAACCGTTCCATATGGTGGTAGAGATGTGTTTGATGAACCTTCAACTTGAACTGTTTGACTAGTTTGAAACTGCAAATTTTCTATGTTGTCCATGGGTTGATACATTGGTTCACTCATCTTCTTAGATCTTGATCTTGTCTCAACAGGCATGTCACTTATGCAATGTTTTTTTTTTTTTTTGGAATTTTCAAGGATAATATATGATATGCAACTAAATGCAAACTAAATAGATGAAAATGCAATCTATGTTTTTGGTTGTTTTTGAAGATTTTGACAAACTTATGAATGCAAATCTAAAAGAGACCTTTAGGAAATTGAAATGATGTCTAGACCTCAAAGGACAAAAGGACTTAATTGACAAAGAACAAGATGACAATGTCTCCCCTATATGCTTGGATACTAAGCTAGGTTTGACGAAATGATATTAATGACAAAAGGACAAAAGATTTGATAAGGTCTAGACTTCCTAACAATGACTTAGGGTTTATCAAAGATTTGAATTACTCAAGTATGACAAGACATAGTTTTGACACTATATGCAAAGGGACAATTGCTATGATATGATAACGACTCAAGCTTAATGAAGAGACTTAGGGTATGCAAATATGAATGTATGACAATGGTATGACTTTAATGCAAGAGGACACATGCAAAATGGATGACCCTTATTGATATGCAAAGGAGTATGACTTAGGTGAAATCTAACCTTGGTACTTGACAATGAACTTTGCAAAATGCAACCTAGGATGAACCTAAATGTAAGTGACATGAATGTTAAGACAAAATTTGGAACAATGTTTGATCATCATATTGGAAGACATGCTTTGAACCTTGTTGAACTTTTGTTGGATGAATGTCTCTTGTGTTTAAATCTTATGTTGGATCAATTTGCCTTGTTCTTGAAATGAGATAAAATTCAACTTTTGACAATCAAAGAATACAAGATATTGCAACTTAGACTCAAGACAATCATGCTCATTTCCACATTTCTTATGGTAGGCAAAGACATTAGGTACTTGAGAGGTAGACTCATTATGAGATTCAAGGAGAATACATAGATGCTTGACCCCACGGGCTCCCCTCCACGGAACTCACTTCTCAGGGCAGCCAAGCATCAGTCCCCATGGAAATCTCCCCATGGCGAACTTAGTATCTCTTCCAAGTATCCGAACTTGTCCTTCTCAAGCAACTAGAAGGGTTTTTGGCCTCTAAAAACAAGGTATGTAGTAAGGATTTCTGTTAAGCATTACTCCTTGATGTCACGCAAGCGTGATTGAGACATTAAGCCCATCAAGATACCAAACAAATGTAGTCGCGCAAGCACGATTTAGACCAAGAGGCCCTACTTAGATGTTGATATGAGAAAGAGTTCAAGGGTCATCACTTCCCAAGTAACTGCAATTCCCACGTAACACTTCCTTCAAAGCTTTCGCCCATTAGGTATTTTTTTATAGTGAGTTAGAATGCCAAGGAATTCTAGCCATACTCACTTTGGGTCATTCCCTTCTCATGATTATCACTTGCTTGCAAAAGCAAAGTGGTCGGGAAGGCAGGCCCTCTAAAGGAGACACACAATCAAAGACACGAGCATGGTATCGAAGATCTGGATTTCTGATCACCCTAAGAAGGATGAGCGCATGCTCTCCTACTCCAATGTCACACTCAACAATCAAAGCACAAACACGTTCATTCCAACCTATTTAGAAATCACTAAGTGCCTAATTAAAAAACACAAACACAAAGTTTGATTGTTTCTCCATGGCAACCTGCAAAACCCAAGTTAGAGGTTTGATTTGTTGTCTTTGACTAGCGAATCTGCATAAAGCATGTTAGTAGTTTGGTTTGTAGTCTTTGCCATGCGTATGCCAAGATTCTGCACAGATAATTAGTACCAAAATCCAAAGCACAAAAAATAGAATGCAAAAACACCACAAATTTCAAGTAAACACTGCATTTTTTTACCTCTGTTCTGGACTTTACACAGGCGCAGAACTCATGACACAAGTGCAGAATGTCTGACACAAGCACAGAATGTCCCCTACACAAGCGCAGAATGCTCAACACAGGTGCAAGTTGTCTTACACAGGCGCAAAAGTCTCCAGAATACCCTGCACGGCCCTGTTTTTGGGTTTTTGACCTGCAAATCAACTTCAAAGCACTCAAAAACACAGTAAATGGATTAGAAAGTTAGTGTTCATGTCGGGTTCACCAATTAATGTGCGTTAGGAAATAGGAAATCATCACAAGACAAGATAAACATAATAGCTCGATCACAACAACACAAAATGTAATGATCTAATCCTAAAACACATTCAATAGAGACATGAAATAAAAGCATTCAAAAACAAAAGATTATGCAAACCATAGGCATGACTTGAACGCTCCTTCATGTGGCTCCATTGTTCTTCTTTCCTCTTCAAATGGTTGGATTGTGGATCTCACCTACAAGTGCATACACACAATTGAAAGCAAGATGGATATTGATTATTGATCAAGAGTACTAGAAGCATAAATTCGATAGTCTGATTACCAATTACCAATTAGCCTTGATTGATGAAGATCATCCAATTTATAGAAGAATTGGAGAGATGACAAGATTAGCATGATCCAATTCAAATGGAAATTGCAAATCAATTGTGTCAATTATGACAAATTATGCACTTTCTATGCACAATTTGTTGATTGATAATTTATGACAAATTATGACAAATTTCTATGTCAAATTTGATTGATTGTCAATTATGACAAATTATGACAAATTGAAATGTCATTCCCATGGAATTAGGAGATGAAATAGGAGGGAAAAGAAATTAGAAATTAAGAAAATTAAAATTGATGAAAATTAGGAATTAGAAATTGATGGAAAAATAGGAAATTAGGAACTAGAAGAAATTAGGTAAATTAATTAATAATTTGTCATTTATTAATTAATTTAGAAGAGGAAGAATAATTAGCCAATTAAATAAAGATTTAATTGTAATGAGAAGACTTAGGATTAAAAAATAATTTAGTAATCCTAGCGGGAGAAATGACAAACAAGGTTAAATGATTGAATCATGAAACCCTAGAAGATGAATTAATAATGCAAAAATGACAATTAGGTCGTGATTGAAGATAATTAATGTCATGATTTTGAATTGATAAATGACCAATGCGATAAATGATTTGATTGAGAAATGCACCAATTGATGAGGAACAATGACAAATTGATCCAAATTGACATAATTGAGACAGACAACGATCGATGACAAATCGGTCGCAAAATGACAAGATTGACAAAAGGACAAGAATCGATGACAAATAGATTGCAAAATGACAAGATTGATAAACCGATCACCAGATGATAAGATTGAAAAGAGGACAAAACCCTAGTTAGGATTGACGATGTCCAAAATGATAAGATTGATGATAAGATCGATAAGAGAACAACGATTGATGACAAATCGATCGCAAGATTGACAGGAGGACAAAACCCTAATTAGGATTGACAATGTCCAAAATGATGACAAATTAGCACACACATTGATGCGACAAGATAAAATTGATCAAAATCATGACTGGATAGCGTTGTCGACAAAACCAAATTTGAGAGCGAGACGAATGAAGAATGTAGAAGAATGACTTGATGTTCGCAAATGATAAAGACCAAATGCGCGACATAGAAGAAATGTTAAAGCGACGCAAAAAAACCTAAAATGAGGCAATGCGCAAATGTTAAAGTATGACCTCGCAAGCGTTGACCATTTTTAGGTGTCTACAATCATTATTTTATTCACTGGTAGAGCATGTTTCTAGGTTGACTCTACATAGGTAATAGACAATGGATTCATCATCTAGAAAAATAGGTATATCATGGTGTTCAAGTTCGTCCCAATCTATTAAATTAGGAAATACGAGCGGTAGAGAGTCATTTGGTGGGTCGAGGTCAGTTGTGGTAAGTGTAATGATAGAGGTATCATTAAGTTTGTCTTGGATGTTGGTTAGGTTAATGATATTGTCAAGATATTCAATGGTATCATCTTCCATGTAGACTTGTTTGTAGTGTTGTTGCTCATTTTCCTTAGCTTTGTAGATATGTTGTGGACTGAATTCAAGTAATTGAGACTCTGTGCCTTGTCCTTCCTGAGAAAGGGGTGGGTGTGAATGTGTAGCACCTTCTGCGACATCCTCGGTAATATTTGAACAACTACCTCATTCATAGTCATTAGAATCAGTTTCAAAAGTACTATCCCAGAGTCTTTCAGTACTGCTGACAGGTATGTTGTAGGGTGAGAAGAGATCTCTAATAATTGATACCAGTCTTGTAGTTTTTTTCTGATTCGGAATCAGAGCTTGCTTGTACCCTTTGAATTTGTTCATACACTATTTCTCCTTGGGTCGTAGTGATTTCTTCAGGTGGTGACATTGCCTTGTTTTTAATAGGTTATTGTACATGATGCACTTTCTCATAAGATGCTTCTTCCCTTTGAATGGTCAATTCCTCTTGTTGTTTCTCTTTTTCTTGGTGTTCTCGCTCTTTCCTTGTTGTTTCTGCCACTTGGTGTAGTGCCTCTTGCCATGAGTCCTCGTTGTATTTCTTCTTTTCTTTCTACTGAGATTTTTTATATTTATTTTGTTTTTGCCTTGGTGGTATGTTGTGTCCATATCCTGGTCCTATTTTGTCTTGAGAAAATTGTGAAGGAGGGTCTAGTGGTTATATAATACCTTCTTGACGCTTGCCTATAGGTCCTTTTCCGTTGTATCCCATCCATTGCATGATCAGGATTCCTTTGCCATATTGTTGTGTTGGTATGGCCACCTCCAGAGTAGCAGCTCTGACTTATCCCTCATCCTTGTATAGCCAACTAAGGATGTCTTTCTCTTATGATTCATGTGCTAGTGTGCCCAATTGGATAAATTTGCCATCAAACTTGGTGATTGGCTATATTGCATGATGTGTTGATACAAAAGGTTTCCCATGAGATTTTGGTGATGTTGGAAATTTGGATAGACACATGGGTTCGAAAGAGTATTCTCCCATGCCTTGCTCTTTGATTTTCATCTTTTGTTTGAAATCCATGGATAAAGATTTGAGCTTTTCTTGATGATGATCTAATGCTAAGGAAGTTGGAGCTTCCCTATTGTGTGGAACCAGGTTGTCTTGAGCTGCCCCCATAGCATTGCAATGTTGAAAGGGATTATTATTGGTAGATATGGAAATCTCCTATCCATTATATGGGATTTTGACACACAAGTGGGAGGTTGAAGGCACTTCTTGCATTTCATGTATCCAAGGACAAACCAATAGAATATTGTATGCTAAGTCTATGTCTAAGACTTGGCACATAGTGTCCCTTTGCATTGGTCCTACTGGAATAGGTAGTATCACTGTTCCTTTGGATGATCTTTCTTCATCATCATAGGCCTTGATGGTGATCTTTTTGTGTGGATCAATAGACTATTCAGAGAAGCCTAATGCACGGATAAGTTTTAAAGTCCAGATTATGAGACCAGCTCCTCCATCTATTAATACTCTTTTAACTTGATGTTTGTAGACTAAGACTTCAATATGAAGGGCAATATTATGTGGATGACTCAAAGAGATATTATGTTTGGAAAAGGTGAGATTATGAGGCCCTGTCATATGAGCCCCCATGGCTTGAAATTCATCAATGTCTAGATCTTGAGGCACATTTGTTTCAACTAGTGCTTGTTCTAAGATGTCCTTCTATTTCAGAGAGAGTTTGAGTAACTTGAGTATGGATATCTGAGTAGGAGTTCTTTGCAATTGATTAACCAAATCATATTGAGTCTTGGGATAGTGGTCGATGTTCATGTATGCCCTTTCAAGACGTATTTTTGAGCTTTGGTTGTCACATTGATTGATGTATGGTCTTGTTTGTCTTTGATCTTTATGACATTTATTTGGTTATCATTTGTTGATATGTGATTGATGGTGTTGTTATATAGATGATTTATGCAAGCTCCCCTTGTATCGTTTGATGATGAAGCTCCTTTTTTGTAATTTGGAAGAGTATTTTTAAAGGCGTCATGATCACCATTTGTTTTGAGACCATCAACCATTAAATCACCTTTATCAATCATATCTTGAACAATATTCTTAAGCCTCATAAAATCATGTGTGTGATGTCCTTTGTTTTGATGAAAATCACATAAATGCGAGTCATTCCACCAAGGTGGTTTGATCTGGGGTTCAAAGTTGTTTATGGCTGGCAATGTGATAATATTGTTTGCCAGGAGTTCTCATAATGTTGATTCCAAGGATTGTCCCAATGGTGTGTAGATGCGTCTATTTGGGAAAGTGTTGGTTTTACCTCTTTGATTTGTATTATTCCCTCGGTTAGTGTTGTTGCCTTGGGTATTGTTGTTGGTTTGCGTATTGTTGTTGGTGTTTGAAGTTGAAGGTCCCTGATTGGTATTTTGTGGATAAGTGTTAATGCCTTGGTTAACACTTTTTTGATTCTTGTTAAATTGTGGACTACTTGATAAAGCTAATACTGGTTGTTTGGACTTTGTATCATTAGCATCAGCTCCTCCCTCATTAACTGTTTTTGTTTCTGGTCCAGAATCTGGATTTGTCTAAAGTGTTGTTGTTGTTTTGGTTGTTAAAGTGAGTGTTGGATGAATTAGTTCTTCAATGTTCCTTTCTTAATGCAGGCTTCTTCTACTTGGATTTTGTTTTCGATCAACTTAGCAAAAGATGGTATGCACTAGAGCTTGAGGTGATAACTCATCTCACTATTTAGATTGTTGATAAATATTTCCATCTTTCCTTTTCAAGTACATCTCGAGGATATCTCAAAACCATACGTCTCTAATGCTGAAGGAACACCATGAATTTTTCATTGTTTTTCTGTTTGGTATTACATGCATCCAACATGGTGATCATGTGTTGAATATTATAGGAGTATTGTGTGATAAATTTGTTCACCAACTCATCGAAGGATCTGATGGGAGGTGTGAGTTTAGACAATGACTCCATTGTTTTCCCTCCCAAACTTCTTGGCAATAGCCTCATTAAGTAAGTATCATCGTGAGCAAATTCTAGGCTTATAGTACAAAATTCTCGAACATGATCGCGGGGATCACTTTTACCATCATATTTGTCATATTTTGGTATATCTAAATTTGGGGGAAAAGGTATCATATTTAATCTCCTGTCAAAGGGGTAAGGACAAATTTTGTCCAAGGAGTGTTGCATTGTGGTCTCCTATTGCATGTTCAGCATTTGTCTTTGCGGAATTTGAATTTGTTGTGTAAGAGTGACCATTGGTGCATTTGTACGTCAAGGGAAAGCTTGTTCCCTTTCATTATCCCTAGTTCGGGCATGGTTGTGTTCCGGTATGTTATGTTATTCAAGTATGATTTCAGGGTCATGCATTTCTTCTTCTCTTTTTTGTTCTTGATAGGCGTAATTTCTAGTCCTTGTCCTAAAAATTTGTTCGTTGACCTTCCTTAAGTTTTCAGTATCGAAATCTTCAAGAAGTCTAACTCCTTTCCTAGTTAGCATGAGCATATACTTTTCCTTGTCCACTTCAATGAGTCTTTCCATGAGCTTTTGGAATGAGGGGTTTTCTTGACATTCTTGGAGAAGTTCCTCAGTGATCTCTATATCTCCCAGATCAGTATAATGGAAAGGGTTGGATAATCTATGACCCATACTTGACTCTGGTTGTGGTTCGCTTTGCTTTTTTTTTTAGAGCGAGTGATAGTGGGCATCTAGTAAAATCTTTCTGTGACAAAAGGGATAAAGTCTTCTTCTTCTCTCTCAGCATTGAGCTACGTTATAAGTAATACAGAACTATGGGAATAAAGAGGGGTTAATCCTTCCTCCATGATTTCAGCATTGGTTGAATGTCACTTTCTGAATTTAATCTTAGCTTCTTAAGGGTTCCTTGTCAAACTCATTTGATTTGCCTTTAAGATACAATCGCATATAATGCAAGAATGTGCGATGTGATTTAAAAAGTTGGTGATTGATATAGAGAAACTTATTCCTTTTTGCAAGTTTTTTAGAACTAGGTTGTCTCCTCTTCAACTCTATTTTGTGATGAAGACTTGTTCTTCTCAAAATATAAGGAGTGGTCATACACGAATGATCAATGGTTTCCTTCGATGTTCGATGGTGATACTTTGTTTGAAAAACTCAAGCTTACTTCATCAAGTAGATGTTTAGATTTGCCCCATGACAAAGTGTGTCAAATGACATGGATAAGAGTCTCCCGATATTGAAACTCGATTTGACAACTCAAGGTTTAAACTTGGTATTTTGTTTGTGATAGGATTTGTTAGATGGTGAAACTTTGATCAATGTAATGATACTGCCTAGTGTTGGTTGGATGAAGTCTTATCTCAAGCTAGTTTAAGATTCGACAAATTTGCTCTAAGGATGCTTGCTTGATTTTGGAAATTTTTTCTCTGATGACTTGGTTCAAATTCTAACTGGTGAGTTTGACAAAAGGCCCAAAAGGGTATTTAGGACTGGTGATAAAAATTTCCAAAAATGCCTGGTTACTCTCTATTTTTTTGTGTTTTAACCATGCGCTAAAACAAAGACTGGATGCGCTATCTAATGATCTCGATGTGCTATAGGAAATTCCCTATGCGCTAAGCTACCCATGTTACGCACTAACTCAGAGTTTTGAAAATGGTTTCTGCCTAGAAATATTATACCCTAATATGTCCCGATCAAGCGTTGTAGTTTAGACTGAAAGTGATAAGTTAAGCCTCCTATGCACTATGTTGATGCTCAAAAGCACTAATATGGTTTCACAAAGTGCCATTGAAATTTTAACCAGTATGATAACTGTTTATGCATTATTTTGACGGATGAAAAAGTTAAGTTTTGGTTTGTATGAGCTATAAAATGGTCAAGATGCGCTGGGAGGTTGCCCCTACGCGTTAAACTACCCTGATTACTTTGTTGGTTGTTTTTAGAAATATTTAACACTTGTTTCTTTGATGGATGATTTTTCAAAAATAACTTGAAAACACGGCATGAAAGAGATAACCAATTTTACCTATGCTAAACATATAGTGTATGTTCTATGAGTATGTGTTCAAATCCCTAATGTTTTCACATGTTTGGATACACCTAAGACAAATTAGATAGATTATTTATTCAAGGGTCACCAACAATACCATAGCCCACTAGTCTCGATACTTTGTCGGCTCAAACAGCCATGTCACCCCCTAGGGGGCGCCCATTTTTTTGCCTTTTGCTAGAAATTAACTAAAAGTGAATTGTTTCATAATTGAGTAGTTATCTTGGGAGATATATGGTGAGTAATCTTGGGGGCGGATTCTCCCCCACCCTTGCACTATGATATTGAAGATGTTTGGATACTGACTCGGCTCAAAGTTTCTATTTCTAAAGTTTTTAATCAGACTTTTGTTTGGTCTTCAATGATAAACTCCCTCGAGAGGCTTCCCAACCTTTAGAACAAAGGCTTTACATATCTTAAAGATACTGGGGGAAGGCTAATTGCTGAGCAAAACCGTTGAAGGGACTTTTATCAACCTCCACTTTTTATTATAGTGGGTTGGAACACTTGGCAATAAAGTTGTTTCCCACTTAGGTCGTTCCCCTCTCACCGACCATTTAAATGGCACTCTAAGAGCAACTCGAGAGGGCAAGCCTGCTAAAGGTTTTAAGTACTTGAAATGAAGAAAGCATGAAAGAGTGGTTTGGCTTTTTGGTCACCCAGTTAAGGGGAGAGCATATACCTTCCACTTTCGAGACAAAGAAAACAATCTTCTTTTTAACCATTAAGTCAATTATTTGCTAACTTCTATTTTGTAGATCTTTCTCCAACAAGAATGCTATTCTTTTTAACCTTTCATAGCAAAGTGTGTATTTCCAAAACCTTTGAAAAATAAGCCTGGTCAACAAAGTAAATCATGATTTGGTCAATAAAATTAAAGTCGATAGGGGAAAGCTTTCCCTCTTTGCTTTGCATAAAATGAAGATGAGGTTCTATTTCCTTTGCACTGAAATGAAATTGATCCTTTTAAGCACCAAAGGAAGGTGAAGTTCATTTTAACCTTGCTGAAAGTAAACTTGCTTGCTCTTTTTAGAGCCCCAAAATGAAGTGTTTTCCTTAACTTGCAAGAAAGTAAATGTGAATTTTGGTGTTCTTTTTACCTTGCAATAAAGAAAAGATGAAGTTTTATTTTAAACACCAAAAAGAAATCTGCTATTCATTTTAAGCATCCAAATGAGGTTTATTTTAAATTTTGCAAAAAGGAGAGAGTTCTTTTTAACTAACTTCTTTTGAAAGAAAGCAAAAATAAAAACCTCTAAACTAACTCATGTCGCTCCTACACCAAAAAGATTAGAACCTGCATAAAAAATTTGTTAACAGTCAAATTTTGATCTAGGCTTATACAAGCCTAAAATGATCTTCCCTTGGTTACAAATTTTGTTTCTCTATTACATCTATGCACTAAACTGTTGCACCTATGCACTATAGAAATCAACAAAAGTGCTACACAATGATCCCTATGCACTGGACTGATTACCAAATGCACTAGCCTATTTTTTTATCCACTGTGATTTTAGAGTTGATAGTCAGAGTATTATGCGCTAACCTAAGTTCTAAATTCGCTAATGATAGAGTTTAACACACTAAACAGTAAACCGGATGCGCTAGAAGAAGGTTTCGAAGCGCTAAAAGAAGGTTCCAATGTGCTAACTCAACTTTTTCACATACCTGTAATATCACTGCTACATTAAAAATGATATGATTTATGGGGTAATGCCCCATCGTGGGCGCTAGAAATGTGTGCGGGAAAAGTGGTGCAAAGAAATAGAAAATTCGGTTTCAAAAGGGTCCACACACCAATGGGACTCCTGGTGCAAGTTATGGATCTATATTGAATAGCTCAACTCCCCAATGGATGTTCCATTGTTCTCTATCTCACAGGATCCCTCAAGTCAGTGCCTTTTCTCTCAGATCACTAAGCAAAGTGACTTCAGGAATGACAACTCCAAGAATAAGGGATGTTTGATCAACTTAATATGAATGCATTCCTAGTTATACATGATATTAAATCTATTATGATTTAAACTAGCATGGATATGATGATAAGATAAAGGATTAGTAAAGCCTATCCTAACATGATATACTAGTCTAATATGAATGTGCTATGATGATGATGTAATGCTTAGATAGTAATGCTTATTAAGATGATTTCTATTCAAAGAGAGGCTAAATGCTTGATTTAAAAAAATGATTGTAGATTAGATGCATGAAACTTGGATATATTTAGCAAAATGTCTATAAGTTTGATACTAAAGACTTGGATATGAAAATGAGGAATGAGAGCTCTATTTATAGGAAAAATAGGGCAATGGATGGTCAAGATTGGATAATCTTAACAAGGGCCAGGATTGAAAGTTATCAATCCATGTTCACGAATCTCACCAATGAAATGGTGACAATTGTCAACAAAATATTGCTTGAGAGGAGATGTAAGAAGCATTAAATGCTTGAGAAGACATGATGGTTACCTTAGGAGGTAAGGGTTAAGGTTAGGTTAGGGTTATCCATTGGATAAAGCTTTTATCCAAAGGATAAACTCTTATGCAAGGGTAATAGGATAACCAAGGTCAAAGCTATGAATGCTTGATGAGACCCTTGGGTTAGATGAAGGCTGAGTTAGAGAGATAGCCTCTAATCATGTAAGAAGGTTGAGTGAACCATTAATGGTTATGAAGACTTTGAGGGTTAACTTGTTGAAGACGTAAAGCCTTTAAAGGTTATTGAAGACTTTGAGGGTTTGAGAAGTGACTTCCCTTTGCTTAGGGATGTGACAATATTTAGGAAATGGATTGTGCTAATTCAGAAGTTATTAGAAGAATCTAGAAGGGGGTTTAGAGAGGCAAGTGATAAATGTAGGATTTTGCAAGTGGATGGAGGGGAATTTTAATTAAAATAAATTATTTTATTTTTGATGAATGATGATGAACAAAAAATACCCCAACTGGTACTGAGAGGGGGGGTGAATCAATACATACAAAAATTTCTCTATAACTTATCAAGTTAAAACAATGCTAATCGGTTGTCTTCATTACTGAACTTAACCATGGCAATACTGGTTAAACACAATAAGACTTCAGACAACATAAACCACTAAAACTGAACACTTCAAATACATTCAATACTTGATAACTACTTCACCCATAAACATATGCATGTGGTATAACAGAAAACCATAACCAATAGCTCTGCATGCATAATCACTCAAGCAAAGAATACTTAACTATCACATGAAAAATGCACAACTCATGACACACAGATTTTTCACATGGAAACCCAAATGGGAAAAACCATGGTGGGGATGAATACCCACAAGCTTGTTTTGAACTCTTTTGACACTCGCTCTATTAGGAGCCTAGTCCAGTTAAAGACTTTACAATAAGGTTCTACTAGGAACTAATCCTATTAAAGATCACCCGGTTAAGGGATGGCTATATACCCTGTTAAAGGTTACCTTGCTAGAGGATTTATGGAACTCAATGAAATTGATTCACCTAGTTAGAGGTTTTACAATAAGCCTGTTAAAGCTACTCGGCAAAGGGATTTTCCTTCTATTGAAATGGTTAGAAGATAACAGGTAAAACTTTGATCTGATAATAGCACTATATGCTAAGGCAGATCCTTTTCAGTTCCTCTACTCTACAATCACACTCTGCAGTTTTCACTCACTGGTCTAGAAAGTATCTCATCACTTGGATACATACACAACTTTTGCCAACAACAACAATATCAAAACTCATCGACCTTATATACAACAATTAGGTTGGTAACACAAACCCTAAACCCTAAGCATCTTAGGTTTAAAATTACAAGCAGTCCAATCCTGACCGTCCAAACACTTTTCATAAAATGAAACAAAGTTAAACAGATCACAAGTCATTCTGCATCATCCATTCTTCACCACACATAGAAATCAGTAACCCATCATGCTTTCTTCTCATATCACTAAGAAGAATGTTCATTCCTGAGGTAGACATTTAATGCAGTTGATCTTCATATGCAAGATCCTCAAGGAAATCCTTCATGTACACAAAACTGACATGGCATCTCAATCTCTTCCTCATCTCTTAGCTAACTCATCACAAAATACCATTGGTTGCATCGCACAAGCTATATTGCCAAACCGAAAACCCTAGAGTTGAGACTACCAACCGGTAGTCACACTTCATGAAACCCTGACACTGGTTCACTACATCTCTTCATATTGTTTCTCCAATCTCTTCCAATCTTCATATCGGTTGACCTATACTTATTGACATCAATGACAACATATATTATTATCATATTATCATACCAATTCATCAAATTCGAACAATCTCCCCCTTTGGCATTGATGTAAATACTCAGTGTAGCATTGCCATAAAAAACATCATAGACTAGTGCATCTAAAATATCTTCATCAGATATCTTCTCCACCTTTGACAGCAATGCCAAAGTGGAGGCACAAGCTCCCATACTCCACTATGTTGCTCCCCCTAGGGAGTAGTATCCTGCAACACATCAATCCTGAAAGATTTGTCACTGTAATACCTGACTAATGTGGAGCACACATCTTTAGTTTACTTCATGAAGGGGCAAAACCCCTAATTCACCTCTCAAGTGGGTAAATGTAGTCTTCGGTAAGGGCTTAGTGAATATGTCTGCTAGTTACTCCTTATTGGAAATATGTTGTAATACAACCTCTCTGTTTTGAACCTTCTCTCTCAAGAAATGATACTTGAGCTCAATGCTCTTAGTTCAAGCATGCAATACCAAATTCTTGGAAATATTGATTGCACTAGTATTGTCACAAAATAAACTCACCGGTTCAGATATAGGTACTTTGAAACCATCCAATACATGTTTCATCTAGATTGCCTGAGTGCAGTTCATAAATGCTACCACATACTTTGCTTCAATTGTAGACTGAGAAATACAACTTTGCTTCTTGCTTGTCCAAGAGACTAGTCTTCCACCAAGAAAGAACACTCCACTGGTTTTGCTCTTCCATTCATCTGCATTACCTACCCAATCTACATCAGTAAATACCTTGAGATTAAAACCACCATTGTATGGATACCATAATCCATAGTCAACAGACCCTTTTAGGTATCTAAGAATCCTCTTGACTGCTACCAAGTGGGATTCTCTTGGACTTTTCTGAAAATGAGCTACTATGCCCACTGCATGAGCAATATCTAGTCTGTTGTGCACCACATAGTGCATCTTATCGATCATTGACCAATACTCCTTCTCATTCACCAATATTGAATCATCTTCCTTAGTCAATTTACAGCCGGTCACCATTGGTGTACCAACCAGTTTGCTCTCCTCCATGTCAAAGGTCTTCAATACCTCTTTGACATACTTGGAATGGGTAATAAAGATACCCTCTTTCATTTGTTGAATCTATAAACCAATGAAGAACTTTATCTCTCCAATCAAAGACATCTCAAACTCTTTCTTCATTCATCTGCAAAAGCATGACTCATTTTATCATCTCATCCAAAGATTATGTCATCTACAAATACTTCACAGATGAGAATCTGATCACCTTCAGATTTTAAGTAGATGTTGCTATCCTTACTTGTTCTCTGAAATCCTATCTTCACAAGATGAGAGTGTAATTGTTCATACCATGCTCTAGGTGCTTGTTTCAATCCATATAGGGCTTTGTGTAATCTACACACCATGTTACTATCTTCTGATAAGGCAAACCCATATGGTTGCTCTATATACACTTCCTCTTCTAGGATTCCATTCAAGAATGCAGACTTCACATCCATCTAATAAACCTTAAATCCCTTGAATGTTGCAAATGCAAGTAGCATTTGGACACCTTCCAGTCTAGCCATAGGAGCAAAGGTTTATCCATAGTCTTCGCCCTCTTCCTAAGCATATCCTTTGCATACAAGTCTTTCCTTGTTCCTCACAATTGTGCCTTCTTCATTTAGCTTATTCCTGAAGACCCATTTGGTACCTATGACATTCTTATGTTTAGGTTTGGGTACCAAGGACCATGTTGCATTCTTTTCTATCTGGTCTAGCTCCTCTTCCATTGCCTTAATCTAGTCTTCATATGTAAGTGCTTCTCTGGAAGTCTTGGGCTCCAATTCATAAATCATGCAAGAGTTTTCTTTCACTTTTCTTCTTGTGAGTATCCCTGCATCTTTATCTCCTATGATCTGCTTCAGATCATGATATAGTTTCACATATCTAGGAATGACTCTAGTTGGTTCTGCTAGCTTTTCCTCTTCTTCTTCACTTACTTCTTTTTCTTCACCTACTGCAACTTCTACCAATACAGGAACACTGAGATCTTTACTTCTTTCTTTTTTAACCAATTCCTAGAAGGCTATACTTAGTTCATCTTCCAATTCCCCACTGTAGGTTTCCTCATGTTCCTTGGGGGATTCATCAACCCTGACATTGATACTCTCAACATTTTTTTGTGTTCTATTGTTGTGGCACTTGAGAGATTTACTCTTAGTGGAATATCCTAGAAATATTCCTTCATCACATTTAGCATCAAACTTGCTCAGATGCTCACCTCTCTTGATGTAACACTTACTACCAAATACTTTGAAATAACTCATAGTGGGAGTCTTCCCAGTCCAATACTCATAAGGGGTTTTAACTCTACCTTTCTTGATGAGTACCCGGTTCATAGTATAGACTGCAGTGCTCACCGCTTCTGTCCAAAAAGTGTGAGCAACCTTTCCTTGGATCAACATTGTTCTAGCCGCTTCAACTACAGTCATGTTATTCCTTTCTACTATGCCATTCTCTTGTGGTGTCCTTGGGGTAGACAACTACCTCTTGATACCGCTATCTTCACAGTACTTGTTGAATTCATCAGAAGTGAATTCACCTCCTTGATCAATTCTCAGGCATTTTATCTTTTGACCACTTTCCTTCTCTACTAATGCTCTAAAGGCTTTGAACTTTTCAAATGCCTCAGACTTGTTTTTCAAGAATGTGACCCACATCATTCTTGAGTAGTCATCAGTAGAAATCATGAAATACTTATCTCCTTGAATACTTCTAGTTTTCATAGGACCACACAAATCAGTATGCACAAGATCAAGTAAGTTTTTTGCTGAAAAAAACTTACCTTTGAAATTTGAGGAAGACATCTTCTCAAGTTGACATTCTCTGCATAAATCATTCTTTGGTTTGTTCAGCAAACGCAATCCTCTTACTGCCTTGATCTTACTAGCCTTTACAATATTATCAAAGTTCATATGACAAATTCTCCTATGCCATATCCAACTGTCATCAAACTTCACCATCAGACACCGACTAATCTTGGCATTCAGCTAAAACAAGTTACCTCTAGTCTGTTTATCGGTGGCAATAAGTTCACCACTCTTTCCAATTATACCGTAAACTCCACCTTTGAACTCCAGAATGAGTCCTTTATCATTTAGCTGAGCAACACTCAATAGGTTATGCTTAAGACCTTCTACCCAGTAGATATCATCCACACTGAGATGGATCCTTTTCCTTTTACCAAGCATGGTGCATCATTGCCAAATCTGACAACACCTCCATCATATTCTTCTAGAGATAGAAACTTTCTCTAATCACCAGTCATGTG
Organism: Cryptomeria japonica; assembly: GCF_030272615.1. NCBI lineage: Eukaryota > Viridiplantae > Streptophyta > Pinopsida > Cupressales > Cupressaceae > Cryptomeria > Cryptomeria japonica. Next base: position 273,119,434 of record NC_081410.1, on the reverse strand, counting down.
GTGAGAACAACCACTATCAATAATCCACTCATTAGAGTTGTCAATGTGAGAGACAAGTGCTTTCTTGTCAGACACTTCTTCCTTTACAGCTACAAACATTATGTCCTCATTCTCTTCATCCTCAGATTCTTCATCAGTAACACCTTCATCCACTGCAACAAGACAATTTCTTCTATTTCATCCATTATACTTTCTAAACCTCTTCGGTTTATCCTTATTTTCATTGTTAGGATAGTTAACAGCTATATGTCCTATCTTATTGCAGGAAAAACATTTTAAAGGAAGCTTACCTTTGTATTTTCTAGAGCCTTTTGGAAGTCTCTTGGCAAGAAGAGCTTCAAACTCCATCAGAATCTCTTCATCATCCATACCTCTTCTTTGCATGGATTCATAACTGGTACTTACTTCTTTTCCTTTTTTGGTTGGTGCAACATATGCTCTAAAAGCTGACTCAGTCTTCTGAACACTGCCATCATAGCTATTCAACTCATATGCAGTCAAATTTGCAATGATAGAGTCTAAGGATACCTTGGTTTTGTCAATAGACCTTAGTTCCTGAATAGCAGCAACTTTGATTACATAGACCGGTAACAATGATCTCAAAAATTTATTGACAATGTTGGCATCATTGATTGTTCCACCTGTGCTCTTGATATCTCCAACAATAGTCTTGATCCTTATGCCATATTGTTGAATGGTCTCACCTTCAACCATCCTCACGTCTTCAAATTTTCCTCTAAGGCTCTCTTTCTTAGCTTGCTTGACATTCTCATCACCACCATAAATAGTTTCCAATGTGTCCCATACATCTTTAGGAGTGTCCTTATCTTGTACATCAATGAACCCAATATCGGACAAACTGTTAATAAGGGCTTCCATGACTTGTCCATTTTCTTGAATCTCTTTTTTTGATCATTGGTTAGAGTGCCAGTGGGGATTACATAGACATTCTCAATATAGCTCTAGTTTTGAACACCTAAACTCTTGATATTGATCTTCATTTTGTCCTTCCATATTTTGAAGTTATCTCTATTGAACTTAGGACCTTCCCTCTTCATCATTAAGGCAGGATCTTTTACCTCAAGCGGTTAATCTTATATCACTGAGGACCTAGAGTCGCTCTGATACCAATTGATGAATAATAATGAACAACAAATACCCTAATTGGTACTGAGAGGGGGGGTGAATCAGTACATACAAAAACTTCTCTATTACTTATCAAGTTAAAACAATGCTAACCGGTTGGCTTCATTACTGAACTTAACCATGGCAATACCGGTTAAACACAGTAAGACTTCAGACAACATAAACCACTAAAACTGAACACTTCAAATACATTCAATACTTGATAACTACTTCACCCATAAACATATGCATGTGTTATATTAGCAATACCATAACCATTAGCTCTGCATGCATAATCACTCAAACAAAGAATACTTAACCATCACATTAAAAATGCACAACTCATGACACACATATTTTTCACGTGGAAACCCAAATGGGAAAAACCACAGTGGGGATGACTACCCACAAGCTTGTTTTGAACTCTTTTGAAGCTCGCTCTGTTAGGAGCCTAGTCTGGTTAAAGACTTTACAATAAGGTTCTGCTAGGAACCAATCATGTTAAAGATCACCTAGTTAAGGGATGGCTATATACCCTGTTAAAGGTTCAAACCCTATTAAAGGTTACCTTGCTAGAGGATTTACATAACTCAATGAAATTGAGTCACCTGGTTAGAGGTTTTATAATAAGCCTGTTAAAGCTACCTAGCAAAGGGATTTTCCTTCTATTGAAATGTTTAGAAGACAACAGGTAAAACTCTGATCTAATAACAGCACTATATGCTAAGGCATATCCTTTTCAGTTCCTCTACTTTGCAATCACATTTTGTAGTTTTGACTCACTGGTCTGGCAAGTATCTCATCACTCGGATACATACACAACTTTTGCCAACAACAACAATATCAGAACTCATCGACCTTATAGACAACAATTAGGTTGGTAACACAAACCCTAAACCCTAAGCATCTTAGGTTTACAATTACAAGCGGTCCAATCCTAACCATCCAAACACTTTTCATAAAATGAAACAATCTTAAACAGATCGCAAGTCATTCTACATCGTCCATTCTTCACCACACATGGAAATCAGTAACCCATCATGCTTTCTTCTCATATCACTAAGAAGAATGTTCAGTCCCGAGGTAGACATTTAATGCAGTTGATCTTCATATGCAAGATCCTCAAGGAAATCCTTCACGTGAACAAAACTGATGTGGCACCTCAATCTCTTCCTCATCTCTTAGCTAACTCATCACAAAATACCATTAGTTGCATTGCAAAAGCTATATTGCCAAACCAAAAACCCTAGAGCTAAGACTACAAACCAGTAGTCACACTTAGTGAAACCCTGACACCGGTTCACTACATCTCTTCATACCGGTTCTCCAATCTCTTCCAATCTTCATACCGGTTGACCTATACTTATTGACATCAATGACAACATATATTATCATCATATTATCATACCAATTCATCAAATGCCAACAATTTCAACAAAAATAGATGCAACTTGCATAAATACAAGTGGGGGATTAAAATAAATAAATTAGATTTATTTACTTGCAAGGATCAATTTAATTAAATGTAAATTTAATTAAAAGGGGAGAAAGGGGAATTAATTAAATTTATTTATTTATTTAATTAAAGGTTATGAAAGGATTAGGTGAACTTAATTAAATAAATTGAGTAATTCATTTAATTAAATAGATGAATGCAAAGAATTTAATTAAATAAAGGAATGAGGTTTAAATGAATATTAAATATTCACTTAGGAAAGTGGTCATTTTATACGTCTACAACAGGAATTGTTTCATCATATTTACCTTGATACATTTAAGAGTCTACCTCATCCACATTACTTAAGTACAACACAATGTTGCTGCAATATACTCTACTTCAACATTAGATAGGGAAATTAGATCCTATTTCTTACTAAACCAAGAGACCAATTTGTCTCCTAAAAAGAAAGCACCACCACTAGTACTCTTTTCGTCATCAACACTTTCAGCCCAATATTCATCAGTGTAATCTCTACCTTTTTTGTACCAAAATCCAAAATTCATAGTACCTTTCAAATATCTACAAATTATTTTCACAACTTGCTCATGTGTCACCTTCATATTTTCCTAAAACCTATCCACCAAACACACAGTCTGCATTATATCTAGTTTGGATGCAGTCAAATACAACAATCCACCAATCATCGATCTGTACTTCTCCTGATCAACCTTCGAAGACACGTCATTCTTTATTAGCTTGCATCCAACTATTGAAGGAGTTGTAACTGGCTTACAGTCATCAAATTCAAATTGCTTCAACATCCCTTTCACATACTTGCTTTGTGAGATAAAATTTCCACTTTCAAATTAAAAAACTTGTAACCCAAAAAAGAAAGAACTCACCAATCATTGACATTTCAAACTCTTTCTACATCTCTTTAGCAAACTCTTTACATAAGTTATCATTTCCTCTAAATATATTGTCATCGACATAAACTATAGCAATCAATAACTTATCTCCATTGCTTGTTTATGGGCCTAAAAGGGTTAATCCTTTGCATAAGAAAGTAAGGGGGGGAAAATGGACACCATTTGAACATGAATGGATCAAGGTGAACTTTGATGGTGCTGTGAAAGGAAATCTAGGTCCTACGGGTGCAGGCAATGTGGCAAGAGATCACAACAAAAGAATCAGTGTGTTACAATCAAATATTAAGATGGGGCTCAAATAATGAACCAAAAGCATATGCATCTCCCATTGATGTTTCGAAGGCAAGGAAATTGAATGGGAATAACCTCCACCTTGAAGGGGACTCACATATTATGATAAGGACAATCTCAAAAGGGTAGGCAGATAATTGGAAATTAGATAAGATCATTCAGATCATTAGGAAACTATTACTTAGTTTCAATAAATTTAAGATTTCACATGTGCTTACGGAGGGTAATACTGAAGATGACAAGTGTATACACTTAAAAATGGTCTGAAGATAATTAATTAAATACATAGTTATTTAATTAATAACCCTTCCCAATTAATTGAATTCACAAATAATTTGATTAATTTCCCCATTCAGTCTACTTGTAAATAAATGTAAAGATTTATTCAATAATTCCCCTTTGATTAATCAATCTAAATTAATTAATCCTCTCCCCATTTTAAATTCACTCTTCTAATCTCATAATTAGTTAAAACAAATCAAATCATGATTTGTTGAAATTAATTATCTTTTCCTAATATTTGAATTTTTGAATTCAAATATGAGCACATGGCTCCTAACCTAACTCATTCTTTCGAGTCCTGGGTTTAACTAACCCTATCCTATCTTGCACATCCTAACCTCTTTTATCCTAACCTCTTATGGGTTGGATATTCTCCCCTTGAGACACATGGCACTTTTGCCACATGTCTCCTCCCTTGGACACTTTCCCTATCATGAGCAAGGTTCCTTGACACTTGTCACCACAAAGATGACAAGTGTCCCTTCCTCCAACCTCTACTCCAACTTCCCCAATCTTAGCCCTTGATATCTTCATATCAAATTTGGACCGTCGATACCTACCACCTCAGCTTTGGCCTTGGAATTCCTATAAATACCCCTCATTTTGGAGTAATAAATATCCCTTGCATCCTAGATTTTAGCATCATTACTATAGTCAATTTTTTATCTCAATCATCTAGCATAATTAGCATCTTAGATTAATCATGCATACAATCATGTATCTCATGTCATTTTGGATTAATCTATCTCAATTTGTTAATATTGCATTCACCTAGTTTGCATTCATATAGATTAAATCCTTTGCCTTGGTGTAGTCAAGTCACTGGTGTTGCTAAGACAAATCTGAGAGCAAATCTATACTTGCATCTTTTAGGAGGCAATAAGTCGATTTGTCATGGTTTTGCATTTATTGATTTTGATCAACTAACCATGCATGTAATGATCTATTGAGTGTTTGTGTTGCATATGCAGATTCCATATTTCACGCGAACATTAATTGGCATCCATCATGGGGCCCAAAACTCAATTTTTGGCCTTGCAAATCATCAAATTCCAATCCTTCTAGATTTTCTCCATACATTCTATAGAATCTCTTACAACATTAATTTCTTCACACTATGATATTATTTGTTTTGTCATATGGGTAGGTGAGAATTATCGTACAACTAGGTGAGAAAGCTTGTACGAGTTTCCGCTTTCTCGTATCAAAAAAAAATTGCATTTTAGGGTTTTTATTAATTGAATTTTGATGATGCTAATCCTAACCCTGATCTGTTTTGAGATTTTTCATAGCTTAACTAGTTTTTGCAGGACGTTTGTCCAAGAACATGCTTGTCTCTCAAAAATAATATGACTACTGATTCATTGTTTTTGCAGGTTTCCTGAGGATATTCGACTAAACTTTGTATATTCTTAACTTTTCTAGGCACTTAAATTGCGATATGGTAAATGAACAAGTCTATTTTTCATGTTTGAGAAAAGTCTAAAAGGTAGGAGAGTATGCTCTTGTCTATATAGACAATCAAAAATCCAGACCCTTGAAGCTTTTTGAGTTTGAGATTTGTGTTTCTTTAGCGGGCCTGTCACAGTGGGAAAAAGTAATCACCTTCTAAGAATGACCCAAGTGAGTACAACTAGACCTAAGCATTCTAACTCACTACAATAAATAGGCCTCTCAGGATTAAAGTCTCGGAGGACAGAGTTATTTGAGTTTTCTCTTTGAGATCTCTCATATTGGGCATTTTGTAGGGCCTCAGGGTCTCAATCACGTTTGTGTGACTACATCTTGTTTCGGTACCTTGTCGGGCTATAGGCCTCAATCATGCGTGCATGACTTCAAGGGGTAATTTCAAATGGAAATACTTATTAAGAACTTTAAGACATAAGCTACTCAATTCACCTCTGAAAGGGGGATAATCTTTGTGCAAGAGAGATAGTAACTCTCCCAAGATACTTGCCATATCATTCCCCCATTATTTTTTGGAGTTGGCTAATATAGCATTGAGAATCCATTGTGTGAGACCTAGTGGCTGTATTCTGATTAGTTATTGGGTGTGTACCTAAGCTTGCAAGCAAAGGTTTTCTCTCTCAGCCAACTTCCTTAGGATTAGTGTGATGTGCTTGAGATCACTTTGCATCTGGCATGTTTGTTGTTTTTTTATCCTTGAAACTGAAACTGAAATATTAAAACTGAAATACTGAAACTGGAGAAAATAATCAAAACATCAAAACTCATTGGTCAAAACTATGTTTTTACCAGAAACTCCTCTGTGTCCAGTCCTGTCTCGTACGAGTCTTACAGTTTGTCATTCTGGTCTCTGAGAATTATCATCTAGTTTATAGTAAACTATTGTACGAGTCTTACAATTTGTCATTCTAGTCTCTAAGAATTATCATCTAGTTTACTCTAAACTCTCATACGAGTATTCCATTTTGTCATTCTGGTCTCTGATAATTATCATCTAATTCACCATAAACGGTCGTATGAGTATAGGTAGCAGTTCATATGGGATTTCCCTTTTGTCATCTGGTAGTCACTAAATTTTCGTCTGGATCATAGTCTTTTGTCCTACAAGAATATGTTCTCATTAGTCCAGAAACATGTGTTTTTGTATGCCTTTTTAGATCTGTCGTACTTGCCTAATCAGTCCACAATGAGAATATACCTAGTATTTTCCATCTTGTGCATAAGTTGTATTATTGGGTCACTAGGTCAAGTTATCTTCTGTCAAAACAAATTCAAGACTAGACACACTAAGGTTCTCAAGTATTCATCACCAACAAGTTCAAGATCTAATATCTCAAAGTGCATTATCACATTTTATTTGATAAACTGATCATTCAAATAGAGTTTCTCATCAGGATCTATCATCCTTTATCACAAAACTACAACCCTTTGATTAGATTAACCTCATTTTCTATCATAGGATATATCATTCCTATTGAACTTAGTCATATCAAAAATCACAAAATTGCACTCCAAACTAAGATCGAAAAACTTGCAAACTCGCAAATACTTGAATGCCCATTTCATGTCTTATCAATCTATCATATTTACCTCAATAATTGATCACTTATTGGGGCACATTATAGAAATGTGAAACCTTGCAAAACATTCAGAACACATGTATGCCCATTTTAACCATGGCTTAGAGACGAAAGATCGAAGAAATGGAAATAGAAATGCTTGAAATGGCAGAAGATCATGAGGAAATGGCACATGAAAATGATATACAAGAAGAAGAGATAATAGATCAACACATCAGAGAAATAAAATTAGATCCTAAATTTGATAAATTCATGGAGAAATTATTTGAGGGTGAAAAATAAGAATACTTCCTAATGTTAGCGAAATCTGGTGCTACACTCCCCCAAGATTTTGATGTAAACAATTTAAGACCAAGGGGAGGATCAAGTGACACTTACAATGACAATGAACAAAATGAAGAAATTTTCAATAGTAAATAGGATGACATAAGAAATCCTGATGATACAAGAACTTATGAGGATGCACAAAGAACTAATGATGACACAGAAAGGAATCATGATGATACAAGAACCAATGAGTACACACGAAGACCTAATGATGACACAAGAAGGGATCGTGATAATACAAGAAGTGATCATGATGATATAAAGATAAATCATATCGATGATCCTCTCTTATCTCTTATGCAACAGATACAAATGCTTCAAACACAAATTCAAGATATATAAAGGGGAACTACTAAGACGTATTCGCTTCAAGAAATTTGTCCTTATCCATTTGATAGAAGTCTCAACATGATAAATTTTCCTAGAAATTGTGAAACTCCTAGATATGACAAATATAATGGAAGCTCTGATCCCAAGGATCATATAAGAGAATTTTTCATGATGAGAATGGAGTTTGCACATGAGGATGCATACTTAATGTGGTTATTTCCAAAGAGATTAAGTGGACAAGCTATGGAATGGTTCTCGAAACTTCCACCCAGAATTAGATCATTCTCAGAATTGGTGGACAAGTTTGTTTCACAATACTCTTACAACATACAAACTGAAGTCACAATGATAGACTTGTGTAACACCAAACAAAAGAGTGGAGAACCTTTCATGACATTTTTATAGAGATGGAAATGATTAGTTGCACGATATCCTCGTACGGTGCCAGAATATGAAAAGATGGACATATTCATTGACAATCTAAATGAAAAAATGAGTTATAACCTAAAAATGCAATTTTATTCAAGTTTTGAAAAGATGATTGATAATGAAACTAGGATGGAGGAAGCTATGGTAAAGAAGGGAGAGTTGAAGATATATAAAGAAGGAGTTAATCCTCCTCCCAACAACAATACCAACAATGATAAACCCAAATTTTGGAATAGAAATTGAAACATCATCATTGATGGGATAGTGGATAATAATAATGTGAAACCAAAGCAACTGGTTTTCAAGCTATCAAATCACACTGCAGCAGTTCAACAAGATAATAATCAACAAAAATCATCTTTTAACAATTTCTTTCGCATGAAATTTATGAACATTGGTGAACCACTTGGGTTAGCATTAGAGACACTTCTTGCAAACAAATTGATTACCTTGTCAAAAGCAAGAAAATTTGAACCCAAGATAAAACCTGCTTGGTGGAATGACAACCATTATTATGAGTTCCATTGAAACAAAGGACACCAAACAGATGATTGTCAGTGATTAAAACATGTCATCCAAGATTTGATTGATAATGACATAATAACTATGGATGGGCATACGACAAACGAATCACACGCAACTTTTAAAACTCCACTTCCTAATTATGTGAAGGGTAAATCATCAGTAGCACATAATGGAAAGGGTAAAGAAAAAGTGAACTATGCTCATACTTATGATAACGTGGTTAATGTGCTTGTGGTCAAAGAGAAGCAACAACAAGAACCCGCTCATTCTATCACAAGAAGCAAAGCCAAAGTTGTTTGTCAGGTCCTACAATTGACACGTCATCCACTTCAAAACAATATAGTCTAGTGGATCAATTACATAAAACTCACGCGCAAATACCAATTTTAGAACTTTTGAAATTTGCACCCACACATTAAGAAATCTTAGAAAGAGCGCTAGTAAATATGACGGTATCCAAAGATCTTGATGTAGATCAATTCGAGACCATGGTGGGACACCTCATAGCTCCTCATTTCTTATCATTCACATAAGAAGATGACATGTCTTTGCAACATCCCCATAACACTCCATTGCATATTGAAGTCCTTCTTCATTACACGTGCATTAAATGCGTTCTAATAGATGGAGAAATTGGCTTGAATATTTGCTCATTAAGTCTTGGTCATGCTTTAGGTTACTCTAAAGAGGCAGTTGATACCCGTAAAAAGATCACAATGAAAGCATATGATGAAGAAGAACATTCCTCCAAAGGAATTGTGGTATTACCCATCAGAGTAGGACCCTTGCAAAAAGATACAGCATTCCAAGTCCTAGACCTGGATTTATCATACAACATACTTTTGGGAAGACCATGGATTCATGACATACAAGCTATTCCTTCAACTTATCACCAGTGTTTGCAGTTTCTGTACAATGGGCAAGAAAACATAATTTTAGCAGACTCGAATCCATTCCAATATTGTAGTAATTTGAAACCAGCACAAGAGGTCATTGTTCTACATAATAAAGAGGAATTGTCTTCAAGCACACAATCCAAGGAAAAATCATTTTCCTTAATCTTGTCAAGTTTTGAAAAATACATACAGCTAAGGGATCAATGGAATGGAGAATATTCACTATCATAGTTACTACATTCTCCTAAATCTTATGGTAAACCATCAAACTCGAAACAACAACCAGTTATAAAACCTCTCCCAGTATTTGATGGAGCATTTGTTAGTGTTGGGACATTATCTGAGGAAACAAAGGACAAAGTTGTGCTACAATGGCTATATAAAGATGAAGAAGTTCAACAAAACATCAATAATGTCAAATTACCCATAGAAAAATATGGAAAAGGATTTAACATTATTCAAAAAATGGGATACACTGGAATAGGTCCTGTAGGAAAAATAAAAGAAGGTATCTCAGAACCCATACAACCTCATACTTAGCATGCTACAGACAAATCAGGCTTAGGGTATGGACAAGTTACTCCACAAGATGAAACATCTTCTAGGTAGCAAAAAGATGAACATGACAAAAGACAAGAGCAACTTGCAATCGAAAGAGAAGAAGCCTCTACCAAACAACAAGAACAAGAAAACATAAAATCACAAAAAGAGAGCTTCTAATCAGCAAGAAAGACAAAATAAAGGCACTTCCCAAATAGATTTAACTCCCAATCAAAGCAGACAAGAAGATGGTATAAAGCAAGGAGAACTAATAGCAAGACTAACAAAACTAAATATCAGCCTAGAGGATGTTGAATATGAGAGAAGAAACAAACCAAAAGCTATATGAACAAATCTGCAGATTGCAAGCTACCATTGAGATAGATTATAATGAATAGGAATGGGATTCCTATCATTCTGAACAATCAGCTAAAGAAACCTACTAGGAAGAAGATGTGGGTGTTAATGTAGTCCATGTGTATGTTGGACAAATGTTAGGAACTAGATCACTTAAATTAGAATCACATTTGATCGACTTGGATTTGATCGAGGATGATCGGGAACTACTTGCGAGAGATCGTTCTGATGAGAGTATCGTCCTAGACATTAAATGTGTATTGAAGACTTTAACGTTTCTATCATGACCCTTAATCCCTTTGAAACATCTCAACCTGAAGATCCCTTACCTTTAATACATCCTGAACTTATTGACTAAGATAATGAAGGACATACTGAAATTGATACCTTTCCTAATGACCATGCTATAGCCTTATCCCTCAATGTAATTGAGCCTACAACAACTTCCACCAGGGATTTCACCAATCCATCTTCCAATCAAGTGGGTGCCAAATCTCCCATTCGCAAAAGTAAAAATAAAGAAAAAAATATTAGGTCTGATGTTGAAAACCATTTATTGGCAACGTTAGACCAAAGAAAAGTAAAAATAAAGGATGCATCTAATGGTGAAAACCTCCTTGAGGCGTTGGAAGATGGGAGATTTGACACCTTACCTATATATTATCAAGAGAGATCATCTATACTAATTGAACCAATAGAGGCAGACAACATTGGCACAACAGATAAACCAAAGGTTCTACATCCGACAACCTCTCTATCAAAACAAGAAAAGCATAAATATTTGGAATTTTTCAAAAGACGAAAAATCAATTTTGCCTGGTCATATGCAGACATGCCAAGGTTGGATCTAGATCTTATAATGTATAACCTAAATGTTTCTCCAGGAGCTAAACTAGTAAAACAGAAATTAAAGAATATACATCCTCATATAGCTCTCCTTGTCAAAGCCAAACTGAAGAAATTACTGGACGTGGGATTCATCAGACCTGTAGCATATCCCCAATGGGTATCAAACATAGTTCCTATTTCTAAACTAGATAGAAGTATCAGAGTATGCACAGACTTTAGAGATCTCAATAATGCATGTCCAAAGGATGACTTTCATTTGCCTAATATTGGCACCATTGTCGATTTAACTACTGGACATTCCATGTTTTCTCTAATGGATGGTTTTTCAACATATAATCAGATTAAAATAGCTCTAGAAGATCAAGAAAAGACAACTTTCATGTGTCCGTGGGGTACCTTCTATTGGAATGTCATGCCATTTGGACTAAAGAATGCAGATGCTACTTATCAGAGAGCCATGACAACAATATTCCATGACATGATACATACATTCATGGAAGATTATGTAGATGGCATATTGGCAAAATCATACAACAAAGAGGAACATCTAGAAATACTGAAAAATATCTTTGATCAGTTAGAATAATACAAGCAAAGGCTCAATCCTAAGAAATGTGCCTTTGGTGTCACTTCAGGTAAGCTATTGGGATACATTGTTTTAGTTAGAGGTATAGAAGTAGATCCGGCTAAAGTTAAAGCAATCATGGAAATGGCATCTCCCAAGAATATCAGTCAACTACGATCACTTCAAGGAAGATTGTAGTCAGTTAGAAGATTTGTTTCTTAATGAGTAGTAGATAAGTGTCAACCATTTACACATCTATTACACAGGAATATTCATTTCAAATGGGACAATCAATGTGAATAACCATTCAACAAAATCAAGGAATATCACATGCAACCACCAATTCTAATGTCACCAATTCAAGGAAAGTCATTGTTACTATATGTATCAGCCACGGGAGTATCATTAGGAGTTATGCTTGCACAATAGGATAATGAAGGAAAAGAATGAGCTATTCACTACATCAATAGAATATTAGTGGGATATGAGCTCAATTATTCACCAACAGAAAAAGCATGCTTAGCGGTATTCGCTTCTTAAAAGTTGTGACACTATCTACTCTCTCACTCCATCAAATTGATTGCTAAAATAGATCCATTAAAGTATTTTCTCAGTAAGGCGACATTAACAGGAAGATTAGCAAAATGGGTCATGATCCTAAGTGAATTTGATATTGAATATGTGGACCGAAAAGCTATCAAGGGACAAGTTATTGTAGACCAGTTGGCCAAAGCACCACTTCAAGATGATCATCCCTTAAAAATTGAATTTCTAGATGTTGATATGCTCGCAGTCACCAAATAGACTTGGCAGTTGTACTTTGATGGTTTATATACTGGATCAGGGGCGAGTATTTTATTCATCACACCTCAAAGTCACACAATTCCAAAGGCATATAAATTGAGTTTTCCATGCACCAACAATACAACAAAATATGAAGCTTTAGTCACAGGAATCAAGATGGCCATAAAATGGAACATCACACAATTATAGGTTTTTGGAGACTCTCAGCTCATCATCAATCAAATTAATGATGATTATCAAACAAAGGATGACAAACTAATGCCATATAAAAAGATGGTAGATGATTTCAAGAAGTATTTTATAGAAATCACTTTTGAGCAGATTCTGAGAAATGACAACAAAGCAGCAGACGCCATGGAAACACTGGATTCTCTACTATAGACACAGAAAAATCAAGAGCGTTATGAATTCTTGGGGGAAGAATTGTTTTATCCTGCACATAATTGTCTTGATTCCCAAATTATTTGTCACCTTGTTGGGCATGATTTCTCCTGCTATGGCCAAATTTATACATACCTAAAAGATAACACCCTCCCTCCTGACTTGTCAAAGAACCAAAAGAGAAATTTCATTCGCCAATCTTCCCATTATACTCTTGTCATGGATACCCTTTTTAAACGAGGTATGGACGATACTCTCTTAAGATGTCTCGAGCAAGAAGAATCTGAGAAGGCCTTAAATGAAGTCCATAACAGCATTTGTGGCACTCATTCAAGTGGTCTTACCCTTTCAAAAAATCTCATATGCTTGGGCTATTATTGGCCAAGTATGGAACAAGATTCTTTTTAGATAACTAAAACATGCAAACAATGTCAAATCCATGGTAATTTAATTCATGAACCAACATAAGAGATTCATGCTTTGGCAACCTCTTGGCCTTTCTACCAATGGGGTCTTGATCTAGTAGGAAAGATAAATCCTCCTTCATCCAATGGTCATAAATTCATCCTTGTAGCTACAAAATATTTTACAAAATGGATTGAGGCAGTACCTCTCACAAATATCACAGGAAAACAAATTGTTGCATTTATCTTGAACTACGTCATATGTCGCTATGGCATACCCATGACCATTATCACTGATAATGAGTGAATGTTCAAGAACTAGGATGTGCAAGAGCTTTGTGATAAATTTCAAATCCAACATATATTCTCCACACCCTACTATCCACAAGGGAATGGACAAGAAGAAACATCAAACAAAATAATTTTGAAAATCCTCAAAAAGACAGCGAATGATGCTGGCAGAGATTGGCATATTCAATTGAACCCTGCTTTATGGGCCTACCGTACCAACATCTACAAACCAACGGGAACCACACCTTTCTCTCTTGTCTATGGATCAGAAGAAATACTGCCAATAGAAGTAGAGATACCTTCTCTATGAGTATCATTAAAATGCCTTATCCCAGATGAAGAACATCGAGTATCTAGATTGCAAGAGCTAGAATTGATCCATGAACGATGACAAAATGCCTTTGATCATTTGAAGGTGTGTCAGCAAAGAATGTGTCAAAGATATAATCACAAGGTCAAACCAAGAGCCTTTCAAGTTGGGGAACTAGTGCTAAAGAAAAATACACGCAACCAGTCGGATCGAGAAAAGAAGGGGAAATTTGAACCAAACTAGTTGGGTCCATTTGTGGTCACAGCAACATTTGGTTCAGAAGCCTATCAGATATCAACACTAGACGGGGATCAATTCAAGGAACCCATCAATAGCATGCATCTAAAAAAAAATTATGTCTAAAAGCAGAATAATCCAAAAAAGAGTGAAAAAGCAAAAAAATCCAAAAAAAAGTGGCAAAGCGGAAAAATTGAAAAAAAAAGGTGGAAAAGCAGAAAAATCCAAAAAAAAAGTGAAAAAGTAGAAAATCCAAAAATAGTGGAAAAAGCAGAAAATACAAAAACAATGAAAATAGTGAAAAAAACAAAAAAATCAACTATGAGAAAAAGTATAATAAAAATAGATGGTGAAAACCTGGCAACCGGCGCTATTTGTCAGCTAGCTCTTCCATCTATTGGTTCATGCATCCTTCCGCTTGCATTCATTTTCATCAATGTTGTTCATATCCATAATAAAGCCTTTGTACATGCGCAGGCTTCACAAGTGATTTCTCACCATGGTTTGGATCATTGTATATACCATAATAAAGTTTGTTTCTAGACTAGGGGCAAAATCCTGAACCTAGCTAGGGGCAAAATTTCCTTGGGCCTAATCAAACAGGTAGAACAATAGTTAGGTAACACTTGTCAAGTGAAACCTGAGACACATCCAACGTTGAACACAAGATCAAATTATCAACCATCAATTACCCACTGTCATTCCAAGCATGACAAACACATATCAATGGATGATATATTTTGACTAATGATTTTAACACTTTGTTAATAATGGTTCAACTATTTTATCTTGATTTTCGCTATCATGATTTCTAAGTGACTCAAGGATGTCTTTGACTAGAGAAATAAGGATGGAACATGATATTTTCTTGTCTAATATTTGTAAATTAATCGTTAATGTGTAAATTTATCTCAGGACATGATCATCAAAGTAGCATCGAAGACATTTCAGATTTGCATATAGAAATGGTTAATACTACCTATTTTACACAAGAAACACTCAGGTCATCTTGGTTCAATTATACCTCGATGCTTATGCTAACTTGCAATATCAAAACCCAGGAAAGTAGTGCTCAGGTCATCATGGTTCAATTATACCATCGATATTTGCACTCACTTCCCACATTTTAAAAGCTCAATGATGACAAAAATCAATGACCAAGTGCTTGATCTGATCTGAGCGTTGCATCTCATTTGCATTTAAAGTAGATTGCATTCCCTTTTGCATGGGATCACAAAATCCCATCTTTTTCCAAGGCCAAAATGCTTCAATAGGTGTTATCTCTCTTATTACGTGATTAAGTATATTGGACATTAACAAAAATTAATTCATTCATTCATTCGGCATGATAAGTTAGTTCATTTCATCATGTGTCAGCATTGCATAATAAGATGTCATTCGTATAGATCCATCATCCATATAGATCATTCAATCTTTCATTCCTTCATAAATATCAATCATGTCAAAAGACATCATCATTGCATTGTGTTGCATCCATCTCACATCAACATGCATGGGAAAAGTCAAAAAAGCATTATACAAATAGGAAACATTTCATTGCACAGGCATCACCATACATATTCACATAGTACATATTGTAATACCCTAGAATTGGTCACCTAAACCATGGGCCCCTAATCTCGACAACATCACCAAGGTCCTAACCAAAGGCAATTAAATCAACTTTGAGCACACAATTAATTAATTCTTCAATCATTAAATGTCACATGGCAAGTGAATTATTCTATATTAATTAAATATTTATTTAATTAATTAAATCATTCCAAGAAAATCATTTTGATCAATTATCCTATTAATTTATTAAATATCCTAGCATATTTAATTAATTAATAAATTTTCCATTTAATCATAAAAAAGGAATTAAATTATTACAAAAGAGGAATCAATATGCAAAGCAAGAGTTAAATTGAAAATAAAATAAGAGAATTGAATTGAGAGAGAAATCAAACTTGAGATATTATTTCTTCTTCTAAATTGAGATAACTTGAAATAAGAAAATCAATTAATTGAATTATTAATCATTCTCTAAAATTGGAACTCAAAGCTTTTGAGAATAAATGTTCAGTTGCATTGAAAAGACTCTTTTCTTGAATAAATCAAAGAAATCGCATGGAATCACCTATTTTTATCACAAGTGCATGGAATTAATTGAATTTTATCTCCAATGCAAACTCGAACTTATAATCTGAATGCATTTCAATCAAGCTATAATTGGAATCTATCTCAAGGTTAACTGAATCTGGTCTCTCAATTATTTCAATTATCCTAAATTGTGTTTTTTCTTGAATAATCTCAACTGCTCGTTGCTAATTGATCTTTACCGTTGGTCTCTCTTTTGATTCTCTATAAATTCAGCCTTCATCTCTCATTCAAAACACCCTAGAGATTTATTGTTATTATACAGTTTTTTCTCTGGAGTCATTGAAGATATTGTGCTTTTTTTAGATTATTGCATCTTAGTTTAGCTTTTTACATATTTAGTTCAATTATGATTGCTTGAATTCATATAGCTTACTATTCATCCATCTAGTATAATCTTTCATCCATTTAAGTTAATATCATACTCATATAGATTAAATCCTTCATCTTGGTGTAGTCTAGTCACTGGTATTGCTTATACAAATCTAAGAGCAAGCCTATACTCACATCTTTTAGAATGCAATTGGTCAATTTGTGATGGTTTTATTATTCATGCTTATATCTATCTAACCATACATGTAATGACTTAATTGAAGTGTTGTGTCTTACAGCTTGCAAATACTTATTCCACCTTTCACACACACATTTCTGGCGCCTACCGTGGGGCAGAAGACTACATCTTTCTGCCTCGAAGACTAACTTTTTTCTTATTTTTTGGATTTTGGTCCATACAATTACTGTGAAATATCGTACAAGTTTTTCCACAGGCCTGAATGACAAACTGCAGGTATCGTACGGTCTCGTACGAATTATCGTACGGTTTGGTGAGAATTGTTGTATGGTATTCTTTATTTTTTTTGTTAGAAGCAGACTGCATTCTTCAAGTTCTTTATTGGATTTTGATCATACTAACACTGACCCTAGCTTGTTGTCTGTTTGTCTGAGGAATTTTCACAACCTAATCAGTTTTTGCATAATGCTTGTCAAAGAATATGCTTGTCAAACAAAGACAATATGACTATTGATTCGTTGTCTTTGCAGGTTGCCTGAGGAGAGTCAAGTAAACATCATGTATTCTTTAAATTCAATTTTTAGGCACCTAAATTGCTATCTGGTTAATGAACAAATATGTCTTTTGTGTTTTAAAAAAATTATGAGTGGTAGGAGAGTATGCTCTTGTTTGTACAGACAATTAGAAATCCAAACCCTTGAGGCTTTTTCCAGATTTGAGATTTGTGTACCTTTAGCGGGCTTGTCATAGTGGGAAAAAGTAATCACCCTGTGAGAACAACCCAAGTGAGTACAGCCAAACCTAGGCATTCCAACTCACTATAATAAATAGGCCTTTGGTTGATTAAAGTCTCAAAGGACGCAATTATTTGAGTTTTCTCTTTGAGATTTCTCATATCGGGCATTTTGTAGGGCCTTGTAGTCTCAATCACGTTTACATGACTACATCTTGTTTCGGTACCTTGTTGGGCTATAGGCCTCAATCATGCTTGTGTGACTTCAGGGGGTAATTTTGAACAAAATTCCTAATTAAGAACTATAAGACAAAGGCTACATGGTTCACCTCCGAAAGAGGGGATAATCTTTGTGCAAGAGAGATAGTAACTCTTCCAAGATACTTGCCATTTTGTGCCCCCATTAGTGGTTGGATTCAGCTAATACAGTGTTGAGAATCCATTGCGTGAGACTCAAAGGTCGTATTTTGATTAGCTATTGGGTGTGTACCTAAGTCTGCAACCAAAGGTTTTCTTCTCTCACCAATTTCCATAGGGTTAGTGTGTTGTGATTCAAGTCATTATACATATTGCGTGTTTATTGTGTTTTCATCCCTTAAACTAAAACTGGATAACTAAAACTGGAGAAAACAATAAACAACTTAGTGATCAAAACTCTTTACGTATCAAAAACTAGTCTACCTTAGTCATCAAAACTCTGTCCGTATCAAAAAACTAGTCTACCTTAGTCATCAAAACTCTGTCTGTATCAAAGACTAGTCTACCTTAGTTGTCAAAACTCTGTCCGTATCAAAAAAAACTAGTCTACCTTAGTCATCAAAACTATGCCTATATCAAAAACTAGTCTACCTTAGTTGTCAAAACTCTATCTGTATCAAAAAACTAGTCTACCTTAGTCGTCAAAACTCTGTCCGTATCAAAAACTAGTCTACCTTAGTAGTCAAAACTCTGCCCGTATCAAAAACTAGTCTACCTTAGTCATCAAAACTTTGTCCATATCAAAAACTAATCTACCTTAGTCATCAAAACTTTGTATGTATCAAAAACTAGTCTACCTTAGTCGTCAAAACTCTGTCTGTATCAAAAACTAGTCTAAAAAACTCAGTCCATCTCAAAACTGGTCATCGTCAGTCATTGAAAACTCTGTCTGTCAGAATCTCTTCTTTGTCTAGTAAACTATTGTACGAGTCTTCTGAAATATTTTCCTACTGCCTACAATTTGTCATACGAGGTTTCATCAATCCTGACAGTTTGTCATCTAAGCCTCTATTTTGTGTCGTACGAGATCTATAAATTGTCGTCCTAGTTAGGGAAGTGTCGTCTGAGCCTCTATTATGTGTCATATGAAAAATCTTCATATCCATCAAATTATCGTTTGAGATCTACCCACATGTCGTACGAACCTAAGCAACAACTCATACGAAATACTATTTTTATCATCCAGAAATCATTAAACTGTCGTCTGGTTCTGTAAACCCTGTCGTACGAATTCCTGATTTTGTCAGTCCAAAACAGTCAAACTTGCCTAAAACAGTCCATAGTGAGCATAAAATTGGTTATCATCATCTTGAGCATAAACAAATCTAAATAGTGTACTTCTATTGTTGTGTTGCACAATTTTGTCAATCATCTTTTAGCTAGTTCAATCAACCATTTATCAAACTTAAGTTACTTAGATAACATCTTACACAGGATAAATCGTTCCTAAAGCCAAACTAAGTCTTAGTCACTTCTTTCAAATCAAACTAGGTAACTTAGATCATGTCTTACATAGGATAGATCTTTCCTGAAACCAAACTAAATCTTAGTTGCTTCTCTCAATCAATACGTTAAACGAACAACTAGCTCCAAATTTGATCTTGACTTTTGCATCACAAACAGCTCTAGGTCACATTAGTCAATAAAAATGCCTACTCAAACCAAAAGTTCTCATAAGAAATCTTAAAGAGGCAAAGGACCATCCTTTTTATATCAAGATAATCGATTTTACGTAGAGGACCTTGTCACTAATAAGCCTTCATCATTAGATATACCAATTTTTTATCAACCCTTGTCTCCCACCATATCTGAAATAAAACAAGAAAGACGAGCTGCTAAACACAATGCTTATGATGATCTCAGTATCCATGCCGCTGATAGTGATTCCTCATCAGGAGAATATGAAGCCTTTGAACGTACCAAAACTGATATTTATAAATGTCAAAAGGATAAAGATTTCCGAAAAATGATGAAGGTTATCATGGCTAGAGAAAAATAAGACTATTTTCTAGAACTAGCAAAGCAAGGCGCTAAACTTCCTACTAGTTATAATGTTGAGGCCCTCATCACTAAAGAGGAAGAGACACCCTTAGAAATGGTAAACAAACAAATACAAGCGTTACGGATTGAGATCACAGAACTGAAAAACAAGGATAAATCATCAAAACAATATTCTCTAGACAAGATATACCCATTTCTATTTGATAGAAACCTTTACATGCCTCCATTTCCTTCACGAGTGGAGATTCCAAAATTTGACAAATACGATGGCAACTCAGATCTTCAAGACCATGTCAGATAATTTTGTGCTTTATGTATGGATTTCATGCACGAACAAACATATCTCATGCGCCTTTTCCCAAGAAGTTTAGGAGGGCAAGCTATGGAATGGTTCTCAAGCCTACCTATGGGAATCAAAACTTTTGAAGAATGAATCCAATGGTTTCTACAACAATACTCCTATAACATTCATTATCTAATCACTATGATTGAGCTTTGCAATACCAAATAGAAAATAGGAGAGCCCTTTCTCACTTTCCTTCAACATTGGAGAAATATGTTCTCTAGATATTCACAGCCCATTCCAGATTCTGAGAAGATGGATATCTTCATCAACAACTTGATCCCTGAATCGAAATATAGTATCCAAATACAAGTATACCCTTCATTCAACAAAATGGTAGATAGTTCCCTCACAATGGAAGATGTGCTTATAAAGAAAGGAGATATCTCACTTTGGAAAGAAACACAACAAGGTTCTAGTTCCAAAGAAAAGAACAAATATTGGAAATATAGCAAAGACAACAATAGAAATGTTGTTAATGATGGAGTGCTAGTGCTAGACATTGTTAAAGAAAAATCAAAATCCATGATATTTAACCTGGCTAGTGGCACACAAGCACTCAAAGTAGCTGAAACTGCAGTAAAAAATCATCCAAAGAAAGTAAAAGAGTGGTTTGAAGAGAAACCTTGGCTTTCGAAACCTAAACGTGACTTCACTCCTCTAGAAGAATCATATGAATCCACTTTCAAAACTTATTGGCAAATGATCTGATAACCTTACCAAACAATTCTAGGCCATATGATCTGGAAGTTAAACCAAAATTGTGGAGAGAAAATGAATACTATGAATACCATTGAAACAAAGGTCATAACACAAACAATTGCATGAATCTCAAGCATGAGATTCAAGGTCTCATCGATGCTGGAAAAATAGTTGTTGGAAATCACACAACTAATGTTGATCACAAAGCTTTTAAAGATCCCTTACCTATTTATGGACAAGGTGATTCCTCAAAGTCAAGAGGTGCCAAAGTTAATTACACCTATACCAACAATGACAATATGACCAACATGATTGAGTCTTCCCAACCTGAATATTGCAATGTGATCATAATCAAAGATAAACAAAACAAATCACAAAATGCAAATGTTGTGACCCGGGCTCAAAAGAAGGTTACTCTCCAAGGAGCTAGTTCTTCAACTCCTGCTCAAACAACATCAAACCTACCAACTTCTTTGAATAGACAAATAGATACAACCATGGCTAAATCCAAATAGTTGGCTTCATCATTCTCTCCTGGTTATAGCATTGTCGAACAATTGAAAAGAACGAACGCTCAAATCTCCATCTTTGAATTGCTCAAAATCTCTTCTGCTCATAAAGAGATCCTGGACAAAGCTTTTTCACTACTAATGTCCCAAAAGATTTAGATATCGATCGGTTTCAATCTATGGTGGGTCACCTGACTTCGCCTCATTATCTCACTTTCTCGGAAGAAGATGATAACTCACTGAATCACCCACATAACTAGCCATTACATATTGAAGCTATGATCCATAAACACCGAGTTAAATGTGTTTTGATATATGGAGGCGTTGGGTTGAATATTTGTACCTATAATCTGCTTACACAACTGGGCTTTTCTAAAAATGTCATTGATCTGGCCAAGAAAATAACAATCAAAGCCTATGATGAAGAAGAAAGAACCTCTAAAGGTTTGGTACTATTACTGATCAGGTTAGGACCTGTGGAAAGAGATGTTATTTTTTAGGTGCTTGATCTCCCTCTTTCATACAACATTTTACTGGGCAGGCCATGGATTCACGAAATGAAGGCATTTCCATCTACATATCATCAGTGCTTAAAATTTCCTTATAACGGAGTTGAAGTCAATAATCTTGTTGATACAAACTCCCCCTATAATTAATTGACAAAGAGTGTTGATACCTTTATGCCTCATAATAGAGCAGCCTCTATAGCTGAAAGTTCAGAAAACTTGATGAAGGACTTAGAAAAGAAATTGAAAATTACAAATACTGGCATGGATGGATACAAGATAGAACCAGTACTTTCACTAATATCTCTCCCTCCATCACCAAGACAGTCAAGAAAATCATCAGAGTATATGAAGCCACTGACTTCAACTCCAAATGTCATATATGATGGTCTATTTGTATAATCTTCTACTTCCCTTGTAGATGAAATAGAAGAGGATGTTGTTCTCAAATGGTTGTTCAAATAAGATAGTGAAAACAAAGAAGTACGACATTGTGAGATTTCTCCGACACAATATGGCCCAAGCTATAAGATGATTCAACACATGGGATATTCAGGGACCTATCCTCTAAGAAAACATCAAGAAGGTATTGTTGAACCTATTCAACTACAAACTAAGTCTACAAATGATAAAGCTGGATTGGGATACAATCCAAGAAAGACATCAAACCAAAAACATACTTCCCATCATCAGTCTAAGTGGAGGAAAAAGATACTTCCTTCAACATCACAGGAAGTAAACACTCAACTGTAGACACCTAAAAATGTCTCATTGATCATGTACTAATTATTCCTCTAATTGATTAAATAATTCTTTAATTATTTAATTAAGTTAATTAATCTTATTCTTTTAATTTCATATTTCCTCATCATCTTCCTAATTATTATATTTCCTATTCTATCATTATTTAATCATTTTAATCATTTTCTAAATATTAATTAAATATTTATTATTTAATTAATTTTGATTAATTCCCCAATTTAAATATTCTTTATTATTTAAATAAATTACTAATTATTCAATTTCTATCTCTCTAATCAACTAATTATTTAACCCTTTTCTAGATATTAATTAAATATTTATTATTTAATTAATTGTAATTTAATCCTTTAAAATAAATAATCTTATTATTTAATTAAAGTCCATTTCTAGCATAATTAAATAGTTTCTTTAAATTATTTAATTAACTAATTAATTCTTCTAGTCACATGTGCATGGTTTCAAAAACCAAATTGAAAATCAAAGTCAAGTTCTAAATATATGCAAATACTAAATTGAATTAAATGAATTCAATTATTTGAATAAATATCATGCAAAGATTAAATTGAAAATCTAAGTCAAAGTGCAAGCACATGGTAAATTAATTAAATTAAATCATTTATCTCTCCAGTCTCTATTTCCATCTTCTAGTTCTCTTTGTCATCTTCTTTATTTCCTCCAATCATTCTTTTTCTTCTTTTAGTTAGCTTTTTTTTCAATCAGTTGACTCGATTAATCTATTCAATCTATTATATTTCACCTCCAAATCAGCAGTTCAACTATCAATCAGCATGTGAACTCACCTGAGTTCCACCTCTTGATCATTTTGTTCCACCTTTTCAACCAATCTTCTCCAAAAATCTATAAATTGAGCATTCAATCCTCACAATTCCTCTAGATCACGAACTTCAAATCTTTGTGTCAATTGCAAGTTGTCAGTGCAATATCTGAGAGCCATCATACCACAGAGAGAAGAAGAACAATGGAAGCTATGATGCATAATAGGGAGTTTCATATTGCTTATTTAATTCCATTTTGCATCTATTTTATTGGTTTTATGTTTGAATTGCTTTGATAGTTAAGGATTTGTGATCGTCCTTATTTCCAATTTAGCAATGGTGTATTTGAGCATGCTACATTTTGGTGAACCTGACATGAAATAATAGCTAATTAACCTTCTTTGTTTTCTATGTTGTTTTTGCAGATCATACAGATTTTTTCCTTTTTTGTAGGTTTTGCACAGATTTCAAGATAGACCTCTTCGTCATGCAATCGACCTTACATCATCACGCAATCGCATAGATAAGGCCATGCAATTGACCAGACAGGGTTATGCATTCATGTGGAACCCATCACACAATCACCCTTACATCATCACGCAATCAACATTTATTTGTTACGCAATCGCTCTGTAATTATCACGCATTCATAGGGAAAATTATTGTTTGATTGTTTCTATTCTCATATCCTTTTTGTTCTCTGGTCTATTTAATTTTGTCTAAAATTAAGTAAATCTAGAAACAAATTATTTATATTGCATGATTTTATTATAACAGTTTATGGCACGAAAGGTACAATTCAGGATTTCAGGTGCTAGAAGGACAAAGGAACAAAGAAGACAGGCCAAACGCTATCAAAGGGTTCTCCAAGTAGAAAAGAAGATACAAGATTGGGAAGATCAACCAACCTTTGATAGATATAACAGCTTAGTTCTCTCATATCAAGTTAAATATGATCTAATTAATATTGAATGGATGATGAGAGATTTAGCTAGGGCCTCACAATTGGTTTTGCAGGTTTCTAATTGGGTTTAGTTTTTTTTTTTTTTTGTGTGTTATTTGCCTTCTTGTCACGCAATCGTCCTGTTTAGATTATGCAATCAATATGTTGGTGTCATGCATTCAATCTGTCAGGATCACGCATTCACTTTGTTATGTTCATGCATTAGCTTTGTCATAGTCACACAATCGCGCAGGTATTGTCACGCATTCGTTTCTGTCAATTTTTTGTTCTCTATTTTCTGCTGATTTGATTTTACTGCTAACCATTTGTTTGTAGCATGTGGCGAATTTACAGAAAGGATCGGGTTAGTATTAGATCAATTGCACTCATAATATCACACTTCATCTTTTGGTGCTTAAAATCAACAATGGTTAAAATGGACATGCATGCACAATCTCACACTTCAGCTTTTGGTGCTTAAAATTAACATTGGTTAACATTGACATGCATGTATAACACTTCAATTTGGGCTTAAAATCAACAATGGTTAAAATTGACATGCATGCCTTCATATTTTAATTTGGTGTTTAAAATGGACATGCACATGCATATTCAACACCTAAATTTGGGCTATAAAATGAACGTGAATCAGGCTCCATTAGATTAAATCAAATTTGGTTTTCTTAAGGTAAAGAATTTTTATCATGTTTGGGGTGGACCTACTATTGCATTAACTAACCTTCCACCCACCTTCGGGGTCTTGGGAGAAAGGAAGGAGGTGACAACGACATCCAATTTTATTATATTCCACGTAGTGAGAGTTATCTTTGAGTAGGGATTTCATCACCCCACAGAGGTACTTCAAATTGGGATGTGTTGGGGATATCATCTCTCCCAGCATACTCTCGAGCAGGTTTTTCGAGTCGCTATATAAATATACTAGTCAGGTGGCTAGAGTGTTGAGTGAATTCGACGTATGTGGGGCCTTCCCTGCACCGATAAGCTCAACTAAATTCTTAAGTGGCTTGCTTTGAGAATCTGTCATTGGATCGAGACCCCTTGAAACCTTACAATAAGAACCAACTTAGTAGCCCAAAACCCTACATTCAGTGATTCCGGGAGTACGAATCATACCCCATAGATACCCTTCATGTACCTTACACTATGATACAAAAATCCCTTAGTTATAAGATCTTCAGATCTTCGGGGTAAGAGAGACTGGCATGCTCGAGAAGTGTGTATCGTGGAGTGGAGCCAGTGCTGCCAGACTCTCTATCTATTTGTTTTGTCTCTGTATTTCATAAGGGCCTCATTCAATGGTGTCCACTTTCCAGCCTAAGATTGTATTGTGTGCTTTTTTATATATCATTGTATCAGACTAGTATTGAGTCAGTTATTTGGGCTATTTCAGGCCCTATCCTACGTATCTTTAAATTCTCAGAGATTGTTTGAAAAAAAAAATAGTTCAGTCAGCTATATCTACCTCCAAACAATTGTTCTCAGACTTGGCAAACCACAAAACTTGTCCCACACACGGAACTACTGGAAACAAAGTCCATTTTTTGAAACGTCAAAACTCAAAAGTTTACACACTTGTGACCATAGGTAGTCCTGGCATGGTCCTCATATACGTCCTTAGATGTTGCATAAGTCCTTGCATCGTCCCCATTATCATCCGCATATATGCCCTTACTCCTTGCATAGTACTTGCATAGTCTTCATTTACGTCCTAAGTCCTTGCATAGTCCTCATTTGCGTCCTTATTATCATCCTAAGTCCTTGCATAGTCCTCATTTATGTCCTTATTATCATCCTTAGTCCTTGCATAGTCCTCATTTACGTCCTTATTATCATCCTTAGAAGTTGCATGATCTCTATTTACATCCTCATATAAGTCCTTATCTACACCTCATATATGTCTATCTTAGTCCATCATCATTTGCATAATCATCCTAGAAAGTCATACCCCAAACGTCCAAATCACAATCAGAGGATCAATCAAACTCAACCTCAACTCAAACAAGTTTGTCAAGTTCAACAAATCAAACATTATCGCATCCAGAGAAATGGAGAAAACATCTTACATGTTGTGATCCTAGGTCCAAACCAAACAAGAAAACATCATGGATTGACATTATACATTTCATAGAGAAGGTGGAGGATTCATCCCTTCCATTCCTATTCCATCATCATCCATAGAAACCTTAGCTCAACAAATCAAGACTTTGCAACAACAAGTGACAAACATGACTAGTCTCGACAACCATATGGGCTGGCTAGAAAATATGATGAGAGAACTGATGACCATGAGGAGATTAGTATCAGGCCAACCTTCTTCTTCTAGTGAGACCATTCAAACATGCCAACCTTCATTCTTCAACAAAATCATTCCTCCCTCAATTCAACCAACATTAGAGTCATGTAAACCTTCTTTTTCTTTCAACCCACTATATCAATCATACCAATCATATCAACCCAACAATCAAACCCCTTTCAACCAAACTCAAACCCCATTCAACCAAAGTCCAAATCAAAATTCACACCAACCCAACAATCAAACCTCTTTCAACCAAAATCAAACCCTATTCAACCAAAGTCCAAATCAAAATTCACACCAACCCAACATTCAAACTTCTTTCAACCAAAATCACGCCCCTTTCAACCAAAGTCCAAATCAAAATTCATTCAACCAAAATCAAACATCTTTCACCCAAAATCATACTCCTTTCAACCAAAATCAAATCCCTTTCAACCAAAGCCCAGATCAACCATATCCATCCACCATTTCCTCATCCCCTGAAATCACACAAGGTCAATCCATGCCATCTCTGTCTAATAACACAACCTCCCAATGGCTATCCATTGTACAAATCCAATCTAATCCAAGTCATGATTCAAAGCATCTCATTCAAAATCCTTCACCATTAGGCCAAAATGTTGAAACATTCCAACAATCTCCCATGCATTTCCAAACTCCTTCCCCATGTCAAGAGGACTATCCTAAATCAGAAGAAATGAGTCCTGCAACAAATAAAGACCAAGAACAACCACTTCCATCCTACCCAATTTCTGATCAAGATCCCACCAACCAAGAATCTTATGATGATCCCCTCACTCTTTTCTATTCCATTCATAATCAAACCCTTCCATCTCAAGAACAAAGTGTCCTTTTGTAGCGTCGTAAATTGTACGCACTTGCTAGGGTGGTACAATTTCACACCTAGTTTAGCACCCGCCTTGGCGCATTTTGCATTTTGCATTGCATTTCCCCTTTAGCACTTAATTAATCAAATTAATTAGGTCTAAGGTTCTATTTTATCATCTCCCACATCATAAAGTTGGGCCCTTTTCATTTTATTCCTCCTATACATCATTTAATCAAAAACCCTAATTAGGCCCTATTTCGAACTTGGGGGCTTGGTTTCGGGGGTCAAAACATCTCGAAATCACCTGTAACTTCGGGATTCTCTCTAAAATCATCATATCCGACGGCCCTGAAAATTTGGTGAAAAGTTGTCAGGACCATGGCGCCCGGAGTGCACATGGTCCCGGACATTTTTCCCAAAATTTTAGGAGCACGATCCAATCATAAAATAAAGCTTAACCTCAAGAAATTGGCGGGATATTCAATCTCTAGGTCGGCCAAAAGACGAAATTAAGACCTAGGGTTTCATATATAAGAGCTCTCTTTCTTCATTTGAAAGGATCCGAATTTTGGTTTTCGGGGACCTTCTATGCAGCGAAAGAGCAGATCTTTGAAGACTTCAACAACAATCAACATCCATCCATCAAGCATTCATCAATTTCATTCATTTAGGGCTTGGGAGACATTGAAGAACAATAGGAGATTACCGACTGAAGATTGGCTTGTACTCCTCCCTTGGGGGTTGGGTATGATTTCATATTGTTTTCATGTCTTTGCATAAGCTTCAATATATCCTTTATTCATGCTTTAGATCACTTTGCATCTTGATTTAGAGCATTTACATTATCATTTACAAGCAATTAGGGTTTACTTTCTAGGTTGCTCTAGTTTGCTTTCTTGCATTTTAGGACCTTGCACACACACTAGGTCTGCACACACAATACATTTTACAATACAACTTGGCTATTCGTGGAGGTGGAAATCACCGAAGCGGAGGTTTGACTAAGGCAAAACCCTATATAGCCGCCCAAACACCTTTTCAGATATAAGTGCAGGTTTCAGGACTCGGACGACGCCACAGGTTGCAGATTCGGGAGAAGCAGACTGAGACCGACCTTCCCACCAAATCTCAGAGAAAAAGACCAGGACAGGGGCGTGGGGCGCCCTGGTCCTGCCAGGACAGGGGCGCTGAGCGCCCTGGTCCCTGGGACAGGGGCGCTGGGCGCCCTGGTCCTGCCAGGATAGGGGCGCTGAGCGCCCTGGTCCCTGGGACAGGGGCGCTGGGCGCCCTGGTCCTCCTGACAGACAGCATTTTCAGCATTTTTGACAGCTTTTCCAGAGTGCAAAACAGCAGTTTCCGGAGCAGTTTCAGGGGCAGAATCAGGACAGTGGCACCCGCGCCCCCGTCCCAAACATTTTCACTCAGATTTTAACACCGGGTACGCATTTGCATTCTTGTCTTATCCTTGTATTTACAGCTTTCCATTGTTTAAGTTCAATTCTGCAATCTTGTCATTAGTTCCTACTTGCATTTTGGGGTTAGGGATTGAACTTGCATCATTTTATCTTTCAATTACAACAAAGGAATAGAAATCCTAATAGGTAGCCCATGGCTCTCTCTTCCACAAGAAGAAGTAGCCAATTGTGTGATACCTCTAGGCTCTTTCGTATTCCACAAGTGTGTGGTTGAAAGTGAGATTAGGGCATGTTTGCTTAGTGTCACTTTTTCTCCCACACACCTTTCAAGTCCCATCCAACATCCACCTCCTAAACAAGATTGAGACATCCCTTCTATCCTTCATAATAATCCCTTTCCAAGACAAGATCAAAGCATACCTTCACCTTCATGTCCTAAACAAGATTCCATTATTTTTCCAAATCCTGATCAAGGTCCCTCCATCCCTTCATCTCCATGTCATAATCCTCCTTGTTATTCACAATATTCCCTCTCAAATGAACTTACCATTTCTCCTAGTCGCCCTCATGATCTCAATCCCTCTACACAAATTGTCCATAAACCCCTTATCAATGAAATCACCAATCTAGATCATACTACACAGAGAAACTTGTCAACAATTGTATGTGTGCCATCATCAAATGCTAATGTAGTGACAAAAAAAAGCATAACACCAACTAATGAGATCAACACCTGGTTGACTTCATCATCCTCTTCAAGTGCATCAATAAAAATAGGCATAACACCTGCTCATGTCATAACTTCAAAACCAAAATCAATTTGTCTCATACACTCACACTTGATAGACTGGGAGCAAGAGGATTTACCACAATTGGATTTCTTTGAAAACGATAATGCTATAGCTGAATTCATGGGTTCTAGAGCTAGATTTCCCTCTGATGATCCGCAAAATCCAAAAACTAATAAAATCAACATTGGAGATGTTGAACGTGTACGCTTAGCTGAGTCCTTATATCCTATTGGAAAAGACATCTTTATCAGACTCTTCAAACAAAGACCAATGAACTACCTACACAAAACTCTCTAATCCTATGAAAAGCATGCACCTTAAACAATATTACACCTAAGGGCTGGTTAGTTTAGGTTTTACTTGCCACACTGCATCACATATAGTTTCTTTCTAAGAACATCATATTTATTTTCATATAGTAGCACCAATAAAACAAGGCAATTGTCCAAGTTTATCATTCATTTGCATTCAAGAGAAACAAGGGTCATCTCCTTTCTTAGATATTCAGACATGAAGTCTTTGGGGTTCTAAGGTCATTCATTTTCAACATTACCCTATGATGATGCTTTACTTATGGTTGGGTAGTGATTTCACTATTTGAGACTTGTTAACCCAAAATCTATCAATTGCTATATCTCAAACATAATAAATCTCTAATTCATTCTAGACACCTAGTTGATCATATGACTAGTGAAAAATCTAAAATTCTACTTCAGCGTCGATGTAATTGTCACACCCAAGTAGGTTTCATTACTTACAAGTCAAAGCAAGAAAAAAAGAGAGAGCTATGCCAAACTCATCTCAAGGCAAAAGAGCAATGATATATAACTGAAATATCACTCATACAAAGTGTGACAAAAAGCTTGACTATGGGAACATGCGAGTAACTCCATCAGGGCTATGAACGCCTATTGGCAATGGAGCAATATTTGAGAAATTATAGTTTATAACCTCTTTGGAGCTCTAAAAGCTTGCTGACAGCGAGGCTCTATTCGAGATGCTTTTGAAGTTAGGATAATCCATCTAGCTAGTCATATAGGATGCTAAGGATCTTTAGTGAACACAAGAGCGGGAATTAACTCATTTGCACACACATGGGCAAAAGAAGATCAAAGTTTCAACAATCAATGGGGAAGTTTTCCGCGTCTCCATTTGTAAATCCTAGTCACTAAGTGTGTTAATTTGGATGTTCCAAAGGATCTTAGGGATCGATTGACTGCTTATCTATGAAATGTTTTGCAACTCCATTTCAATTGGTGTATTACAAATGCTAAAACAAACACAGTCAACCTTGTTCAAATAGGAAATGCATCTTCATCATGCATATTGCATTAACATAGGTCATGTCAAAAATTCATTATCTCCACATGCATTCTGCAGATCATCATGTCATACAGGTCTACACACTAGGGGCATAACTGAAAAAAATCCAAAAAATTATATAAAGTCCTAAAAAAAAAATCCTAAAAATCAGATAAAGTCCTGAAAAAAATCCTAAAAATCATATAAAGTTTGAAAAAATCCAAAAAAACATTGAAAAACACAAAATACCAAAAACATTGGAAAACTCAAAATCCAAAAACATTGGAAAACTCAAAATATCAAAAACATTGAAAAACTCAAAATCCAAAAACATTCAAATACGATACTGAAAAAATACCAAAAACATCCATATAATGTCCTAAAAAAATCAATCAAAAACATTCAAATATCGATCCACATAATCCAAAAACATCGAAAAAGCTCTTGGAAAAGAACTAAAAATTGAAAATCAACCAAAAAACTTGCAATAAAATGTCTTGCAAGAAACAAATACCCTAGCAGATATCCAACAAACACTTCGCACAAAGTTAACAAAGGATACAACTATCCATTCAAACATCTGCTATCATCTGATCAAACAGTCTTATCAATCATATCATATCCATATCAAAGTGATCATTATCTTGTCTTAAATAGAAGACGATACACTCGAAATCAGACAGGTCATTCTTAAATGGGGTCCGCAACTTTCTGAGATCAGACATTATCAACTATCACATCAAGCAACTGAGAACGAAGGCACAAGGTTAGTATAGCTACTAAATTTTGTCCGGGTCAGTCTTTATCTTTTATCATTTGGTGACAGATTATGTTCCTATGCTACTCAAGGATGTCCACAAGTGACTAGAGGAGCCATGATGGGCATTATCTTTTTCTTTGTTTGTTGCTTGTCTGCTACGTGTTTGTTTCTGCAATGAGATATCTTTACATCTTGGTTCCTTATACCGTGATGTGCTAAGCTCCATTGTTCAATAATAAGGCTTGGTGATGAATATATATTGCACAATAAATAATGACACAGGTTCGTGAATCAATCATTCTCATTTCATCTCATTTGCTTATTGCTAGTTTGTTGATTCTTTTCTCATCATCTCTTTCTAAATCATCTTCAATTGCTTCTAATTCTCATCTAACATTATTCTATTTCATTCTAAGGTTCATTCTCTCATATTCTATCTCAATATCATCTTCACATCACCTATCTCTATCTCTAATCAACTAACTATTCTTTCATCTCGTATTCTTTTTTTTTCGAGAGATCATTCATGTCTTTAATACACAAACAATCTCTCGAGGGGGCATTACACCCTAAGTATCACCGGGGCATATTGGGGCAGAATTTTTCGTTTTCTTTGAAACAATATCATTCCGACATTGTCTCAAAGATAGGCAAATGTAGACACCTAAAAATGTCTCATTGATCATGTATTAATTATTCCTCTAATTGATTAAATAATTATTTAATTATTTAATTAAGTTAATTAATCTTATTCTTCTAATTTCATATTTCCTCATCATCTTACTAATTATTTTATTTCCTATTCTATCATTATTTAATCATTTTCTAAATATTAATTAAATATTTATTATTTAATTAATTTTGATTAATTCCCCAATTTAAATAATCTTTATTATTTAAATAAATTACTAATTATTCAATTTCTATCTCTCTAATCAACTAATTATTTAACCCTTTTCTAAATATTAATTAAATATTTATTATTTAATTAATTGTAATTTAATCCTTAAAATTAAATAATCTTTATTATTTAATTAAAGTCCATTTCTAGCATAATTAAATATTTTCTTTAAATTATTTAATTAACTAATTAATTCTTCTAGTCACATGTGCAAGACTTCAAAAACCAAATTGAAAATCAAAGTCAAGTTCTAAATATATTCAAATACTAAATTGAATTAAATGAATTCAATTATTTGAATAAATATCATGCAAAGATTAAATTGAAAATCTAAGTCAAAGTGCAAGTACATGGTAAATAATTAATATAATCAGTTAATTAATTAAATCAATTATCTCTCCAACCTCTATTTCCATCTTCTAGTTCTCTTTGTCATCTTCTTTATTTCCTCCAATCATTCTTTTTCTTCTTTCAATTAGCTTTTTTTCAATCAGTTGACTCAATTAATCTATTCAATCTATTTTGTTTCACCTCCAAGTCAGCAGTTCAACTATCAATCAGCATGTGAGCTCACTTGAGTTCCACCTCTTGATCATTTTGTTCCACCTTTTCAACCAATCTTCTCCAAAAATCTATAAATTGAGAATTCGATCCTCACAATTCCTCTAGATCAAAAACTTTGAATCTTTGTGTCAATTGCAGGTTGTCAGTGTAATATCTGAGAGCCATCATACCACAGTGAGAAGAAGAACAATGGAAGCTATGATGCATAATAGGGAGTTTCATATTGCTTAATTTAATTCCATTTTGCGTCTATTTTATTGGTTTTATGTTTGAATTGCTTAAATAGTTAAGGATTTGTGATTGTCCTTATTTCCTATTTAGCAATGTTGTATTTGAGCATGCTACATCAATAGACTCGAGAAGAGTATGAAAAAGGACAAGAAGAATTGGCAATCAAGAGAGAGGAAACAACTGGTACTCAAGTTCTGATGGTATCAACTACAACACTACAAGGAGTAGAAGTCCTAGAGGATATGAGAGGAGAAGTAGAAAGAATAAGAGAATTGTTTGCACCACTGAAAATTCTAGTCACATACACTGTTAGAAAACAAGTAGATGATTCAGAAACTGACTCGAATGAGTATGAATGGGGTCCAGATCATCTCTTAGATACATCTACTACAGAAACTCTAAAAGAATCTAGTGATATCACAGATGATGCACAAGAGCTGATATGGTTAAAGCTGCAAAAGGAGATAGAGGAAATTAGACTAAAAAGACAAGAAGACTATGAACAAAAGCTAAAAGAAGGAAGACCACAAGAAAATTCCTCACCTACTATATCTCCCTCTAATAATACAGAACAAATCAGGTATGGAACTACACAAGAAGAATTGGAAGCTACAGAAACAGAGCTAGTCATTAGTCCAAAAGAAGTTGAATGGAGTAAAAGATAGAGATTCATAGAGCCATCAAGGTTATGTCAACAGGTATGTCAAATACAAGTGATCATTGAACCAAATCACGAAGGAACTTGCAGCATCAAAGATGTAGGTATTGACACTATACATACTTTTACTCAAACACTTGAAGAAGAGTCGGAAACTTCATCCTATGACTTTGATGACTCTGAAAACAGTTTTATTTATGACAATACCTATTCAACATCAAACTTTGACTCCTCTGTCATGAATGTCAGGAATATGTCTACTAATCCTATTATTGTCGAACCATGATATGTAGTCCAGTCTGGCATAGAAAATGGTGCTACGAGTAGGTCTGTTGGATTAGGTCGACTAAATATTAACATGCACTTCAATGATCATGTTGTAACTCTTCCTGGTCTCAAGACATTTATGCAAGGTAGTCTTCTGGAACTCGACTTGTCAATCCGAAGTTATGATGATAATACTGTGAACTCCCTCGAACCTGGTCAAACTTTATCCTTGGTACATCCTGAACTATTTGACTGTTGTCTCCAAAACCAACCTTTGAATGTACCTATCCTTGCCAATGACTACATGTTAGCCTACTACCTTAATGCTGATGAACCAATGGACTCTTCCACTAGTGAACAAAGTGAGAACGTGACTGAAACAGATATCAAGTATATTAGTCGCAAAAATAAAAATAAAAGATCTGATGGCGAAAACCACATTGTGGTGGTGTCAGAATCAAAAATAGAGAAAATAAAGGATGTACCTAAAGGTGAAAACCTCTTTGAGGCACCTGAAGGTGAGATACTTGATATACTGCCAAGTCACTTCCAAGAAAGGTCTTCTATATTGATTGAACCAACTTAGCCAGTAAATATTGGGAGTCAAGAGACACCACATATCATCCACTTAGCTCAATCACTATCAGCAAAAGAGTTAAAAGATTTTAGCAATCTCTTTTTAGAAAAGAAGATCAACTTTGTATGGACATACTCTGATATGTCAAGCCTAGATCTTGATCTCATCATGCACCATCTTTCTATTACACAAGGAGTTAAACCAGTCAAGCAAAAACTCTGTAAGATGCACCCTCATGTGGCACTGCTAGTCAAAGCTGAGCTAGAAAAATTGCTAAAAGCTACATTTATCAAAGCTATAGACTATTCAGAATGGATTTCAAACATAGTACCTATATCAAAGGCAGACAAATCTATTAGGGTTTTCACAGACTTCAGAGATCTCAACAAAGCTTGTCCGAAGGATGATTTTCCATTGCCTAATATTGATATGATAGTGGATATGACTGTTGGGTATGAGATGTACTCATTAATGGATTCTCCAGTTATAATCAGATCAAAATAGCTCCTCGAGATCAAGAAAACACAGCTTTCACCTATGCATGGGGAGCCTTTTGTTGGAACGTCATGCCATTTGGGCTAAAGAATGCAAGAACAACTTACCAAAGAGCAGTAGCTACTATCTTCCATGATATGATGTATAAAAACATGGAAGATTATGTTGATGACATTTTAGTAAAGACCATGAAGAGATCCACACATATTCAAGAGCTAGGTCTCATACTAGATAGAATGGAAAAATTCAAGCTCTAGCTAAATCCTAAAAAGTGTGCATTCAGAGTAACATCAGGGAAATTACTTGGTTACATTATTTCAAAGAAAGGAATTGAGGTTGATCCTAAGAAGGTCCAAGCTGTAATGTAAATGCCACCTCCAAAGAGTATTAGTCAAATGAGAAGTTTACAAGGACGTCTCTAGTCAATAAGACGCTTTATTTCTCAGCTAGCAGATAAAGATCAACCCTTCACAAAAGTATTAAGGAAAGGAGTAACATACAACTAGGATTAGGAATGTGAGCAACACCTTCAACAAATCAAAGAATACCTATCTAATCCACCAATATTGATGCCACCAATTCAAGGTAAACCATTGATTCTATACATATCAGCTACCGATACATCATTGGGGGCACTTCTCGCACAATAGGATGAGAATAAAAAGGAAAGATTTATATATTATATCATCAAAACTTTGGTGTCTTATAAAATGAACTATACTATAATAGAAAAATCATGTTTGGCATTAGTCTTTTCATTCCAAAAATTGAGACACTGCATGTTAGTACATTCAATCAAGCTGGTACCTAAGCTTGATCCGCTTAAATATCTTCTCAGCAAAGCAACACTTACAGGAAGATTGGCTAAATATGTCATGGTTCTTATAGAATTTGATGTTGAATATTTAGAACGCAAAGCCATCAAAGGATAGGTCATTGCAGATCAACTTGTTGATGCTCCACTTGAAGATAGTCAACCTTTGCATATAGAATTTCCGGATGAATCTATCATGCACCTTACTCAACAATCATGGAAGATGTTATTTGATGGATCTTTCACTCAACATGGTTCCGGTGCTGGAATACTTCTTATTACTCCTCAAAAATATTCAATCCCAAAGGATTACAATATTCTCTTCCCTTGCACAAATAACATTGCAGAGTGTGAAGCTTTGGTAAACAGGATCAAGTTGGCTATTGAATGGAAGGTTCTGGAATTACACATCTATAGAGATTCTCAACTAATCACCAATCAAATCAATGATATATATCAGACTCGAGATGATAAACTGATGCCTTATAAGAGAATGGTTGATGATCTCAAGAAATATTTTACTTTTGTATCATTCCAGTACATCCCTAGATCAGCAAACAGAGCATCAGATGCTATGGCCACCTTGGCATCTATACCAGAGTTACAAGAATCTAATTTTCACTTTGAATTCCTAGTGGAAGAGTTACATTACCCTACCTATGATTCTCCTAAGTCCTAGATGGTTTGTTCTATTATCGGACATGACTCATCTCGTTACAGCCACATTTACTCTTATCTATGTAACCAAATTGTCCCTACTAATCTTACTCATAATGAGAAAAGGAACCTAACCCAAAATGCTTCACGATACGTCATCATCGATAACGATCTATTTAGGCAAGGTTTGGATAGTACTTTGCTTAGGTGTCTAGAAACTAAAGATTCCCAATGTGCATTATCTAAAGTCTATGAAGGTATTTGTGGATCTCATTCAAATGGTCTAACTTTAGCTCAGAAACTACTAAGGGTTGGCTACTAATGGCCAGATATGGAGAAAGATACTATAAAGTTTGCTAAAACTTGTGAGAAGTGTCAGCTGCATGGGAATCTCATACATGCTCCAATAAGGGATCTCATACCCTACATTACACATTGGCCTTTTCAACAATGGGTGTTTGATCTCATTGACCAAATATATCCTATATCATCTAACGAATACAAGTTTATCATAACTGCCACTGAGTACTTCACTAAGTGGGTAGAAGTGGTTCCGCTCATCAAAGCAATCAGTAAACAAGTAGCTTTGTTCATCCTTAACTATATCATTTGCAGGTATGGGATACCTTCTTCAATTGTGACTAACAATGGAGGACAATTTAAGAATAAATATCTAGACAAGCTCTATGAAAAATTCAAAATTAAATAGCACTGGTCATTCATATATTACCCTCAAGGTAATGGACAAGCTAAAGCATCTAACAAAAATTTGTTGACTATCTTACATAGAACAGTGAATAAATCTGGAAGGGATTGGCATATGCAACTCAATCCTGCATTATGGGCTTATAGAACAAGTATCAGAACACCTACTGGGGCTACACCTTTTTCTTTGGTGTATGGATCCGAAGCAGTCTTACCTATTGAGGTGGAAATGCCATCTTTAAGAGTTTCTTTAAAAGGTCTCGTTACTGATGAAGACTACAAAATATCTAGATTGCAAGAACTTGAGTTGTTGGATGAACATCGGCAGGTGGTGTTTGATCATTTAAGAGTGTATCAAAAGAGAATGTCTAAAGAATATAACAAGAAGGTCTGACAACAAGAATTTCAGGTTGGTGACCTTTTTCTGAGAGAAAATCCTAAAAAATCAACAATTTTGAGACAACAAAGGGAAGTTTGAACCCAGCTACTTGGGTCCCTACATTGTTACTGTAGTCTTTGGCTTTGGTGCCTATCAACTCTCAACCTCAGAAGGAGAATAGCTTCATGAACCGATCAACACCATCCACTTAAAAAAATTATTCACTTAGTATTCTCTACTCCAGCAACCTGTACAACTGAAAAAGTCCTGAAAAAAAAATCCTTAAAATCCTAAAATGTCCAGAAAATAAATAAATAAAAATAAATCTTTGCCAAGCAGCTGAAAACCTAGCAAACAGGCGCCTCTTGTACTCAAGCACTCCATCTATCAACGCAACGTTGGCATTTCCCGCTTTCCTGCATCTTTGATTTCTCTTGTACATATCTTTTAGTTGCTTTTGTGACATCTTTCCATCCATGAAATCTGGTCGTCCAATCTGAGTCAGTCACCTATCTCCTAACTACTGAAGAGTTTTATCACTGAGTACACAAGCAAAACAACATTACTGAAAACAATCACTAAACAGTTTGAGATATGCATGAAATTTTCTTTGTGTGTTGTCTTTTATATTGGCTTTTGATTATTATTCCCTCTGAGTAACCCAAGGAAGTCTATCTTGACTAAAAGGAGCAAGGATTGGGTTTCTTTGTTTTTTGCTTGTAGGAATGATTCTGATGATCTGGAAACATCTAATCAATTGGGTGTTTGTGATAAGTGCCTTCACATTAAGGTCAAATCACCACACATACCTCGAA
The DNA here is from genome assembly GCF_030272615.1 of Cryptomeria japonica. Classification (NCBI taxonomy): domain Eukaryota; kingdom Viridiplantae; phylum Streptophyta; class Pinopsida; order Cupressales; family Cupressaceae; genus Cryptomeria; species Cryptomeria japonica. The sequence continues at coordinate 273,080,393 of NC_081410.1, read as the reverse complement.
TACCTCGACTCTGCTTATTTGTATGCTACGGGGAGGTTGGCATCATTTCTTTATCTGTTTTGAGGGAATTTCTTTAAATGTGCAATCTAGATACATGTGTAATCTTTCCAAGGATATGAACGAAAAAAGAGTCATTGCGGACAAGATAATTAATATTGCACATGAAAAGAAAGGAATTGTATTCCACCTGCTATGTTTGTAAATGCTCAGTGATGAAAATTAAGCATTCCAAATCCAATGACTAGGTTTAGGTTGCATTCATTCTATATTTTATGCATTTCGAGTGATTCCGGTATGATAACAATGTTCTCTTTATCTTTTGAATGAGAGTTTGAAGCATCATCATTTCTCAGCTAAGTGATCTCTTTTTCATCATTTCTTTGATCGAGTACTTGTGTATTGAGATGTTAGCTACATACATAAGTATCTTATATAGATCCATACATTTCATTATGCACATTCATTTGCATTCATATTATTGCATAGAAAAATAAAAATTTGCATTACTAGTTACTCTTTTTAATCATTTATTTGCATATGAAAAGAAACAAAAAAAAAACATCCATATTCATCTGCATTACATACATCCATACAGAACAAATATGCATACATATAGAATAAAGCATATAGAAAAATATCTCATAAACAATCAACACAAGTATGATGAAATCAAATCAAAATCTCGTATATATATCATACAAGTCTCAGAGTACAAATGATATCTACTGTCATATACAATTTCTCATCAGAGAAAGAATCGTATAGGCTACAAAAAATGGGGTATATAACAAAATCTAGGAGCTATAAAAATCTAGCTCTCTGCCTCTCCCTCATCGCTAGGTGGAGTCTGCTGACCAGCATCCTGCCTAAGTGCCCGAGCTCTCTCAGATCACGCCATATGCTAAGAATATGGGACAACTTGTTCTGCTACTAGAACTGCTACGATGTATGCTGCAACATAACAAGCCGCTCGGCTAGTCTGATGCAACACCTCCTACTGAAGAGCGTCTTGCTCTGCCTGCATCTTACCAAGCTGATGATCGCACTCAGTTCTAACCTCTGCCAGTTGTCAGTCTTGCTCTGCAAGCTATGTCTGAGCCACTGTCAACTATGACTACAGACCTGCTAATCTAGCTCTCATAGACCATAGTGGGTTCATTGCCCCCTGCTCTCTCACAGGCTCCTTGCCTCCCTCTCTGCCTCCATCTACACCCTACTCATCCCTCCACTATCTCACCTATCTAGGAGCTACTTGTCCCTCCTCACCTCCACCCTCTACTGCCCTAGCACCACTAGTCCCAACACCAACGGCTCCAAGGGATCCACCCTCCCCTCTTTGTTGTTGTCTCCCCCCACCTGGTACTCTGCTACTGCTAGCACCAGGATCACCTCCTACCTGCCTAGAACTCTCCGCTCTTCATCCCTGTGCTTGTCCTTGTACCTGTGCCTACGTAGGGGCCTCATCCTCAGCCTCCTCTATGAGAGGCACATGCTCCGTAGGATCTGTAAATCTAGGGAAGGGATTTCTCTGCAACCACTCCCTGTACTGGGGCAATACCCCCACATCTGCAATATCTTCTAGATAGTCCCAATGTTGCTACAATCTGAGTAGCTCCTGCATGCTCAAAACGTAGGACAAACTAGGAGCCCATCCTCATCACCATATTGGGCGTAGGCGATATACTCTTGTGACATACCCTCTGGCTTGCTATACTACCTTATAACCCTCGATACAACGAATCGCTCAATAATGGTCACCGATCTCCCAATAAGAGGATGAGTCATGAACATATCTCTCCACTGAGCTCTCTACACATCCCATAGTTCTAGACCCCTGAATGATCTTCATATTACAATGATTAGATCATCGATCTATCATCTCCAATACTCTGTCTTGCCCAGATGGGGCTGAGTAACATATCCATAATATCTATAAATAATCGACTAGTGTGGATCTCTAACATCATCAACAATAGGTCTACAAACTTGGATATGCTCCCATGCCCATATCTGAAGAACCAACACTCATGTTGCCATGCTCTTCTCGTCTATGTATGCAATCTCATGCATCTCACGATACATGTGGGATAATAGGCAAGATCCCCACCCTAATCTCTCAGGCTCAGTCAGTAGTCTCTCCAGCATCCTACCCCAGCCACATAGAAAGCCCTGTTGTCCCCTGTCTGGCATAATGAAACAACCAATGAAACCTGTTAATACACATACCAAGGGAAACTGCTCACTGTACCTAGCCATCATATCATCCCAGGTGATAGCCCAGTCAAGAATGTCCTCATCATGAAATATGCGTCTCAAGGCTAAGATACTAGGACACTGAGCAGAATCGTAGTCAACCTTATCCCCAGCAAATGGAATCCTCAAAATCTTGTAAACATCCTCTGGCGTAATAGTCATCTCTCCAACTGGTAGATGAAAGGTGTTATGCTTAGGATGGAACCGCTCAACAAGTGCAGTAAGCATCTCATGATTCACATGGATATCAGGCATATCTAAAAAGGTGAGTAAAGTCGCACAAATCAATATGTGCTATGTCTACATCTAACAACTCACAGACTAGCCTCATCGTAGGAGGATAGACAGACCGAAATAGGATACGTGGCAATCGAACCTACAAATATCAAACAACAGAGCATCAGCAAGTCATCCAAATTATGCTACAACACCTATTAAACATCACGTAAATCCAAATACACCAAATGCCAAATCAAAATTTCATGGTTTAAACCTTTAAAAAGCTCACTTTTTTCCATACGAAATTTCACAGTGTAAGCAAAAACTCGTACAAGTCAAGAATTTATACTGCACGATAAAAGACTCTCATACGACAAATTTCATAAAATCGCACAATAAAATGGGCTATCAAGCAAACTCTCGTACAAGACATAGGATGATTCCACATGACAAAACATATAGCATGATACAACAAAACACATGAGGATAGTTTGTCGTACGAAAGACAGTGTCGTCTCGCGCGACAACACGACATTGACCGATTTATAATGACCTAAAAAAGGAAAAAAAAATCAACAAAAATTCAAAATTGATGAAATGCAAAGGCATAAAATTGATCACTTACCGTTGGCTCGTAGTTTTGTGGTCGGTTATGTCATCTTTAGCGCTCAAATCGATGCTCCTAGATCGGAATGACCATTTTTCTTCGTAGAAGGCTTTTCAAATTTCAAACTTTGAGAGGTTAAAATGAATTGAAAATGACACTTGGACCCCTTATATAGCCAAAACCCTAATTTTTCAACTTGCTCTAATGGACATGAAAACTGTACCCTAAGCTATTTTGCCCATCCTGATTCCATTTTCGAGATCGAAATCGAAATCTAAGATCATTCTCCTAGTCAATTTTGTACAACTTAGGCCACTTAGCGCTTTCATCAAATGCTCATTCTTTTCTTTAATTTACGCTCAATTTCTCATTAATCATCACTAAATCTTCAAATATTCCTATGAATCGTTCTTCGTGCTCAAATAATTATCATTGCCAAAAATTTCCTATAATCATGTACCATCGCTATCTTTCGATTTCACTCCTGAGGGGGCATACTCATGACCTCACATCTTCAATGTTGAGAAAAAATTTCAAATCTTCATCAAAAGTCGAGCGAAAATCTTTTCAACTAAAGAAAAATCAAACAAGACCTTATCGCTAAGGGCATCTCAGCTTTATTGCTTCATATCAAGTTGAGATTTCTCGATCATCTGAATCAAATCAATCTCTGGGGGCATATCAGTTTCATCGCTTCAATTCAAGTTGATATTGTCATCTTCTGAATCAGTCTCTTAACGTTAATCAGTTTCATCGCTTTTCATCAAGTTGATTATTAGTTTAAACTCAATCAAAAGTTTAAAGAGTATCTTTGATCACACGCTCAATCTAAGCAAGTGTTCAGTTTCATCGCATCAAATCAAGCTAGACAGTTTATCTTCGCTCATTGTGTCTTGATCCATCAAGTTCAAGATCGATTTTATCTTCACTCACTGTGTCTAGTTCAATTAATTTCTAGATTAGTAAGATCCACTTCTTGATCAATCAAGTTCAAGTTCAGTATCTTTTCTCTTCATCGGTCCTAGTTCAATCAAGTTTGGAATCGGTATCGCTTTAATAAACTTTGTTTAGTTTCATTGTTTCAAAATAAGCTAAACACCTCGCTCTTCATCTGGTTTGTGATCAATCAAGTTTGGAACTGGTATCTCCTAGACATCAACTATTCTTTGAACCAACGTGTTGCTCACACATTAATTCAAAGAGGGGCAAATGTAATACCCTAAAATTGGTCACCTAAACCATGGGCCCCTAATCTCGACAACATCACCAAGGTCCTAACCAAAGGCAATTAAATCAACTTTGAGGACACAATTAATTAATTCTTCAATCATTAAATATCACATGGCAAGTGAATTATTCTATATTAATTAAATATTTATTTAATTAATTAAATCATTTCGAGAAAATCATTTTGATCAATTATCCTATATAATTTATTAAATGTCCTAGCATATTTAATTAATTAATAAATTTGCCATTTAATCATAAAAAAGGGAATTAATTTATTACAAAAGAGGAATCAATATGCAAAGCAAGAGCTAAATTGAAAATAAAATAAAAGAATTGAATTAAGAGAGAAATCAAACTTGAGATATTATTTCTTCTTCTAAATTGAGATAACTTGAAATAAGAAAAGCAATTAATTGAATTATTAATCATTCTCGAAAATTGGAACTCAAAGCTTTTGAGAAAAGAAGTTCAGTTGCATTGAAATGACTCTTTTCTTGAATAAATCAAAGAAATCGCATGGAATCATCTATTTTTATCACAAGTGCATGGAATTAATTGAATTTTATCTCCAATGCAAACTCGAACTTATAATCTGAATGCATTTCAATCAAGCTATAATTGGAATCTATCTCAAGGTTAATTGAATTTGATCTCTCAATTATTTCAATTATCCTAAATTATGTTTTTTCTTGAATAATCTCAACCGCTCGTTGCTAATCGATCTTGACCATTGGTCTCTCTTTTGATTCTCTATAAATTCAGCCTTCATCTCTCATTCAAAACACCCTAGAGATTTATTGTTATTATACAGTTTTTTCTCTAGAGTCATTGAAGATATTATGCTTTTTTGAGATTATTGCATCTTCGTTTAGCTTTTTGCATATTTAGTTCAATTATGATTGCTTGAATTCATATAGCTTACTATTCATCCATCTAGCATAATCTTGCATCCATTTAGCTTAATATCATGCTCATATAGATTAAATCCTTTGTCTTGGTGTAGTCTAGTCACTGGTATTGCTTATACAAATCTGAGAGTAGGTCTATACTTGCATCTTTTAGAAGGCAATTGGTCAATTTGTGATGGTTTTATTATTCATGCTTATATATGTCTAACCATACATGTAATGACTTAATTGAAGTGTTGTGTCTTACAGCTTGTTGATACTTATTCCAGTTTTCACACACACTCCTAATCTTTCATCATCATATAAGAGGCATGCATCCATCATTTAGGGTCCATAATCATATAGCAAGTAGAATACATCCATAATCTCATAGACCATATAAGGAAAATAGGATCAACTGCATATTATATCATTAGAAATAATCAAGGTCCAATGTACAATGATATCACAAAAATGTTAGAATATATCGCATGAATAATCAATGTCTCATCGATGGTGTATACAAAATCGGATCAATGATCAATCTCTCATATCAATGTCCACTAGGACGATGACCAAAACTTTCTCCAAATGTTGTCGGCCTAAATGAATCTCATGCTACTCCCCCGAATGCACCAACATTAGCACATCTAAATATTCCTGCAACGGGATATAATAAAATGTCAGTTCTTTATCCAATCAATCTCTTTGATCATTTGATCTGCTATCCTATTCACTCACTGGAGATTTCCATCAATCTCTTTGAGTACCCATCAATGATTCGCATTCATCATGAGGTCACGCATCTAGTATTTTCAATCATGAGTTTACATCATTGACGCTCATCAATCATGAAGTCAATCAAACTCGTCCTATCAAATCATCAAATCTTGAGTTTATATCATTGACCATCATTAATCATGAGGTTAATCAAACTCTATCAATCATCCATTCAAGCAAAACATCAAAGTAATCAGAGAACTGACACTTTCATCAACCAAAGTTGCAAGAATCAAGTAAATTTTATCGGGAAATCAATTTCGCACAAATCCAAACAATTTAATCATCAATTATCTCAATTGATCTCCCGAGGGGGCATCCTCACATCATAATCTATCAATCAGCATCTTGGGCATCATATCCGCATCAAATCGAGATTTTTCTTTGAACTAGCACGTCATCACGCATCACTTCAAACAGGGACAAAATTTATACACCTAAAAATGGTCTGAAGATAATTAATTACATAAATAGTTATTTAATTAATAACCCTTCCCAATTAATTGAATTCACAAATAATTTGATTAATTTCCCCATTCAGTCTACTTATAAATAAATCTAAGGATTTATTCAATAAGTCCCCTTTGATTGATTAATCTAAATTAATTAATCCTCCCCCCATTTTAAATTCACTCTTCTAATCTCATAATTAGTTAAAACAAATCAATTCATGATTTGTTGAAATTAATTATCTTTTCCTAATATTTGAATTTCTAAATTCAAATATGAGCACATGGCTCCTAACCCCACCCTCTAACCTAACTCATTCTATCTATTCTTGGGTTTAACTAACCCTATCCTATCTTGCACATCCTAACCTCTTTTATCCTAACCTCTTATGGGTTGGATATTCTCCCCTTGAGACGCATGGATTTTTTGCCACATGTCTCCTCCCTTGGACACTTTCCCTCTCATGAGCAAGGTTCCTTGACACTTGTCACCACAGATATGACAAGTGCCCCTTCCTCCAACCTCTTCTCCAACTTCCCCAATCTTAGCCCTTGATATCTTCAGATCAAATTTGGACCGTCGATTCCTGCCACCTCAGCTTTGGCCTTGGAATTCCTATAAATACCCCTCGTTTTGGAGTAATAAAGATCCCTTGCATCCTAGATTTTAGCATCATTACTACAATCATTTTTTTATCTCAATCGTCTAGCATAATTAGCATCTTAGATTAATCATGCATACAATCATGTATCTCATGTCATTTTGGATTAATATAGCTTAATTTGTTAATCTTGCATTCATCTAGTTTGCATTCATATAGATTAAATCCTATGTCTTGGTTTAGTCAAGTCACTGGTATTCCTTTGAAAAATTTGAGAGAAAATCTATACTCGCATCTTTTAGGAGGCAATAGGTCGATTTGTCATGGTTTTAAATTTATTGATTTTGATTAACTAACCATGCATGTAATGATCTATTGAGTGTTTGTGTTGCAGATGCAAATTCCAGATTTCACGCGAACAACAAGAAATTCAATATGGCCTTTACACTCCAAGCTAGTGAAGCTAAGTGGTCTGACAGGGTCGATGAGAGAGTGGAGGAGTGATCGATTAAACATAATTTCAAATTTGATTGGATATAATTACCCATTATGGTTGAAGAGGACGATGCAAGTTGGCTTAAGAGAATTAAATGAATTTGATGGATAGATTTTGAAATCTACACTAATTGTATCTAATGCATGACAAACATGATGTTGTTTGGAAGTTTATATGACCTTTATAGTGTGTGAGTGTCCTTCAGAAGAAATTAAAGGTTGGCTTATTGGATGTTGCAAACATGGATTGGTTGAGCTAGAGGCATAAGAGATTGAAACCAAGTTGAGTTAGATATGTGTGGCTGGTGATAGAGATTTCCCTAATAGAGAATTGTGAGGAGTTAGATTTCCTATGTTCAAAATGGAAGGTTTCCATTTTACAATGGTTACATCATACACATAGAATGTAGAGATGGCATGTGATTTCCAACTGCATTTATAACATGGCAAATGACAGGTTGGTGAAGCTTTTATTACTGATGTCGATGGACTGAGTGTTTATTATGAGATTAGGTGTCGAGTAAAGTAGAATTTTCCTTTGCATAATATTTTTGAAGTTGGTGTGTGAAGGAAGGTGGCACGATGCAAGCAAACTTCTCCTTGCAGACCACCAATCCCATGGTAGTATTTTGGGGTAGGGTCACTAATGAATGTCTCACCCATGTTTTTAAAATCTTTGAGTAGACATTCATATGCAAGGTGAAAATTGTCTTAGGGGAGGAATATTTGAAGGTAGGGTATCAATATTAAATTAACGTCGATATTGCTGCACTATTATTGGCTTGGTGTTTAGAGTTTGAGCTGAGTGTATTAGTTTTTCGCTCATACATAGTTGTGTGAAGGAGGCTTGGTGTTGGAGTTTGGCAAGATTAATTGGAATATCTTGTTGAGGGGAAGGGTTCGTATGCCTAGGGAGAGACTGGTTACTTGTTGGTGAGTTCATCCCTCCCTTTTGACCTTTCCTACTGTGGAATGAAAATAGAAATAAAATAGTGATACGAGATTCAAACCAAATTAGGTTGCAAGGGATAAAAGACTTTCTTGGCTCAGAAGGCACAAATGGTGAGAGATGAAGTAACAAAGTGGATGTCAAGAGCTGAAATATAGGGGCAACGAAGGAGATTACTCCTCCCAAAAGGAAGTATGGCATACCTAACAGATCTTTCAGTTCGCAACAGAGACATATCTTGCAAGGTGGTTCATCCCCGACCGCACATATTCAAAGCATAGGAGCCAATGAAATGGTGGAAATGAAGGTGATAGAGGATCATAGGAAGTGGATTGTGGAGCAAGAATAGTGCTTCCAAATTGATAAGTTTGTAATTTTTTTTATTCTATTATATAGATTGGTGTAGACACCTAAAATTGTCGAGTCTAATTAAATAAATATCTTTATTTATTTAATTATTTGAGCCTAATTCTTCTATTAATTAAATAAATCTTTATTTATTTAATTAATTCATTTATCCTCTTCTAGCCTTATTTCTCATTTAAATAAATACATTTATTTATTTAAATTATCCTTTTCCTAAATTAAATTAATATCTTATTTATTTAATTGATCCCACTTCTTCTATTAATTAAATAAATCTTTATTTATTTGATTAATTCATTAACCTTTTCTACCCATGACACATGTCATTCATCTCTTAATTCCTACACTACCTACCCTCTTATTATTTTCTTATTTTCTCTACCTACCCTCTAATCATAGCCGACCGTTTATCTTTTACACCTCTCAATCTTATCCCTCCATTTCATATAATGTCTTCTATATAAGGAGATGCTTCCTACATTATCAACCCAATGCATCCTGACTGATCAATCAACTACACTACGCTTTCGAACTTTCATATGCAATCCTACTTGCAACCACATTTCCGTTCATTGTTGAGCTCTTGTGCACATATAAAATCTGAGAGCAAATATATCAAGCAAGATCAATGGAGATAGGAAGAATGGAGATTCAAACCCTATTGAACATGTGATGTTATAATCTTTGTGATTTCATTTGATTTGCATTGTCTTAGGTAATCTTCATATGTTAGGGTGGATCTTTGTTGTTGTTAGGCTAGGGTTTTGTGGTTGAATTCATTTAGTCTTTCAATATTGTTGTTATCCATTTTCACTATATCCGCTCTAAATAGCATAGCCTCGTGTGGGAATCAACAACTATTGTCCTGGCCAACCATAAGAATTATGCTTGACTTATTTTAAACACTCAAACATTCAAGACCAAACATTAAAACATTGTGTCTTTTGTGTCTTCAAGTGTATGCAAAACAATTTTACATCAAACAACACACTTTTCTTTGAGTCATTTTGAGTCTAAACACTTGCAAACATTGATTCCTCATCAACATTGTGTCCTCTTGTCATGAAAAACAGTCAAAAATTCAAATTTGGTCACAACAAGTTACTTCACAGATTGGAAAAATTGCACAAAGTTTTCAGAAACACGTTTGTGTCTGACAAAACCACATCTGTGTCATATAACCATGTTTGTGAAGGGCAGAACCACGTCTATGTCTTTTGAGCAACATTGCACTTACAACATCTCAGAAATGTGTCTATGTCTGACAGAATAGCGTCTGTGTCATTTAAGCATGTCTGTGAAGTATACAGGCACGTCTACGTTCAGAATTGAAAAACTTTCATAATCCAGCAAATAAGAAACAGTCAGCTTCAAACTTATTGAGCTTCCTAGGTATCTCTCTAGGTTTGCATCTAGCATTCAACCTGTCTTTGGGTCTTACAAAGTCCGTCATTGCTTTACATCTTACATTACATTCACATTTGTCTAAACTTGAGTCAAAAGGTCACTTGTTTGTCCTCATCATACTTTGTCAACACTCTACATACAACAACATTTTGCTAAGTGGTCCCTCATCAAGGTCTATCACCTTTGGGTCTCATTTGGTCTTACTTAGAGTCAAGGTCAACTTACCTCATCAAGAGAAACTATCATCTCTTTGGAAGTCACACCTACTCTACTACATACATACTGGGTCTTACACTTTGGACATTGAGAGTAAACCTCATATTCATTTACATTCCATCCAACTCTTGGTCTTCCATACTCTTTCCATTTTCATCTAGTCTCACACATTTTGGTCAATACCTAGTTCATGGTTGAAACCCGTTCCCAAAAATCTAGGAGAGAAACTAAAGAGGCTCAAGAGTCCGCAAACACGAGTTCTTATGAGTTTGACAATGATATCTTTTTCAATTCTGATCATACTACATTACCTGACATGGACACCTATAGAAACATTCCAAATGTTGATAACATGGACACTACAAACAATAATGATACACACAATGACAATATAGACAACATTTCAATACATTTAGCAGAAGTGGAAGACTCCATTATGGATCCCCATTTCAATCGATTGGTTGAGGAAATAATGAGGAGAGATAGACAATATTTCTTACAAGTGATGGCACAAAGTGGAGCCAAGATTCCTCATGATTTTGACATGTCTTAAATAATGGAACATCAACATTTGTAACAACCTCACCCCAACATGGATCAAAGGAGGCCTAATAGTGGAGGCACTAAAGGACCACATATGGTGCCTGAATCATCATCATCTTTGTTTCAAAAACCTGAGGTCCCATACACACATGGTCAAGCATATGATACTCACCTTTGCAGACCATTATGGAAGTCTTATGCAGAAAAATATACTCAATCACATACCAATGCTAGGGACCAACCACCAAAGCAATTGGATATCCAAAGGCATGCTCAAAATTTGGACACAAGGAAACCCCGCGTCAAATTTGGGACAACACATTAGAACAAACTCATGACATGTCTGTAGAGTATGGTATACATGGACAAAATAGATATTCCATTCCGCATCATGACTCTATACCAAGTGGTCCTTATACGCAGCATCACTATAGACCTCCTCCATATGAACATGTGTATGATCAATATTGTCCATATATGCAATATGCTCCTCCTCCACCTGGCGGTTCAGGCATGGGGTATGGTCCAAGAAGTCGGTCTCCACCTAAGAACAATTTGGAACAACAAATTAAAGAAAATGGAGGACATAAATACACCGAAGCCAACTTACACAATGAGAGACATATGTCCTTATCCATTTTACAAAAGCATTCCAATGCCTCCATTTCCTACACACTTTGTGATGCCTAAGTTTGATAAGTATAGAGGAAAAGGGGATCCTAAGGCACATATAAGATAGTTTTTCACAGCCTGCATTGAGGTAGTAGCAGAAGAGACATATTTGATGAGATTATTCCCACAAAGCTTAGGTGATCAAGCTATGGAATGTTTCTCCCAACTTCCACCTGGAATTAAGTCATGGGGTGACTTAGAAGAGGCATTTATTCAACATTTCTCATACAAAATAGAGACAGACATATCAGTCACTACTTTGTGCAACACCAAACAAAAGGATAGAGAATCATTTTCATCATTTTTGCAAAGATGGAGAAATCTAGCCAACAGATGCTCTTGTGAAATTCCACAAAAACAAATGGTAGAGATGTTCACTCAGAATGTTAACAAAGACATTGGTTATGACTTGAGAAAAGCTTGTTTGTCCACCTTCAAGGACGTCATTGAAAAAGGCTTAGCAATAGAGAAGGTCCTAATTGAACAAGGAGTTATTAAAATATTCAAAGAAAACAAAGAGGACTTTAAAGGAAAAGATAAGCCAAGATTTTGGAATAAAAATAAGAACACAGTCAATGATGGTGTTGTGGATGCCAATATAGTACGACCCAAAATCATTTTTTTCTGGATCAAGCTCTACAAACAATCAAGTGAATACTCAAACAACTTCAAAATCATGGAGAAAGTACACTCCATTGGGAGAACCATTAGAATCAGTTTTCAAGAAGCTAGTGGCAAACAAAATAATAATGATTCCAGATCTACCTCCATATGAGCCAAAGGTTAAACCAAATTGGTGGAATGATGATGAGTATTGTGAATTTCATAAAAGCAAGGGACATAAGACAGGAAATCATCACCAATTGAAGAACATCATACAAGATCTCATTGATAAAGGTGACATTAAGATTGAAGGACACTTATCCAATCAAGAACATGAGATGTTTAAGGAACCATTCCCAAAGCATGACAAGGGAAAAGCTAAAGCCACAGATGACCAAACCAATTATACCAGAGAATCCTATAACTGTGATTCAACTATCAATTACGTTTCGATGGACAATTATGTCTCTACCATTATCATCAAGGACAAAACTCCTAAGACTCCTACCCAAAGACCTAAGATTGTCCTAAAAGGCATTAGATCTTCTTTCGAACCTACCTCTAAATGTAATGTTACAACTTGCCGAGGTAAATTCACTTTGCAAGGTGCTCCGGCTAAAAACACCGTTTCCTCATCAACCAAACCTGAGTATGACCTTGTAGAACAGTTGGGGAAGATGCCCGCGCTCATCTCCATCCTTGAGCTCTTACGCATATCCCCCGCACATAAAGCCATTCTTGACAAAATCTTGAGAGATGCTTTTGTCCCTACTGATATGAACGTGGACTAGTTTCAAGCCATGGTGGGATACCTTTCCATTCCACACTCCCTTACATTCACAAAAGTCGATAATGCCTTTGTAAGTCAGCCACATAATGCACCATTACACATTGAAGCCTTCATACACAAAAATAAAATAAAATGAGTCATGATAGATGGAGGAGCACGTCTAAACATTTGTACATTGAGCACTATTAAACAATTGGGATATTCAGATAAAGCTGTGAATTCTACTAACAAAATTACCATCAAGGCATATGATGATGAAGAGCGTTCATCCAAAGGCACAGTCACCTTACCTCTCAGAGTTGGGTCGGTTACAAAGGATGTGGTTTGTCAAGTCCTGGACCTAGATCTCACATACAATATATTACTAGAACGTCCTTGGATTCATGAAATGAGGGTAGTCCCATCTACATATCACCAATGCATTAAGTTTCCTCACAATGGAGTTGAAGTAATAGTTAATGGTGATCCTAATCCATTCATATATTGCAATAATCTATGACCTAGATTAGAAATAACAATCCCAGTCAATCGAGAGGTTGTTCCTTCATCAGCATATGTGGATCGAAAATCATTGAAAGCTTCTAAATCAAAACAAGCAGAGATAAAAGAAAATTTCAAGATTAAAGACATGGGATGTGGTGAGTATATCTTTCATGTTGATCAACTCCCACTATCTCCCAAGGTATTCAGTCAACAAGAACAATCTACAAACAATTTTCAATGCCAAGGAATTGGGTGTGAACCACCTAGTGTTGTGGCTACTAAGTCTGAATGCAAATCTCCTTTAGTGGTGCAAGCAACTCTTGATATCAATAGTCCTAAGAGTGGTTCCAACAAAGAATCTATTGAGTGTATCACCATCCCTCTTGAGAACTCACATAGCTCTATAATTTCATCTACTCATTCCATTTCCACTCCACTTCCAGACTTGGATCAACAAGAATAAAAAAAGCCCTTACTCGTTGGGGATAAAAAATCAAGCTTTGGAAAGAAAAATCCAAAAGTAAAAAATAAAGAAAAGTCTTTCAGTCCAAATCAAAATCAAAAGCTATTGGACTCTACAAAAATCAAAGTCAAGGATAAAAATCCTATGAAGCAAAAAGAGCAAGAGTTGGTCTCCCATAATATCAAAATAACTAGGGGCAAAAGTTCTAAAATTTCAAGCCAAAAATAATACTTGTTGATCCTAAGTCTCCATCATGCTATCCTACTTTCACTTCTTTTCGCAATCATAAGCCTTCATAACTCATCCACTTGTTCAACACATCCTTTCCCTTTTCGTGATACATCATGGACCTTTAATGGAACTTCCTTGAAGGACTTTGTTATCAAGGATGCCGAAACTTCTTTAGGTGACACGCATTGGGCCTATGTAGTCCACACACTAGTAATTCTACCTCAGTTCATTTATCAAGGAAGACAATCACTCAAGCTACACATCGTTCACTCAAGGAACAATGCATTTACAATCATAAGATAAAACCTCTCACACTTGAGGTGGGTGACTTAGTTCTCAAAGAAAATCCAAAAAATAAGCAAGAAAAAGAGAAGAAGGGCAAGTTTGAACCAAATTGGCTTGGTCCTTACATCATCACAGTAGCATATGGATCTGGTGCATATCAACTCTCAACCACAGAGGGTGAACCTTTGGAGGATCCTATCAACAGCATGCACCTTTGCAGGTTTTACACATAGCTCTTCAGAGTATCCTAATTTAAAAATACAAAAAAAATCAAAAATTTCAAAATACAAAAAAATCATAAAATAAAAAAATCATTACTTGGTGAAAACCTAGCAAACAGGTGCCTTGTGACACAAAAAAAAATTGAAAAACAAAAAAATATATATATATTTTCATCCAACGGTGAAAACCACTTCGGTGGTGCCCCAAACAAGTACCATGGTGAAAACTGGGTCACCAACACCATGTGTAGAGACATTGCTCCTCCCTCCTTCAGGATTCCATCTTATCCTTTCACTTTGCACAGACTCACAGCCTATCCATTCATAATAAACCTTACCCATTCCCATCATGGCTTGTTATTGATCTACCGAAGATTGGTTTGCCATTCATAATAAACATTCCTTTTCATCCCTTTCCATCCATAATAAATCAGCTCCTATCTGTGGCTAAGGAAAATCCTACGTCTAGTAATGGGTGCGGAACTGAGAGCATCACATGTTTCGAGGAGTACAGTTTCTTCCACTTTCCTTCAGTCTATCCACGCACAATCCGCAATAAAAGCAACATTTGCATCGCCAGTCCGCAATAAAGTTTCATCTTCTCCGCAATAAAGTATCAGTTTCATGGATTCACTCAGTTTCAAATGAGACACAGCAGCAACAATGGGCTTCAACAAATCAAATCTTTCAACAGACTCACACAACATTATGGTTCAGTGCTATCTATCCTCTTTGTGAAAGTAAACATTGTGACCACAATCAAATAAGACTTATACAAGTGACGAGAGACACTAAACTTGAGGACTACAGTGGATGTCGGTGTCAAGTCTTAGTTTTCTTTTGATTTTTATCTTTTTGGGGACATGTCTTTTAGCTTTTCCAGGATGTCTCTGACTAGATATTCTATCTCCAGGATGTCTTTGACTAGAAAGGTAAGGATGGAGTATCGTCACCTATTTTTCTTTTGTTGTCTGTGGATTGTCTCTTAGTAATGCTATGACTTGTCCAAGGATATGAGGACACTGTGAGTCTAGTATGAACTAGGGCATTCCTTGTTTGAGACTATTTATCTCCATGCAAACAGGTACAATGACTTTCTAGGTCAAACATATGCCTCGATCATCATAACCTTCTTGCCATAATAAAGCTCAATGATGATAATGCACAAGAAGCTCTTTCACTTTCATATCTTCTATCTTCCATCCCCCTTTCTTGATTGACTTCCATCGTTCTTCTTGAGTCCGTGTAGCCTGCTATCACATGACTGAGTATAATGACACGCCAAAAATATTTGCATTTCATGTAGTTGCACCTACATTACCACATATAAGCATTTCATACATACATATAGATATCACAATTGCATCACATCCTGTGCACAACACATATTAGCACATTTTACATTTGCATTATCATATTCATCTGCATTTCATACATTCACATTCGCATAACATATTAAAAACATAAAAGAACAAAAATATTGCATTGCATCATATACATATTTGCATCCATATCATAAGCATCACATAGAAACATACATCATAAGACATATAGAAGCATCGCATAGGTACACATGCATATAGCTGCCGCAAAGACGAATCATCTCATATATATATCAAAATCATAAGTGTCATGATACAATGATGTCAAAATCATATGGCTACAATCACCCGAAGGTGTCTACATCATAATACAGAATGGTACAAAACTGATACATAGGGAGCCCTCTAAGGCTATGATGAACTCCCTCCCTCGGAGCCACTTGGCCTTGATGGAGTTTGAGCCCTGGAAGGACCTGCCCCAGGATCATCGATCCTGCCCCCTCTATCTGGTGGTGGTGGAGGACCCATGACCCCACTGCTAGATGCTTGTCTCCTATCCCTCCCTCCAGTGGTCATCGTTGTCCACGATGGTCTCCGAAAGCTCCTAGCCTGCTGCTCTAGTGGCACGGCTCCATAGTATAGGTCTCTCCAGTAACCTATCTCCTCCTTGGCCCGCAGAACATAGGCATATCCAGCCCCTGTGTCCTCTGTTGCTTGCCCTCAGTGCTATCTCAACCTCTGTATAGCGCTGA